>NC_139389.1:66220000-66845000 GCF_054392235.1 Sus scrofa | reverse complement strand
ATGAGCTGAATGACTGTCACCCAGCTCCGGGCACATTTCCGCACCGTCTCCTTGAAGGGCCAAAGCCAGGCTAGACAGGGAGGGGGCAGAGGATAGAGGGCGAACAGTAAGGTTCCCAGCTCCTCACAGATCTCCAGCCTCACCCCTGCCCCCAAGCACCCAACCAGGCCCAGTCTGGGCCTCCAAAGGGTCACCCTAGCCCTCCTCCCACCCCAGGCCTTTTCCCTGCAAAGCCCTGTGGCAACTGTCCTGAGCACTCACTTTATTTTTTTTTTTTGTCTTTTTTTTTTGTCTTTTGTTGTTGTTGTTGTTGCTATTTCTTGGGCTGCTCCCGCGGCACATGGAGTTTCCCAGGCTAGGGGTTGAATCGGAGCTGTAGCCACCGGCCTACGCCAGAGCCACAGCAACGCAGGATCCGAGCAACGCTGGATCGTTAACCCACTGAGCAAGGGCAGGGACTGAACCCGCAACCTCATGGTTCCTAGTCGGATTCGTTAACCACTGCGCCACGACGGGAACTCCCTGAGCACTCACTTTATATCACTCTTGCAAGGGGGGAGCAGGGGCTGGGGAAAGGAGGCTGGCTGGGACTATTGGGTCAATTTTACACATCAGGAAATGGGGGCCCCAGTCGATGGAATAGCCTTACTCTGAGGTCTAGACACCTCTAGAGAGGATCCTTTAAGAGGCAGCAGGGGTTTGTCCCTGCACATACACTGAAGGATATCCTGGAACAGAGGGCAAGCCTTCCTGGGATGGACCTGCCTGGGCCAGCCATCCAGCGTGAGACACTACAGCCTCTCCTAACCCTAGGCCTCAGTCCCTTCTTTACCAGCTCAGCACCTGATATCCCATGCTTTGGTTCAGCAGATAAAGCCCTTATTCTGTGGTTCATAAACTTTCGCTGCATCAGAATAAATACCCTGAGGAGTTTGTTAAAAACATAAATTTCCCATAAGCCCCACAGACACTGCAAACTTATCAGGTTCAAAACTGAACTCCTGATCCCCTCCAGGAAACCTCCCCCATCATTCAAGTCCCCATCTCAACTCTTTCCACACCACTCCTATCTGAGGACTGGGGCACCCTTGTCAAACTCTTACTCATCGTCACTCCGTTCAAAGGTCACCTCCTCCTTTCTTGAATCCCCCATACCCAGCTGGGTTAAGTGCCTCTTCTGGGCCCCCTCCCCACCCCATACTTCCCTCCATCATGGTAGCAACTGTGTCTGCCTATTTTGTGGTCATCAATCTCTATAGTCCTACTCCTCAATATCTAGCATGGGGTCACATGGGGCATCAGATTTTGTTGAAAGAATAAATGAAGCCACACCTAGCAAAGCCCACAGTCCATTCCCCTTCCCCCATTTTACAGATGGAAAAAACTGAGGCCCAAGAGGGACAAGAACTTGATGTGGATCATGCAGTTCTATAAGAGCTTTAAGGTCATTCCTGCATCCCCCATCCAACCAGGCTGGTTGCTGTCCTACCTGTATCAATGTGGCAGTGCCCCATGGCATGGATGGTATGCTGGCTTTCACCCCCACGTTGGCCAAAGAACTTGGAAGCCAGGGCCTGGGCCACTGAGAAGGTCTCAGGCTGGGCAGGGTCACACACGTTCACCATCTGGTTGGCTGTGTACAGGGCTTGGAAGCTGCGCTGGTTGTCCTCCCCAAGGCCCTGGAGCAGATTCCGCCCCTTAATCCCCATCTCAAGCAAGCAGAGTCTCCAAAACTAGGCCCCAGCTGATCTCCCGAGAGTTCCCAGTAGAGTTCCCCCTACCTCCAACGCTTTGATCCCCTGCTCAGCACCGTTTCCCTCCTCCCCTTTATCCAGGGAAATCCTCCCAACACCCAGGCAGGCAGAACCACTCTCCCTATTCTGGATTCCCAGAGTCCCAACTACCCAACTCAAGAAACAGGCTGCCTGGAATAGGGCCCTAGAGAGTGGCAGGTGGAGTGGGGCTGTCAAGTACCTTGGCTATGCCCAGTAGCAGCTCTAGATCCACCAGGAGCTTGTGGACATCCTGGTGGAACACAGCCAGCTCAGCCCGGCTCACCCGGAACATCTTCTCTGGGTCAGGGGATGCAATCATGGATCCCTTGCCGGCCCCCAGGAGCCCATTGCAGGCTACTTCCACGTAGAGGGTCAGGCTACAAATGGGGGAGGCAGCCTCAGGCCAAGGGCCTGGGGACCCAGGGGCCTGGGGTGGGAGGACCAAGGAGGCACCCAGCGGACTCCTCATTTGTCCCCAGGATCCACCACCCAGAGGATCCCACAGTATGTTAAGCACCTGTGTGAGAGGGTCACCGATGAAACAACAGACTAAACCCATGTTCTGCTATTGAGTGTTCTGAGCCTTGGGCGAGGAGACTAAGTAGCCAGGTTTGGAACTGTGGGACCTATGCTGCTAGTCTTTTATTTCCAAAGCTGTCTTTATAAAGCACTGCCTTGGTCTTAGAACCCTCTTTGCTTATTAAAAACGTGTTTGGATCTCTCAGGCCCAATCTTTCAGAGCAAAAATCCATCACCCAACATGGACAGGCCGTGGTTTGGAGCAGCATGGTGGGCTGCAGTGCCGTTCTACTCAGTCTTCAGACAGCAAACATGATTTCCTTCCATGACCTTCCTCCTATCCCTCTCCTTAGTCTGGAACAGATTTCTCATGTTAAGCTCCCAGTACTTTCTTTCAGAGCCCTCGTCAGTTTTGGAATTACATAAGTATATACGAGTCCCCCTGCTGTCAATGACCATCATAGTTCCAGTGTCTGGAAACATCAGACACACAATATTCAATAAATATTATAAAATATAATAATAATTATCTAAGAAGAGTTTTTGGATGGTGTGATAAAATGCACATTATAACATGAAATGAAAGAAATCAGGATGCAAAATATCGAAGAAATACAACCTCAATTAGCAACAACTATGTCTGAAAGAATTCCTGGAGTTCCCATCGTGGCGCAGTGGTTAACGAATCCGACTAGGAACCATGAGGTTGCGGGTTCGATCCCTGCCCTTGCTCAGTGGGTTAACGATCCGGCGTTGCCGTGAGCTGTGGTGTAGGTTGCAGACGCGGCTCGGATCCCGCGTTGCTGTGGCTCTGGCGTAGGCTGGTGGCTACAGCTCCGATTCAACCCCTAGCCTGGGAACCTCCATATGCCGTGGGAGCGGCCCAAGAAATAGCAACAATAACAACAACAACAACAACAACAACAACAAAAGACAAAAAGACAAAAAAAAAAAAAAAAAAAAAAAAAAAAAAGAATTCCTGAGAAGAAGGCTGAGATGTTAATAATGAGCATCTCTAGGTGGTAGGATAATGGGAGTTATTTACTTCTTTGTGCTTTTTGATATTTAACAGAAGAACCAAAACATTATCTTTATAATCAAAGAGGAAAATCCTGCTTTTTAAAAACAAACTGAGATATGAAGATAGTTGTCTTGAAAGTGGATGTGTTTCTTTTTTTTCTTTTTATATTTTTAGGGCTGCACCTGCAGCATTTGGAGGTTCCCAGGCTAGGTAGGGGTTGACTTGGAGCTGCAGCTGCCGGCCTACGCCACAGCCACAGCAACACGAGATCCAAGCCCTGTCCGAAACTTATAGCATAGCTCACGGCAATGCCAGATCCTTAACCCACTGAGGGAGTCCAGGGATCAAACAAGTCCTCATGGATACTAGTTGGGTTTGTTACTGCTAAGCCACCAGGGGAGCTCCTAAAGTGGATGTGTTTCTGGGATCATCCCGGGCCTCAGCTCCTCCTTGCCAACTGGTAACCCCTCCTCTACAGTGCTGGTCAACCACAGCACAGGGACTCACTCACCTCCGGGGGTCTTCTTCCCCCAGCCTGTCAGTCAGGACATAGCTGGTCTTCTCTCCCTCTTTGGTCAAACCCTGGTGGGTAGTGGAGTGGAAAAAAACAAAAAAACAAAAAAAAAAACAGGCTTTCAGACAGTTTAGGTGAAGTAAAAGCTGAGGGAGGCCAGGCCCCTCCACCAAGTCCCTAGCACTGGCTCCTCTCTCCCAGACAAAGCCAAGACTGACAAATCAAGGATCTCTGGTAGCAAGTGCCCCAACCTATCTACCAGCAGGAAAGGGGTCTTGGGGGGTCATGGGTAGGTGTCAGGTCCTCTGTGGCTTCTGTACCCCTGAATAAACATCGGAAAGGAAACTCTATGAAGTCAGGGGCACGATATCCTCAGTATTTAGTACAGGGACCAGCCCAGAGAGGGCACTCAGGAGATATCCACTGAGCCAGTGAAGGGAGGAGTCTGCCATCTTTCTGTACAAGAAGAACAACAATCCTAAACCTGAGATTGAGGGTTAGTTCAACTGGAATGGAAGCTGTGTGAACCTGAGCAAGTGTGCTAACCTCTCTACATCTCGGTTTCTTAGTCTGTCAATGGCCCTAAAAACCTACCTCATAGGATTGTGAAGATTAAACCTGATACGGATGGATGCATAAACAAAGTACTTAATAGATGCTCTATATGGGAACTGGGATGGGATGGTAGAGTAGGGAGAGAACTATTTTTTCAGGTGAAGAGGACTTTTTAAACTTTATACTATTCCTATCCAGAACTGTTTGAAAGTCTCCATTCCCAAATGTTGTAGCATATATTATATATGATAAAAATTAGTTTATTAAAAACCAAAAATATGGGGTTCCAGCTGTGGTACAATGGGATCGGCAACATCTTGGGAGCACTGGGACACAGGTTCAATCCCTGGCACAGCACAGTTGTTTAAGGATCCAGCGTTGCCACAGCTGCAGCTTAGGTTGCAACTGTGGCTCCGATCTGATCCCTGGCCCAGGAACACTATATGCTGTGGGGTGGCCAAAAAAAAAGAGAAAAACCAAAAATATAAAGTGATATAGTCTGCGAAGCCACTAGTCTGGCACCTGGTACTTAATAGAGGGTTCATAAATGGATCTGCCATACATACTACAGAATTTTATTAGTAATTACTTTCATCCCAGAATGGGAGTGTGACCAGTCAGTGACAGGATTGGTTTAGCACTAATTATGTTGAGATCCATAAGCCACCCATTCAAGTATGAGAAGGACCAATTACACAGGGACCAAGCAGGACAGGGGACCTGCCCAATCCTGAAATCCTGATAGCATCCGGCAGGCAGAGCCACTCAGCTGTAGCTTCTCCAGAGACCAGGGCTAAAATGTGGCCATACCTGACCCGGTGCAGTGCTCCTTACCTGGACAGGTTCCCCATCACGCCACACCAAGCCTTCTCCATCACTTTCCCAACGAAGGTGAACTTCCTGACCCACCCATGCCTCTGGGATGGTCAGCTCCACCCGGAACCAACAGGTCCACCATCTGCAAGAGAACCACTGAGATGGGCCTGGGGGTTGAAGCCCTGTCCTTCTGACATACTTCCTTGGATTAAGGGTCAGCAAAGGCTTGAGACTTTTTCCAAGCATCTGCAGCATCACAAGGTATTCAACTTTGACCCATGAGAAAGAAGTAAGGGGGTGTGCAGCAAGGTGAAAGAAAGAGGGAGAGAATCAGGGGTCTGTGATCTATCCTAGGGTGCCCTTCCTAAGGGGTGTCCAGGGAATGGGAGAAGGGGTAAAATGAAAACATCCCTGAGTTCCCATTGCGGCTCAGCAGTAACGAATCCCACTAGTATCCATGAGGATGTAGGTTCAATAGCTGACCTTGCTTCATGGTTTAAGTATCTGGCATTGCTGTGAACTGTGGTGTAGGTCGCAGATGCAGCTGGGAGCCTGCATGGCTGTGGCATAGGCTGGCAGCTGCGGCTGGGATAGGACCCCTAGTCTGGGAACTTCCATATGCCACACATGTGGCCCTAAAAAGAAAAAAAAAGGAAAGAAAGAAGGATGGAAAGGAAAGGAAAGGAAAGGAAAGGAAAGGAAAGGAAAGGAAAGGAAAGGAAAGGAAAGGAAATAAAGAAAACTTTCCCATAAAGGCCCAGAGGGCTGTGTCCCAGCAGAGGGCGCTGCTCTGCCCTAAGTTGCTTTCTAGGGCAGCGGGCAGACAATGGAGGTGTGGCCCTTACGGCCCTCCCTCTGGGCGTTACCTACGTGGGTCCGAAGCTGTCTCCGACCTGCGCGGGGCGGAAGTCCTGCTGCACTGCCTCCTGGTAGGGAAGCCTTTCCGGCGTCAAGAAGCTGGAGAGCTCAGCTACTGGACAGCTGTCTCCGAAGAGCCTGGGCGGGAGGGGCCGGTGAGCGCGCGCCCACGGGCCAGCTAGCGGGTAGGGACGCGCTTCCATTTACTGCCAAGAGGGCTGCCCCACATCACACCCTCCTCACCTGACCCAGCCCTGACACCAGCGGGTACTTGTCCACTTTGCCTCTCCGCCCGGGTGGCGGCTGAAGCTTGAGGGCCTCCCCCCGCCCCCGCGCCCCGCGAAGGCTAAGATGCGTGGAGCGCGGATGTGGGAGGCTGGCGCCATGGGCAAGGGGGCCATACCTGCCCCGGAGGTTACAGTCGGTAAAGTAAACCGGCGACACGAATTTCTCCACCCGTTCCAGCGTAGTGCGCCAGTGCTTCACGGCCGGTGCCGCCGCCATGGTCGCGCGCTTACCCCTCTTCCCGGAAAGCCCCAGGTGCTGTCCGCGCCGTCCCTGGCCTGGAACCAAAGGTTCCGACTTCCAAAGGGCGCCTTCCAGGCCCCGGGCAGCTTTTCTTGGAACACCGGAGGCTCTCTGAAGCCCCGCTGCTTTTAATTTTGAGCAGGAGCTGAACGCTAAAAGCTGTGCTTCCGAGGCTCTCCCTTCTCCTCCTAGCTGGTGGCTGCCGGGCAAATCCCTCCCTAAATAAAGTGAGAAGTTTGACGCTGATTCTGCGAAAGGCCAGGGACAGAGACAGGCACGATGGCCAGGAGGTCACCCAGTCTCAAAAGCTACAAGCGGGCACCACCCTTGCCCTCTGGTCCCAGTCCAGACCTCTGGCTACCCAGGAAAACCTGCGTTCGCTTAACGTGGAAAGAGCCTGGTGCATTCAAGCCAACCAGCGGGCAGGTGTTTAATGAGGGAGGGCTCTGCACCCCAGTAACCTCAGCTTCCTCTACTACATGTTTTATTTCATGTGTAAGGGTAACTGCTGCCCATCACCAGAAACTGAAATTTTGAGATGGCAGATCACAGACGTAACAATCATGATTCTAAGAGAGTGATACATTTCCCTTCATGGGACTGACTTGTTTAGAGAAGCCATAATTCCAGAAACACCAATTTCATCCTCGTGTTAACTCTGGTTATCTAATGGCAGCGTTTTTCCCCCTCCTAGGACTACTAGAGTCCTTGTCTGTAAAACCATTAGGAAAAAAAGAATATACACAACATGAGCCCTAATGTTTTAATGGAAACACTGACCAAGTCAGGTTTACAGTATTTCAAATGCGAATAGTAGGGAAAGGTAACTAAGTACAGAATACCAAACGTGATTTAAAATATGGATATAACCCTGGAGTTCCTGATGTGGCTCACAGGGGAAACGAACCCAACTAGGAACCATGGAGTTGCGGGTTCGATCCCTGGCCTCACTCAGTGGGTTAAGGATCTGGCATTGCTGTGGGCTGTGGTGTAGGTTGCAGACATGGCTCCAATCCAGTGTTGCTGTAGTTGTGGTGTAGGCAGGCAGCTGTAGCTCCAATTGTACCCCTAGACTGGGAACTTCCATGTGCTGTGGGTACGGCCCTAAAAAGCAAAATAAATAAATAAAAATATCAACTTGCTGCTGTAAGGTAGGCTGAGTTGAGCTTGGGGCTCAGATGTCAGAAGGCAGTAGGTTTTAAAAAACTGCTTGTGGGAGTACCCACTGCAGCACAGTGGAAGCAAATCCAACTAGTATCCATGAGAATGCGGGTTTGATCCCTAGCCTTGCTCAGTGGGTTAAGGATCCGGCGTTGCAGTGAGCTGTGGTGTAGGTGGCAGGTGCAGCTTGGATCCTGTGTTGCTGTGGCTGTGTTGTAGGCCGGCAGCTTTAACTCCAATATTACCCCTAGCCCAGGAACTTCCACAGGCCGTACATGAGGCCCTAAAAAGCAAAGAAAAAAAAAAGAACAAAAAAGTACTGCTTTCTTTGTGCACTGATAAGTTGGGGTTTTCTCAACTGGCCCCGAAACCCTATCCTAACCTGCAAGCAGCTGCTCTGGGCATAACCCTATGCAGAGACAGCAACAGCTGGGGCTGCCCTGGTCAGGTCTCATCAATTTCAGTTCTAAGTCATCATGATCTTTCTTAAGCGACCAAAGGGGGACAGATAAGTTATTGCTGAGGAAACCTGAAGATCCTTCCCCACAATCACTGCCCCAGCTTCACCAGAGAATCTCCTCCCCCAAAGCTGTTTTGCCACCCTATACTTTTGGGCTCAGAGACTCCTGTAATTGTCCTGCCCCTCCACTGCCCACGCTCCACAACAAAAAAATCTAAAATCGGAAGTCTACTCTGTGTTATAAAAGTCCAGAGCCAAAATATGTGGTTTAATGATGGTGATGTTGGGGATTTTCAATTAAACAAAACCACATAAAACACTGTCAGTTACTTTACTGACATGACTAGGGTGATAATGGTTGCTGGAGAAAAATCCATCAGAGTACTGGGAGAGGCTCAGCTGGTCTTTGTTCACAAAGTCCAGGCTGACCACATATAAAAATCCTAATCACTCATATTTAAATATCTGCCAGTGAAAATTTATGTAATTAAAAAAATTATGTATATTCCATTTGCAGCTGCTAATGAAATGTATCAAATTTCCCTCAACTCCATTTATAATCACACACTTCTTTCAAATACTGGTTTGGTATTTAAGTTGTTCACCCCCATTTCCAATAGGAATAAAAAAAATAGAAGTGCAAACTACATAGCTGAACGACTTGCCTAGGTATAAAATATTTCCAAACAGTTGAAATAGGGGGAACAGTGTGTACTAAAAGAATAATTCTGTACTAAAATAAATGAATAATTCTATTTTCTTTTTATGGTCACGCTGTGGCACATGGAAGTTCCTGGATCAGGGGTCGAATTGGAGCTGCAGTTGCTGACCTATACACAGCCACGGCAATGTGGGATCCTTAACCCACTAAGCCAGGCCCAGGATTGAACCCATATCCTCATGGACAGTGTGAGGTTCTTTACCCGCTGCGCCATCAAAGGGAACTCCTGAATAATTCATTTTAAAAATCCGAGATATTTTTATTTGGGACAAATGCCAACTGACTGATATTTAAAGCAAAATCCTATTTGTATCGTAGATAAGGAACTGAAGCCCAGATCCCTGCTTCACAATAGTTTTCTGGTGAGGACAAGGGAGTTTATTCCTTAAGTACGAACCAAGCTTTATTTATTTACAAAAAAAAAAAAAAAAAAAAAAAAAAATTGGGGGCAAGGAAGAAGACAAGTTTTACACAAAAGTACTACAACGGTAACTCCCTTTGGTAAAAAGTGTAATAAATGTCTTGTACATCTGTTCATAGGTACTAAATCTGAAGCCACATAGAACTATGGTACACAAGAAGCTAGAGCAGATATGCTAGCACATCAAAGCATATTTCTTTTTAATAAAAAATTGACAGTATGTACATTATTTACAAAAAAGAAAAAAAAAGTTAAAATTGTGTGTCTGTGTGTTTGTGAGAGAGAGAGAGAGAGAGAATAAAGCTGGTGGATGGCACTAGGGTAGACTAGTAAAGAAGCAGGTACAAAACAGTTCCACGGGACCTAAAAAGGACTGATTTGAACTTGAGGTTGAGAACCAGAGGAGAGAGTAAAGGGCAGGCAGCAAAGAATTCGTCAGGAATCAAATTCACAAAATGATCAATCTCAAAGCCAAACTGTAGGTCCCAGAGAAAAATCTAATGGGTGATTAGATGTGCTCAAGTGACCAGGAAAAAAAAAAATCCAATCCAGTTTTTTTCCTTTTGCAGGGAGAGGAAAGGAGCAGTGATCATCAAGAGTTACAATCCATCTGAGCAATGAGTCCTTCCCCAGTCTGTCAGTGCTCGCCAATCCAGTCAAGGTGTAAATAGCATCTGGTTCCCTCTTCGAAGGTCAGGCCCCAGGAGACTCCAGTCTTAGCTCTGCTGGTGTGTGCAAGCAAACTGCATGTCTCTGTGCTTGCGTGGATTTCCTTCCTCTCCAGGGCAAGCTAATACCCAAAACCCCTGGGAAATGTTCCAGCTCTGGCTTTGTAAGGTATCCACGTTCCTTATATGTAGCCCACTTGGTGCCAGGTTGCACCAGCCACACACAGATGAGGTGGCCATGTCCCAGAGAGGCCCAGTGAGGCTTGAAAGGCATCTTCCTTGTTTCTTCAGTGTGTGGGAGGGCATATGCCCCCCCGCAACCCTCCCCTCAAGTTATCTGCTCTGGCTTTGCAGTTATGGGGCTTTGAACACTGTGCCATATTTGACACGGTACTTGTTAATGCTCACAAAGTGCAGGGTCTCTGTGTCACAGGTGGTAGTGCAGGGCACCAGGCCCTCCAGCCCCTCGCCCATAAGCCACTTGCTGGTCTCCGCTGCCATTTCACGGGGCACATGCTCCTTGGTCCATTTATCTACCCAGGCCTGGAACCTCTGATGTAGCCGCTTGCTTACACGCTCATGGGACTGCAAAATAGAAGGGAAAAAAATAACATGAACTAGCATCAGAAATCTCTGAAGTACAAAGCCCTATTTTCTCCTAAAGTAGCAAGGGAAAGATGTGGGCTCAGGTCACTGTTAAGTTTTAAAAAAAGAGGAGTGTGTGGGGGGCAACAGGAGTCTACTTGAAGATAACTGAAAGAGACTAAGGACCTAAAACATGTAGCGAGTTGGAACTCATAAAGCCCTCAGAAATGCCAACACAGGGTCTGGGCAGAACTAGCTCAGTGCTTCTCGATTTTAGCATCCATCAGTATCACCTGTGGAACAGGGACAGTGGGGTCAAGACAGACTTGATAAAAATAGGTAGAGTTTCTTGTTTCCATCAATTTACATTTCTAAACCAGCAAGCCAGCTCTGTACCGAGAGTGAGACAACGAGTTGAGGTTATTTCTGTCAGCATGGCAATCCACTTCTATGTAAAACAGCTGCAAGGCAAAGGGCTTCAAACCCACTCCCTCTTCCCACTATTACCCCACCCTGCCCAGCAACGTGCTGGGCATAACAGGTCTTCAGGGGAGGTTTTCCTTCCTATTCATTCATCTGGTAAATATTTATCGGTGCCCATGAATGCATCCCCATCAGTGTAGGGGATACAAAGATAAATAAGGTGTGGCCCAACTCTACAAATCATTTGAATCAGAGACATGCAGACATACAACACACAGCACAATGAGAGAAGTACATTAAATCTCCCACTCGACAATCTCCCCTGAATGTTTTATAGTCCTTTCTAACTTAACTAGTTCAAAACAGCATGCTTGATCTGCTTCCCAAACCTGGAAACCCCTTCCTATTAACAAAACTCCCCATTTGCTCAAGCAAAATAAGCAAAGAAACAAAACCCAAATCATCTGGTATCATCCTTAATGTTCTCCTTTCTCTTAACTTGCCTACATCCAATGGTTACTATATCCTGACAATTACAGCTCCAATCTAATTTTTATAATTTCACTGCCACCCCCAGAGCATAAGTAACCATCACATCTCATCTGGACGAGAGTAGTCTTTCAAGTGGTCTTTGCCCTTCCAACTTCATGTACTTCCAACAAAATCCAAACCATGGCCTATGAGACCAAGTCCTGTGGCCTCTGCCTACCCTTCCAACTTTATGCATCCCACTTTCCTATAGCTCAAGGCACACTGATGCTTTTAGTTTCTTAGACAAGCCAAGTCCTTTCCTCTCTCCCAACCTTGCACTTGCTTGTTTCCTTTGCCCAAAAAGTACCAATCCCCAACCCTGCACCAGGCTGGACCCTGGTCACTGTTCAGGCTTCAAGTATCACCTCCTTAAGAGAGATCTTCCCCCCAAAAAAGCAGGGCCCTGCCTGGCAGTTACCCGTGATCATGTCACCTACCTTCTTTCCTTGGTAATGTGCATCATCACTTATATGCTCTACCTTGTGGTTGTAGCCCAAAGACCCGGCACAGTACCTACTACATAACTGCACATAACCTTCACAATTGAGGCAGCATGTGAAAACAGGATTCATAAAAGCAATTGCTACTTGAACAAATGAGTAGCTTCACTGGAAGATGCCACCAGATGTTATCTTGGGCGGGTGTGGTCCTGGCTGGGGAGGGAGAAGTGTGGTCAAAATTCCAGTTACGGTTCTCACCTGATGAGCCCGGAGCAAGGCGGTCCTCCGATACATGTAGTCCTCTGACTTGATCACATACACCATCTTATACGAATTCAGCTTGAATCTACACTCCAGCTTATCCAAGCTATCCGCATTCTCCATGGTTTTCTTGCTGTTTCCTTCCTTCCCTTCCTTTTCCTGCTGCTCTCGACCACGCTGACACTTCCGGATCCGCCGCAGATTCCTATAATGCAGAAGAGACTGGCAGGATGATAGCTTGTCCAGATGTAGAGTCCCATGGCTGCCGGCCCCTCCCTCCCCCAAAGGGAGCTTTCCTTATCATATACCTTCACAGTACTTATCATAATATTAATCACATTTTTTTTTTTTAAATTTTTAGGGCCACAACTTCAGCACATGGAAGTTCCCAGGTGAGGGGTCAAATCAGAGCCATAGCAACACCGGATCCCAGCCACATCTGCGACTTACACCACAGCTCATGGTAACACTGGATCCTTAACCCACTGAGTGAGGCCCAAATCTTCATGGATTCTAGTCGGGTTTTTAACCTGCTGAACCACAAAAGGAACTCCCTACATACATTTTTAAAACATTCAATGGCTTCATTGCCAAAAAAATATATATGTATATATTTCAACTGCAGGGATACAAAGAATAAAAAGTAGAAATTGCCAGAGTTCCTGTCATGGCTAAGTGGTAACAAACCCGACTAGTATCCATGAGGATGCAAGTTTCATCCCTGGCCTGGATGCCCTGCCTGGGACCTGCCATATGCAGTTCTCAAAATTCCACTTGCCTTGGCAGAAGAAACCACTGTTAGCAGTTTTGATTTAAAATATTCTAGGTCGCAATCTATCTTTCACTTAATGTCATGAAGATTTTTTCATTTCACTACATATAGATTTGTGTCGTTCTCCCTCTTTTTTTTTTTAATGGGTGTACCACAGTATATGGAAGTTCTCAGGCCAGGGACTGAGTCTGAGCCATGGCTGTGACAACGTAGGATCCTTTAACCCACTGTGCTAGACTAGGCTAGCCCAGGGATCAAACCTGTGCCTGCACAGCGCCTCAGCAGCGACCTAACTCACTGCAGTTGGAGTCATAACCTACTGCGACACAGTGGGAACTCCTGGTGTCATTCTCTTTAACTGCTACAGAGGAATGTGTCTCAATTATCATTCCTTTTTTTTTACTTTGGTCTTTTTTGGGCCGTACCTGCAGCATATATAATTACCATTCCTTAATGGGAATCAATCAGGGTTCTTCATGTGAACCACAGGGCACAGGAAACTATTTAAATGTCTATTTTTTTTCAATTCTCCCAAAGATGGCACATAACTAAAGCTGTTTTACATGTGTAGGAAAGAAGATAATTCACATCAGTGGATGCCTTGGCAGTTATTTAGAGCTTAATTCCCTCCAACAAGCAGAGAAAGGTTGTCATCTAGACAATTATATTGTTTCCTACACCTTGCTATTAAAAACACTGCTTCAGTGAATATTTTTGGACACACACATTTCCACAGGACAGCAGTTCTTTGGTCCAAAGATTCTTAGAGGCCCCCAAGATCCTTTTCCAGGAGGTTTGTGAGATCAAAACTATTTTCATAATAATACAAAAACATTTTTTTTTTAACCATGTTAACATTAGTAAGGACAGTGCAAAAATAACAATGATTATAAAAAGAAAAAGGAAAAAAAGCTGGTGGTGGCACCAACCCATTCTTAAGATGTCTTGGTACTCTTCTCTGGCTATGCACTGACAAAAAAGGAAAGATGGTCTGACTTAAGAATGTCTTTGATGAAGCAGTAACTTAAAAAAAAAAAAAAAAATTAAACCCTAGGCCCTTAGTTCACATCTTTTTTTTTTTTTTTGGTCTTTTGTTGTTGTTGTTGCTATTTCTTGGGCCACTCCCGCGGCATACGGAGGTTCCCAGGCTAGGGGTTGAATCGGAGCTGTAGCCACCGGCCTACGCCAGAGCCACAGCAACGCGGGATCCGAGCCGCGTCTGCAACCTACACCACAGCTCACGGCAACACTGGATCGTTTTTTTTTTTTTCTTAACACTGGATCGTTAACCCACTGAGCAAGGGCAGGGACTGAACCCGCAACCTCATGGTTCCTAGTCGGATTTGTTAACCACTGCGCCACGACGGGAACTCCAGGTCACATCTTTTTATTTGTGTTTGTTTGTCTTTTTAGGGCTGCACCTGTGGCAATGGAAGTTCCCACGCTAGGGGTCAAACAGCAGCTGCAATTGCTGGCCTATGCCACAGCAACACAGGACCTGAGCCGAGTCTGCAACCTACAGCACAGCTCACAGCAACACCAGCTCCTTAACCCACTGAGTGAGGCCAGGGATTGAACCCGAGTCCTCATGGATACTGTTTGGGTTCGTTACCATGGAGCCACAGCGAACTCCAGTTCACATCTTTTTAATATGCTGTGTGATAAAATGGTCACCACACATAAAGTACATTTGTGTGCCAGAGCGCAATGGGATTCATGAAAAAAAGCACCTGAACACTGCTTGAACACAGCTGCAAAATCAATCACCATTTTTACCTGAAAAGACTAGCCGGCCTGAGATATAAGGCAGTTACGTTCTCAAAAATGAAAAAGGGAGCCTGGTACTTCAAGGAAAATAACTCAGCGTATTTGTTGCCAATGATAAAATGTAAGCTTTCAACTCTGAATTTTAGTAAACTGGTTTTCGCTACCATGAGCTGTGGTAGCTTCCCACTTCTAAAAGATGTGACTGATAAGGTAAATGGCAACATGAATAAGTGTGGGAGGTTTTTTGGTCCCCACAAAAACATGCCAACATTTGGCAGATCTGCATAACTTAGTGAATTAATATTTTCCAAATAACCAACTACATGGAGTTACAAAACCATGCGGGAAAAAATTCAAAGTGCAAGATAAACCAAGGATTTTGACATAGCTGCATGGAAAGCTCGCTAATGGAGTTCCCATTTGTGGCTCAGCAGAAACTAACATGACCAGGAGCCATGAGATCGCGGGTTCAATCCCTGGCTTCGCTCAGTGGGTTAGGGATCCGGCATTGCTGTGAGCTGTGGCGTAGGTCACAGACGTGGCTCAGATCTGGCGTTGCTGTGACTCTGGCACGTAGGCTGGTGGCTACAGTTGTGATTCGACCCCTAGCCTGGGAACCTCCATATGCTGTGGGTGTGGCCCTAAAAAGCTTTTTTTTTAAAAAAAAAAGCTCCCCGATATTTTCACTGATACTCCAACTAACTCCACCTGGAGGGTTTTGTCATATCAAAGACTACCTTCAATTATCTGAAAAGAATACAGAGAGATTTCTTTCCAACTATATTTTTCAGTAAGGACAGATTTTCGTCACATAGTTCAACCAAACAAAATAGTGCAACAGATTGAATATAGAGGCAGATATGAGAATCTAGCCGTTCTTCTATTAAGCAGACATGAAACAGATTTACAAAAATGTAAAGTAATGCCACTTTTTTCACAAATTTCTTGTTTTAGCTTTTCATTAAAGTATTATTTATAGCATAGAATACATTTAGTATTGTTACTTTTAAAATGAATTCATAAACATATTAAACATTTTCAGTTTTAATTTCTCATGTAGTAAGTACTACTAGATATAATCCACATAAACAAAAGCTTTCTGGGGTACTCACTCTCCAAGTGGGTAAGGGGTCTCATGGCCAAAACAACTAAGAACATCAGCTGTAATAGCTGTAAGGCAAATTATTAAAAACCAAAGTTCCAAAGTAAAGGTCCCATACCTCAACGACGGTATCACTATTCCAGCCCCCCCGCCAAGTATATGAAAGTGCCTTCCCCCTTTCCCGCGCCCTTATAGATTACAAATCTTTTACAAATTCTGCCAACCTGGTGAGAAATATACAATGTACTATTTCATAAGCATGGACATTAAGTCTGTTGAGAGAAGGGCCTGGCACAGAGCAGCTGCTTAGCAGCTGCTTGAAGTCTGCTAAATCAATCAATGAATGGAAGAACCTGGCAGGGCCCTTCTGTTCACACCCTTTTCCATGTTTCAATTAGGACTAAATCTAATAATACTGGCATAATACCATTCCAGGAATGTAAGACCTGAGATTTCAATTCCCAAACTTTGGGGAAGGAAGAAAGCTGCTCTATTACAGCAAAATCTATTTTCTACTCCTAAAACTCTGTTTTTCATCGTCAGAGAGAGAGGACCAGCATACCCTTACGTAGGAGGAAGTTTTTTAAATTCTGTAGAGAGAATTAACATAGCAGGTCTAAGACTGCTATCTTCTGAAAACCCTGCTTACAAGGTTGTCCCTTAGCTAGGTTCTGGGGTCTTGGATTTGGGGAGAATTTCTAGGATAAATGGTTCATGCTGAAAATCTACTTTCCTTCTGGGAGTCTGGGAATTTTGGTACAAGCTAGGCAGAAGGTTTCTACAGGACTAGCACCCAATAAAAACCCACGGCACCAAGTGTCCAAAGAGCTTTTCCAGCAGGCAGCATTTCAAACACAATGTTGTAAGAAGTTGTTGCTGGAGTAATTAAGAGTGTCCTTGTGACTCCACCGGAAGTCCCAGACTCTTAGAAGCTTACACTTGGCTTCCTCTGATTTTATCACAAGTACCCACTCCCTTTGCTGAATCCTGTGAGTCCCCCAAGTGAATCATCAAACATACATTCCTATTTGACACAACAAAATTACTACTGATTCCTAAAACTCACATCTCCCTGCTGTTAGGGACATGCTCCAGGTAAGCTCATGGTGTAACAGACATACAAAAAAAGCTGCCACCCATGAGATTTCTACAGAGAAGAGGGCTTTATTGAGAGCTAGCTAAGACCGCCATTAATCCTAAATACCCACCACCAGGGCAGTCTTTCTCCTCAGCTAAGACATGGCTAGAATAACCGGTACTTTTAAACATCAGGTCCTGAGGCTAACACTGGCTGGGCTTCTAGGAAACAGTTATTCAAATCCCCATTCCTCGACCATGCACAAGCATCATGCTGCTGATACCTGACTTGGTTCACTCACCTTGGGAGAAATACTGGTTTCCGTGCTAGATGCTCACGAAGCTCAGGAGAGGTAGTATCAGAATTCATGTATCGCTCCACATAGTCTGACCAGCGCTAGAATGGTAAACACAAAACGGAGGTGGAGAGAGAGCACAAAAACTTAACTTCAACCTCATCAGGTAGTCTAGCAAATTCTTGACTAAAATGCCTAAAATACTTATATTTCAAGATCAAAAAAAAATCTTTTCCCATAATGACATGCTTGTTACTTGGTCTTGAAATACAGCTTAAAAATTCCATGAGAAATTATGCAAAACCTGAAGTTTCTCTGAGATCCTTCAAGGCTACCAGAAGTCATAGATGGCTAGAAGCTGGATTACTGACCAGTTTTATTTCCCCACAGAGGGCTTTGTTAAAGAACAAAATGTATAGTGATAACCGAAAATCAGTATTTTTCACATTAAAATCTGGATTTCTGGAATCTCTTTTAAAAAAAAATTAAGGATTTGACAACCGTGAGCCAATAATCCCTTAAACAACAGTCTCCTCCCCCTCCATAGGCCCCCCATTAATATGGCCTGGTAGAGCCAGCTACGTTAACCAACTCACAATCAGCCTACTCTGTGGGGCTGAGAACTCCTGGCTCCATTTATCCCAATAAAAAGTAAACATGACACAAAGAGGTAAGATGATAATGGGCAGATGGTATCTCATTTACTATTTCTTATGCTTAAGGAGAAAAACAAAAAAGCTGCCAACCATGAGATTCCCACAGAGGAGAGGGCTTTACTGAGAGCTAGCAAGTCTTTCTCTTCAGCTGAAGACATGGCTAGAACGAGCTGTATTTTAAGCA
Organism: Sus scrofa; assembly: GCF_054392235.1. Classification (NCBI taxonomy): domain Eukaryota; kingdom Metazoa; phylum Chordata; class Mammalia; order Artiodactyla; family Suidae; genus Sus; species Sus scrofa. The sequence goes on along the minus strand of NC_139389.1, from coordinate 66,826,889 downwards.
TCAGGTCCTGACTCAAACAGGCAAATACTGGCTGGGCTTCTAGAAGACAATCACTCGGCAGACTCAAACATGACACACTCTCAGCACACTTCCTGCAATATACTCATCTGTACCTCTGCTTCTACAGGGTCATCTGAGTTCTCCTCTTCCGTATCCAGAAGCTCAATGGTCAGCTGAACCTGCCCTTGGCTCTGAATGAACATAAGCTGCAAATAAGAAACCTGAGTGTAAACAAAAGACCATCTCCAAAGCTCTAACTAGCTTCTGAAGGGCTGAAAGGTGGAGAGGCAATAAAGTTGTAAAAAATTCTGCTCCAATTGATGAGATGAGGAAGATACTAAAAAGCTCAGGCAGTGATAAAAAAGGCAAAAGTCCAATCCTGCTACCAACAAAATGAAATGTTAGAGCAAGAAGCATCATTTCATGTTTCATACTTCTTTAACTAGCTAAAATAATCTTTATCAGGAGTTCCCCTTGTGGCTCAGGGGTAAAGAACCTGACTAATATCCACGAGGTTGAGGGTTGGATCCCTGGCCTCGATTAGTGGGTTAAGGATCTGGCATTGCCGTTAGCTTTGATGAAGGTCACAGATGCAACTCAGATCCCCCATTGCTGTGGCTGTAGTGCACGCCAGCACACATAGCTGATTCGACCCTGAGCTTGGGAACGTCCCCATATGCCACAGGTGCAGCCCTAAAAAGAAAGAGAGAGAAAGAAAGAGAAAGAGAGACCATATCAGAAGAGTGCCTAAAAATCAGAACCATAAAATGTCAACGCCATTTCACTTGATGATCCCATTTAAGGAATTTTTTTTTTTTTTTTTTTTTTTTTTTGTCTTTTTGCCTTTTCTTGGGCCGCTCCCGCAGCATATGGAGGTTCCCAGGCTAGGGGTCAAATTGGAGCCGTAGCCACCAGCCTACGCCAGAGCCACAACAACACAGGATCCGAGCCGTGTCTGTGACCCACACCACAGCTCATGGCAATGCCGGATCCCTAACCCACTGAGCAAGGGCAGGGATCAAATCCAAAACCTCATGGTTCCCAGTTGGATTCATTAACCACTGTGCCACAACGGGAACTCCCCCATTTATGTTTACAAAGATGTAAACAAGTCTACAGTGTTTTTTTAAAAAAGGGAAGCTTCTCATACCAATGTGAAGTGGAAAACATCAAACAAAGAGCAGCAATCGCATTTCCACCACAAGAAAGACTATCCAAGAAATCACACATACCATGAGGTCAGGAACATAAAATACCAACATAAGTGGTCTGTTGCAATAGTATCAATTATATTTGAAATTCTGGTTCTGCTGATATCATTTGTGTGATTTTAAGACACCCATATTTAAAAGCAATATACTGGAGTTCCCTGGTGGCTCAGCAGGTTAAGAATCTGGCATAGCCACTACTGTGGCTCTGGTTCAGTCCCTGGCTTGAGAAATTCTGCATGCTGTGGCCAGGGCCAGGAGCAAAAAAAAAAAAAAAGGGGGGGGGCATGTTTTGCACAAAAGAAGTATCAAATGGGTATGGCACATATTCTCCCCTTTCAGAATCCTAGGATTCAATGCCCTTATCTGCAGACAAGATCACTATCAGAATCACATGGTAAAGATCAGGGATTAAACAAAAGCTTAAGAATCATTTACTTCAACAATCTTCATTTTATATAGAGAAAAACCTGCAATTCAGAGAGTTCTGATTTAAGGCTATACAGTTAGTCAGTAAGCAAACAGGACCAGAAGCCAGTTCTGGTTCATAGTTCTTTCGCAGTTTTAAAAATTCCTATTTACTAGTAAAATTTTAACACATACAGTTACTTCCAAAACATATATGAAATAAATAACTGCTTTTAGTTTGCTAAATAACCCTGGATTTGTCCTATTGCTATAAGGAAACCACACTTCAGAGTAATATCGAAAAGATCATTTCCTCTCTACAAGCTTAAAACTGAACTCAATTTCATCCCAACAGACTCCTCAACCTTTCTGACACCTATCTTATAGGTCCTTTACCATGTGTTCACCCCAACTCTCTGACCTCTGCAGCCACTCTTCAAGTCTTGACTAGCTTTACTATTAGACTACTTGCACCTATCACCCAAATTTGGTAACTGCCTCCAACAGTAAACATGCCTCTGGTTCGTCCCCTCCTCCTTACTCAGTGCTACCAAACCGATCTTCCTGAAAGCTCAAATCCAGTGGGGCATTTAGTCCTAAAAAGTGCTTCCCCCTGCTCACCAGCCATAACAAAATTCACACTCTTCATTTCATATGGCTATGTATATCTTCCACCATCTGGACCTCCCTTTCTATATACCTCATTCACCAGTATCCTATGGTTCATTCAACCTACACAGAGTTCATCACTGAATGGCTGCTATTTATCAGGCAGGGGTGCACTCAGAAGAGAACACTGCTTCTTGCTTGTAGGAGCTCAATTTAGTAAAAGAAACAGGAATATAAATAGCTCTGTTTACCTTACCATGAAGTAGCTACAAAGGGCAAAGACATGGGCAATATGCTGTGGGAGTAAGTAATTCCCCCTCAGTGAGGTAGAAAGATTTCACTTTACTGAAGTGACACTCAGCTGGGCACTGAAGGACAGAGGGGAAGACCAATTGCTTTCAGAGAAATCGTGACAAAAATATTTGAAAAAGTACAAAGGAGTAGAGTTTCTGTCATGGCTCAGTGGAAACAAATCTGACTAGCATCCATGAGGACACGGGTTCAATCCCTGGCCTCACACAGTGGGCTAAAGATCCAGCGTTGCTCTGAGCTGTGATGTAGGTTGCAGATGTGGCTTGGATCTGGCGTTGCCGTGGCTGTGGCCGGCAGCTCTGGCTCTGATTCAACCCCTAGCCTGGGAACCTCCATATGCCGCAGGTGTGGCCCTAAAAAGCAGCCCCCACCAAAAAAAGTACATAGGAGTTCCCTGGTGGCTCAGCTGGTTAAGGACCCAGTGTTGTCACTACTGTGACACAGGTTTTATCCCTGGCCAGGGAACTTCCACATGCCATGGAAAAAAAGTACCTAAAAAGAACAACCTCTCTCCCAGCCAAAAGGTGAAGGATATGGGTAAGCAATAGAGAAAAGGAAAAAATGGGTAACAGCAGGAAACAGGGAAATTGGAATTAAAATATTTTTCTAGGGAGTCTCCACTGTGGAACAGTGGATTAATGATCCAACTTGTCACTGTGGCAGTGCCAATTTCATTCCCGGGCTGGCGTAGTGGTTAAAGATCAGGCACAGGTCACAGTTTCGGCCTGGATTCAATCCCTGGCCCAGGAAGGTGCATAAGCCACAGGTGCAGCCAAAAAAGCAAAAACAAATTCTACTAATCATCTAATTGGCAAAAATAAAATTTGTTAATATTAAGTGTTGAATGAGAATGAAGAAATAAATGCTCTCATTTAAGTGCACACTGCTACAGCCTGTCACTTTGGAGAGTGAAATAGGAAGGGCCATTAAAATTTAAATTTGAGAAGTTCCTGTCAGGCTCAGTGGTTAACGAATCCGACTAGTAACCACGAGGTTGAGGGTTTGATCCCTGGCCTCACTCAGTGGGTTAAGGATCCAGTCTTGCAGTGAGCTGTGGTGTAGCTATCAGACTTGGCTTGGATCTGGCGTTGCTGTGGCTCGGGTGCAGGCTGGTGGCTACAGCTCCGAGTGGACCCCTAGCCTGGAAACCTCCACATGCCGCGGTCTTGGCCCTAGAAAAGACAGACAGAAAAAAAAAAATTTTAATTTGAAAGTATGCATATCCTTTAACCCAGTAATTTCAGGTTGTTGTCTCTACCCTGGACAAACACTACTACATGCACACACGAACAGAAGTATGACAAAATGCTGTTCAATACAGCACTATTTGAGATAGTAAAAAATGGAAATAGTTTAAATGTTCACCCATAAAGGAATGATTTTTTAAAACCTATGATACATTCATACTATTAAGCACAACACAGCAGTTGAAAAAATGAGTTGGATCTATATAAATCAAAACAGAGCAAATTCTGTAATTCCCTTGTGGCACAGTGAGTTAAGGACCTGGTGTTGTCACTGCAGCAGCAAAGCGAGCTGCTGTGGCACAGGTTTGATCCCTGGCCTGGGAACTTCCACATGCATGGATGTAGCCAAAAGACAGCCCCCCAAACCAAAATAGAGCAAATTCTAAGACATATTGGTGGGGGGGAAGCAGGATGTAAAATAGGCACCATATAACCTGAACGTTTATTTCTAGATACACATATGTACATAAATGCACAGAAAAGGGTCTAAATAGATATACAGAGAGCTAAACATACCTGATTTTTTAAAAAGCACTGTAGAATACTGCATATACAAAATGAAGGGAGAGGAGGGCTGGAGATGGGGCAGGGGATTTGAAGGGTTACTTATGCTTAGCTTAATGCTAATACTATTGCGTTTTATTTTCTCTCTCTCTCTCTCTCTCTATATATATATATATATTTAAAGAAAAAGAGCACTGTGATGACACTATTTTCCTGGTTACCATGCCCTCTGTTTCTGCTATTCCCTTTGTCACTCTGACAACTATCATCATCTACAGGTCTACCCATTCCTTCATAGGCCCTCACCACACAATATGCTGTGAACTCGTATGGGTGGGGGTGGTAATTCTGTTCACCATGAAAGTAAACACGTATTAAACTCATAATAGACATTTATAGATATAAAACCCTGAAAAGCTTAGGAAATCTCTTCCGTAGTGGCAAAGTCCTCCGGTAGCAGAAATCAGACCTGAGACTGAGCTAGAAAACTCGTTTCCAGGTCTTTGATTCTAAATTAAGCCAGCAGTATAGGCAATAGATTAGAAACTAAAGAAACAGTTGCAAGTAGAAGCGGACAACTAAGTGATCAATTTGAGGGTCAGATGATTAGTCTGTGGAACATGCCCACCCAGGTCAAACTTCTATTTCACTTTGTGCTCTCTGCTTGGCCAACTACAAACCTTATTCTGGGCCACCTAAACCTGACCTTCTTAGATTAATACATACAGGCTTTGTTCAACTATACACATTTATTACATAGCTACAATCTTTACACACATACCTTTTTGTCTTTTTATTTGCTTCAGTATTTTTATAGTTTATAATTAACTTTTAGGAGCTGCAATATATGCCATCTAGCATTCACACAACAGGCTGCCACTAACCATTTCCCATAAAGGGCTGGACACCTAGGTTGTTTCCAGCTATTTGCTTTTCTAATTAGCTATTACAATGGTGGAAAACTGGAAACAACCTAAATGTCTAACTAGACAGGCATAGTTGTCTATAAAATGAAATACTAAATAGTCATAAAAAGATGCTGAAGACCCAGAGGCGCTGCTAATTGAGTGAAATAAGTTACAGAATTATTTGCCTAGTATAATCTCTTTCAAAATATACGCAAGGATAGAAAAGTTTAGAAATGCCATCATTAATTATTTCTGGGAAGAACTGCAGGTGACTAGTTTTTCTCTTCTCTGCATTTCTTAAAACAAAGATCATGGATTACACTTTTTTTTTTTTTTTTTTTTTTTTGGCTTTTTAGGGCCACACCCATGGCATATGGAAGTTCCCAGGCTAGGGGTCAAATTGGAGCTACAAGTGCTGGCCTACGCCATGGCCACAGCAACGCCAGATCCGAGCCGCGTCTGCAACCTACACCGCAGCTCATGGCAACATCAGATCCTTAACCCACTGAGCAAGGCCAGGCATCGAACCCACAACCTCACGGTTCCTAGTCAGATTCACTTCCGCTGAGCCACAATGGGAACTCAATGGATCACATTTTAATATTTACAAAGCATTTAATGTAAAAAAATTCAAAAAATACAAAATAAATGATAACTTTTCTTTTTTTGGGGCTGTGCCTTCAGCATGTGGAAGTTCCCAGGCCAGGGACAGAACCCATGCCACAGTAGAGACCCTAGCTATTGCAGTGACAACACTGGATCCTAAACCCGCAGCACCACAAGAGAATACCAGAATTTTTTGAAAAGACAAGAAACTAACAGACTGCTCACGGGAGACTTTACTTCCGCTTTTCCATGTCTTTTGTATTTCCTCCAGTGAGTTCACAGAGTTCCAGGAGTGTAATCACTGGGTCAAATATCTCAGAATGGCTTGGACTTCTGGTGGAGTCCCAGCAACTTACACAGTCATCAGGCATGATCCTTGACTATATGAGTTCTCACCTTAAAGCAATTCTCATCTGACATGAGTTGTTCAGCCTTCCGCTGATACGTTGACTCCAAGAGACTCCTTGAAGTCTGTGTGTTCAGCTGGCCTCCAGTGGCCCCATTATTATTTTCTGCCAGGTACAAGTCAGTCACTTGTACACAGATCTCATCACTCACGATGTGCTGCAGCTGGAATCAAGCAAAGGCAAGTCATCAGAAAACCAAAAAAAAAAAAAAAATAGTTCTCCTTGTACACTCAACCTTCTTTTGGTGGTTCCACTCACTCAGCTCAAAAGGAGCTTTATTTTGGTTGATAATGTGAAAAAGTTTATCATACAAAACCACTATATTATTTTCTTAGAGAATAACCAAGCCAAAATCTTCAACCATATCACTGGCCCATGGGTAAAACTTTCGTACTAAAAAAAAAAAACAAAAAAAACAAAAACAAAAACAAAAAACCTGGAGTTTCCATCATGGCTCAACGGAAATGAATCTGACTAATATCCATGAGGACGCAGGTTCATTCACTGGCCTCACTCAGTGGGTCAGGGATCTGGCATTGCTGTGAGTTGTGGTGTAGGTCGCAGACACGGCTTGGATCTCGCATTGCTGTGGCTATGGTGTAGGCCAGTGGCTACAGCTCCGATTGGCCCCCTAGCCTGGGAACCTCTGTATGCTGCGGGTGCAGCCCTAAAGAGACAAAAAAAAAAAAAAAAAAAAAAAAAAAAGCAAAACTAAAGGGGAGTTACTGCTGTGGCACGGTGGGTTAAGTATCCAATTGCAGCAGCTTGGGTTAATGCAGAGGCATGAGTTTGATCCCTGGCTCAGCATAGTGGGTAAAGGATCAAGCACTGCTGTAGCTGTGGCATAGGTCACAGCTGTGGCTCAGATTCACTCTCTGGCCCAGGAACTTCCATATGTCACAGGTGCAGTCATTTAAAAAAAAGCAAAACCATAAGCAACTCAGGTTAATGTGCTGCTTATTTAAAGTTCTAAGGGACTTGGAATTCCCAGGCGGCTCAGCAGGTTAAGGATCCGGCACTGCCATGGGCTATGGCTCAGGCGGCCGCTACCGTGCGGGTTTGATCCCTGGCCTGGTAACTTCTACACGCTGCATGTGATGCCAAAATAAAGTTCTAGGGAACTTAAAACATCTTTTTTTTCCATCAAGGAAAAATCTCCATAGTTTTCTTTTTTCTTTTTTTTCTTTTTTTTTTTTTTTTGTCTTTTTGCCATTTTCTTGGGCCGCTCTCGCGGCATATGGAGGTTCCCAGGCTAGGGGGCCAATCGGAGCTGCAGCCACCAGCCTACACCAGAGCCACAGCAACGCTGGATCCGAGCCGCGTCTGCAACCTACACCACAGCTCACGGCAACGCTGGATCGTTAACCCACTGAGCAAGGCCAGGGATCGAACCCGCCAACTCATGGTTCCTAGTCGGGTTCGTTAACCACTGCGCCACAACGGAACTCCCTAGTTTTCTGTTTTTAATGGTACTTCTTTACCATTATCATTTGCTTTTACACATATTCTCATTTGATCCACACAACTACCCTGGGAAGCAGGCTGGAGAGGGGTGCCCTGTTCCATATGAGACAAATTTACCTGTTAGATAAGAAAATTCATTGTGTGCCAAGGTCAAGAGAGGGACCGTGAAGAACCATGAAAGCAAGATCCAGGTCTATATTCCCAGACCTAATATGAAGTCTGAAACGCATTAGATATCGAAGAATTTGTTGCTGAATTAATTGGTCAGGGGCGCTCAGCTGAAGGAGCTGAGTCAGGACTCACATTCAAGTTCCCAGACCTCTTGGCCAATATTCTTTCTAACATACCCCCTATTTTTCCATATCTGATAATGAAAGTATAGTACTGAAATTGTATAATGTTAATTAACTCATTTTCAACACAGATCAATTACGATCGACTATTGGTAACTTTTGTGACTATCTTATTAAAATATCTGATGCTAGAAAGTTGAACCTTTCAGAGCTTCTGTTCTCTTAGGTTATGATGATATATCTATTATGAAATAAAAATTCCCTCCAATGAAACTTTACCCAGTAAAATAATGCCAAAGAATGTGAAAAAGATACCAGAAGAAAGCAAAATGTTAACTGTAATATCAATGTGTCTGTTTTACTTCAAAATTCTCATAACCACTAAGCCATTCTATTTTTAGGAAGATACACTCTTTTTCAAGTGCTAGTAACCATACTTATTTTAACAATTAAATGTTTTTTAAATGACAAGTATATATATTTATAGATAAATGGACAAAGTGCAAGGTCAGAAGGATGAGTGATTTGATGGTGGTAGAAAGGCCAGCAACTGGAGATGATTAAATTACATTTAGTCCAGACAACGAATTTTACTGTGACCATTAAAATAATGCTTTTGAGGAGTTCCCCTTGTGGCTCAGTGGTAAGGAACCTGACCTAGTATCCATGAGGATGTGGGCTCGCTCAATCCCTGGCCTCACTCAGTGTGTTAAGGATCTGGTGATGCCGTGGCTGTGATGTAGGCCTACAGCTGCAGCTCCAATTTGACCCCTTGCCTGGGAACTTCCTTATGCTGCAGGAGTGGCCATAAAAAAATGAATAAATATTTTTAAAAAACAATGCTTATGATAACCTGACGATACAGAGGAAAGCTTAAGATACAGTGTCTAGGAGGGAAGAAAAGCAAAGTAAAAAATAAGTGTGCCCAAAGCATGGTCTCTGCCATGTAGATACTTCTTCTTTATACCCTACTGTTACAGTAGACCACATCACCAACTCCCTATCCACACCCTCTTCTTGGATATCTGGCCCCTTCCAGTCTTTGCAAAGGGCAGCATTTTAAATCCAGAGACAACTGGGCAACTCCCACACCAGGCTGGTCAGATTCTCTCTCCTGCTAATTTGAAGTGACACAATGTATCCATCTGGTAGACCCTTTAAAGAAAAGCACCTGGATGGAAAGGTCAGGTAATGCCAGGCCAGGAGCACTGCCTCAGCAAGTTAAAGTCTCAGGGGACTGGAGAAGCTGAGTGTTCATCTAAGCAGAGAAGCATGAGGATGGAGCAGACGTCCAGAAAGGAAGTACACAGGAGAGGGGAAAAAAACCTTCCCCGTCTAATCTCTATATGGTCTGGTCATATCTGAGTCCCATACTACATGTTTGTGAGACTGCCTAGTGTATCCTTACGACAAATTCCTCTTCAACTAGTCTGGAAAAGTTAAGATAAATATATGATTTGAACTTGGAAATATATGTTCCATCTCCAGTCAGCAACAAACTCTGGGAGAATGGCAAAAGAGAGAATAAGAGACGTCACCTTTAATTGAGGAGTTAAGATGAAAAGCATAAACATATGCTTTAAAAACACAATTTGGATTTCTGGATAAAACCTACCTCCACTTTGAAAAAAGACTGGATATTTTTACATAATATTAACTCAAAATCATAACCAGGTGCCCATAGTAAATGGACAAATTATAGCTATTGTCTAAAAAAGCCAAACAACTTAGGCTTACAAAAAGCTGGTGGTATTGGATTTTTAAAATTATGCTGGAAGTATGAAAGACTTTACTGCTAGCTGTAGCAGCAGCAAACTTGTAAGCAGAAACATAAGCACATAATAACTGGAGTCTATTTCACATAAATTTAGGAGAAATTAACAGGCATCAGTCTTTCAAAAATTCTGACAATAGTGCATTGTATCTACATAATGATTTCTGTGCATCACCATACAGAAGGGAAGGCCTAATAACCTCTTCAACTTTCAGCTCTCTGCCTGACCACTTTCATGAAGATGCCAAGATTCAATTATGTGAAGCACTCTTTGACTCTGAGTAGATCCTGTGAGAGGGGTGCAGAGTCACACAACCCTCTTTTTTTTTTGTCTTTTTTGGGCCACACCTGCAGCATATGGAGGTTCCCTGGCTAGGGGTTGAATAGAAGCTGCAGCTGCCGGCCTATACCACGGCCACAGCCACTCAGGATCTGAGCCCTGTCTGCAACCTGCACCACAGATCACAGCAACACAAGATCCTTAACCCATTGAGCAAGGCCGGGGATTGAACCCAACTCCTCATGGATACTAGTCTGGTTTGTTACTACTGAGCCACGACGGGAACTCCATCATGCATCCTTCTAAATTCAAGGCAAAAGCATGAGTGCTTAGCCAACGATTCCTTATTTTACCCCAAAAAACACTGAGCAACAAGCTTCCCCCCACCCCCCATAGTGATGGTAAGGACTCTAGAATTAGTATTTTCTTTTTACAAGTTTTCACTTTAAAGAAAGCAGTGCACTGACCAGAATCTGATCCTTCGAGCATTCAGAACTCAAGACAAAGGAGTGGAAACCTGACTATTACAAACTCCCAAGGTGCCATAGGAATAAACCACAAAATCAACCACAAATTTAATTCAGAGGGAACCTCAGATAGTAAGGTGGACAGAATATTTTAAAAGATGTAATATGAAACTCTTGTGAGAAAAAACTCCAAATGTTAAATGAGGAAAATCCCATAGAATTACCAACACGTACAGAAGAGAAAACCGAGCTCACGCCTGGTACACGAGGTACGAACTGGGAAGTCAGGGCAGGGAGCTGGGGTCAGGACTGATGCTTGAGGCAAAAGATCAGGTCTGAGGTAGGCTTACAGGGCATCCTGAGCCAAGCAAAGGAGTCAACCACACGGCTAAAGTACTGCTACTCTGTTAACAGGAGAAATGTGATGTCACGTTAACCTCCCCCTCTTCTCTATAGAACCATGTATTCACAAACATCATTTTATGAGAAGACTGCCTTTCCTTTCCCAACAGAAATCTTGCCTTTTCTCTTTCCCGATCCATCTTTAGGTAAAGACTTTCTCCCTCAGCAACCCTAGCCTCCACCACGCCCTCACCTGTCTCACAATGCTCTGGATGAGTTTGTCCATGGTAAAGGCAATGTAGGCATGAATGGTGAACATCTCTCTCAGAGAATCTTCGTACTGGGACGAGTCTATGTTGCCATCCAGCAGGCTCCGCACCATGTCCAGGAAAGCTGGGTAATAATCTTCTACATCAACATCCACTGTGGGAGAGAGAGGATAGGTGAGGCCTCACCCTACTAAAAAAAGATCGGAGAGGGCAGGGCAAACCCCACAGCTGGCCTAAAGAGCATTTGAAAGAACAAACGCTATGTATTCGAAACATACCCATTCAGTCTGCTGCAGAAAGATGAAATCTTGACAGGTGGCTACAACCCCCAGTGTTGTCTATCAAAGGAGAGTGACTCTGCAACTTTAACAGAGGCTTCTTAACACTCCAGCCAGAAAGACACTTAAGTATGGCTGGGATCTGGGTGAGAGGAGAGCAAAATATCCCAGGGAAGACGTTTCTTCATAACGTTGTGGGCTCCCTGCTGTGAGAGGAACCTGTTCTCACAGCCTGCAAAGAGCATGCCTCACATGGGTCACTTGCTCATACAGCTATTTCGGCAAAGCATAAAGTGCTGAAGAGAAAAGACAGAGCCATACCTATCACTGGGAAACCTCTCGGGAATAGAAAAATAGGAGCACAAATTAAATCATCTATGAATAATGAAGTAATCTGCATTTGTCAAAGTCCTTTTGTTTAAAAATGGATTCCCAACATTGTACTTCACAAATTACATTAAATGATCTGTACTCGCTGCATATGAATCAATTCAACCACTAGCTGGCATCTTGTCAGTCTGGCAACTAGCAGAGGGCACAAGGAAAGGTGAAAGGCCTCCGCCTTTAGCTTACTAAAATAAGACCCATTTACGTAAAGCTCAAACACAGGCAAATTTGATCTCCAGCACTGGCAGAAAGACAGTGGCAAGAAGGGACTACTGAGGGTACTGGTTGTGTTCTTTCTTGATCTGGGCTGCCGGTTACACGGGTGTGTTTGCTTTGTAAAAATTCATTGAGCTAAATAAAAAAATAAAACAGCAGTTGGAAAAAAAATTCACTGAGCTATACAATTCAGATTTGTATACTTTTCTGTATATGTGTTTCACTTCAATAAAAAGTTCACTAAAACGAAAAAAGAAAAAATTACAAAAAGAACTCTGTGTCTCTGACATTTAGTTACCTCTTTTTAAAGTCTGTAGAGGGGAAAGAAGTCTGAAAGCAAAAGCTGAGTCCATTTCCACTTACTTGAAGTGTGATGGATTAAAGATAGGCAAAACAGGACAATTACTATTTAAAAGAAGCAACTGGCTTCAATTTCATTACCGAATATCACTGTGTTCAGATCTGCAGCATAGGCATGGGCAGTGCTACTCCTGTGAAAACCACTTTCATGTCAGAATAAAGCTATGAGTACAAATCACAGACCCGTACACATGGGCCACAATCAGTGTAAGGCTCGGCATTATTACTCAAGAACAAACTTTGTAAGCATCAAACCAGGTTAAGTCAATGGTCAAGCCAGGATTAGGCCATTTTCTCTCTCATTTTTACCCAAGCAGATGGAATCACCACATTGAGTTCTTAAAATTGTCTCTGTCAAGCTAGGATTAATCCAGATAAAGGCTATTAGAATTAATTCCTAGGGGGAGCTTTTCAATAGATAGAAAGCCAGTCCTTCACAAGGGCTTCTTACATCAGCAAGTTAAAAAAAAAAAAAAAAAAAAAAAAAGATAATTCATGCCAAAAAAGACTGGCTATTTCCTAAAGAGCATAGAAGGCTTTACAAAAAGGCTTCTGGCTCACAGCTCAAGTATTTAACTTATGACCTGAAGACTTATCTAGAAGCAAGTGGCACAGAATTACTTAGAGCACAAGGTGGCTTCCTTGCCCTTCATTTAGTTTCTTTTCCTGAGTTTTCTATCTTCATTTCTGTTCTGCCTATTCTGCTATCTCGAGCCATCTCCTGAGTCCCCATCTCCTTACCTGCATCTGTCTCAGGCATGAATAACTAGGAATTTATGTAATGGATTTGATTTAGTCACTCTGTCCTTTAAACACTTTGCAGGAACCCAGAGATCTGCCATTTGGGAAACTGATGGTAACCGACACCCACGTCCCTGGTGTCCATTATAGCAGCTAGTGTCCATGATCCAAGCAACATGAAGGGTGCTTCGAATATTTTCTCCAATTCTCCTAACAACCCCACAAGACAACAAGTAGCACCTCCACTTTATAGCTAAACAGATTCAGAGAGTTTAAGTAAGGCCACACAACCAGTAAACTGCAGTGTTATAAGGCCTGCCTGTATTCTACGTATAACAGAAAGCAGCCCTTGAGTCCCCAGTGTGGCTCAGGAGGTTAAGGACTCAATGTTTCTATGAAGATGAGAGTTCAGTCCCTGGCCTCCCTCTGCGGATCAGGGATCCGGTGTTGCCACAAGCTGCAGCATAGGTTAAAGATGCAGCTCTGATCCGTTGCTGCTGTGGCACAGGCCTGCAGCTGCAGCTCCAATTCAACCCCTAGCCTGGGAACTTCCACATGCTATAGGTACAGCCGTGAAAAGAAAGAAAAGAAAGCAAGAAAGCAGTTCAGAGTCTAACTAGGTTCTGAGGTCCCCAACCCTTCACATCTTCTGTAGGCCAACACACTCTCTTGTAGACCAATCAACTAAACACTTACTAGGTTCTTTGAGGCGTAACTGGATGGCAGGGCTGTCACTCTTGTCTCTCTTTATGCCTAGCACTTCCCGTTCCCACTCTCTCTCTCGGTTTTCTTCCTCAATTTGCCGTTCAGCTTGGGAACAAATCCGCAGCAGCCTCAGGCAGAGTATCTGGTGCAGTCGCATAAAGATATACCAGTTATTATTAACATAGAAGAGGTTGTATACTTCATCCATCCCTCTTAACTTCTGAGCTGCTGTGTTACTAAACAGTAGCTTGGACTTAGGGGGACTGCCCCCAACACCATTGTGCTTCTTAGCTGCCCCTGTGGCTTCATCTACATCCATCTCTTCTTCTTCCTCTTCCTCCACATCCGAGAGATCACCTCTCTGAGCAAAGAGCAGATCTGGAATGAAGTGATGCATGATTTGCTTGATTTTATATTTGTCCTCCTTCTGAATGCCTGTCTGCCTCTTCACATGGTGGATAATCAGAGCAGCAGCATCTTCCAGAATCTGCTTATCTTCATAGGCAAGTGAGAGGTGTGGGCCAACAGGCACACCAGCATTTTCTTCCGTAGCCTGCTCTTGCCTCTAACAGGAAAGAGAAAGAAAGCATTATGTGACATACCTACAGAGATGATAAACAGACCTACGAGACTACACCATAGCAGCCATTATTTTCCAATCCCAAACATTCAAAAACAAAAAGATAATGTGTTTGATACCACAACGATTTGTATCTTTCAGACATTTTAGACTTATATGGAAAATGGGACAGAACTGGGACCATTTTTTAAAATTCTAAGTTAATATTTATGGAGGATACGATATGAGATCTAGGATTTACTTTAAAATATTTCTGTGGTGGGAGTTTGGAAGGTTAACAGATACAATGAAACAGGCAAAAGAGAGATGATTATTCAAGTTTACGTAAGCTCATTTTACTATTCTCTCCCCTTTTGCATATGTTTGAAATTATCATAAGAAGTTTTTTAAAATCCCAGATCACACCACTTCTAGGAATCTCAATCACACTGTGTTTGTTTCTATCTATCCCCTAAGACTGTAAGCTCGAAGAAAGTAGGATTAATTTCTTATTCATCTCTGTATCCTAGCTCCTAGTACTATATATAATCCTGGTAAGGATGACAAACAAGGATTAGGAAGAGTATGGGGGGGAGTTCTCTTATGGCACACCACATTAGAGATCCGGCGTTGTCAGTGCAGTGGCTTGAGTAGCTTCTGTGACAGGGGTTTGATCACTGGCCTGGGAACTTCCAATTTTCACATGCCATGGGCATGGCCAAAAAAAGAAAAAGAAGAAGAAAGTCTGGGGATCAATGATAGGTATTTTAAGTTGTGGGGAGTTGAGGTGAGCTCTAAGGAATTTTAGGGAAATAGATGGGGAGAGAAGTGGGAGAGGGAGATGATGGGCATGAACTGAAACCGGGATCATAAACTGGGAAGCCAATACAACAGCTTAGTGAGGCTTAGATTTAGAATGGTAGAATCACACTGAGAACCTGCCTAGATATTTACATCGCAACAGAACAAAGGGAGGAAAAAAAATGTATACATGTATGTGTAACTTGGTCCCCATGAGATCTAGGATTTACTTTAGGATCTACTTTTACATCTAGGATGTACAGCAGAAAAAATACATAAATAAAAAAAATAATATGGAGTTCCTGTTGTGGCAGAGTGGTTAATGCATCTGACTAGGAACCATGAGGTTGTGGGTTCGATCCCTGGCCTTGCTCAGTGGGTTAAGGATCCGGCATTGCCGTGAGCTGTAGTGTAGGTTGCAGATGCAGCTCGGATCCCGCGTTGCTGTGGCTCTGGTGTAGGCCGGTGGCTACAGCTCCAACTGGACCCCCTAGCCTGGGAATCTCCATATGCCACAGGAGAGGCCCTAGAAAAGGCAAAAAGACAAAAAAATAAAATAAAATAAAAAGGTAGATTCAGGAATAGAGGCTATGACAACTACGAAGCAAGAATCAACAGGTCTCCCATTCAAATAACAAAGGTAATCTGCCGGAGTCAAAGTTATGCTGACATATATACTGGAGACTTCTCAAGGATGTAGAGACCTCCGGCTTACCTCATCATAGATACTCTCAATCTCATTGAGTAAGCTCTTAGATCTCAGGACCTTGGTGTCATTTTGTTTAAAGTTGATGCCTTGGTGGTCCAGAGATTTCAAGTAGTATTTCTCATTTTGTTCTCTCCACACCTTATTAAAGCCTCTCTGAGCTTCTCGCCATTCTTCCTCTTTCATCTTCAACCTAAGGTGGGTGGGGTTGGAAACAACAAAACATGGGAGTCCAGATGAGGGAATTTTAAGGTAGGAATCCTGGATCTGCCATAGTAACCATAAGACTTATAAGTAAAATAGGGATAATAGCACCTAATTCATAAGGTTTTAGAAGTGAGAAGTCAGGTTTATTCTATTTCTCTATTTCAAAGGTCAAAAGATACAGAAGATCCAAACTGTTGGCAACTTTGGGGTAAATTTTATCCAAATCAGCCTTAAACTCTACCACATGAGAAAATTACTCATTCAGGACTTATTCTGGGGAAGTCATTTGTCCTAAAGTCAGAAACCTTGCCAAGAATAGTTATTTCTCAAACATCATTTCATAGAATACCTCAGAAAAAGGGGTTCTCTCCCTGGGGCAGCTCAAAGTGATACAACTTTCTTTGCTACAGGATCTCTGAGGACGTTTACTATGCTAATGTAAATGCAAAAGTCCAAGGGCAGAAAACTTGCACAGAAATGTTCTTTGGGACACAGTTTGGAAGTTCTAATGAGAACAACTGATCCTGATACTCCAGAAGAGGAGAGGAGAGTAAAACCAAAACCAGCACTAGAACTAAAGAATATCCTTTATCTCCAAGCCAAAAGTTAAATGCTATTGGCAAGGAGAGGAATACCTCCTGCCAGCTCTTGAGGGAAGACTAGGGAGGAATAATAACATCTGGGCACTTGTGAATTATGCAGCAGATAAGTTTTCACCAGGTGATACCAAGGGAGGACCCAGCTCTTAGCAGGGATTCACAGTATGGTACAGAGTGCCATGGACGTGGAGGAGCCTGGGGCTCAGCCCAGGCCTCCCCTGTGGTGCCTGGCCTTAGGTGGGTACAACAGCCCCACTATAACTCAGACCCAAGGTTTGTTAGGAGAAAGAAGTAAGACATTCTTGGTAAAAATGGCAAGTTAAGTCTTATTAAATAACAGGTATCAATTTTACCAAGACAAAGAGTGATTTTTCTTATTAAAAAACAAAGATGTGAAAGTCAGTTAGTACTAAGTGGCAGGAACGTGGGTAGGTGTTTTCTCCCTTGTTCTTTTCTCTATTTTAAAATATCCCCTCAAACACAGACAGCATTCCACTATGGATTTTAAACGTTTGTTCTCTACTGTTGGTTACACAGAACCCCAACAAGAAGCTCCACTATTCCACACTCCACCTGATTTCCAACAACAGCCTTGAGGACAAATGGAGATCTCATGGGATAACCAAGTTGAAAAGGAGAATCTTAATTAATGGGATGCTAAATCCGTCAAGGACACTAAAGCATGAAGGGCGTATTTGCTCGGGTACCTTTTAAGGACAATTGGGACGGCAATGGAGGGGTTCTTTCTCAGACCATCAATGATGTCAGCTGCTTTATCAGCATATATCCTCTGGAGTGCTTTTCGATGGATAACTTCCGATGTGCCCCCAAGGGTGTTGTCCAAGCGAAATTTGGCTTGTTCCTCAGCAGACAAGCGGGAAAGCTTCTTCTGTATTGCTTCCAGAACCCGGATGGTTGCCAGATTGGTCTCTAATACTACATCAAGCTAAAGAAAAAATACAGGGTGTACTTAAGACCCAAACCAGAAAAGAGCTGTCAGGAGTATGGGTAGAAGTCAAACTCTATGGATCTGAATCCTCGCTCGGCCACGCTAAAGCCATATAAAACACTGTTTCCTTATCGGTACAACCGGGATAACACCACCTACTCTCACAAGGTTGTTTACTGAATAGAGGGGTTAGCACAATGCTAGACACACAAGAAACATCCAATAAATGATCACTAAGTGATAGTTAATATTTCTTCCACCACCAGTATGCTTTTTTTCTGGCCCTCACACCAGACCTACCTAATGGAGGAGGCAACCTGACTGACACTTTCCCTGAACTTTCATGAATTACTAAGTTCTGTTACCAACAATAACAACCACAACAACAAAATTCCAAAAAGATCACTCAAGATGATAAACCAGTCTTACGAGTAAGATTTTTCAGGGTAACTTGAAATACATGATTAAATATTTAATAGTCTCATTCTACATCCAGTAGTAATAAGAACTGTGACTATCATTCCTTAAGTGCTTCAGATTTTTCAGGGTAACTTGAAATACATGATTAAATATTTAATAGTCTCATTCCACATCCAGTAGTAATAAGAACTGTGACTATCATTCCTTAAGTGTTGGAGCTGCGGGTAACCATTTGAACTCTTACTGAATTTCTCGTACTTTACTTTCTGGCAAGGACCTAGCCCAGCCTGGTTAAGGATATACACGACTAGCAAACTTTTTTTTTGCTTTTTAGGGCTGCACTTGTGGCATATGGAAGTTCCCAGGCTACAGACTGAATTGGAGCTGCAGCTGCTGACCTACACCATAGCCACGGCAAGGCCAGATCTGAGCTGCACCTACCATCTACACTGCAGCTCACAGCAACACCGGATCCTTAACCAATGAGTGAGGCCAGGGATTGAAACTGCATCCTCATGGATACCAGTCATGTCCATTATTGCTAACCCACAATGGGAACGCCACAACTTTTTAACACAAAATTCTCTAGATGAGACACAGAAAATGAAGTAAGTGAGCATTCTAAAGAGCATATAACCAAATGTCTGAGTGTTGCTAAGTTCTCTAGTTTCAGGACTACAGTAGTCATTTCGTCAAATATTTCTGGTCCTCCTTTTCCAGTTATGGATAAATGATGGATTGAACTTCTTGGCTCCTTTGTGATTAGAGAGGGCCATGTAACTAGTTCGGGAAAATGAGTTGTAAACAGGTTAGTGGAAGTAATATCTGTTCTAGGCCTGAGGATTTCAGGGGGCAAGATCCATCTGAGCTTTTTTCCCCCCTAATCACTGGTGTTGTTCAAGATGGTGGCATTTTGTCAGCCTAGGTCCCCAAGTAATTCTGATGAGCAGAATCTCCTGCTAAACATCAATGCACATGTAGTATGATGAAGAAGTAAATCTGTTTTTTCAAGCCACTGAGATTTGGAGGTTGTCTGCACTGCAAGAATATTAACCTATGCTGATATATAAAGGAATGCTCCTTCACTAGTCCATCCCATCCAATCCTAAGCACATGCATGCATACATACATGCATACATACATGTTTCTTTCATCTTCACTCCTATAATCACAAATGGGAAATGAGGCTGTTGCCTCTCATTTGCAGGCATACCAACTGAGAAGAGGAATATTCTATCAAGAACAATGCCAATCTCTGCTTCCTAACTCATCACCTGACCTTGCAAAACATAGGTAAAAAAGAAATACTTTAGCTTGATAAAAACTTTCTATAGAAGCTAATATCTGTCACGATTGAGTATTCTGCAAATGGGTGACGCTCCTCATAAACGCTGGGGCAGAGATTGGCCGAGTGCCTGCCGTGGTGAAGCAACATGTGGCTCTTCGTTCAAAACATGCCAGAAACAGACGAAGCAAGCGTGAAGGGAGATTAACTGGCAGAGAGCTAAATCAGTATGGATTAAAAAAGTAGCAAAACATCTCCCATCTACAGGAATGAGCAGGGCCAGTTTTATATAATACATACATTAAATAGGATGCCTGTAATTTCACCTCTTTAGACACATTTATCATTCTCTTTTTGTTGTTGTCAGTGAACTAGACATTTAAACACACTAGGGAGTGAGTCCACTTTCAGTACCCCCACTCCTGGTATAGGGGGCTCTCTACCAGCTCATTTCTTCACTCCAGCTCTTTCCTTCCCAACTACTTTGAAATACAGTACCTAACTCAACTTTCTTTCAGAAGGAGCCACATCAGTATCAGAAATATGAGAGAAGAGCTCTAGCTCTCACTGGAGAGTTGGTTTGCTAACCATGTCATGATACCTGCTAAGAATAACACTCTAAGATAAATCATTTTTTGTTGTTGTTATTTTAGGGCCGCACTTGTGGCATGAGGAGGTTCCCAGGTTAGGGGTCGAATCAGAGCTGTAGCCACCAGGCTACACCACAGCCACAGCAATGCAGGATCCAAGCCACATCTATGACCTACACCACAGCTCATGGCAACGCCGGATCCTTAATCCACTGAGCAAGGCCAGGGGTCGAACCCACGTCCTCATGGATCCTAGTCGGGTTCACGAACCACTGAGCCATGAAGGGAACTCCTCTAAGATAAATAATTTAAAACAGCTGCAAAGAAAGCCCACAAGGTCTTAAAATACTCATTTTATATACCATGTAAAACACAATAACCTTCACGCCATTAAAAATTCAAAGAAGTATTATTCAGCCATCAATGGTTAAATTCAGCTAAAAAGGTTAAAGTGGCCTAGATAAATCACATTTGTCATAAAGATATCACTAAGATAATTGACAAAGTCATAAAACATGGTTAAGTACAATCACAACAGAAGAATGTGAGCCTCTCTGGTTCTTTGGTCTTAAGAGCCAACCCTCCCAGGTAGGTATTTAAGATACCCTCTCATTTCATATCTCCCATTTCCCCAAACTTCAAATGATGAAGAAGCTTGTACCTCAAAGCGTTCATCTTCACAACGATAGATATGTTCTTCATACTGAGTTTTCTTGGAACTAACAAAGGTGGAGTCCTCAGACCAGGAGGGGAAGGAGACCCAGGTATCATTTAAAACCTTTGGGTAAAAGAAGAGAAATTGAAACAAAAGTGTAACAAAGCTTTCTGGTGGATGATTAAGCATTCTTAGTAAAAAGAAAATTTTAGAAGGAAGAAACAGTTAACATTACAAGTTTCACCTATGGCAAGTTTGCAAAAGCTATTAACAGAAAAAGGTTCTCAATGTAAGTGTGAAACATTTTCTCAGGAAAAAAAAAAAAAAAAAAAAAAGGAGAGAGAAAGGAGTTTTGACTTCCTCATTCATATCAATTCTCCATCCCTGGTACCACAATCCCTTCTGGAGGAAGTTAAGGAATCAGGGCTAATCTTTTCTTGGGAAGGCCTTACCTCTTTACAAAGAGGAGTCCGTCCTGTGCACTTGGGCTGCTGATAACTCTTTGGTAGGGCTCGATAGCTGGAGCCCAACCGCTTACAAGAGGCATAGTCTATCTCCATAGCAATGCCCTCTGTGGCTCGTTCCTTTGGAAAGGTTTCCAGATGTACAGATTCCTTATAGCCCAGAAAGTTTTTAAACCAATTAAACAATTCTGGGAATTTCCTGAAGAATCAAATAAAAAATTGTTAACTATAAACATGATGCAGTTATACTGAGGTGTGATTACCACTATTTGGTGTTGGGTCAGAACTCTGCTACCACTGGACAAATTCCAATAATAAATATTATTTCCTGCCTAAGAAGCACTACTCTTCTGAATATGTGGTTTCTCCTTTTCTTCTCTTTCTCTAAAGATCAGTTAAGGTAGTGATGGAAGAACTGCACTGAAACTAGACAATAACGAGCCATTCTTCTAATCAAGATTATTGCTTCAATGTTCAGATAATTCTTAATTTGTCAAAGCCAGGATTCTATAACCCTGGAAAAGACTGGCTTTATAAACAGCCAATACCGGTCAGGAGATCAGGAGACCATAGTCTTGGCCAATGCCTTCTTCGCCTACTTTTTTGTCTCCAGAGAGGAACTAGAAGACTTCCCAGAGGACTCTTGTCATGGACATTTTAGGAGTCAACTGACCTGCCAAAATCAAATTAATTTCACCTACCATGTACTCCCACAAACTAGGTTTTATTTCACCTCCATATCAGGCATCAAGGCTAAGCCCTTGATTCCACTTACCCCAGGAAAGGAGAGACTAACTGCACAAGCTCAGCCCGAGAGATCACCTCCTGGTTAAAAATAACAAGACAGCGCAGGAAATTTTCATAGGCCTCTGTACTCCGCAGAGCCTTTCGGACCTTATGGAGACAATCGAAAGGAAAAATAGTTAAGTGGGGAATCAAGAGATCCTGGATTGTGTTTAAAATTGGGGAAATTTGAACTGCTATTTGATGATATTAAGGAATCAATGCTAGGTTTTTTAGATGCGATAATGTTTGGAAAAAAGGTATCATTTTAAAAGAAACCTAGTAAAATACCTACAGTTGAAATAATATATCATGTGGGATTTGTCTCCAAATAATCTGGGATAGCTGTGTGCACATCAAATAGTACACCGACTAGGAGCTAAGAACTGCTGAGGCTGGATGATGGGTATATGAAGGGTCATTTTACTATTCTCTTTAATTTCACATTTGTTTTAAATTTTCCATAAAAATTTGGAAAATGAGACCTTGAAGTAAACAAGACATTTACATTTTTACATGCTTGATTTTCCACACCCTATCAGAGTTACCCAAGATTCTGCTGCCTCTCCTGACTTTATACAAGAATCTTTATAAACACTCTTTTCAAACTCTGGTAATCTTGAATAATGACCTTTTAAAATAAGGTACTTTTGTCCTCTGACTTGATCTTTTCCCTTCCTCCATTCAGAACACTAATAAGCATTTTAATATCCAAAAACCTAGGTGTTCAGGAAGTTTCCATGTGGCACAGTGGGTTAAGGATCCAGTACTGGCCACAGTTATGGTACAGGTTGCAACAGCAGTATGGGTTTGATCCCTAGCCTGGAGACTTCCACACACCAGGTGTGGCCAAAAAAAAAAAAAAAAGGTTCAGTGGCATAGACACAGTAAAACTTGCCTGGCTAGATAAGCAATCTAGAGTTTCAATGTCAAAAGTGTATATATCTAGCACTGTGGGGATTGCAGACCCTCACTCACCAAACCCGGTAGTTTATCAAAAAACCCCTTCCCCAGGCTCTCATATACTTTTCATAACTATCAATCGGTAGACACTATATGGAATATGGATTTTCAAGGCAAAAGATGAATATATACTATTACTTTAATTTGTTAGCTTTTATTATTAATTTTACTTAATATATATTTTTAAATTTTTTAATTAGCTGTTTTGATTTCTTCCATTTTCAATTTCTGCAAACCCATGCCCAGATAAATCACTGGGTGAAAACATAACGAAATTTATTTTATTTATTTTTTTGTCTTTTTAAGGCCGCATCCACGGCATATGGAGGTTCCCAGGCTAGGGGTCAAATGGGAGCTGTAGCTGCTGGCCTACACCACAGCCACAACAACACCAGATCTGAGCCATGTCTGCAACCTACACCATAGCTCAGGGCAACACCGGATCCTTAACCCATCGAGCAAGGCCAGGGATCAAACCTGCGTCCTCATGGATACTAGTCAGATTAGTTTCTGTTGAGCCACGGCGGAAATTCCTCTGTTAGTTTTAAACTTATACAAAAGTAGACAGAATAGTCTAATAAACCCTATATACTGAGCCAGCCTCAACAATCAATACACAGTAAATTTTGTTTCATCTACACCCATTTCCCCCACCACTGAATTCTAAAGCAAACTCCAGACTTTTCAGCTATACACACTTCAGTCATCTCTAAGAAACAAGTACTTCAAAAACAGCAATAAAAAATACTACTCTTTAAAAAAATTAACTTATTCAGTCCCCCTCTCTTACCCTTTCTTTGCCATTTGTCAGTTGTGACCTGGACTTCACATCTGCCTCAAAAGCCCCAAAGGCCCAGAGAGCCCTCAGAAATGGTTCAGGTCAAAGCTAGAGCCAGGGACTATTTTGCAGCACAGCTCGCATAGGCACAGGAGGGCTAGAGACAAATCGAGAGGCACCAATTCTGGAGATAATCATTTGCCCTTCGGCAAAAACCCAAGGATGCAAGACACGGTAAGTCACCACCAGATCAATCCAGGCTGGCTCCAGCCAGTGAGAAGTCTGAAGTTTGCTAGCCACTATGATAAAAGTAGCCTGCTAATTAAACTGACTCCAAGGAGGAAGTCAGACTCACACACCACACAACACTGACTACACCTGTAATCGCAACCCTGTCTGCTCATTAGAATCACCTGGGGAGCTTTGAAAACATACAAGGAAATCAGAATTCCCATTAACCCTATATGCCATACCTCGAACAAGTATAACAATTAGAAGGTTACAAGTCATCTTAAGTCCTCAATAATTAGTATACTGACACTCCTCACTATATAGTTCTGGGCATCTACAATGAGGAGCTCCAAACATCTTTTGAGAGCAATATGCCTTTTTTAAAAGCTTTCTTCCATGATGGCAAATGCTATATTTTGCTTCAAACTACTTCACAAAACCCAAGCAGTCAATGCTACCATTTCTCTAGCTGTGCTAATAGTTCTCATAGACTGAAAGGACCTACAATTTGGAAACTGTTAAAAAGTAGAAAATCCTTAAAAAAAAAAAAAAAAAAAAAAAAAGTCCTACCTAATTATCTTGATGTCTCTAAAACAAAATCTTTTGGGGGACGAGGTTATTTTCTTTGGGCATTAAGAGCTGATATTAAATCCAATTCATTCAACACTCACCTTATCAAAAAATAACGATTCCGTTCCTACACCATGCTTGCTGGCATCTGCCATAGAAGAATCCTTGAGACTGAGCAGTTTGGGTTTCTTCTGCAAAAAAAAGGAAGAATACAGGACAGACACATAAGATTCAAAGAAGTTTTCTGAGTTTCGTTTTCATCTCTGTTTGATAGTTCCATCACTAATCCGCCACTGATTAGTAATTTGCAACAAATAAGAGAATCCAAGTCACTAACTTGCCTTACATCCTGAAAGATTTCCACTCTTTTCTATTTCAGATTGCCGTCGGTTTTTTCCTAGAGGTTCACAGATCATTCTACTCCCCAAATACTCTCTATAAATGGTCACAGCACTACTATGATGTTAGAATTAATATCCTTACTTTTTCCATAGGCAAAAAAATTTAGAACCTAATGCCAATGCCTTGTCTTCTTAGCTGTGGAGGCAGAAAAGTTTTTAAAAAGAGCTGGAGTACATAGAAATCAATCTTTAACCTTCACCTTTTAATCAGTTTGAAAATTCACGAAAAAAGCAGTATATTTTCCTATTAGAAGGAATAATTACCTTGCTGGCAGAAGCCACTCAAACCAGAGTTAAGACTGCTCTTTCAAATCAAATGAATAGGCCATGATATAACTACCAAGCAAAAAATTTACTTTAAAAAAGCCACCTCTAAACTACATGTCAAGAAATGCACAAACTTTGGGAGAAGCTGCACATTAACCTCCGCCACCTTGGAGAACACTCTCTCGCAGGAGCCACAGCCTCTACTTATATTGCCTAAGGAGAAGGCAGATAGGGAATTCTAACCTCCCAATATAGTGTTTCCACCTGTGGGTCATCAAGTGTGGGAGGAGACCAAGATTGAAGCATGTCTCCTGACCTGTTCTTACTACTCATAAAACACTCCTTACTAAAGTGAGGAAATATAAACTACTGCTATGTTCAACTTGCTTCCAAAAGGAGAAACTATTAAAAACATTGAAAAATAGTTCTTCAAAGTGTCAGCAATCCATAACAGGTCAGTCTTTGCGGTCATTTGCTGGTTTATCAGTCCTTTTTTTTTTTTTGCTTCTTAGGGCCACACCTGAGGTACATGGAAATTCCCAGGCTAGGGGTGGAATCAGAGCTACAGCTGCTGGCTTGCGCCTCAGCAATTCACAATCTGAGCTGCGTCTGTGACCTACACCACAGCTCACAGCAATGTCAGATCCTTAACCCACTGAGAAAGACCAGGGACTGAACTCAATGATACCAGTCAGGTTCATAACCTGCTGAACTGCAACAAGAACTCCCTCGGTCATTTCTTACCGTAAGAAGTTACACTAGCTTTTATTCTTTAATTAAATTCTGCGGACACATCTATCTCTTCAATGCTATATGTTAGAATTCAACATTCAATACATACACCTAGTCTGCTCCCTAGCACAGGTGCCCCATATTAAAGAGAAAGGGAGTGGGCTCAGCTTTTTGCAGGCAGACCATCAGTATTGGCTGTAACAAGAAGCATCATGAGATAGGTCACTAAGAGGAGTTTAAGACCACCCTGTTACAGCCCAAAGTTCCTCCTTGGAGATTAAGATGATACAGGTAAGATGTGGCAACCCAAAAGAACCTTGAGCAGGATAGGTCTCTAAACCGAAGAAGAGATCCCACAAAGCATATGCACTTTACTCACAAAAGAACCTCAGAGACCACTGACTTATTTTGGGAACAATTATCGAACTTAATAATCTTACTTAGCACAAAGCAGGCTTAAGGCATCAAATCAAGAAGGGAAAAATTAAGTCTCAGAAACCCTTGGCAGAAACAAACAAAAAATAGATGAGAGTTAACCACAAAGAAGAGAGAAAACATACGGAAAACCATTAAGAACTCAAAAAAGCACAGTAATCTGAACAATTAGCAGTATTCTGGGAGTTCCCATTGTGGTACAATGATATCAAATCTGACTAGTCACCCCATGAGGATGCGGGTTCCATCCTTGGCCTTGCTCAGTGGGTTGGGGATCCAGCATTGCCGTGAGCTGTGGTGTATGTGGCAGACTGCAGCTTGGATCCCGCACTGCTAGTGTAGGCCAGCAGCTGTAACTCTGATTCTCAACCCCTAGCCTGGGAACTGGGAACTTTCATATGCCGTGGGTATGGACCTAAAAAAAAACAAAACAAAAGCAAAGCAGTATTCTAACATTCTTTCACAAGGCCAGGTAAAAAGTTTTGCATTGAGTTCTGAGACATAAACCAACTCTGAATATCAGGATCTAACTGTCAAACCTTGAGCACGTGCCCACTAGAATCGTTCCAGGAAGTCGAAATAAGCAGCTGCACCCACTCTCACCTTCACTGGAGGGGTGGCTCCTGTTCCAGAGTGTCTGCGGATCTGGCAGCCATTCTGGCTGGGCCTCTGTGGCTTGTTGTTTAGTTGAGGCTTCTTTACAGTGCCTCCATGGTCATTTCTCACGGAATCCACCTTCTCAGCAGTTGTTTTGCTTAAAAGCTAATTAAGACACATGAAAAAGATTAATGTTTTTATCAAAGCAAAAAAGTACCTTTCAGAAAAAGTCTCCTTCTGATTCCAGCTCCCTAACTTATCTGAGCTAACCATTCTCAATAGCGCAGTTCTAAATAAAACTTACCACGGAGCTGTTGGCATCTGGTAGGAACTGTCCAAATTCTGACAACAGATCTTCCTGATTTTTAAAAAGACGAGCCACCTGGGCATACACCTCCTGCTCAGTCAACGCTGGAGTGTAGTTTCCTCCAGCTTCCTTGGCATTTCGCTGCTCTTTCTAATAGGAAATTGTAAATGGGAAGAGATCATATTAGAGAGCCACTGTTTCTTTGTTTTTTGTTTTTGTTTTGTTTTTGTCTTTCTAGGGCTGCACCCAAGAGATATGGAAGTTCCCAGGCTAGGGGTTGAATTAGAGCTATAGCTGCTGGCCTACACTACAGCCACAGCAATGCCAGATCAGAGCTGCGTCTGCGACCTACACCACAACTCACGGCAATGCCGGATCCTTAACCCAGAGATCGAACCCTCGTCCTCATGGATACTAGTCAGGTTTGTTAATGGCTGAGCCATGACGGGAACCCCAAGGGCCACTGTTTTGAATGACTCACTTTTGCACACTTTCTGAGATGTCTGACAGGAGCTCTGTATTTTACCGACTTTTGGGCTGTACTTAAGAGGAAAGAAAGACTATGTTTTAGCACCTGTTCTAGCCTCTAGTTTTTAAGTTGAGAAATAAGTGGAAGATGGCGGCTGAGACTTAATTCCTTTTAAAACTAGGGCAGTGGGGGTTCCTGTTGTGGCTCAGAAGGTTACAAACCCAACTAGTATCCATGAGGATGAAGCTTTGATACCTGGTCTCATTCAGTGGGTTAAGGATCCCGCACTGGTTGCTGTGAGCTATGGTGCAGGTTGAAGATACAGCTTGGATCCTACATTGCTATGGCTGTGGCAGCTGCAGCTCCGATTCGACCCCTAGCTTGGAAACTTCCATATGCTGTGGGTACAGCCCTAAAAAGCAATAAATAAATAAATAAATAAAACCAGAGCAGTATATGTGAATGTTCAAGACAGACCACTCCCGAATGATAAAACACAAAATACTAGAGAAATTTCTTTTTATTCTACTGTAAATTAACTATACCACCCAAATCATCATTTAAACTTTCCAGATAAATAAGCATCCATCTCACAGAGCAGTGACTTTGAAAACTGTGACTGGCTGCTAAAATTCAATTAAAATTGAAGTCAGGCAAATCAAACTAGCTTTATGAATGCAATTTCTAACAGGTTAATTTCCAGTAAGAATTCGTGGCCACAATAATGGTTATTTACATTCTTCTCTGAATAGATGTCCACAGAGGACAACCTGGTTAAGACAGGGTGAAAAGGCAACAGTCTTACCTGATATGTGTGCAAAATCTCCAGGAATGCTTTGTAGATGTCTGGTTGGCCCTGGAACCTGTTCTTGATCTTATTGACATAGTTGATGGCATGGTTAAACTCCACAGGCTGATTGTTCTGCAAGGGCGGGGCTGTTCCCAACGAGATTGTCACTGGTGTATGAGGCTGGACAGGTGGAGAACGTGGGGATGCGTATGGTGGGAGAGGGGGAGTCTGCTGACTGGCTGGAGTATGTGCTTGTAGTTGGGAAGGCTAAAAAGAAAAAAGTCTTTATTCTCCTCAGGAACACAGATGGTTTACCACAGGAAAGAAAGTTCAAACTAAAGAGAAATAAAGTGTCCGATCGACTTACATACTTTACTCACTCTGGCCAGGCCATTTTAGCCCAATTCAAATCACAAAGGGCAAGGTTGGAAGTGTAGAGGATTCATACATTGTAATACAAAAATTCAGTCTCAAATGTTCTAAATACAACCTTAAAAGTAGGCTATATCTCCAATTATAGGGAAGAATTTTTCATATGCAATATTTAGCTCACTTGCTCAATAGGTACACATAGAATAGGGAAAGAAACCTCATTCTACATAGATCTTTAATGTCCAGAAGACAATTCAACTATTGCAATAAATTCATATTTAAAAAAAAGTCTTCTCAACCAGCTCTGCCCAACAGAGTTCTCTATATTGCATGACATCCAAATGAGGCTACTGAGCACTTTAAATTTAGCTAGTGAAATTGAAAAGCTGCATTTCTTTTAAGTAAAACACTCCATCATCACCATCACCACCACTATTATCAAGATCTTCCGTTTAGCTTGCTATAACCTAACCTGGTAAATGACGTAAATCTTGTAAAATCATGACCACAGAGACAACTGATCATAAGATGACCGTTTCTGCCTGTGCTATTCAAATACTACCACACAAAGTTGCCATCTGTTGGCATGCTCATGGATTCAAAAAGCCGAAGTTGGGGGCAAAAAGAGTCCTTGCAGGTTGTTGAGGTGTTGATTTAAACAGATATATAAATAATTATGTGTTATGTGAACATGTGCCACATTATAGGGATGTGACTACCGCATCTTCACCGATAAAATTTTAACTTGAATATCTAAGTCTTATACAAGTGGAAAATGCCAAAGGAGGGTGCTTTCTAGGGATGTATGTTACACGGTGCAAAGTTTTCCAAGTGCTCACCTTGCTGACTTTGGCAGGTGGGGGCTGAGGAGCTGGCTGGGCAGGAGCTGGAGCAGACTGGGCTGAAGGCTGGGAAGGATGCTGGGGTGGTGGTTGAGGCTGGGGCTGGATGCCATGGGTGGGGATCTGATGAACCTGGCCAGGAGTTGTCACATTCACCATGTCATTGGTTTGCACCTCAATCTTGTAGCCAGGGGGCAAGAAGGTATTGAAGCCCATGATCAGGTCAGGGTGGCCTTTGAACAGCTGGGACACACGACTAATCACTCCTGGAGTGTCAATGCTGATTAAAAAAAAAAAAAAAAAAAAACAAACATATATATAAATATAAATATATATATGTGTATATATATATATAAACACACACACACACACACACACACACACACACATTAAAGTGGCAAGCTTGACAAACACTCTACCAAGAAAAAAATTCACATTCCACTAGATTCTCTACCATGCAGGAAAATAAAAAATCAACATGAATATTACAAAAGTAATGACACACAAAAACTCTGAAATTCCAAAGTCATTTAGCTTCATATTCAAAGAGGCTTGGTCACGATTCTAAACAGAATATACATTCATGTATGGTAACAGTCCTATCAAGCAGATACTCAGAAAATAAGTCTAAAACTGTAATCCCCACACACCAGAATAAATCATGTATCCACACTGTTCAGATGAATTACTCTTTTATAACAGTGAACCATGCCAGACTATTAGTGTAAGTTAAATCAGTCCAAAAAGCAAGTAGCCAAGTCATTACTAGTTTACTTCCCTGAGATGAAGTACTAGGAAAAATTTTATGCAGAAAACAAAGGTTCAGAGTATTCAATTTTCATAAATAAAGCAACACACAAAATAAAAGCATGACCCTGGAAATGAAGCCCCCCGCAAAACAGCATCCTTTATCTTTCAGCAGATGAGAATAAGCTATATCCTCCTTCCAAAATTAGCATAACAAACACAAAGCTTGAGTACAACCATATATCCATATTTTTACCTCTGAGATTTAAATTCCTTCATGATGTCAAGGAAATCATTGTAGACCTGAGGCTGACTACCAAACTGTAGCTTCACTTGGTCAAGATAGGACAGTGCATCCTCCACCTGAGGCAGGGATAAATCTCAAGGTTATAAAAAAAAAGCCAGCCAGGAATTAGTTTCTAAAAAATGATTTATGCCTAAAAAAAGTAGCATAGTAAGTAAAATTGAAATATAGAGTAAATACACATAACAAAATTTAGAGGGACTTTAAAAAATTATTTACAAAAAAAAGAAAAAGAAGTTCATTTAGTTATTTTAATGTTTCCTATTGAAGTTTAACATGCATACAAGAAAGTAAACACATCGTTAGTGTACAACCCCATGAATTTTCACAAAGTAAACATACTCATGAAACCAGAACCCAGATCATAAAACGGAACATCCTAGAAAGCACTGTGGCACCCTTTCCCAGTTGCTGCCTCGCCACAAGGATAATTTTACTGATTTCTAAAACCATAGATTAGTTAGTTCTTCCTTTTTTGCAAATTTAAATATTGAAAGGTAATATGATTGCCAGTAATAAAACTCACGCTTAAAATAATCAACTCGTAAAAATCTATAGCCTTGCTTTGGAGATTTTTGCACAGATTAGTGAATAATCACATTAATACATCATTCACTTATTTGTTCATTTATTCATTTCAGAAATACCTACTAAGCTACAACATGCCACGGCAGGCCGGACCTAGTGTGAGATGCTTAGGAGTCAATCACAAATAAGCCACAGTCCCACAGAAGTTCATTCACATCTAGCTTGGTAATCATCACACGGTGGGGCAAGTGGGCAATCACCGAATGCCCAGGGAGCAAATAGGAGGGCACCTCCCCCCACACACACATTAAAAAAACAAACAAACAAACAAACAAACAAAAAAACCCTGGGGAAGGCTTCCCACCCAAGTGGTGCCTAAACCGAGTCCTCAGGACGAGTACAAGTTAGCAAAAGTGAAGATCCCTAAAGAAGTCAGAGGCAGCAGCATGGACAAAATTCAATCCCATCTGGTACATTTGGAAAACGGAAAACATTTTAGTTTAGCTAGAGGATTTGTGGTGAAAAGGAAGACTGGTGGTAGGAAGAGTGACAAGATATAATACAGGAGAAGATACAGGACCTAGATGCTAAAAGGCCTGTAAATCTTGTTAAGATGCAATTTAGATTTTTGTTATTTAGGAGTTCCAGTCGTGGCTCAGCAGTAATGAATCTGACTAGCATCCATGAGGATGTGGGTTTGATCCCTGACTTCACTCAGTGGGTTAAGGAACTGCTGTTGCTGCAGCTGCTGTGGTATAGCTGGCAGCTACAGCTCCAATTTGACCCCTAGCCTGAGAACTTCCACATGCCGCAAGTGTGTCCCTAAAAAAAGCAAAAAAAAAAAAGATTTTTCTCATTTGCACTTTAGTGTACTCTACTTAGCTACAGTGTTGAGAACAAGTTACTGCAAGGCAGAACAGATTAAAAGGAGGCAGGAAAACTATTCATCCTTTAAGGCTAACTCATGTGTGAACAACAGAGGCTTGAATTATAGTACTGACCAAAGGAAAAGGGAGAAGTGGATAGATTCAAAAGCTTTTTAACAGATAGAAGTGACAGGTTTGGAGACTGACTAGACCTGGGAGATAAGGGAGCAGGAGCCTTCACTAAACTATTATTTGGGCAGTCACAAAGAGAAACAAGTTAGAAAGACTACAAAGTTTGAAGTCTGATTTAGGACAACTTATTTTTAAGTTATTCAGGAGAACATCCAAGGGAATCCTTACTAGGTGTTTCCTACATTAATTAATTAACAAAATTAATTGTATTAATTTTTGGGACTATACCCACAGAATATAGAAGTTCCCAGGCCAAGTACTGAATCTAAGCTGCAGCTGCAATCTACGCCACAGCTGTGGCAATACTGGATCCACTGTGCCGGCTGGCAATCAAACCTGTTCACCATAGACAATACGGGATCCTTAACCCACCGTGCCACAGTGGGAACTCCATGGGATCATATTTATTTATTTATTTATTGCCTTTTTAGGGCCCCACCTGTGGCACATGGAGGTTCCCAGGCTAGGGGTCAAATGAGAGCTATAGCTACCACCATATGCCACAGTCACCACAACACCAGATCCAAGCCTTGTCTGCCACCTACATCACAGCTCACAGCAATGTCAGATCTTTAACCCACTGAGCGAGGCAGGGATCGAACCTGCGTCCTCATGGATACTAGTCAGATTCATTTCTGCTGAGCCATGACGGGAACTCTGGGATCATTTTAAATTATACAAAATATCAAGTTTAGAAAAGTTTTATAAATAAACATTTGGTTTGATAAGCCCTACTTGTGGTCATTCAGGTGTTTTCCTATGGCACAGCGAGTTAAGGATTCAGTATTGTCACTGCTGTGACACCGGTTATACCCCTGGCCTGGGAGCTTCCACATGCCGTGGGCATGGCCAAAAAACTCAAAAGACGAAAACCCCCAATCATTTGATGGTTGTTCTTTTGGTACTTTATAAATAACATGACAATTTTGTTCAAGTTCAATGAACTACTTAATTCATATTCCAAATTTTCCACACTGAAATGTTTCAATAATGACCAAGCTAAAGGAACAAAGACTTCAGAAGGTATTTAAGGATAGCACTCAAAATCACATTAACAGAGGAGTTATCGAAAATAAATAAACACACCAAAAAATTAAAAACAAGCACTCCTTGGTATTATAATAAGTACACGCACAGAGAAAAGGAGAAATCTGAAGGAAATTAAATATGATATGTGTGTGTGTGTGTGTGTGTGTGTGTGTGTATGTGCATGAAAAGTGCAAGTCATAAAGAACTACTATTTAAAAATTAGTTATAAGGGGTTCCCACTCTGGTGCAGTGGGTTAAGAATCGACTGTAGCAACTCTGGTCACTGCAGTGGTTCAGGTTTGATCTCCAGCCCACATTGCGGGTTAAAGGATCTAGCATTGCTGGGCTGTGATACAGGTCACAGCTGTGGCTTGGATTCAATCCCTGGCCAGAGAACTTCCAAGTACTGTGGTGCAGCCATAAAAAATAAAAAAAAATAAAAAATAAAAATTTCAATTTAAAATTTTTTAAAAAATGGAGTTCCCGTCATGGCTCAGCAGTTAACAAACCCAACTAGTATGCATGAAGATGTGAGTTCGATCCCTGGCCTCTCTCAGTGGATTAAGGATCCAGAGTTACTGTGAGCTGTAGTGTAGGTCAAAGATGAGGCTCACATCTTGTGTTTCTGTGGCTGTGGTATAGGCCAGCAGCTACAGCTCCAATTCAACCCCTAGCCTGTGACCCTCCATATGCCACTGGTGCAGCCCTAAAAAGACACAAATTTTTAAAAATAAAAACAAGTTATGGAGTTCCCATATCATGGAGCAGCAGAAACGAATCCGACTAGTATCCATGAGATTGTGGGGTATGATCCTTGGCCTTGTTCAGTGGGTTAAGGATCCGGCATTGCCATGACCTGTGGTGTAGGTCACAGACACGGCTTGGATCTGGCATTGCTGTGGCTCTGGCGTAGGCCGGCAGCTGTAGCTCTGATTTGACCCCTAGCCTGGGAATTTCCATATACCACAGGTGCGGCCCTAAAAAGACAAAAGACAAAAAAATAATAATAATAAAAATAAGCTATAAAATAACACTACGGTTAAAAAATCCAGCATGACACCTATATTATAAATGAAATCCTTGATGTAAGAATAATGAGGACATTCTCTTGTTACCTAAAGTATAGTACAAATCTTTAGAAAGGCACATACACAGTTCTAGGAATCACAACTTAGAAGAAAACAACAACTAAAAACCAGTCATTGAAAAGCTATAGGTTTAAGGAAGCATTTGGGGAGACCCTTAGGCTTTGCTGATGCATCTTCCTGGCTCACCTCAACAGGCATTTATTATTAAGATCCCCAACCTCTCAAAGCTCATAATCTTGTTGGGGAGACAAACACAAACAACTGTAAAGAGAACTTGCTAAATATGTGCCAAATATCTATGCTGCTGGCATTTAGCAAATAACTAAATCACACCAAACATGCCTCAAATTATTCAAATCTTCCTTGTCATCAATCTGCCAAAGACAAAAAGAAAGTATAGACAATGCCAATGACTGAAATAACCTAGTGTTCTTTCACTGAACATTTTCTTAGTATAGAATATAAATGATTTATTGAAGTTGATTCAAACATGTGAAAAGCATTTTAAAACTGATCCCAAAGTGGCAAGCAATGTGGGAATACTGAATGAAATTACATGGAGATACAAGAAAACATTTCACCCCCTCCTCATTAGAAAGGAAATTCAGCAAGTTATTATGTCCAGGAATCACAGCTTGTAACTAAAATCAGAGCTTGTAACTAAAAGAACAAAGCAAGAAGTCCTAACTCTACCTGTGACTCACTCTATAACCCCAACTTCAAAGCCCTTTCTCGCTTCCTTGACAGCTTCTGCAAAACATACAAAGCACAAATCTATAGACTTATACTCAAGTGAGGAAGGAGAATAAAATAGGTGCTATGCTTTGATAGGGCTGGCTGGAAAAGGGATGTAGAAATAAATTTATTTTTGTTAATTTAATAGCAAATGTATTAGCTCTTTTGCAGCATTAAGGTATTAACTGCAGAATATAATATTAATGTGGAATTTTTGCACCAAACCAACCTAAAAAAATATTTTCAGAACTTTGTGAAGTGTTAAGTCCATAGCAACAATACATTTTGGTACCGAGCCATCACTCTACAAGCAGAGAGTAAAAGTGTTTTGAGGAAAACATCACTATAACTTACAAATATTTTCCCAAAGATAGAACCCAGAGTAGTTTTAGGCGCAAATAATCTGCATTCCCTTTAAAGACTATGCTTATGGAGTTCTCTTGTGGCACAGTGGGTTAAGGATCTGGCACTGTCACTGCTGTAGCAAGGGTTCAATCCCTAGCCTGGGAGCTTCTACATGCCACAGGCATGGCAAAAGAAAAAAAAAAAAAAAAAAGACTACGCATATGTATAGTCAACTCTTAATTATTTAAGCTAATACAGACAGTAAATTTTACGAAAACCCTCCATATAGCTTTGCTTTGGTGTACTTTTTATTTACGTAATATTTAATTTCCTTAGTCCAATATTAAAGTTCCTGAGAACCCAAACTAATGAAGGCAGGACTCAAGGAGAACTAGGTTAAGTATCAAGAAAAGTAGAGGGCCAAAATATTTGCTACACATGGATATGTCATTCATTCCTACTTGTAAGCTACTTGATACAATTAGGCTGGTATGACCAAATAAAGATCCAATGTCTTACCTCTTTATAGTCTTTAATTCTGAATTTCTTGCATTTAATTTTATATTTTATATAAATGTAAAACTAGAAAAAGTGAAATCTAGAACGTTTGCTACCATAATCATACATTGTGAAAAGTAACACTCAAAAAAGAGAAGGTTAGCTGGAAATATACACTTCACTTCTCCACAGATGCCTCATGAATTTCAAAGCACTGAAAAGCTACAGTATATATTCAACAAGATCAGATGAAAACACTGACACTTCATTCACAATTATAGCCTTCCCCAAACTTCATAAAGGTTCATCCAAAGGAGTATGTGTTTTAATAAGGATAGACTTGATGATGCCAGCCAGTTCAGCTATTCATAAACAGGAATAAAAAAGATTCAACCTTAAGATAATACTAGGTCCATTTATTGTACAGGACTGTAGCCAACCATGTGTATACTAATAAAACCTCATTCCTGCTAAGAACTAGGAGTTCAAACGGAGGCTTCTAAAAAAATGGACTTTTTTTCTTGTGAAAATAGCTTCTCCACCCTGGAATGTTTGAATACCATGCATTCATACATTTCGAAAACAGTTCTTGAATGTGTTATCTGAATAAAGCACTGGTGCTAAGACAGGAAATCTAAGTAGGTTTCAAAACAAAAACAAAGTTAAAACTTGTTGGGATTCAACTCCTCCTAGTCTTGTTAAAAGCTGTAACACCACCACTAATAGGCTGAAGCCAATGCTGCCTGCTAAGGGAGAAATGCAAGAAAAGGAACTGAATACCACCTTGAGCCTCTGAAACTGCTGCTGTCCCTGCACTGGTGCAACTGGTGGAGCTGGATGAGCATGACTCTGGACCACCTGGCCTCCATGGGGCTGCACAGCTGTTGGGTGATGATGGCTGCTATGAACCGCTGCTATGGTGGGCCCATGACTGCCAGAGCTCTGTGGCACGGCTGAAACCTGGAGCGGATGACATACAGACAAGAAGCTTTAAGGCTTCTGCATTCCTCCTCAAATGCATCTAAAGAACATACACCCATATCTTTGCATACACAAAGATAGTTAATTATAAACAAAAATTTCCCACAGAAAGGAATTAGTGAAATAAATTATAGCCCACCCATATTACAATCCTCTGCAGCTATTAAAAATTACATAGCTCAGTACTTCTCAAACTATGTGTAGTGAAGAACCAGTTTTTCTTTTTTCTTAAATTCCAATCCATCATGGGCCACAAGTTTATAAAATACAATAAAAATAAATTAATAGAAAAGTGAGATTAAAAAATACATAAGCTCATAATTTTCATTACTTATTTTACAGATATAAAACTACAATGTCCAATTGCTACAAAAGTTTCTAAACACTCTATTTCCGTACTTATCTCATTATAGACTAGTAAAAAAGTACTCACATCAGCCATCTGTGGACCAGTTTGAATAGCACTGATATAGATGCATATATTTTATGTTAAAAAATGTTCGCAATCCATAAGTTGAATGTGTTCATGTGTTGCATATGGATTTAAATTTTTTAATTTCTTTAAAAAGCAAATTACAAAGCAGTATACATAATACAATAAGATTTTATATCCTAAACAAAATACATAGTAAAATGTTAGCTCTAGTTATATAGCTAACTATATATAGCTATAGTTATACAACTATAATATGGTTAAAATATATAGTAAAATCTTATCCTGTGGTGGTGGGAGTAGACAAGATCTTTATTTTGTTTTGCTTAGCCTTATTTGTTACTTCTAAAATAAAGAAAAAATTGTTTCAAATTGTTGGTGGTTTCACCTCAAACATATTTCTTTTCTATTCTCTCTCATATTCTTATAAGTTTAGGAGAAAAATAAAAGCCCAAGCCCATTCCCTTCTATTTCTATTACAAGAAATGCTATATAAAATTTCCAAAGCTTTTAAAAATGTCCTATTTCGGAACTGTTAATCACTGTAGAGTTACTGTAGAAGACAGCTAAGGACAACCTGATTTGACACATCTCCAAAATAAAGAGACCAAATGGCATGAAATTTTAAAACAATATAAACTGTGTACTACAATTTAAAAGACAATATTTTTTCCCCCCAGTCCCCACAAATTTACAAAGATTACCCTGGGCAGAGCAGAGGATGGAAAACAGAGCAACTATTTACAAATTCACAGAAACAATAAACATTAGGAGTAAAAAGAAACTAGATAATTCTAAAAGCACTAAAATATCTCTTACAAAAGTTATTAGTCTGAACTTCTATATTCTAACATGAATGTGCTGAAGTTTTTTACAAAAT
This sequence comes from Sus scrofa, assembly GCF_054392235.1. Classification (NCBI taxonomy): domain Eukaryota; kingdom Metazoa; phylum Chordata; class Mammalia; order Artiodactyla; family Suidae; genus Sus; species Sus scrofa. Next base: position 66,788,706 of record NC_139389.1, on the reverse strand, counting down.
TTAACTGGAGTTTATATAAATATTTGAGATGGTTGGTTTTATAAGAGCACATTATAGTTTCTAGTATAGGAATAAATGAAACTATCCCAAGTGTAGGAAAGCATGGTGAACCAGTTCAAATAATAATAATAAAAAGTAATCTTTCTCTTCTACAAATCCTAGCCTAATAATTTGATCTGTAGCAGTTCTGACTGTAGCATCCAGCCCCACATGAAAGCACTATACTGAAGTTCCCATTGTGGCTCACTGGTAACAAACCCAACTAGTATCCATGAAGATGTAGGTTCAATCTCTGGCCTCGCTCAGTGGGTTAAGGACCCAGTGTTGTCGTGAACTGTGGTGTAGGTCGCAGACGTGGCTTGAATCCCATGTTGCTGAGACTGTGGCACAGGCCGGCAGCTACAGCTCCAATGCAGCCCCTAGTCTGGAAACGTCCATATGTTGAGGTGAGGCCCTAAAAAAAAAAAGAAAGAAAAGCACTACACTGTTTCAAGAGGGACTCCAGGAGAGGACTGACACCTAAGGAATTACCATTTCCTACTTCGCCTGGGTTTCCCTCTTCCTTGACTATTTTCTTATAATAAATTCCCAGAAATAGAAATGCCAGGTAAAAAAAATAACTAAAGAATCTAACACAAATTGTCAAACTGCTCTCAAGGAAGATTATACCAATTTATGTTCCCAGTACCAGCCACATCATTTAAAAAGTCACTGATAAGTTAGGTAGAAGGCCTCTCCAGACCAGTGAAATAAATTATGTTCACACTGACCTGGAAGAGAATACTACACATGCAATGATTTTTTTTTTTAATTACTTGGATTTATACATATATATTCAAGTGGAAAGTTGTCCACTACATAAAGTGAAAACAAGAAAAGACAGAACAATATATAATACATGGTCCAAATGTATAAAGAGAGAAGTGTATCTAGATAACTAAGCAGGTAAATACACTTGCGCAAGCACGTAAATTTTTGGATAACCACGAAATGCACCAGGGGGATAAAGTCTGAGGGGTCAGAGGAAGAAGTCATCTTCTATGATTTCTTTTCAAATGATAACATTTACTTTCATAATTGAAAAGGACAAAAAACAAATCTCTTCTATTTTTACAAAACAGAGTGAATAGACAAGAGATGAATGATCAGTAATGACCAGGATGTGCAATGATAGGAATATACAGTATCAGTGTAAATATATATAAATTGGTATAGCTCTGAAAAACTGCTTGCCATTACCTGCTAAGAGTGAAGATATGCATACCCTATGACCCAGCAATCCCTCTCCTAGACACTCAAGAAACTTCCTACTGTGCCCTCAGACCTACTGAATGGTCTGCAAAAATAAGAAGCTTACACCAGGATATAAACTAGTTCACTAATAGACGCACTGTTTAATTCTGCTGCCTTTTTCCCTCCATAGCAAGACTCTCTATAAAAAAGGTTATGTGTTGACTAGCATTCTGGTACAAGCTTAGCTAGTTGTGGATGGCCAATGTGAGTACCACTGCACTGGTAGAACCTGAGCACGTTCACCACGATTCCTCTCTAACAGCGAAAGTCTGGAAACAGCCTGATAGTCCAGTGACAGAAGAATGGATAAACTGGATATATTTCATAATTCATATGGTGAAAATGATTCAATTGGTCACACACAAAAATATGGATAAGTCTTGGGGCAGAAATTGGCACAACACTGTAAATGAACTAACCCCTAATAAAAATTTTTTTAAAAAGTGAGTCTTGGGTGTTCCCGTCGTGGTGCAGTGGTTAACAAATCCAACTAGGAACCATGAGGTTGTGGGTTCGATCCCTGCCCTTGCTTAGTGGGTTAACGATCCGGCGTTGCCGTGAGCTGTGGTGTGGGTGACAGACGCGGCTTGGATCTCGCATTGCTGTGGCTCTGGCGTAGGCTGGCACTACAGCTCCGATTAGACCCCTAGCCTGGGAACCTCCATATGCCTCAGGAGCGGCCCAAGAAATGGCCAAAAAAAAAAAAAAAATTTGAGTCTTGGAAACACTGAAAAAAAAAGTCAAAGATGAAAATATACAAGTTTTCAGTTATATAAAAGTTCAAAAATATCCAACTACACAACTTTATTGCCAAGAGGCATAAACAAAATTATTTTTAAAAACTAAAGAAATCAAGAGTTCCCGTCGTGGCACAGGGGAAACGAATCCAACTAGGAACTATGAGGTTGTGGGTTCGATCCCTGGCCTCAATTACGGGTTGAGGATCCGGCATTGCTGTGAGCTGTGGTGTAGTTCACAGACGCAACTCGGATCTAGCATTGACATGGCTGTGGTGTAGGCCGGTGGCTACAGCTCCGATTCAACCCCTAGCCTGGGAACCTCCATATGCCATGGGTGTGGCTCTAAAAGGACAAAAAGACAAAAACAAACAAAAAAACTTAAAGAAATCAAAGAATGATTATGTTCAGATTAGTGGCTACCTCTGAAAGGAGTGAAAGGAAAGGGGTTCAGGGAGAGATACAGTTAACTTTAAAGGTCACAACAACATCTTTTATAAAAAGCATGTGGTGAATATACAAGTGTACACCGTTTACATTATTTTTTTATGCCATATGTATATCCCATGGTTTCTTATATCAGAATGTTTAATACAATTTTTAATTAGGTTAAATCATCAATGTTCCTCCCTCACCCTCTAGTCCCTTGGGTGGGCTCCAGTTTACCTGATAACTGGGTGTCACAGAGTACTGAATTCCTGTGGCTGACTGCATGGTCTCAGACACCGCTTCATACACGGGAGGGGCAGGGGCAAGCACCCGGTGCTGATGAGGAAAAGCCTCTGTGCTACCAGGGATCCGACGCTGCTGGGCCGCATACACCGGTGACTCCTGGTCATCCAAACGTCGCTTCATTCTGCGTTCATGCTCAGGGATGCACTACAAAACCTGCAGAAACCACAAAGCAATGACATGAAAACCAAACAGCATTCTCAACATGTGTACAACCAGTCACCCAAACTTAGTATAAGCTCAACTCCCCAAATTCATGATTATCTACTTTATCCTAGAGATGATCAATGTGTAGTCTGAGTACATGCTAGCGCAGACACCCTCAACAGTGGACAGATTATCAAAACTAAAAGACAAAAATTTAAAAATAACATAGCTTGTATTACTTTGGTCCTACAGAATTGAAAAATAACCTCTAATTTAAAAACACACAAATACACCTTTTTTAATTCTTTAGTTTTCTCAAATGCCATTATTCCTAATAGTAATTACATTATTTACATGTTATAAAAACATTCAAGGAGTTTCCTGGTGCCCTAGAGGTTAAAGATCTGACATTTGTCACTGCTGTGGCTCAGGCTTGATTCCTGGCTAGGAATTTCCACATGTCGCAGGTGCAGTCAAAAATAAATAAATAAATAAAATTCAAGTGTTTCTTCCTAATGCCTCTCAAAAGCTAGTACTGTAACTGTGGTCTAAAAATAGGAGTGAATGGAGTTTCCTTCATGGCACAGCGGAAATGAATCCGACTAGAATCCATGAGAATGCAGGTTCAATCCCTGGCCTCGCTCAGCATGTCAGGGATCTGGCATTGCTGTGATCTGTGGTTTAGGTCACAGACATGCCTCAGATCCTGTGTTGCTGCAGGTGTGGTGTAGGCCGGCAGCTGCAGCTGCAATTTGACCACTAGCTGGGAACTTCCATATGCTGCGGGTTCGGCCCTAAAAAAAATAAAAATAGCAGTGAATGAACTGTTTCAACAATTAAATGGTATCACGGAAAGAACTCTAGGCCAGTAGTAAGAGGAGAATGATTCTAGACTTGCCAATTTAAGAAGCCATGTACACATCAAGTTCCTCCTTCTGTGTGTTTCTCCAAATACAAAAGAAGAAGGTTGAAACAGACCACTTCTAAGGTTACTCCTGACTTTAACATTCTTTTTTTTCCTTTTCTTTTTTGCTTTTCAGGGCTGCACCCACAGCATATGGAGGTTCCCAGGCTAGGGGTCTAATCGGAGCTGTAGCCACCTGCCTATACCACAGCCACAGCAACACCAGATTTGAGCCGTGTCTAGACCTACACCACAGGGTGCGGCAACGCCAGATCCTTAACCCACTGAGCAAGGCCAGGGATTGAACCCGCAACCTCATGGTGCCTAGTTGGATTTGTTCCCTCTGTGCCATGAGGGAAACTCCCCTAACATTCTTTAGTCCTAAAGATATTCCAGAATCCTTTAGTTTAATAATCCCCCTATAGGAGAACATTTCCTTTCTTGAAGGACACAAAAAGTCTAATAACACTCTGGCCAGGAATCCGGATGAGTCTTTTCAGAGCTTTTTCAAAATCAGTATCATTAACACAGCATATCAATGGAAAAGAATGTTCTAGTCATCCAAAGACAAAATGGAGCTAAACCCTACTACTTTTTTGGTCACAAAAAATATCTTTAGGAGTTCCCATTGTGGCATAGTGGTTAACAAATCTGACTAAGAGCCATGAGGTTTCAGGTTCGATCCCTGGCCTTGCTCAGTGGGTTAAGGATCTGGCGTTGCCGTGAGCTGTGGTGTAGGTCGCAGACTCGGCTCGGATCCCGCATTGCTGTGGCTCAGGTGTAGGCTGGTGGCTACAGCTCCGATTAGACCCCTAGCCTGGGAACCTCCATATGCCTCGGGAGCAGCCCTGGAAAAAGCAAAAAGACAGGGGAAAAAAAAAAAAAAAAAATATATATATATATATATATATATGTATATATATATATACACACCTTTAAAAAAGACACCACTATCGGGAGCTTGAGGTTAACAGATGCAAACTATTGCTCTTGGAATGGATTTACAATGAGATCCTGCTATGTAGCATTGAGAACTATGTCTAGATACTTATATCACAACACAACAATGGGAGGAAAAAGTATGTGTACATCTATGTGTAACTTGGTCCCCTGCTGTACAGCAGGAAAACAAACAAACAAACAAAAAACACCACTCCCGTGGGGGGAAGATTAAAACAGTCATAGATCTCAAAAGCCACTCCCCCTCCATCTGAAGCAAGCCTCTTTTTGTAAATGGGGGTGGGGGGAGAGCTTTTTACCCAATTTCTAAATCCACCAGTCCCTCTTTCTTTCATTCCCTGGGAGCATGCATGCCCTGAGGAGAAGCAGTCCTCACAAGGACTCTGCAGGTCCTTACCATCAACCTCAACCTACCTGTCACTCCAATGCTGAGCTCTGAAAGTGTCTTTGATTTTTCTTACACCTCACAAACCTAAGTTAGACCCTGGCACAGCAGAGCAATTTCTGTTTCATTTGCAAGCTGGCCATTTTTACTATTATCTTTTTGTAAATCTCAAGCCATAAATACCCTCTCTGTTGACTATAACTTTAGATCAAAGGACTAAGTCTCCCAAATTTATGTATAATAGTATGTTGAACCCAGCTAACTGGAATTGAAAACATACTGCTGACAGCTGCTGAGGGGAAATAATTTAAAATGTCTAAACTGGTTACATTTTCCTAGGCGTTTCCAGTATAAAGTAGCATATTTAGCTCAGTATTTTGAACCTTTTCAGACATATTAAGAGATTGGAAATATAGATTTATATATGCCATTTGATACTTAAGAACTATCAGTCAATTGACTATGAACACTCAATTTCACCTTTTGGAGATAAGGAAATAGGTCTAATAAATGCACAGAGTGTAAAGTCTTAAAGACTTTTGGGAGAGTTCCTGTTGTGGCTCAGCAGGTTACGAACCCGACTGGTAACCATGAGGATGTGGATTTGATTCCTGGCCTTGCTCATTGAGTTAAGGATCTGGCATTGCCGTGAGCTGTAGTGTCGGTCACAGACGTGGCTCAGATCTCACGTTGCTGTGACTGTGGCATAGGCCAGCAGTTATAGCTCCAATTCCACCCCTAGCCTGGGACCTTCCATATGCTAAAAGATTCGGCTCTAAAAAGCAAAAACAAACAAAACAACAAAGAAACTTTCTGTCTGCTAAGTCTACGTACACCCATGATCTAGATCATGGTTTGGTTTTTGGGTTCTACAAGTTTGTAACCTAGATGCTTAAACTTACCTGAAATTAATCTCTGTAACCAGAAGCCAGCCAATATCTCATAAATGGAAAACCAAATTTAGATCAGAACTATGGATCAGAACATAGAACTATGGAAAAAAGACTGGAGTTCCTATAAAGACCTGGATTCTAGTCCTAACTCTGACTGGATGCTGTATAACTTTGGTCCTATTTCCTTATTTGCAAAAGGATATAATTAGAATATAGTAGTGATTCTTAAATGCTGGTCTATGGGCCAGTCTATAGGAAAAGGAAAGAGAAGGGGGGAGAAGGAATTGCTGTGAGAATAGATTAAGTATTAAAAACTATGCTTTAGGGAGCTCCTGTTGTGGCACAGAGGAAATGAATCCAACTAGCATCCATGAAGATGTGGGTTCAATCCCTGGCCTCACTCAGTGGGTTGGGGATCTGGCGTTGCTATGAGCTATGGTGTAGGCTGCAGACGCGGCTCAGATCCTGAAATTGTTGTGGCTGTGGTGTAGGCCGGCAGCTGTAGCTGCGATTCAACCCCAAGCCTGGGAACTTCCATACACCATGGATGAGGCCCTAAAAAGCAAAAAAACAAAAAATAAAAACTATGCTTTATTCTGAGATCATGTCCTACCTTTTAGCTATTAAAATATCATCACTTTTACAAACTGATTGTGATTCTGTAAAGCATTTAACTTCATTCTTGCTTGTTTCAGCAGCACATACACTAAAATTGGAACAATATGGAGGAGATTAGCAGGGCCCCTGAACAAAGATAACACACAAATTTGTGAAGCATTCCATATTTTTTGTAGAATCTAATTTTAAAATAATATAAATGAACTTATTTACAAAACAGAAACACAGATTTTTGGAAACAAGCTTATGGTTACCAAAGGGGAAACATGGAAAGGAGGGATATACCAGGAGTTCGGGATTAACATATACACATTACTATATATAAAAGAGAGGACTTCCTGTTGTGGCTCAACGGTAAGGAACCCAACTAGTATCCATGAGGACACAAATTCAATCCCTGGCATCGCTCAGTGGGTTAAAGGATCTGGCATTGCCGTGAGCTGTAGTGTAGGTCGCAAACTCAGCTCAGATCCCACGTTGCTGTTGCCGTGGCTAAGTCTTCCATACATGGTATCAAATTATATCAACTCTGCTATCAGTTGAAGTGCTCCTCACAACAGTCCCGTCAGATGAACACACCGAGAAGCCAACTGAGAGGGAAATTATACTCAAATTAAGAGACATGTTCAAGGTCACATAGCTGGTTAAAGGATCAAGAGGCTAGACACACTCCTTCTCCTTGGAGTACATGAACAACCTGGAGTAGAAATATTGGACAGACTAGAGTATCCTCCTTGCAGACAGGTACACTGTAATTCCAAACTATAAAATATTTGAATGCCAAATAATGGAGCTGCAAGAGTCAGGCACAAAGCTACTTTCAAGCCCTGCTTTGGGTGACATTTTTATCTGCCACTATGGTCTCCAACTATTTCAGATTTGAAGCTTACCCTGTAAGGAAGACAGCAATTTAAAAAGGAAAAAAAAAAAGCAGTCTGAGGGACAGATACTAGTTAAAGACTAATGTGAACAAACAATGGCAGCAGAACACTAAAAAGTCATCTAGCCATGTATTATAATAATGAGTGGGAATAGCTCCAAATCACCTTGTAAAGGAATCATAATTCCCAAATAAAGCAAACAGAGCAAGGTAATTTTGATATTGCAGGGGAGTTTTCCAGAGTAGGACAAAACAACTTGCTAGCGAATGGGATAGGTTCCAGACAAAAGTTAGAAGGGCAGAGGTAAAAGCTAACTCTCTCAGAAAAAGAAAAAGAAAAACATGCTTTCTAGTTTTACAATCTAAATATCTTTAGTCACAATAAAGAGTTGGCCTACCTAGAAATCCAGGCATTTCTCCATAATTATTAAAATCCAAATGGAAACCCCAACTTTGAGTATCTTTTTCATTTAGGTCAAATTTCACAAATTAGTTTAGGTGGAAACAATAAAATTATTTTAGTAAAGATAAATTCAAAGTGCACTTCCCATTGTGGCTCAGCGGGTCAATAATCCTACTAGTATCCATGAGGATGCAGGTCTGCTCCCTGGCCTTGCTTAGTGGGTTAAAGAATCTGGTGTTGCCAAAAGCTTCACTGCAGGGTCGCAGATGTGGCTTGGATCTGGTGTTGAGGTGGCTGTGTGTGTAGGCCAGAAGCTGCAGCTCCAATCTGACCTCTAGCCTGGGAACTTCCATATACCACAGGCGATGCCCTTAAAAAAGGCAGGGGAAAAAAAAAGATAAACTCAAAACAGAGTTCTCCTATGGTGCAGTAAGTAGGTTAAGGATCTGGCGGTATTACCACCGTAACTTAGGTCGCTGCTATGGCGCAACTGGATCTCTAGCCCAGGAATTTCCAACTAATGGGGGTGTGGCCCCCCTAGAAAAGATAAGCTCAAAGTAATAGTGTGTATAGAACAAACCACCCTATTCTGGAGGCTTTTAAGTATACAATACTACTTTCTTTTTGAAATGCACTTAATTTATGGTTGATCCTTTAATACCTCTTGATTTTGTGTTATCTTGAATTAGGAACACTTTAAGGCTCTTTTATTTATTTATATAATGAAATCTTCTGAAAAAAAATTATTTATTTATTTTGCCTTCTTTAGGGCCACACTTGCAGCATTAGGGAGGTTCCTTGGCTAGGGGTTTAATCAGAGCTGTAGCCGCCAGCCTATGCCACAGCCACAGCAACACAGAATCCGAGCCAAGTCTGTGACCTACACCACAGCTCATGGCAACGCTGGATCCTTAACCCAAAGAGCAAGGCCAGGGATCGAACCCACAACCTCACAGTTCCTAGTCAGATTCGTTTCCGCTGCACCACGACGGGAACTCCTCAGTGAATACTCGTGAAAAATGGAAAGTTTCTCCTCAAAAGCAAAGAAATTTATATCAAAGCATTAAGTGAATGAATGTAATTACTTCAACTCAGTAAAACTGCCTGACATAGTCTACTTCAAAATCTGACCACTTTATCACTTCTGGATTTAAATCTGCTAGAATATGAAAAGTGTTCCAGAATAAATGAAAAAGCCAATCTGTTTATATTTCCCATATTACTCAAGAAAATTAATAACCCATTCTTCTTAAAACGCTATAACATATAACCCATTCTTCTTAAAATGCTATAACATCTGATACCCAAGCCTCCCCTGAACACAGTTTCACATTCTTTCAATGAGATGGTCCCCAACCTGGGGAGATTCTACCCCCAGGGCCCATTTGGCAATTCTGGAAGACATTTTTGGTTGTCACAATTCCAGAAGGATGCTACTGTCATCTCATGAATAGAGGCCAGGAATGTTGTAAACATCCTACAATGTACAGGACAGCCCCTCACAACGAAGAATTATTCAGCCCAAAATGCTAACGGTGCCAAGGTTGAGAAACCTCGGTGTAATATAATGACAATTCCCCATGACATACCCCCTCCTTTTAAATGTCCCTACCCTTGGGCATATGGAAGTTCCCAGGCAGGACAATGAATTTAAGCCTCAGCTGTAACCTACACTGCAGTTGTGGCAAAGCCAGACCCTTTAACCCACCTGCTGGGTCAGGGATGGAACCTGAGCCTTCTCAAGCCTCTGCAAAGACCCTAGCCCCTATAGTCAGATTCTTAACTCACTGACCCACAGCAAGAACTCCCTGACATATACCATTTGTGAGCTTTGGTGGGGTTATGTCATACTATGGTGTCACAGCAATTTTTACCAAGGTGGCTCAGGACAATCATCTTGTATGTGCAGAAGACATCACTCTTTTCTTCATGACATGGATTCACCTTTCACACTCAGTGTACCAGAAAAACATCATTATCATTTACCATTTGGGTTTAAAGCATCTTTACTAGAAATTTTAGTAAAAGAAATTCCCTTATGGCACAGTGGGTTAAGGATCCAACACTGCCGCAGCCGTGGCACAGGCTACAAGTGTGGCGCAGGCTTGATCCCTGGTCTAAGAATTTCCACATGCCACAGGTGCAGAAAAAAAAATCTTTTTAGTAAGAATTTAAATAGCAAATCCAAATTTTTATTACATATTTCCTTGGTTTTAAAGATATAAATACCCAAAACAGGCAATAAATGCAGTTAAAATGCAACTGACTAATCAACTGTCATGAATGAACCTGAACTTGGAACATAGCCATTCTATAAAATTTTCTCTTTTGGCTGAACCTACAGCCTGTGAAAGTTCCTGGGCCAGGGATTGAACAGGAACCACGGCAGTGACCCAAGCTGCTGCAGTGACAATGCCAGATCCTTAACTGGCTGAGCCAAAAGAGAATTCCTTTAAGTTTTTATTTTAGATCTCAAATAAATCTCAAGTAAAGTTGTAGCTTATTGTCACCTTTTTTTTTTTTTTGGCTTTTTAGGGCCGCACTTGTGGCATACAGAAGTTCCCAGGCTAGGGGTCTAACTGGAGCTGTAGCTGCTGGTCTATGCCACAGCCATGGCAACACAGGATCTGAGCCGCATCTGCAACCTACACCACAGCTCACAGCAACCCCAGATCCTTAACCCACTGAGCAAGGCCAGGGATCAAACCTGCGTCCTCATGGATGCTAGTGAGATTCATTAACCGCTGAGCCATGACAGAAACTCTGCACATTGTTACTTTTGAGCCCTTTTTGCCCTCGTATCATCAAACACAACTTTGAAAAACTTAGTTCTTAATTTTGTTGGAGAGGACAATCATGTTCTTTGCTCCATAATTGCAAGCATTCTCAGTTTTAGACTAATAAGTACTACCTAGAACTATCAATCCAATAATTTTTTTCATTTTTTCATGTTTCCTTCTTATCACCTTTGTATACACACCTGTCTTTGCCAACTATCTGCTTATAAACCGTACTAAGTTTTGGTATAAAAGCAGCCCTAAAAGATGAAAGAATACCATCTTTTACATTCTTTTAGCAAACTGGAATGGTTGTGATTCTTGTAGAAAATACTGCATTCTTGGAGTTCCCACTGTAGCTAAGTGGTAACAAATCTGACTATATCCATGAGGATGAAGGTTTGATCCCTGGTCTCGGATCAGTGCGTTAAGGATCTGGCATTGCCATGAACTGTAGTGTAGTTCACAGACAGCTGGGACCTGGCATTGCTGTGGCTATGACGTAAGCCGGCAGCTACAGCTCTGATTTGACTCCTACCTAGCCTGGGAACTTCCATATGCCACGGGTGCAGCCCTAAAAAAAGAGAAAATATTGCATTTTAAAGTTCTTCCTGCTGAATGATTCCTGGATGACAACACCATATTTCTTCCCCCGCCCCCCTCAGAAATATATTATCCACTCAAATTTTTCAGTCTGAGAAAATTCATCTAGGGTATTGTCACCTGAAGACTCAAGTCTGCAGCTTGACTTACACACTCAATTCTACCATCATCATTACAGCCTAGAGTGCTGCTATCTGTTGCAATTCACCTACTAATTCCTCTAATAAATCCGCAATGTCTTCCTTTGTTAGTTTTCTTCTCTTTGCCATTATAGGACGAAAATGAAAGGTTACAGGTATGACATGTTGAATAAAAGCTTTAAAAAATTATAAAAATAGTAGTATAAAGAACTGTCATATACTCTTCACCCAGAAACCCCAAATGTTAATAACTTACATGTTTAAGATGGCATCCCCCAACTTTTTTATTTTATTGAAGTATAGTTGATTTACAATAGTGTGTTAATCTCTCTGTATAGGAAAGTGATTCAGTTACACATACATATTCTTTTGCGTATTCTTCTAATTATGGTTTATCATAGGATATTGAATATAGTTCTCTGTGTTATATAGTAGGACCTTATTTATCCATGCTATATATAATAGTTTGCTCTGCTAATTCCTAACTCCCCTTCCCACTCCCCCACCCCCTTGGCAACCACAAGTCTGTTCTCTATATATTATAGTGAATCTGTTTTTGTTTCACAGATATGTTGATTCGTGTTTTGTTTTGTTTCCTTTTCTTTTGTGGATTCCCTGTGGCATATGGATTTCTTGGTCAGGGATGAGATCTGAGCCGCAGTTATGACCCACATCACAGCAACACTGGATCCTTTTAACCCACTGTGCCAGGGGTCAAACCTGCCCCAGCGCTTGAGACACCGCTGATCCTGCCGGTGATCCCCTCGCACCATAGTAGGAACTTACACTTTCTTTTTTTTTTAGGCCTGCACCTGTGGCATATGGAAGTTGCCAGGCCAAATGTCCAATCAGAGCTATGGCTGCCAGCCTACACCACAGCCACAGCAACGGGGTATCAGAGATGTGTCTGCAACCTACACCACAGCTCACAGCAACACCAGATCCTTAACCCGCTGAACGAGGCCAGGGATCGAACCTGTGTCCTCACGGATACTAGTTGATTCATTTCCACTACGCCATGATGAGAACTCCTAACTTACACTTTTTTCATAGATGCTTCATAAATGCTTTGGACAAAGCAGTAGGAAAACTGAAGTGAAGCAGTGATGACTTAATTTTACTACTACATCATCCTTCTAGGCAATTCCATCACTCTTCAGTTTTCTTATTATTTTTTTTTTTTTTTTTTTTGTCTTTTTGTCTTTTGTCGCTGTTGTTTTGTTGTTGTTGTTGTTGCTATCTCTTGGGCCGCTTCGCGGCATATGGAGGTTCCCAGGCTAGGGGTTGAATCGGAGCTGCAGCCACCGGCCTACGCCAGAGCCACAGCAACGCGGGATCCGAGCCGCGTCTGCAACCTACACCACAGCTCACAGCAACGCCGGATCGTTAACCCACTGAGCAAGGCCAGGGACCGAACCCGCAACCTCATGGTTCCTAGTCGGATTCGTTAACCACTGCGCCACGATGGGAACTCCAGTTTTCTTATTATTTTAGTCTTTTTTAGCATAGTTGGGAATAACTGATGAGTAATGATAAAGTAATTCCTAACATGATGAAGGACCAAAATGTCTTTCAAGATATAGAATAACTAAGATCATTAAGATCCCACAATACAGGTCAGATGTATAAGTAGTAATAACTAAAAAGAGTATATTCCATTATGGCAAGTTTATTCCTCTGTAGCAATTCTCTGCATTATTTTTGCAACTTTTTTTTAAGACAAAAATTATTTCAAGGTGAACAGTTTTAAAAAATTAAACATTAATAGTAGGGGAACATAAAAGAAGGAAATCATTGTGTCTCCCTATTCTCAAGGACATTAACATTTAGTCTGTGTGACAAGGTTTCTATAAATTAACTGGGAATGGAACAAAACTATGGACTAAGTGTAACAGAAGATATGCTCACTAAAACTATAAAGAAAGCATTATAAAGAACAGAACTCGTAGTTCCCACCATGGTACAGCGGAAACGACTCTGACTAGTATCCATGAGGACTCAGGTTCAATCCCTGGCCTTGCTCAGTGGGTTAAGGATCTGGCGTTGCTATGAGCTGTGTTATAGGTTGCAGACATGGCTCAGATCCCATATTGCTATGGCTGCGGCTGGCAGCTGTAGCTCTGATTTGACCCCTAGCCTGGGAACCTCCATATGCCACGGGCACAGCCCTAAAAAGCGGGGGGAAAAAAAGAGAAAGAAATACAACTCAAAGCAGTTCTAAAGAGGATAGATATGTAGATTTGTCACTCATCTCATACTGCCTCTATCTTATTACCTATATTTCTATCCCCACGCAGACATGGACACACAAATCTTTAACCATCTTTGTATCCTCCAATTGCCTAGCTTACTGTTTTGCTGTGGTAGAAACCAAATCAGTCATTGATTCCTGCACGCATCCTCTACTATTTAGTACTTATTGAGTGCATATTATGCACCAGGCATTGTTTTGGGAGCTAGGGTAAACTCTCCTCCCTTGGGAAGTTTACATTTTAGTGAGAGAAATAGACAGTAATCAACAAAATGTTCAGAATATTAGACAGTGACAAGTGCCAAGAAGAAAGAGCATGGAAGAGTTTTTGAAATTTTAGGTCAAAGTAACCAAACAATACCTCACTAATAAGGTAACTTGTAAGGGAACTAAGTAAATAGCTAGCCATGTGGAAATCAGGAGAAACATTATATAGGCAGAGTGCACAGCAAATGCAAAGACTCTGATGTACATACATGCTTTGTATTTTCCAAGAACAGCAAAAAGGCCATGTAACTGGAGTGAAATGGAGGAGAGACTAATAGGAAATGAAGTCAGAGAGGTAACAGAGTTGGGGGTAGTAGGTAGGGAGCATATTATGTTTGCTCTCATAGGGTCTCAGATTTAATACGCAGGATGAAATGGGAAGCCACTGGAGGGTTTTACACAGAGAACCACCTGGGTTGCTTTGTAGAAAACAGACTGAAGGAGGATTTCCCTTGTGGCACAGCAGGTTAAGGATCCAGTGCTGTCACTGCAGTGGCTAAAGTTGCTGCTGTGGTGTGGATTCAACCACTGGCCTGGGAACTTCCACATAACACAGGTGCAGCCAATTAAAAAAGAAAAGAAAAAAGAACAAACTGAGGAGGGGCAATAACAAAGGTGCTACTGAAATAATCCAAGCTAGAGATATTAGCGGCACTCACTGCTGAAGTTGGGGGTTAAGTGGTCAAGTTCTGGATATTTTGAATATAGAGCAAATAGTATTTGCTGATAGACCACTTAAGAAAAAAACAGAAAGAGATATACCTATTAGACATCCAAAAGGAAATATGAAGTGGGTCACTGGATTTGTTTATCTACAGTACAGGTGAGAGGTCCCCAGTGAGAGGCAGAAATTTGTTTTTTTTTTTTTGCTATTTCTTTGGGCCGCTTCTGCGGCATATGGAGGCTCCCAGGCCAGGGGTCGAATCGGAGCTATAGCCGCCAGCCTACGCCAGAGCCACAGCAACGCGGGGTCCGAGCCGCGTCTGCAACCTACACCACAGCTCACAGCAACGCCGGATCGTTAACCCACTGAGCAAGGCCAGGGACCGAACCCGCAACCTCATGTTTCCTAGTCAGATTCGTTAACCACTGCGCCACGACGGGAACTCTGAGAGGCAGAAATTTGTTAGTCACCAGCACTGCGTGGATTTTCGAAAGGTAATATAGAGCAAAATATAGTGCTCCATAATCAAGCACATTCACATTTCTGTACCAAGAGACAACCTAGATCAGGCTGAGCCCCTAAATTAGTCCTAGAACCAAACTTACAAAACAAACAAACAAAATTCTTGCATTTCAAAGTTGTGGATAATGAACTGTGGCTCTGTATATCCTTCAACAGCTTGCAAATCAACACGCCTAGCCCCAGAGGATACCAGCAGGACTGAGGAAGCATCCATTGTCATAACGGTGGTAAATAACACATACAAAAAAGAGAGTGAGGACAAAATCAAAAGAAATGAGGGGCAAAAAAGAGATGTATCAGTTAGAAATTGCTACCAATAAATGCCTAACTAATTTTGAAGTTAAATGCCAACTAAGGAGTTCCCGTCGTGGCGCAGTGGTTAATGAATCCGACTAGGAACCATGAGGTTGCGGGTTCGGTCCCTGCCCTTGCTCAGTGGGTTAAGGATCTGGCGTTGCCGTGAGCTGTGGTGTAGGTTGCAGACGGGGCTCGGACCCCGCGTTGCTGTGGCTCTGGCGTAGGCCGGGGGCTACAGCTCTGATTCGACCCCTAGCCTGGGAACCTCCATATGCCACAGGAGCAGCCCAAGAAATGGCAAAAAGACAAAAATAAATAAATAAATAAAAATAAATGCCAACTAAAACAGAGGTACCCTCTAGTTAGCAAACGAAGGCCATTAGAGTTCATTTTGTTTGTAAATTATCTATCACCTACTGTGTGCCAGCACTGCCTTTGGCACTAAGGCTATCAAAATAAAGTCTAAATCTATATGAACTGTGAACCACTGGTGCAGCTCTCCCTAAGGGGAGCCAGTATAAGGTTGTCGCCCTACAAATGTACAGAAACAAAAAAAATCTGCACATAAAGTTCCTATTATGGCGCAGCAGAAATGAATCTTACTAGTTGCAGGTTCAATCCTTAGCCTCGATTGGTGGGCTAAGGATCTGGGGTTGCCATGACCTGTGGTGTAGGTCACAGACTTGGCTCAGATCCTGTATTGCCGTGGGGTAGGATGGCAGCTGTAGCTTCAATTCGACCCTTAGTCCGAGAAAGTCCTTATGTCACAACTGCAGCCCTAAAAAGCAAAAAAAAAAAAAAAATCTGCATGTGGTTATAACTGACAACAGATCCCACCGGGCGGTCTTCAGAGGAAACAGACCCCAAAAGAAAGTTACATAATTAAAGGAAGTCAAGGAGTTTTTTTTGTTAATATGTTGTTAAAAGACAATCAAATGATTGTCTAAAGACAATCAGAATTCACATTTTAAAAGAAAAATGTCAGAAAAACAAAACTTGAAATATTGGGAAAAAAATGTAACATAATAATGGCAGAACCCCAGAGTTTCCATTGCGGCTTAGCTGTAACGAACCCAACTAGTATCCATAAGGATGTGGGTTCGACCTCTGGTCTCACTCAGATGGTTAAGGATCCGGCATTGCCATGAGCTGTGGTGTAAGTTGCAGACACTACACATCCCTTGCCTTGTCGGCTGGCAACTACAGCTCCGATTTGACCCCTAGCTTGGGAACTTCCATATGCCACAGGTATGGCCCTAAAAAGACAAACAATAATAATAATAATAATAATGGCAGAACCCTGATTCAGACTACAAGTATGCTGCTGGATGGGTTTCTTTATTTGACCTTAACCTCTACAAAAAACAAATACCCAGAATTAATTAAACTGTAATAAGAAAAAATAAAAATCCTAAGATATTACTTCTACTGTTCACTTATTAAAGTAGCAGAAACATTAAGGCATGTGAATGAAAAGAAGTATTAGGAAGCAATAATTAACCATATTAATATATCTTGAGCTAGACATAGTAACAGCAACAAGTTATGCCAAGTCCATAATTTCTTCACTGGGACTCTTTAACTACCTTCCAAAGCAGTGGAAGCAGTCACATCTGCACACTGAGGAGAACAGGATCACCAACTCTGGAAGACAGACAATTCATTTTAATACAATGCCATCTCTTTGATTATTCCAAAGCACTCTGACAGTATTTTGAGAGATCTAACAACTCCCCTCAACAGGATCTATGATTTTAAACTTCTCTCTTCCATTTCTCATTTAGTAACCCCCCTTCATCCATCCCTAAGGTGGGCTCTCCTCTGAATTTCTTATAGCTCTTTGTACATGACTCTTATACTCTAAGGGATTGATGGGTAGTAAATTCATATTATGCGAATATTTACCTTTTCTTCTAAGAATATAAACTTCTCAGGGACAAAGACTCTTCCTGCATTAGCCCAGAGCTATTTAAGAAGATGCTCAAGGAGCTCCCCTCATGGCTCAGTGACTAACAAACACCGACTAGGAACCATGAGGTTGTGGGTTGGATCCCTGGCCTCGCTCAGTGGATTAAGGATCCAGCGTTGCCCTGAGCTGTGGTGTAGGTGGCAGACACGGCTCAGATCCTGTGTTGCTGTGGCTGTGGCATAGGCCGACAGCTGTAGCTGCAATTTGACCCCTAGCCTGGGAACCTCCACATGTCACGGGTGCAGTCCTAATAAAAAGATAAAAAAAAAAAAAAAGACAAAAAAAAAAAGATGCTTGATAACCTTTAAAAATTATGAATCACCATGTTGTATATCTGAAACATATAATACTGTACATTATACTTCAGTAAAAAAAAAAGTGGTCAAGAATGTATGTTGAGGAGTTCCCCTGCGGCCCAGCTGGTTAAGGATTTGGCATTGTCACTGCAGCAGCTGGGGTTGCTGCTGTGGCTGTTTGATCCCTGGCCAGGGAACTTCCATATGGTGTGGGTACAGCGCCCCCCCCCAAAAAAAGCAAAAACAAAAGCACATTGACTCAATTCGCCTTTAGAATCTGAACCCCAATCTTTCCCCCTCAAACCTGAATTCAAAAACACATTACTGATTCTTCTAAAAATTAAACACAGGGAGTTCCCGTCGTGGCGCAGTGGTTAACGAATCCCACTAGGAACCATGAGGTTGCGGGTTCGGTCCCTGCCCTTGCTCAGTGGGTTAACGATCCGGCGTTGCCGTGAGCTGTGGTGTAGGTTGCAGACGCGGCTCGGATCCCACGTTGCTGTGGCTCTGGCGTAGGCGGGTGGCTACAGCTCCGATTCACCCCCTGGCCTGGGAACCTCCATATGCCGCGGGAGCAGCCCAAGAAATAGCAACAACAACAACAACAAAAAAGAGACAAAAAAAAAAAAAAAAAATTATAAAAATAAAAAAAAAATAAAATAAATAAAAATTAAACACAGAATTACCACATGACCTAGCAATTACACTTCTGGGGATAGACTTAAAAGAATTCAAAGCAAGTACTTGAAAAGATATTTATACACCTTTCCTAGCAATATTACTCACAATAACCAAGAGGTTAAAAACAACCCAAATGTCCAGCAACACATGAATAAACAAAATGTGGTATATACATATAACGGAATATTATTAACTGTAAAAAGGTAATTCTGATACATGCTACAACATGGATGAATCTTGAAGACAATATTAATATTCCAAGTGAAATAAGGACGAATACTGTATAATTCCACTGACATGACATACTTACAGAAGTCAAATTCATAGACACAGGAGAGTGGTGGTTGTGGGGGAGGGGTTAGAGGTGAGGTTTAACGGAGTTGTTATTGTTTAATGGGTACAGAGTTTCAGTCTGGGATGATGAAAAATTCTGGAAATGGATGGTGATGACAGCTGCACAACAATGTGTATGTACTTACTGTCATTGAATTGTACATTTAAAACAAGTAAAATCATAAATTTTTTATGTTTATATGTATTTTACCACAACACGCATGCACGCACGCAAAACCCCACCCTGCTCCTTCTCTGTTTATTATCCTTAGACAAGAACCAGGTGAAGTATAGCATTAGGAGCATGGACTCTGGAACCGGAAGGTCTGGGTTCAGATTCTGGCTGTCCCACTGTTTTCTTAGCCTTTTTTTTTTTTTTTTTTTGGCTTTCTGCCATTTTCTTGGGCCGCTCCTGCGGCATATGGAGGTTCCCAGGTTAGGGGTCAAATCAGAGCTGCAGCTGCCGACCTATGCCGCAGCCACAGCAATGGGAGATCTGAGCTGTGTCTGCAACCTACACCACCACTCATGGCAACACTGGATACTTAACCCACTGAGCAAGGCCAGGGATCGAACCCGCAACCTCATGGTCCCTGGTCGGATTCGTTCACCACTGAGCCACAAGGGGAACTCCTCCTAAGCTTTAAAAAACAGATTTCGAAGAACCCACTATGAAGGTTTTAGTGAAGATTAAATTGGTTGACAAATGCATAGTAAAGGGCTCAATAAACGTAAATTCTTCTTCTTCTTTTTTTTTTTTTTTTTTTGGTCTTTTTAGGGCCACAATGCAGCATATGAAGTTCACAGGCTAGGGGTCGAATCAGAGCTGTAGCTGCCGGCCTATGCCACAGCCACAGCAATGTCAAATCCAAGGTGCATATGCAACTTGCACCACAGCTCATGTCGACGCCGGATCCTTAACCCACTGAGCAAGGCCAGGGATTGAGTTCACATCCTCATGGATACCAGTCAGGTTTTTTACCACTGAGCCACTACAGGAACTCGTTATTCTTATTATTCAAGGAGACAGAGGGTGTAATTTGAAAAAGCATTGAACTATCATCTTTATAAGAATCTACAGAAAATAAAGCTTAACAAACTCTTGGTTGCTGGAGTTATCCAGAAGAGTAGGAAAGTCTTTTAAGAGTTCCTGTTGTGGTACAGCAAGTTAAGGATGAAGCACTGTCTCTGAGGAAACTTGGGTGGGATCCCCGGCCCATTGCAGTGGGTTAAGTATCTAGTGTTGCCTCAGCTATGGCGTAGGTTGAAGCTGTGGCTCAGACTTGTTCTCTAGCCAGGGATCTTCTATATGTCATGGATGAAGACATTAAAAAAAAAAAAAAAAGTAAGAATAGGAAGAAAGCCTTTTAATGCACTTCATAGATTACTGAACGTCATGGATATTATCTTAATTCCAACTAAAATTCACAGTCACTAACATCTGCCTTGCATAGCTCTCCAGTATCTTGCCTGTTTACACTGAAGATGTAAACAGAACCATGCTCTGCCAGTAATCTTATCAAATTACTACACATCTCCTTCCCTAAAAAAACATAACAAGTTTTACTCTTTAGGTGAAACCTTCATAATTACAAAATGCCAATCTATCTAGCATCTTTGACGAAACTATAGTATATGATATTGATATTTGAAGAGGTAAGAAGCATTTATGAAAACTTTCCTAATGCAGCATATCCAGGCTTTTACTCAAATTCGTAAAGCTTATGTGGGACTTCTGACCCTGACTCACCAACAGACAACATATTCTTTAAGGGCATGAATTAGGTCTTCTATGTTTCCCAGCACACAACACTGCAAGTTGGGAACAACTATGTGTTAACCAAACTTTCCTCAATGATAAATTCTCCACTGCCTTCATTATCTTTGTCAGTATACAGCAACAGGAAAAACACCCAAGTTTTCTGTCTCTACCACAATTCTATTACAGTCACCATAACCAAACTGAAAAGCTGCTGTCACCATTGCTACTTCCTTAGCTAAGAAGGTGAGACAATCTCTTCACATGAGTATAGCACAGGGCACCAAGCTCTCAGTCCCAAATGAGCAAAGCACAAATCTAGAATTTAACTTCGGTTTAGTTAATTAGCCAGAGGGCTTGCTCAGATATTAGTACATAAGTAAACATACTTGTTTATTTTCTCACGAAAAACAATGAATGAACATAAGTAATTTATCTTAAAGAAAATGTCTCAACTCAGAGCAATAACCTCAATTAAAACGGTTCATCAAACTTGAAACGTCATAAGGCAATTCCCAATACAGGCTGTAGGGCAACACTACATAAGTCACATACACAAGGCTACACTAGTCCTCTATTCACCCTACTCTAATAAAATAAGGCAAGAACACTAAATTTTACAGAATATAAGTAGAAAGTGGTCTAGATGTTCTAACAGAATTACATAAAACCAGAAGACTTTTCAAGACCATATAAAGTTATCTAAATTGCAACTTATTTCTTAGTGAAATTAAGCTTACACAGCAGGACCATCTGTACAATTAAAGCATTTGAAAATGCAGGAGCTGAAAAAATTGGAATTTTCAATTCAAAGTCTGAGTTTTTTTTAAATGACCATCTTTTATAAATAATCATCTTTAACAGTAAAATGTAAATCCAACCCTTTCTTTTCTAAATCTCAGCCTTGTGAACAGGAGCTGCCACAGCCTTTTTTTGGCTGAGTTTGAAGTTCCAAAGCACCTAAACAGTGGCCAAGTCTAACTAACTACCCACCGCCCCATTGGCTCAAAGGAAGCCCCGCCCCGTACAGCGAAGGCAACTGCACATCAAGGGAACTCCAGGAAAGGTTGTCCCCGGCCACATTTCTAGTCTCTGAAGACACTCTGCCCATCCCCCACCATCAGCGCTGCGGAAGCCCGGTCACAGCACGAGCAGCGCTGGACCACAGACTCCAACGAAAGCTCCTTGAGCAACCCACCCCAATAATTACAACCGAGAGAGGAGTGGCGGTGACTGCGTTCCCACTCTTCAGGCTGCACGGTGTCATCTATATAGCATGGAGCAAATCAGAGACAACAGCTCTGGCACCTGGCCCTCGTGCCCAAGGCAAAAGGCACGGGCGAGCCACCAGAGAAAGTCCTGACACCTCCATAGTTCGCAGTCGGGAGGCCCCTCCCACCCACCGAGACATAGGGCGGGGCAAATCTAGGCGCCGCGACTCCCAGCCAGACCGGACAGCGGGCTTTCCCGAGCCCCGCCTCACTTGCCAAGGAGGCGGAAACCAGGGGGAAGGGGGAGGATCGCCAGGGGGAGTGGCATTGCCGCTCCGTACTGCCCCTCCGGCCAACCCGAGCCCGGGAAGGCGGAGGAAGGCAGACCTCACGCCCCCTCCCTGCCGCGCCCCGAAGCCGCACGCGGGAGACCCTTGACTTATCAGGCCAGTACAAGGCAGCCCAGCCAAAGCCCCGCCCACCCCGGGAGGACAAGGGGGGGGTGGTCGGTCGCAAATAGCACAGAGCGCAGGGCCCCGCCCCGCCCCTTTCTCCACAATCGCACGCGCGCGTCGGCCCCGCCCCTGAGCGGCGGCGCGAGAGCCCGCCCCCTCCGCGCGCACCGGGTCTACGCTCTCCTCCCCCTCCCGCACCAAGAGCTACCCCGCTCCGCCCCCCACCCCCCTCACACATCCACACACCTCCCGCCCGTCCGCTCTACGGGAAGCCGAGGAGGTCAGCCCCCCCACAAATACACACCCTCGAGTCCAGCGTTACCCGCCAACAGGCTCTCCGCCCCAACCCCGGTCCGGCATGCTCTTACCGCAAAGCTACTCGGGCCGCTCCTCACTGCGTGTCCCTCTCGGCGTGAGCCTCAGGCTCAGCAGGGAGGCCCCGAGAACCGCGCGGGGCACAGGCCCGCCAAAGAGAACTGGCAGCCTCCTCTTCGCTAATGAAGCGGTCACAGGCCCCGGTGCCCAGACTGGGAAGGAGGGAGGGAGGGAGGGAGGGAAACTCCGAGGGGGGAAGGGGAGGGGGGGAAGATGGAGAAACCGTCTCCGCCGCCTCTACCGCCGCGGCCGCTTCTCTGTTACCCGGGAAATCCCGCCCACTCCCCAGGCCCGCCCCGCAGAGGGAAGAATCAACTTCGCTTCGCCACTGGTCGCACTATCCGTCAGTTAAAGGTTTAGCCAATCGTCGCGCCCTGCCTGCCGACTGCCCGCCCCTTCCCCCTCGGCCGGGAGGGGAGGGGGAGCCGCTCACCTTCTCCACGCCCCTATTGGCGGGGAGCTTCCCTAACTCAACCCCGCCTATTGGAGACGAATTGCCGAATCCCACCCCCAAGCCGCAACACTATTGGAGGAAGCAGGGAAGCTCTTCACCTCTCATTGGAGGACTCCACGCGTCCCGCCCCGTGCCGTCTCAGCTACAGGCCCAAAAACTCCGCTCCCGCCCTCGCCGGTCATCGCAATGGAAGGCTACCCCTCGCTCTCTGACTGCCCCAGGAAGGTAAGTAACCTATGTGGGATAAAATGTCCGTGAGACTGGGCTCCTCCTACTGCACCGCCTGGCCAGGCCCTGCCCCCAATCATCGGATTGGGTAGCTTGGCGCCGGTAGGATCCTTTATTGGCCAGGATGCCCGTCTAGGAAGAAGCTGACTCCGCCCTGCGCGAGGAGGCTGAACCTTAGCAGTCCTTTTGTGGAATGTTTACACTAGAGACTGAAGAGCAGAGAGTTCCAGGGCCCGAAACAGGAGGTGGTGCGGAGCTCAGCAGCGGGAATCCGATGCCCTGGGACTTGAAAGGGAGGGACGGCAGCATCGCCACCGTGGAGGACCCGCTTACAAAAAAAGAAAAAAAAGAGAGAACCTCATATTTCCTATCCAGCTTTCTCATTACAGTTTACATTTCCGCACGCTGCCTCCTTGCAAACACAAATATCCCAAGCAGCCGACAGCTACTTCCAGTAAGTAAAATACAAAATTATAGGTTAGACACCAATGCCAAGGAATAGCCCCAGGGGTTGCTCAGCCCGCAGCTAGGGGTGACTGCATAGTTCTAAAGCCGACACTCCCTAAACCTGAATATGCAGTCCTAAAAGGGCGGAGATAACCAAAATAAGGGCAGGGCCCTAAGAACCAACGCCCTGGCAAGCCTCCGGAAGGCGGAGCTTGAAGTGTAAGACACTCGCGATCTCCAAAGCAGATCTGGAGGCATCCTCTAACTGGAGGAACTGAGAAAGGAGACTAAACAGACCATGGCATAAATGAAACTTCGCTCCACACTTCAGAGAAAAAATAAAAAATTCCAAAGTTGGGGACAAAAGTAATAACAGCTATATTTCCTCCTCCTTGGCGAGCGAGTGTTAATGACAGTCCCTAGTCCCTCTCTGTGTAGGTAATACAGCCTTGACACAGAGAGACAAAGTGCCTGAGATATCTCGGTTGCTTTTATTTATTCAGTAAATAGGACGAACTGACACTGGCCTTGCTTGGAGGGCGCTCTTGGAGCGCTAGGAGAGGAGGGGGCGGGACTAGTTTTCCCGCTCTCTTCCGCAAAAGGGCTACTCCCCCTAGAGAGCCCAGTGGGTAAGCAAGGGCCAGGCCCCAGGTAATTCACTCCTAAGTCCTAGCTTGTCTTCCCTCGGCAATCAAGCGGAGACGTCAAGAAATGAGTGCGGGCAACAGGTGGGCCTGACTCCAAGCCGCAAGGACAAGCAGCGAACTGTGAACTCCATGAATAGCCGACAGTTGGGGGCAGTCTCGCCGAGAGCCAAGCCTTGCTCCAGGAAGGAACTCAAAAAATAAGTCACACCGACGAAACAGAGGAGACCCCCATGCCAAACCTCTAGAGATTACGAGAAAGCAGCATTTATGCAGAACTGGCCGTGGGCTAATTTAACTCTGCGCCGTCCCCTGCTCCCTAGACTGGGTGGCACACGGTGCTCCCACATGGACATCAAAAACCACTTGGAACCCAAGCCGAATCGGGCCGCCCTCGACTCCTCTGTCAAGAGGGGGTGAGCTGCGCGGGGTCTTGCCTAAGGTGTCCAGGCCAATCCTAGGTTGCTCAGAGTTTTAATAAAGCCAAATAAGGTCAGCAGCTGCTTTGCGCTGAGAAGAAAACACTGCCAGCGTCCGCAGCATTCTGAAGCTTAAGCTTAGGACGATCTCCTAGAAGTCGAGAGTCGCGGGAATAACCAGGCCACAGTGTCAGAAATTTAATACTTGGCCGAGAAGGGCAGACCCCCTCCCTCCTCCCAAATCCTGCACAATCCCGGAAGCTAAGCCCCCCAAATTCACTCTACGCCGTAAAACACTAACTTCATCGTAAAGTCTACCAGATCTCGAGGCTTGGAGGAATCATTGTGTGCCTTCTTGGCTCTCCCCGCCCCCCTTGCCTAGGGCTTCAAGCCCGGGACTTCCGGGCGGGAGGACAGTTCGAAGGAGCAAGGCGGGCCTCACACATGTGCTGAGCGCGCACACACGCTAGGGAGGGGGCGGGGAACAGGGTGGACTTCCCCCTCCTAGCTCGATCCGCCGGAGGAGGAGGGGCTATATATGCCACCAATCAGGAGTAGGGGCGGGACCTTGCGCCTCACGTAAGCCGCAGGAATCCTCCCTCCGCCCTTCATGGAAAAAAATCCTAGCAACTTAAACTCCAGCCCGGCCTCCGATAGGCGGAGCTCGGGAGAATGTCATCCAATCAACAACCGAGAAGGAAAAAAGGGAGTCTCTCCCAGCCAGTGGAAGACAAGAGAAGGCGGGCCCTCTTGAGGAGCCCGAGATGGGTGGAAGAGAGAGAGAGAAAGGCCCCGCCCCTCAGCTCCGCTCCCAGCCGGTTGCACAAGCCGTCGCGGGAGTAGATAGTAAACAGGGTAGGCCAAGGAGTGGAGGCAGGGGCAGCCTAGCGTTCCGTGGGCCCGGGCCCCTGCGCCCCCTCTCGCGGCGTCGCCCCGCCCGACTTCGGCGTTTCGCGCCGGCGCCCCGCCTCCCAACCCGCGGCCGCCATCCCGGCTGACAGGCGCGCCCCCCGCGCCCCTCCCCGCACGCTGATGCATTTCCTTTTCCCGATTCTGAGCGTGGAGACTGTTTTCCCAGTTTCCGACCTTCACTGCCCCTTTCAGGCCACCCCCTCGTGGGCGCGCTCACACGCCTGCGTCCCCGCCTCCACCCCATCCGCAAGCGAGGAGCACGACCGGGGGATGGGAAGGGAGCTGCCGCCGCCTTGGGGTGGGCGGGGAAGGAGGCAGCTCCATGTTTGCAAGGGGATCAGCTGGGGCCGTGAGTCGAAGCCGCCGAGTTCCTGGAGGTTTTCCACACCCCCGGGCCGTGTTCCGGCGCCGAATGCTGGCTCTACTGCCACGGCCCGGGAGTTCGGAGAACCCAGACCGGCGCATGGGGCTAGTGCCGAGGTGCGGGGGCTCTTTCCGGTGGCTTCCCCCGGCTGCCCCTCCCGCAAGTCCGGCGTTGCCCCCGCCCCCAGAGTCCATAACAACCGCGGGCCCTAGGCACCCGCGCCTCTCCTGAGCGCGCCCACCGCCCCCTCGGACAAGTTTGCAGACAGAAACAAAACCCTCGGGCGGCTGCCGCCTTCGCCCAGCGTCGTTAGCGGGGAAAGCCACGGGCCCCGGCTCCCTTGCTAACTCCAGCTCTCGACCAACTCCGGGCGCCGCGGACTCAGTGGGCCCGGCCAGCCGGGCTCAGGCCGCCGCCCCCTGCCGAGCCCGCGCGCCGCAGCCCAGGCCTGGTTCCAGTCGGTGTACGGAATCTCCCCTTTTTTCTTCTTTACAATAATTTTTTAAGGCATTCCAGGAGCGAGGAGGATCTCCTCCTGCTGGCACCTTACCCAGTTCGCCGCCGAAACCTACCGAAACCGGCCGCTCGGTGAAATAAACTAGGCAGCACGGCCGGCACACTGGCGACCCCAGGCCGGGCCGACCCCCTCCCCACGGATCCGGCCGGGCTTGGAAACACACTGGCGAGCGGGCGGCGCCAAGAGCTCTCCTTCCTGGCCTGCCCCTCGCCTCCCTCGGCCGCCGGACTCCAAGCTCCCCTAGCTCCGTCCCAGGACCCGTTGCGCCGGTACCAGGGCGCACTGGCCGAAGCGACCGGCTGGTGAACTAGCCCCCCAAAACGCCCAAGATTGGGGAGACCAAATTAAAAGCAGCTGTTTAACATACCTTCCGAGCCAGGCGAGGAGTCCTGAATGGGGGGGAACGCCCCCCACGGGCCATTGGCTCCCCGCTGCTCTCGTCAGTCATCCTGGGCCCGCCTCCCCGCCTTGCTCCACCTCTTCCCCTTCATTGAACGCCCCCTCCCTCCAAAAAAAAATCCAAATAAATAGATTAAAGTATCCGTGAGTGTGAGCCGCATCTGTGACAGAGGACCCTATATCGAAGGTACCGCCGCTTCGAATTTCTTGAGGCCTTTGGACTGGAAGGAGACCTACTGTGACTCGGAGATCCTCTGGGTGGACACGGAGGAGGAGCTAGCCGGGCTACCCAGCCCCTACTTCCTTCACACACACACCCCATTTGGAACTGAGCAGAGGGAGGCGGGTAGGGATACCCTAGCGACTGGCTGCAATGTCCCGACTCCCCTGGCTGTGTAACCTAACCGTGGACGGCCCATTTTCTGTTAGGCGACTGCCTAAAAATGAACGGTGTAATTGGAAAGTCGTATGTTCCGGGCAACAGGCACTTGCCTGAGCACTTTCTGGGGTGAGGCAGACAGAGTCATACCGCACCTGCTGCTTGGGTGCGATTACAGAGACTGAATGAGATGCTCACTCTGCACTATCCAAGGACTCCAGATCTATCTACCTGAGGAGATGCTACAGAAAGAACTAAGGCAATGCAGAAATGTATATATAAATAGACATCCACAGAATCTCGGAGCAAGGAGCTTCTTTCTGAGGAAAAGTGGTAAAGTCTTCCTGGAGGAGGTGGCACGCAAGTTGGGTCTTAAAGATTTCATCAGGCGGAAGTGGAGGGGCAAGTCATTTTCAGCAAAGGACACATAGAGGTGAATGCAAAATATTAAGAAACACTAAAAGTGTGGCTGTAGTCATGAAAATCAGGTTTGGAAAGATGGAGTCAGAGAACAGAACACTATACTACCTTGTTAAAATTCTCAGGCTTGCACAGCAGAATGTGCAAGCAACATGACTGGTCACAAAATCACGGGCCCAAAACTATGGTTTAAGATGCTCAACATCCCAGCAGCTGGATGGATTCTGAGGGTAGGTTGAATGAAGCGTGCCTGCAGGCAGGAAAGTGAAGCAGAAAGGCTGTTGTAATAATGGGTTTGGAGATTACAGAGTTACATATTCTGGTGGGAGGGGTGGGTGGAGAGAGCCAAGAGGTTTCATCTCTCTCCAAGCCCCCAATCCAGAAACCCTTCCCTATCAGCAGTCCTCACATCAAAACTCTGCCTCACATGCCTCTGTGAATCATTTGTAGTGTTTTTGTCATAACTTTACACCAAAAGAGTTTTGGCAGGGGTAGCAGGGACAGAGGCTACCCCACATATCACCAAGCCTGGGGCCAGGGTACACAGTGGGTGAGGAAGAAAGACTTATTGATTGATGGATCCAGGTAATTCATGTGAATGATGTAGAATGTGCAGAAAGTGAAGGGCCTTAAAGTCCTGTGAGCAGAATGGGAGTCTGCTGCCAGTTAGGCTATCCCAACAATTCAGGTGAGATGTAACGAGGACTTGACCAGGGCTGTGGCTATGGGTAAGCAAGAATACAAATGGAGAACTGCAGTGGCTTGGGTGCTGTGGAGACACTGGTTCAATCCCCTGTAAGTACAGTGGGTTAAAGGATCCAGCATTGCTGCGGCCGCAGTATAGGAGTCAGTCCCTGGCCCAGGAACTTCCACATGCATGGCTGTAGCCGAAAAGAAATTTTTTTAGTAAAAATAAAACCAGAGAGATGTGGTTGAGAAAGACTGAAGACTACTGGGTGACCGATTCAGTGTGGGTAATGGAGGGAAAGGAAGAGTCAGTGGCAGTGACCTGGTGCGTGAAAAGGTAGAAGACCTTGAGGCTAATGGTTCAGTAATCTGGGTTCTAGATTGATCACCACTAATGACTTGGTAGAATACCTTTAGACAAGTCCCTTCCTCCCTGTGAAATAGAGCCTCAGGTGCCTGTAGAAAGACAGGCTCTAAGGACACTTACTTCACTCAGAGTCCATAGGATGGGGGTCTAATGGGGAGGGAGGCTTGCCACTAAGGAGAAAGGGCAGGTGGGTAGAAATACTGATTTGGGGAGGGAAGTGGGTCATCTCAGAGGACTAGAATTTGGGTGGTAGCTTGGTTGATGGAATCACTAAGGGAGAGTGTAGAGGGAGAAAGTCCAGGAGGCGAAAATTATTCAGTGGAAGGCCCAACACCTGGCAGGGCCATGGAGGTTGAGGTTCATTATCAGATTGGGGCTCTGTAGAGTAGAGGCCAAGTCTTTTGTTTGTTTGGGGGAGGGGGGGTGCTTTTTTTCTGGCCGCCTGCGGCATATGGAATTCCTGGGCCAGAAATCAGATCGAAGCCTCAGTTATGACCTACACTGCAGCTGTGGCAAGGCCAGATTCTTTAACCCACTGTGCCAGGCTGGAGGGCGAATCTGCATCCTGGCGCTGCAGAGGTGCCGTCAATCCTGTTGTGCCACAGCAGAAACTCCAAAGACCAAGTTTTTCTTTATCAGAATAGAGATCCAATGTCTGGAGCTCCATCTCATATTTGTCCTCTATTTCCCAAGAGGCTATGTCTTAAATGAAGGCTAAACAGATACTGTGTGATTGTGAGATAAGGCAAGGCAGAGTGGTAGAAAGCAGAAAGAACATTAGTCTGGAAGTTGAGTCCCATGGTTTCCATTTAGTCTTCTTATTATCTGTGCATCAGCTTCATGTCCTGTATAAGAGGATAACATGGAATCCTTACCCTATTATGAAGATCACATGTGATGATAAATAGGCACTTTAATACACCTAGTAAGGCTGAACTTCTGTGAAGGCCAAAGGCTCAAGCACTTGACTGTAAGCCTGGACTGCAGGGAGTATATTGTGAATGAAGTTGCCTATGGAGCATGTGCAACTAGGATACTAGACTCAGAGAACCAGACTTTGCTGACACTCCTTACCCTCTTGGGAGGGTAAGTGCACCACCCTGATGGAAATCCCCTCCCGAATGTCCCCTGGACTGAGCACCTCAAGGGCAGCAACTCTAATTCACCTCTGAGCCCCCAGGAATCAGAGTCACTGGACCTTGGAAGGGGTCCAGTGATGGTTTCTGACTTGGTACATTTATGCCTGCATAGCACAGCCTCTCCCAGACTCTGGGAAATTAAGTATTTGATTGGAGACATTGGCCCACCCCAACCCTACCTTATCAGTGAGAACCAAAGAGTGAACAGATCTGGGTGAGGGGCTTCTTTGGAGAAGTCACATGGGGAAGCCAGATTCTGATTCCCAGGAGTCCTCTCTTTGTGAGCTAGGGATTACTGCATCTGTAGTTGAGCAAACTGAGGCTCGAGGTAGTAGAGTGATTTGCTCAAGCCAAGTTGCTAAGGTGAATCTGTCTGAGCTTTGTCCATTCCACCACATCCTGCCTCTATACACACTAGGACCCATGATCCAAGTTGGGGCTTCTGGAGAAAAACAACTTCCCCTCTTGCTCCACTCTTCCTCTCTCCCTAACTCTAAGAACAGTTTATCCCTAGATAGTTCTAAATGATTACTGGTCCTTTCCCAAAAAATTATTCTCAAAGAAGCAATTTATCTCCCAATCATATATATTTGTCCTCAACTCAAAACACATATACTTGAAATTATCACACCTTCTGACCCCTGCCTTACAGGCATCACACATACACACCCTCAATCAACAGTTCTTTAGGGTGCTTATGGTAGATGGTGATTGAGAGATATTTAGGGCCTGTACTTTAGTGGCTCTGCCAAAAAGGTGTCAATGCCAGTGCCCTGATGATA
The DNA here is from genome assembly GCF_054392235.1 of Sus scrofa. NCBI lineage: Eukaryota > Metazoa > Chordata > Mammalia > Artiodactyla > Suidae > Sus > Sus scrofa. The sequence goes on along the minus strand of NC_139389.1, from coordinate 66,757,996 downwards.
GAACCTCTGCTAGCTGGAGAAAACCACTGCCAGTTTGGGGATATCCAAATGATGGGCATCTGAGGCCTGCTTTCCACCTTCAGCCTGAAGCACCTTATAGGTTCAAGGGGAAAAGCTCAAGCTATTGGTCAAAATCCCAGTCTAGCCACTTCCCAGCTGAGTGTCTCTGGCAAGTCATTTATTTTTTCAATTTCCTTATCTGTAAGCTAAGAATAATACCTACTTCAGTGGGTTGTTATGAGATTAAAAATAAAGTACACCTAGGAGTTAGAGTATACCTAGGATTAAAAATAACATATACCTGGTGGCTCAGCAGGTTAAGGATCTGGCATTGTACTGCTGTGGCGCTGGTTCAATCCCTGGCCCAGGAATTTATGCATGCCACTGGCTTGGCCAAAATAATAAAGTATGCATAGCACTCAGTCAAAAGTTGTTAGACCTTTTTTTTTCTCTTTATCTTGTCAATACTCCCTCTTCTCCTGGCCATTCAAATGCAAAGTTGCTTGGGGCTCCAGTTGGAGAAGAGATCAGACAGGCTTAAAGGACCTCAAAATCCCACTGCGTGAAGAAACTCCATTTCTCTGGCAAACAGCCAGCTTATGTGTTGTACCTATGCCGTATTTCTGATTTCTGGGTGACTCTGGCGGCCTGGAATGTTGTAGTAAGTTTTAAGACTGCTATTCAAAATTGACAGAACATTGTAAATCATCTATAATAGAAAAAATAAAAATCTTATTTTTTTTTTTTTTTGTCATTTTGTTATTTCTTGGGCCGCTCCCGGGGCATATGGAGATTCCCAGGCTAGGGGTCGAATTGGAGCTGTAGCCACCGGCCTACGCCAGAGCCACAGCAAGGCAGCCACTGAGCAAGGCCAGGGATCAAACCTGCAATCTCATGGTTCCTAGTCGGATTCGTTAACCACTGAGCCACGACGGGAACTCCTTGATGATTTATTTTGAAAGCAGCAGGTTCCTTTGTTCAAATGAAATCTTATTTAGAGGCCTACCAAGTAAGAGATAAAGTGGGCCTTCCTTTGGCTGAAGTAAAGCCTGAAGCACTTCACCTCCCACTCATGCCTCCTCCCTGTCAGCTCCTGCCCAAAGACCACTAGTGAACCTACTTTTCTGAATCCTCTTCAACGCAGCCACTCCTCACCTCTCACCTGTCTGTGATAAAATAGCCCAGACTGTTCTTTGCTATCTCTGCCTATTAACTAAAATCTTTCACAAACTTTTCTTCCTCCATTCTCCCCTAAATATTAGTGGCTCTCAAGGGTCCCTCTTATCTTCTTGCTCTCCTGATTCTTTGTTATTCTCACCCACTTTCAAGTTTCCTAGCTTCTATCTAAACAATCCCCAACTGATTATCTCCAGCCTAGCATCTGCCCTGAGCATCATACTTAATTCACCTACCGGCCACTGGCCACAGAATATGTATTCGTTAAAGGTCAAGGAAGTAAAACAGAGATCTCATGGGATGAAATGGCCAAAACTAGACTCAGCTGTGCAGCATGGCCAGTCTTAAGGCTATGACAACTATATTAGCTTAGAGAAGTAGCCAGGGAGAGAGGGATAGAAGGAAGTGAGCCTGGGGTGCAGAAGGAGGCGCTATGCCTTGACTACTTTCTCTATTCAACTCACCATCTTGGTTTCCTGCTTTCATCTTCATCTTTTTCCTAAGAACCATGTCAAGAACGTATTACCACATTAGGAACATAGTACCCTAAGTTGTCGAAAAAGGAGCACTGCTCCCGATCTCCAATCAACACTCTAGGATTTTGGTATGATTAGTTATGTCCACGTTGGCCTTAGCCAGAAAAAAAAAAAAAAAAATGAGGGTATTTAAGACTGCAGAATGCCAGATTTAGTTTAAATAGAAGGAAGGGTTTTATGAAAGCCATGGTGAGGGGTGAATGAAGATTAAATACTACAACAGATTTCTCAATCTTCTCTGTGGTCAGTTAAGAGCAGTGCAGTCCAAAACATTTGATATTCACAACTGTTATGTGAGTTTCTCTCCCAAGAGGAAATCTGGTTCCCAAACTGGTAGGAGGTTTTAGCTCCTGTCCTTGGTAAGCTAATGGTAGAATGCCAATGGCGGACTGCTACTGGCAGTCTTGGTAGTAACCAAGGCCCAAGACATATCTAAGACCTTGGTTGGGGGCTCTAGTAGCTTGATTAGTTCATTTCTTGGCTCTGAGTCACCCCCCCCCTGCCCCACATGTAACAGCACAGAAGCCTTAAAGGTCTACAGGTTGGCCTGGAGATTACAAGGGAGACTGGGCCTACTTTCCAAGTTGGGGGCCAAGTGGAAAGGGAACTGAGGGAAAATAGGGAGTGGCAGCACCTTGAAAGAGGAGACTAAAAACAAGCTAAAACTGGGGAGCTGACCCAATTGGAAAAGGGTCTGAGGGTTCCTCTACCTGCCTTTGTCCAGCAAAGAGCTAGACTCTTGGAGCTGGAGGAGCTGTAGTACAATTATCTCATACAGCTCCCTCTTTTACAAAATCTAAGACCTGTCTTGGGTTGAATGGTAAGACTCAAAACTACCAAAGAGCTCGTCACTCTAGGAAGGCTTTTCTACCTGGCCATACCTCCTGAACTATCTCCCTGCAGATGTCTGCTTTGTGAGTTTCCATATGCATATCTAGTTGTCTCTAGAGATGGGACAACCTTAACAGCAGGAGCCCCATCTTCCTCAAGGTATGATGCTAAATAGTCCAATCTCTCAAGAACCAGTCCCATTCTGTCATTTACTTGCACATGGTGACATGGAGATTGATAATAGTGAACTCAGGCTGAGGGTGCTGGGGCATCCTTCACCTCAGGAGTCCCATCCTAGCTAACAAGGGCAGGCAGGATGAAGGGATTAAGGCTAGAGGAAATAAACTAAGGGAAAAAAATAGCAATCAAATCAGAACAGAAGCCTGCATTACCCACAATGCTCTCCCCCACACACACCCAAACATTCTCTTCATCTTATATTCTCAATTGTGCGATCCAGCATTTGATTGTGGGTTCTCTTGCTTTGCTCACCAAGTCTCCTATGTGAGATCATTGACTTCCTAAACAGACTCATGGCTTCTTCTCTTCTTTTTTAATCTCCTTTATCACCTAGCACAGGTAGGCTCACACTGAGTACTGATTATCTTCTCAAGGGTAAAAACTACAAGTAAACTATAGCACTTGGGGAAAAGCTATTGATCTCTCTCAGATTTAGGAGACATCAATTTGCCAACCTTTCTTAAAGTCAGGGGCATGGACTGAAACAGTGGTTCCAAAACCTGCCTCCTCCTGACACTCACTCAACCACCTCTGAGTGGCACCCGGGAAACTGCATTTTTATGGAGCCCTCACAGGTGATAACCTCACCAATCCTTAGGTGTGCAATGAGGAGCTCACGTGTAACTTCTGAATATACGGTAGCTGGGTTACAGTCTCTTCAAATAAATGAGAGTTCCAGGCTACCTCCTCCAAATCTTTTATCACTAATCCTGTTTTCTACATATTTCATTAAACCCCTAACCTCTCTGATTTCTCAAATTTTAAGTATCTCTGTTCACCTATTATGCTTGCTTGACCCTAAAGAAAACAGAGGTTCATCCAAAGAAAGGTCTGGCTTAATTTTTTGCTCTATACTTCAGCTCTTGATTAAGGTAAGAAACTCAAGAAAATTTTGTTGGAAGATCAGGAGATGGATCCTTAGAAGTCTGTGTCAGATGGTCCAAGTTCTTGCTGTGTCAAATTAATTTTCCTGTGCCTCAGTTTTTCTCTTCTGTCAATACCTACCTCAGAAGGTTTTGAAGGTGAATGAGATAATACCTAAAAAGTACTTTGAACAGTACCTGGAGTAGAGTTAAGCCACCAGAAAATGTCAGTTGCTGTCACTTTTATTAAGAACACCCCAATATTTGCACATTCCCCAGGCCAGAACTGCTCTAACTGGGCAGCTGTCAGTGGTCGTCGACAGGGAGTAGCTACACAGCATGGTGAATGGTCCTACATGGAGACAGCTTCTGGTTCCACTCTAAGAAAGAGATGCAACTGACTCAAGATCTTCCCACAAAGATACCAGTGTACCCATACATATTGGAGTTTCCCTGGGAGAATGACCCCTCTGATATCCTGCAGACCTGAGGACCTACACCAGGAGGTCCTACCTAGAAGGATCAGTCACCAACTTTATCACACTTCTAGTCTATTACATGCAGCATGGAGCTCAAGATCAAATACTTGGAACTTAATTGTCTATACTCTGAAAGATGCATTAAAAGAGAAACTCTTGTTTCCAAAGACAAAACACTATTTTCATCTTTGAGACTGTAACACAGTAAAGAAGCCAGAGGCTTTGTAAGTAGACCAACTTGAGCTCCAGTTCTCGGGCTAGATCTGCTAAACTGTACCTTCACTGTTACCCTCTGGATCTTACCTTCCTCATCTATGTAGAAAGAGAAGGGAAGGAAAACATCTCGCTGGGTGGATGTGAGGTTTGAATGAAGTAATGGGGGTTGGGTGGGGGTGGGGGGAGTAAGCACCAAGCATAAAGATTGGCACTGTGCAAGCACTCAGTTGGTGCTGGTTCCCTTAGTCTGCTGGGCCATGGCCTTGGACAAGATGATCAGCTCTCAGAACTGAAAGGCTCTGAGGTCCTGGGTTCCTCTCTGCTGCCCCATCCCTCCCAGAGCAGCTCTTGGACCCCCCTCCTCACCTTCCCAGCCCCAGACTGCTACTAAATTGATGAAGCTAAAAGGATTTGATCATGTCGGTATATTTATATGTAAATACAAAACTGTATCACTGTAAGATATTGAATATGAACATTACAATTATTTTCTGAATCTGACTCAGTCCATTGACGTTAAATACAAAATGAAAAAATTGTAAAAATAAGAATATATACATTCAAAGAGCTTATTACAGTATAAAATTATTGAGGTCTGATCAGCTGCCAACCTCATCTGTGATGGGGAAGAAGTTTTAGGGGTTCCCAGGATTTTCTTAGGAATGTGGGATGCTGGGGACTTTTGATTCCATCCCTGGCACATCAGGTTGGACAGGCCAGGAGCAGACAGGGACAGGTTGGATGAACAGGGGAAAAACTGACTGCAGGGGACTGCCTCAACCAGAAAGGGGTTAAGTTTTTATTGACACAGAACCCACCCAGCTTGAGCTCCAGGGTCTGCCAGGCTAGTAGGCAGGGATAGATGAGCATCTGAGTGGATACGGCCAAGACGCGTAAGAAAAGGAACCTTCTAGCAAAAGAAAAAGAGGCCTCACCTCATTCTCCTAGGGTGGGGTTCTCAGAGTAAATAGTTTCCTCTCTCTCACCTGGGTTCACTCTCTTTCTAAGACTTCGTACCGATTGCTTTTGGCTCTGGCTGCTCAGTGAATTCACCTCTACCCAGATCCCAATCCCCAAGGGATAGGGAGAGGGGAGAGGGGGCCCAAAATCACAGTGGAGGTCTATTCCCAAAATTGGCAAAGTAAACAGAAAAATCATTAGATAAGGGCAATTTATGCTGAATTAACCAGTGTCACCACAAACCAGTATTCTTGGCTCTAACAGGCAGCATCCTGGAGAGTGGTAAGTCAGGGAGGATGGCCTGCGGCAGGAGCATGGAAAGTGGATGCGTGCGTCTTCCTCTTCCACCACTCCAAGGTGGACAACAGGAGACATGATCCCCAACCCCAGCTAGTCCAGGATAAACAGTAGGGTCTAAGAAGCAAGGAGTCCTGAACTGCAACGAGGAGCCCCATGAACTTCTACAAAGGAGTATCTCTGTGTATATGTATTTATAGAATACGATCATATTATCACATACAATATATATTATATACACACATACATATGGACTCATACACATAAGTGCACATACACACACACACACACACACACACACACAGAATGACAGAAAGGACTGGAATACACGTCCTAGGTATAAACGTGCTTGGCACTCGGGATGTTCAGTATATGTAACTTGGTCAAGCTCTCTAGGAAGGAGGTGGTGCTCACCAAACCTTGCCATCAAATCCTAGCAAAGGGAAGGAATGGAAAGAGACCTCAAGAAGGAGAATGGCATTGGGAAAGGGGGGACGGAGTTTCCTTCCCCACTTACCTCAGGCCCCCTGGCAAAACTGATAGCCACAATTTGGTTTTAATAAGGCACAGTTCGATAGCAGGTGCTAGGAATTAAGAACACATTGCTGCTGGCCCTTTCTAGTGGCAATTTCACCACATCTATCTAGCCAAAGGGAAAGGCTGCCTTGCGTGCACGCGTGCGCCGGGAGACACAAGAAAGAGGTTGGTCCATGGCTTCAGCGTAACTGATGGCAACCTAGAGGCTCAGCGGTGTCCAGGGTAGTTTAAGGAAGGCTGGCCAGCAGGTAGGAGGCTCATGGGAAGTTACTGACCCTCCATGGCCAGGAGGTTGTGGCTGGAGGGCACCATGCCCTCCCTTTCTGCAAACTCCAGGATTGCCTTGTAGCAGAAATAGTACTGCTCAGGGGTCTGGATGCTGAAGGCCCTCTGGGTCCTCATACGGGACACTGTCTGGAACACGTTAAGGGTGCCAAGCTCCTCCAGCTGTGCCAAGCAGATGTCCAGTGAGCAGAAGGTACCTGAAGGAAGGAAGGAAGTGGTCATACCTGGTCTACCTCTTCTCTTTCCCTCCCTCTACCAAATAACCCAGGCAGGACTGGATGAATGAATTCAATGGCAAGAGATCAGTGAACCTAAGACCTGAAATAATTGAAGGAGGAGGGCACAGGAGTGTTGAAGGCCAGAGAAATGAGAAGGCATCTTGTCTTTCAGGACATGAATGGGGTAATAGAAGAGTAGGTGAGAAGGTGAAAAGGGACCTCCTGCTTCAATCTCAGACAGACAGTACTCCCACACCTGGGCCCTAATTTTCACAGACTCTACAACCTCTCCATGGAGACCTAATGCAAACCAATTTTCTTCCTAACTTTCTCCCAAAAGGGACCTCTGAACTAGAAGCCCAACAGTCCCTGCTATATATATCCCCGTAAGGCAAAAGCTGCAAACTGGTTCCATAATGGAGAGCATGGCATGAGGTGGGGATCTCCCAAGGGAGGAGGATGGGAAGATAGCAACAGCCCAGGTGAGCTCTCTGGAAACTCAGGTGACAATGATGGGATCAGAAGATAATCATGCTGATGGAATGTATGAAGCTTAAAACCCTAGAGGACTTGGCATTAGGGATACTAAAAGGACATTAAAGAGGAATTTTTCATGGCAATTTACTACCAATGAATCAAATACTCACATTCTGGTAACTAAGAGCTTTGTTATTTCTCCCCCCATCCTTACTGCCTCTGGATGCTCAGAGCTACTATTACCTGTCCTGCCAATGCCTGCACTGCAGTGGACCACAATGGGTGGCTCAGGACACTGCCCTTTGGAACGTGCTCCCATGCTGCTGACGGCCAGCCTCTGCTGGCTCCTGACGGCTCTCAAGAAATCAATGAGAGAAGCTGCCGAAGAAGGGACACCATAATCTGGCCAGCTCAAGAACTGAAAGTGGGTCACCTGGCGTTTCTGCCGTTCCTTGGATGAAAAGAGAAACAAAAGTCAATGAGGTAATTTCTCCTTGCCCCTGCTACCTTTGGCTTTTCCAGATTCTCAACCGTCTGAAATCACCACCACCAAAGTTCCTATCACCTTCAACTTTCTCCACAACAGCTTCTCTACAAACCTAAAGGAAAGATTAAATGACTGGAGAGAGCAGAATTCCTGTATTACATGATCCAGATCTCTTATGCTATAGAGTTTATTCCTAAGTAATGTCACTATCGTGTTGAGACAATATGGCTATTTTGGCTCTGAGCTGAATATCCTGGTCTCATTTCCAGAAGAATGGATGTAACTTACAAGCTCTCTGAAATTCTGCCTTTTCCCTTTAGAGATTTTCTTTTTTTCAGCCTTAAGGGCGGCATGTGGAAGTTCCTGGGCCAGTGACAGAACCCTTGACAAAGCAGTAACCAGAGCCACAGCAGTGACAACACTGGATCCTTAACCCACTGAGCTACAGGGAACTCTTAGAGCTTTTCTTTTCTGTTTTTTTTTTTTTTTTTTTTTTGTCTTTTTAGGGCCGAGCCTGTGGCATATGAAGGTTCCCAGGCTAGGGGTCTAATCAGAGCTGAAGCTGCCAGCCTACACCACAGCCACAGCCACGCCAGATCCGAGCTGTGTCTGTGACCTACATCACAGCTCACGGCAATGCCAGATCCTTAACACACTGAGCAAGGCCAGGGATCGAACCTGCAACCTCATGGTTCCTACTCGGATTCATTAAAAACTGAGCCACCATGGGAACTCCTTGGAGATTTTCTTTTTTCTATTATTATTATTATTATTATTTTTTTTTTTTTGCCTTTTCTAGGGCCGCTCCTGTGGCATATGGAGGTTCCCAGGCTAGGGGTCTAATCGGAGCTATAGCCACTGGCCTACGCCACAGCCACAGCAATGCCAGATCCCAGCTGCATCTGCGACCTACACCACAGCTCATGGCAACGCCAGTTCCTTAATCCACTGAGCAAGGCCACGGATCGAACCCGAAACCTCATCATTCCTAGTCAGATTCGTTAACCACTGCACCACGACGGGAACTCCCGGAGATTTTCTTTATAGGTTTTCCCTCAGCTTCAAAAGAGTGAGAAAATAAAATTTACCTCTGTGTTGTGAATTTCTAGCGTTGTTTTCTTATAATGGTTCATATTCTCCACGCCTAGATTGGTCACTGTGAGGAAGCCAAATCGGATCCGAGAGTCTTTTTCTAAAGGCCAGTACTGCCCACACTTTCTCCTGCCGCCCTCCTCAAAGCTGAAGACACACAGAGAAATATAAGCCTTCCATCCTTCTCCATAGCAATAATCCTGCTCTCTCCATGATCTGCTATAACACCTAGGCAGAAATGTCATCTCTTGCATTGCTTCTGTCTAATTTATACCCTTGCTTCTTGGCAAAAAAGGGGAAAAAAAAAAAGGAAGGAAACCTTCATTCTAAACAGATGTAACGGTAGCTAAAATTTCTGTATGTATTCTTGGTACTCCTCACATACTTGGAATAAATACTGAATGGACAAAGAAAGACAGGGAAAATATGGCTGGCCAGATCAAATGCTGCTCTGTGTCTCAGTTACTGTTCATTCTCTTCCCCAGTGAGAGCCCCTGGCTGACAGAGGAGTGGGGTAGGCACAGGTCCTGGGATGCGTAAAGGCCCGAAGTCCTCCTCACTACTCTTCAGTGGCTCCAAAGTATTCAAAGGTGCTACTTCTTCCCCTACCTCCTCCCCAAATCAAAAGTGGCTTATACCAGTGCCATGAGGAAGGAATCTGAGCAAACATTCTTTTTTTTTTTTTTTTGTCTTTTTAGGGCCTCACCCTTGCCCTATGAATGGTTCCCAGGCCAGGGGTCAAACAGGAGATGTAGCCACTGGCCTACACCACAGCCACAGCAATGCCAGATCTGAGCTGCATCCATGACCTACACCACAGCTCATGGCAACGCTGCATCCTCAACCCACTGAGCAAGGCCAGGGATCGAACCTGCATCCTTATGGATACTAGTCGGATTCGTTTCCCCTGAGCCACGACAAGAACTCCCCTGAGCAAACATTCTTATTAATTTTTTTCTCCTCCTCTGACTTGGTTATAATTATCAAAATGATAATGACGATACCAATGAAATAGTAATTCTTGAAGTTTTGGCAGATATGTAGACCAAAATTTAAAAAAATATTTCTTTCATCAAGAGCTTCCTGCCAGACCTGTTTGTTATATTTCACATTTCTTTTTTGAAAGTTTTCCTATAGGGAGAAGTATGAACAAGAAGAAAAATGGTCAAAAGTAGCAGGGAAAGGGAGAACTAAGAATTGGTAATTCAGAAGCCAGGAAGACAGCTAACCTTCGTAAGTAGGGAGCAAGCTAAAAGTGAATTGCCCTATGTTTTCTCTAGTAGTTAAGACCAGGCCCTCAGAATAGGCTGTAACTGGCACAGGGTCACCAAAACCATGTTTTGTTTTGTTTTCTTCTTTTTAGGGCCACATCCCTGGCATATGGAAGTTCCCTGGCTAGAGATCAAATAGGAGCTGCAGCTGCTGGCCTACGCTGCAGCCATAGCAACACAGGATCCTAGTCGAATCTGCAAGCTACACTGCAACTCACGGCAATGCCAGATCCTTAAGCCACTGTGTAGGGCCAGGGATAGAACTTACATCCTCATGGTTACTAGTCAGGTTCGTTACCACTGAGCCACCACGAGAACTCCACCAGAGCCATGTTTAGATCACAGCTTACACAAGTTAGATCTATCCATGTCCATCATACCCTGACTATGTTAACTATGAGTCAGCTAGGAAAGAGCTAAGACCTCTGAAACTGTCTGCCATGGCTTTCTTAGTCCTCCTTGTTTTCTAAAAGCTAAAATTCCCTCTAGAATCGCCCATACCTGGCAACGAGGTGGGGGCAGAGGGCAATGGGTAGAAAAGGGAGGAACTCACCGGGTTGTCATGACAATCACCAACACTTTTTGCTCCCAAACCATGAGCCAAAAGTCACGATAGGTATTCTCCAAAGGGCCTAAAATGAAAAGAGAAGACAAGGAACATGACTATGGGAAGTACTTCTTTCCTTCTTAGGCTCTTCTGTTTTTTCCCCAGCTACTAACTCCAAAGCACATATGCTGGCTCCTTGCTCTTCTGACTATATCCCTGCTATTCAGGGTTGTCCTTGGACCAGTAGCACCAGCATCATACGGGAAGAATATTAAAAATGCATTTTAATAAGATTCAGGTAAAGCTATAGCAGGCTACAGTTTGCGAAGCACTGTTACATATCCTCTCAGCTTCACCATCAGGGTTTCAACTACCACATCCAGACTGACAGTGTCGATTGTATACATGTCTCTAGCTGTTTTCATCTCACCTAAGCCTTATAATCATCGATTACCTACTAAACCACTCTGTCTCTCTTTTTTTTTTTTTTTTGTCTTTTTGCCTTTTCTAGGACCGCTCCTGCGGCATGTGGAGGTTCCCAGGCTAGGGGTCTAATCGGAGCTGAAGCTGCCGACCTACACCAGAGCCACAGCAACGCGGGATCTGAGCCACGTCTGCGACCTACACCACAGCTCATAGCAACCCTGGATCCTTAACCCACTGAGCGAGGCCAGGGATCAAACCTGCAACCTCATGGTTCCCAGTAGGATTCATTAACCACTGAGCCACGAGGGGAATTCCTTTACTAAACCATTCTCCTTCCTTTGTCCCATTATCTCCTTAGACCCTATATGTGTGCAAATCAGTCTCCTCCTTCAAAATTAGCTTTCGCTCTCTACTTTCCCAACTCTGTTAACAGAACTCGCATTCTAAAATCGCTCAGTCTCAAATAGTTGAGTCAATTCTGACTTATCCATTTCTTTCATGTCCCAGAAGCAGCCACTAAGTCCTAGATTTTTTTTGTCTTTGAAAAGATTTTGGTTTTATCCTTTTAGCCCTATTCTGATTTCTCTGCCTAAACTGCCACAAGGACCACATCATCTTTTGTCTGCGTTTCTGTTATACCATCTTGGTTTACTTTTCTGAAGAGGAACTTCTCTTCCAATCTATTCTGGATACTCCTGCCAGTTTAATCTTTCTTTATTGTGCTTCATCACAATACACACGTGCTCATTTCTGTTTCTATTTCTTTGCTCATGCTCTCTCTCTCACCTCCACTGCAACTGACTTTCCACCCATTTTCTCTTTTCCTTCCAGTTTTATTGAGATATAACTGGCATACAGCACTGTCTAAGTTTAAGGTAAAGAGTATAACGATTTGACTAACATACATTATGAAATGATTACTACAATAAGTTTAGTGAACATCCATTATCTCACATAGATACAAAATTTAAAAAGGAAAAAACCCTTTTCCTTGCGATGAGAACTTTTAGGTTGTACTCTTAACTTTTATGGATAACAGACAGCAGTGTTAATTATATTTATCACATTGCACATTACATCCCTAATACTTATTCATCTTACAACTGGAAATTTATGTCTTTTGACTGCCTTCATCCAATTCCCCCTTCTATCTATTCCTGCCTCTGGTAGTCACAAATCTGATCTCTTTTTCTACGAGTTTGTTTTGAAGTATGGTTGACCTACAACACTGTGTTCATCCCCAGTGCACAATATTGGGATTCGATATCTCTATACGTTGCAAAATGATTATCACTCTACCCATTTTCAAGTGCTGCCTCTTCCTTAAAGCCTTCTCTGAACATCACACTCCTTCTAAGGCTGCTTTTCCTCTCAGCTCTTGAGTGCCTAACTGGATCAAAACAGCTTAACATTTTAATGCATATGGTCTTACATTAGTCATTTTAGTTTGTGAGAATTAATCACATTTCTGCAAACATGGTACTGAGGCAGGGGCTATGTCATCAACTTCTCCTTTTAAGAGTTAGAACCTGTACGGGGCTGAGTACTCGGCAGACACTTTGAAGGTGCCTATGAGCCACTAACTCTCTTTCAATCAAGTGAGTAACAACCAGGATAATCCCTTGTACTTTCCCACTGCTTTTTCCTCCTTTGCTTTCAGGGAAGCTGGGCAGTACCAAGGGTTGATTTTGTCCTGGAAGTCTGCTAATTTCACTACCATTGTTGCTATAGCCTTTTAGGAAGCACTAACATTTTATAATACCAGATTTCCCTCTTTGCTGAAGTGGACACTGCCAGAAGCCTGTGAGGTCTTGGAAACAAGCTAAATGTCTAACAAGAAAGGATGCTAAGTTACGGCATATCCCCAGGTTTAGTATCCCACAAAGGTGATGTTGTAAGAACTGTATTTCTGCTATGGAAAGGTATTCACAAGATAACATCAAATGAAAAAAGAGAATGCATAGAAAAAGCCCATTTTGTTACCTATTTCATATGTCCACATCTAATTGTATGCATAGAAAATAAGTTTAGGGGAGTTCCCGTTGTCGCTCAGTGGGTCAAGAAGCTAACTAGTATCGATGAAGATGCAGGTTTGATCCCTGGCCTCGCTCATTGCCGTGAGCTGTGGTGTAGGTCAAAGATGTAGCTCAGATGTGGCATTGCTGTGGCTGTGGCATACATCACAGATGCAGCTTGGATATGTCATTGCTGTGGCTGTGGCTGTAGCTGGCAGCTTCAGCTCCAATTTGACCCCTAGAGCCTGTGAACTTTCAGATGCCTCAAGTGCAGCCCTAAAAAAGAAAAGAAAAAAAAAGGTTTAGAAGGAGATGCTGCATAGTGTTAACATTTTCTCTGGGTCTCAGGCTTATGAACCATTTTCATCTTCCTTTTCTACAATGGATATGGCATTACCATAGTATGCATGTCAAGAAGATAATAACACCCCTTCCCCATCTCTGACTCCCACTTTTGTTCACATCCCACCATCCTGCACCACAGTAGCTCTCATATATTTTATTTTTCACATTTAAGCCACTAGCAAAATTGGTGTTGCCATCAGAGCACCTGATAATACCACTCAGACTCAGGCTAAGCAGAGAAAGGTCATAATTTCCTCAAAGGCATAAGAGAAAGATTTAGAGATTTAGATTTTAGAATCTAAATAGAGAGATTCAGATTCCCAAATTAGATGCTTTAATGTGGACTCACTGAAGAAATAAAGGCATCAGTTTATGCTGACATGTCTAAAACAATCCACTAACCTGGCTTGCAAGGACTTTTGAAACAGACACGACATGGGTTCAAACCCTTGATTCTGCCACTAGCTGTGTGATCCAAGGTCACCTTATCTCTTTGGGCTTCAGTTTGTTCATGAATTAATAAATTTCCTTGCAGAGTCTCTATAATAATTAGATGGCAATTATGTACTGATATATAATAGATACTCTCAATAAATGACACTATCATAGTAGAAATATTATGAATAACAATCACTATCCATGTCAGAGACTACTGGCGTGCTCTGTGATGGTATAGGCACTAGCAAAAGTCTCTTAAGATGGCAACACCCATTCACGACTGGACTCAATCTCTGAGAAGTGATACTGCCATTCCTGGACTCCTGCTGGACATAAAGAGCATCTCACTGGCCACTGAATTCTGGTGTCCCATTTCCCTGTATTGGCAACATCAAGACACAGTCCAAAAACAGGTAGTAGTGTGTGTTTAAATCTCTAGCTTATCTCTATGCAGTGAATCCCAAGTACATATATGGTACAGAAACTCTACATCTCTCATCTGCCCTCCCAACAACTCTTAATCTTTATGAAAGCCCATGACCTAGTGGCTGCAACATCACCTCCAATTACCACTTCCTCTACAAATTATGCTTATCATCTGAGGCAAACAATCACAGATAGATGACACAAAACCAATCTGTGAGGGGCAAACTAACTTACCTTGTGTACCAATGTAAGCATTCTTCTGCTTATAGCCATCCATGAAACTGGCATTGATGTAATCTGTCTAATGATAAAAAGGAAACATCATTGGAGCTGTGTGGAATACACCATTTGGGTAGGAAAATGATATACTAGGCAAATAAAACTCAAGGTGTGGATATTCTCTTCTTGTCAGACAGAAATTGAGGATTGAAAAGAGCAATTCAAAACCTCACTTCCAGAGTTCCTGTTGTCGCTCAGTGGTAATGAACCTGACTAGTATTCATGAATATGCGGGTTTGATCCCTGGCCCCACTCAGTGGGTTAAGTATCTGGAATTACCGTGAGCTGTGGTGTAGGTCACAGACATGGCCCAGATTCTGCATTACTGTGGTGTAGGCCGGTAGCTACAGCTCCAATTCAACCCCTAGACTGGGAATTTCCATATGCCGAGGGTGGGACCCTAAAGACAAAAAAAAAAAAAAGAAAACTCTTAGAAGAAAACATGATTCTTTGTGACCTTGGGTTAGGCAAAGCCTCTTTAGATATGATACCAAAAGTACAAGTGATAAAACAAAAAACAGATAAACTGAACTACACTAAAACTAAAACTTTTTTGTTGTTGTTGTTTTTTAGGGCCACACCCGTGGCATATGGAGATTCCCAGGCTAGGGGTCCAATTGCAGCAACAGCTGCTGGCCTACACCACAGCCATGGCAATACCAGATCCGAACCGCATCTACAACCTACACCACAGCTCACAGCAATGCCAGATCCTTAACCCACTGAGCATGGCCAGGGATCGAACCCGCAACCTCATAGTCCCTAGCTGGATTCACTTCTGCTGTGCCATGACGGGAACTCCTAAAATTGAAAACTTCTGGAGTTCTCTGGTAGACCAGTGGGTTAAGGATCCACAAAAAGTGAAAAAAAACAACTCACAGGAAGCACACTTTCTTCCCCCCTTTCCTTGGCTGCCCTGCAGCATATGGAGTTCCCAGACCAGGGATTAGGTCTGAGCCACAGTTGAAACCTGTGCTGCAGCTGTGGCAATGCCAGATCCTCAAACCACTGCACCAGTCTGGGGATCAAACCGGCGTCCCAGTGCTGCAGTGATGCCACTGATCCCACTGCACCACAGGCAAGAACACCAGAATGCACACATTTGATAAGGGATTTTTACCTAGACTACATAAAGAACTCTCAAAAATAAACAGTAAAAGACCACACAATTTTAAAATTGGCAAAGGATCAGAATAGCCATTTTTCCAAAGAAGATGCACAAGAAGATGTATAAGCACTTGAAAAGTTGCTCAACATCATTACTCATCAAGGAAATACATATCAAAACCACAATGAGATATCACCTCATACCCACTAGAATGGCTACAGGTAAAAGACAGATAATAGGAGTTCCCGATGTGGCTCAGTGGTAATGAACAGACTATTCAGGTTCAATCCCTGGCCTTGCTCAGTGGGTTAAGGATCCAGTGTTTCTGTGAGCTACTGTGTAGGTCACAGACAAGGCTTGGATCTCACGTTCCTGTGGCTGTGGCATAGGCTTGCAGCTGCAGCTCCGATTCAACCCCTAGCCTGGGAACTTCCATATGCCTCTGGTATGGCCTTTAAAAGCTAAAAAAAAAAGTACTGGCAAAGATGTGGAGAAACTGAAATACTCATACCCTCCTAGTGGTAATGTAGAATATTAGCCACTTTGAAAAACTGTCTGGCATTTCTTCAAAAGGTTAAAGACAGAGCTACTATTAAAATCCAGGAATTCTACTCCCAAAGAAATAAAAACATAGGTCCACAGAAAAACATTAACAAATATTCAGAGCATCACTATTCATAATAGCCAAAAAATGGAAATAACTCAAATGTTTATCACCTAATGAGTGGGTAAATAAAATGTGGTATATTTTCACATAATGGAATATTATTTGGCAATAAAATGAAGTGAAATTTGGCAATAAAAAGAAATGTAATACTGGTACATGCTACAACATGGATGAACCTTGAAAATATGCTGAAAGAAATCAGACACAAAAGGCTATACATCATGAGATTCCATCTATGTGAATTGCCCACAATAGGCAAAAAGAGTAGACAAAAAGTGGGTGGGTCTGAGGGAAATGAGGAGTAACTACCAAAGACAGTGTTTTTTTAGGTGATAAAAATGTTCTAAAGTTAACTGTGGTGACAGTTGCACAACTCTGAGAAGATATATTAAAAAGCACTGGAGCTCCTGCTGTGGTGTAACAGGATGAGTGGCATCTTGAGAGCACTGGAGGTAGGTTCGATCCCTGGCCTGGCACAGTGGGTTTGCCACAGCTGCAGCTTAGTTCACGGCTGTGGCTCAGATTTGATCCCTGGCCTGAGATCCATATGCCATGGGGCTGCCCAAAAAAAAAAAAAAAAAAGCACTGACTTGTACACTTTAAATGAGTGAATTGTATAGTATGTCAATTATATCTCAATACAGCTGTTGTTTACAAAAAAATGGAGTCCATTAGGACTTGCAACATTGCAGCTCAGAACCAAACCAAAAGGGAGTCAAGCCAAGCAATCTGAGCAAGAACATCCTGTCCATGCTGCAACACACAAAAGGCAAAGTGTGAATGGAGGAGTTCCCGTCGTGGCGCAGTGGTTAACGAATCCGACTAGGAACCATGAGGTTTCGGGTTCGATCCCTGCCCTTGCTCAGTGGGTTAACGATCCAGCGTTGCCGTGAGCTGTGGTGTAGGTTGCAGACGCGGCTTGGATCCTGCGTTGCTGTGGCTCTGGCGTAGGCCGGTGGCTACAGCTCCGATTCAACCCCTAGCCTGGGAACCTCCATATGCCTCGGACGCGGCCCGGAAGATAGCAACAACAACAACAACAAAAGACAAAAGACAAAAGACAAAAAAAAAAAAAAAAAAAAGTGTGAATGGAGAAGGAAGAAAGCTATTCCTGGTATCTAGGACCATCAGCATCATGGGCCAAACACCCAAGCTCAAGTACTACCTGAATTAACACAAAGTAAAAGCCACCCAATTTCAGAAAAGTCACAGTAAATAGCTCTTGACTTACTCTCTTCTGCAGGCCTTCTCCCAACTCCCAGTGTCATTCAGTTGTATTTACTTCGACATCTTAGTCATCAGGGAAATTAAATAGGATTTAATCTTTCATTATTTTTATTATATCCCCTCATAAGATATATCTGCCAACATCCTTTAATCCCAGCTGATAAAAAAGAAAGATGGATGCAGCTACAGTTTCAAGTCATGGAATAACTATGTATCTAGCAGCTCGGATGAATATTAGAGGGTGTGGAGGGTTGCAGGAGGACAAAAGTTTTAAAATTTCAAGAAAAAACTAGGAAAATCTATAGTCCACTCCACTCTACAGAGATCAGAATTACTCCCGATCAACACCTTCTCTGCTGGGTTCCAACTCTTGGAGAACAGTTTGAACTGCCAGTATCCTACGGCCACCCTCAGAAGACATCATCTCATGGTCAAACCCATGCTATTTGGATATAAGTCCCTTAGCTAGTCAGTTTACCAAATTATCTTCTCACTAATTATTCAGTTAAGAATTTCTAGCTCTTCTCTCTTCCCACAGCAACTGGTAGTGACCTCATACTTCTAGCATTTTACGCTGACCTGGGATACCTTCACTGAGCTAATGGACCATCTGTGGCAGACTGAGCAAGCTAAAAGGCCTCACTCACTCCCAACCAGGCTTCTCAATCCAGGGCCGACCCATAGTCAGCCAAAACCTACCCTCTGTTAAACCTGGCACATTCAAGTGGTATACACTCTGCAAAGCTTAGGTGAGAAGGTACAAAAAAGTACAAAGGATTTATGTGGTACATGCCAATCAACACTATTACATAAGTAACATATAAGCTGTTACTCTTGAGCTACCTTCATGCTTTGGAAATGTCATTTAATTTATTTGTTTGTTTATTTATTTTTGCTTTTTATGGCCGCACCTGTGGCATACACAAGTTCCCAGACTAGGGGTCAAATCAGAGCTGCAGCTGCTGGCCTACACCACAGTCACAGCAATTCAGGATCTGAGCCGCATCTGTGACCTGCGCTGCATGCAGCAACGCCAGATCCTTGACCCAATGAGCGAGGCCAGGGATCAAATCTGCATCCTCATGGATACTAGTCGGGTTCATAACCTGCTAAGCCACAACAGGAACTCTCGAAACATCACCTCTTTAAAGCAGACATTTCTTTTTTTTCTTTTTTTGTTTTTTTTGCCTTTTCTAGGGCTGCACCCATGGCACATGGAGTTTCCCAGGCTAGGGGTCCAATTGGAGCTGTAGCTGCCAGCCTGCTACACCACAGCCACAGCAACACAGGATCCGAGCCACATCTTTGACTTACACTACAGCTCATGGCAACGTCAGATCCTTAACCCACCGAGCGAGGCCAGAGATCGAACCTGCAACCTCATGGTACCTAGTCAGATTTGTTAACCACTGAGCCACGATGGGAACTCCAGACTTATTTCTTTATAACTAAGGATACCAGCTTTTAGTATCCTTTTCTCTGAGGGCACTGAGAATTAAAATCAGCAATTTCAGAAGAATCACTAGATATTAAAAACTGAAAATGACCTCAGAGATAAAGTGTTGACAAAGGCAAACTGAAATAGCAAGAAGAACCAAAGTAAATACACTATGCTATGGGCCAGGTTCAACAGAAACCTGGGGAAAGAACAGGGGAAAACCATGGGAAAGAACAATTCACTAACAAGCTGAATCCTCCACTTACTGTGTAAATAAGACTCTGTCAATATGTACAGCAATAAGAGGGACTAGAACTCAAGGGATGATCTTCAGATTAATTACAGGATGAATAGAATAGTCTCTTGGTACACCAGAATTCACTCCTTCATTCACAAATAATTTATTGAATGTCCAATAACATGCCAGGCACTGCTCTGTCTCCAAGATATATCCAGCTATCTCTGACTCTAGAGCCTCACCTCAACTCTTACACTCCATTCCTTCAGAGCACATACAAAGACAATCTCAATAACACTGATAAATTTGCCTTCAGTCAGCCAGACTTATAGCTAATGCTTCTGTAGGACAATCTTCTATAAGGATTCTAGACAGGGTTATTAATTTATTTTATGTGCTTAAAACAATAAAGTTAAAAGAGATTAAAACCATGATCCTGGAGTCATGATTCATATATCATATATGCCTATGTACAAGGCAATGGTTTTCCCAAGAATTTTCCTCCAGGAAAAAAAGAGGAGAGATACAACAAGTCTCTGTACTGTGTGTCATGTTAAAGAGCACTATTTAAACTCCTTTACTGTGAAAAGCAACCTCAATCAGTGCCGGTTTTTTGATGTGTACAGAGGTCTCCACACCGCATTGTTGTACTGAAGGAAAGAGCAGAAATGTAACACCTATTGAGTTGTTGACCTCAAAATTCTAAGTGTTGGATGTTGCCATAAACAAGTTATATTAAAGAGGACTTTAGGAGTTCCCCTCGTGGTGCAGTGGTTAATGGACCCGTCTAGGAGCCATGAGGTTGCGGGTTCAATCCCTGGCCTTGCTCAGTGGGTTAAGGATCTGGCGTTGCCGTGAGCCGTGGTGTAGGTCGAAGATGTGGCTCAGATCTGGCATGGCTGTGGCTCTGGCGTAGGCTGGCATCTACAGCTCCGATTAGACCCCTAGCCTGGAAACTTCTATATGCCACGGGAAGTGGCCCTAGAAAAAGGCACAAAGACAAAAAGAAAAAAAAAAAAAAAAAAAAAAAGGACTTTAAAAAGGAATAAGTGAATGATTATGCTATAATGGATGCATGCTATACAGGACAAATTAAAAAAAAAAAAACTGCTAATGTTATGCTAATAGATTTTTCTTATTTAGCATAGACTTTTCATGGAGTTCCCGTCGTAGCACAGTGGAAATGAATCTGACTAGTATCCATGAGGATGCAGGTTTGATCCCTGGCCTCACTCAGAGGGTTAAGGATCTGGAGTGGCTATAAGCTGTGGTGTAGATTGAAGACGCATCTCAGATCTGGCATTGCTGTGGCTGTGGTGTAGACCAGCAGCTACAGCTCCAATTCGACCCCTAGCCTGGGAACCTCCATATGTCATGGGTACAGCACTAAAAGACAAAAAAAAAAGTAAATAAAAATGATATATTCTGGAAATTTATGTTAGATTGACTCAGAAAGTGGCTCAAATGAGCACAAATACACTGATGTTAAAGGTGTGTGCAGAGTTCTCTTGTGCTGTAATGGGTTAAGAAACCAGCATTGTCATTGCAGCGGCTTGGGTCACTGCTAAGGTGTGGGTTCAATCCCTGACCCAGGAACTTCCCCTCCCCCTTTGTTGGAATTGTGGCAAAAGGAAAAAAAAAAAAGTTCATATGAAGTGTTTGAATAACATTTTCATTAAATATCTCTACTAATATATTGTATATATGATTTTTAATGTCAGATATATCCAATTAATACATTAAATAATATAAGCATTTGACCAATTCATCTTCATCCCTAGATATTTATGTATACACTAGTTGTTCAAAATTTCTGTCATATCTTCTAGATGGTAAAATCAGAGGTCACTTTTAATCAGAGTTGCCTTGTACTGCTGCGTATACACTCAGCAATACAGAGAATAATACGACTGACTTTACCGCTGAGGAGTAAAAGGAGAAATAACTGAACATTTAATATTTATCAAGCACCTATAATATACTTGTGCTATCAGCATGTACACAAACTATTTCATTTAATTTCTACTTAGTACTGTGAGATGGGCATATAGGGACTTTCCTACGATAACAGACTAGTATGTAATCTAAAACTCAAACCCTCTATCTCTGGCTTAGAACCCATGATCTTTCTATAGTATTGGTAAGCCTCACTTTGGAAGAGGCTTAACTGTCTCCCCATGCTCCTGAAAAGACAGATTTAACTCTACCTGAGTGTGGCCACTTCGTTTTGTCAGCTTCACTCTAGTTTGGTCCAGGCAGGGTACATCTCCATAGCGGTTTTTCTCTAAGTTTCCTGGAGACCTGAAGGAAATAAAACAAACTAAAATAAAGAAAAAGAAACAGCAACAAGCATTGAAGATGCGGGATTATGGAAATGGAAATGAGGGTAAGGCAGGAGACTGCTATTTATCATTCACTGCTTTTTTCTTTGGTACTATTTGGTTTTGAAAAAAATCACTTACATGTATATGGATTAAAAGTAAAAAATGGGAGCTCCCATCGTGGCACAGTGGAAATGAATCCGATTAGGAACCATGAGGACGTGGGTTTGATCCCTGGACTTGCTCAGTGGGTTAAGGATCTGGTGTTGCTGTGAGCTGTGGTGTAGGTCACAGACACGGCTCGGATCTGGCATTGGTGTGGCTCTGGTGCAGGCCGGAAGCTACAGCTCCGATTCATCCCCTAGCCTGGGAACCTCCATATGCTGCAGGTGGGGCCCTAAAAAAAAGACAAAAATACAAAAAATAAGATAAAATAAAATAAAATAAAAGCAAAAAATGGAGTTCTGGCTCAGTGGAAACGAATGTGACTAGTATCCATGAGGACGCAGGTTTGATCCCTGTTCTCACTCAGTGGGTTAAGGATCCGGCATTGCTGTGAACTGTGGTGTAGTCACAGATGCAGCTCAGATACGGCATTGTGGCGTAGGCTGGCAGCTGTAGCTCTGATTCAACCCCTAGCCTGGGAATTTCATATGCCATAGGTGCGGCCCTAAAAAGACAAAATAAAATAAAATAAAAGCAAAAAAAAAAAAAATTATAAAGACCACCCATATAAAGTAATACTCTATATTGTTTATGGGTATGAATACATGTAACAGTATAAACAAAACAGTCTGGAAGGAAACATACCACATTCATACTAGTGGCTGCTTCTGGGGAGTAAGAGTTGATGGTGAGGATTAGAGGGAATTTCAACCACACAATTAATTCTTTCTTCTATATAATAAAAAAGATGAAGCAAATACAAGAATATTAAAAAAACTAGTAGTACTAATTCTGATGATAGGAAACAGTTGTTTGTCATGTTATACTCTGTGCTTTTTCATATTTAAAAAAAATTCCCTCGAAGTTCTCACTGCGGCTCAGTGGATTAAGAAACCAACCAGTATCCATAAGGATGTGAATTTGATCCTTGGCCTCACTTGTGGGTTAAGGCTCTGGCATTGCCCCAAGCTTTGGCAGAGGTCACAGATGCGGCTTGGATCCCTCGTGGCTATGGTTATGGCTGTAGTGTAGGCCTGCAGCTACAGCTCAAATCTGACTCCTAGCTTGGGAGCTTCCATATGCCAGGGATGCAGCCTGAAAAAGACCAAAAAAAAAAAAAAAAAAACCCTCATAAGCCCAGCTGATAGTTTATAAGGTTCCAAGGACAATTCCTTTTTTTTTTTTCAGGCTGCACTTGAGGCACGTTGAAGTTCCCTGGCTAGGGGTCAAATCGGAGCTTCAGCTGCCAGCCTATATCACAGCCATAGCAACGCCAGATCCAAGCCGTACCTGCGACCTACACCACAGCTCATGGCAACACCAGATCCTTAACCCACCACGCCAAGCTGCAGCTGCAGGCCTACACTGCAAGGCCAGGGATCAAACCTGCATCCTCATGGATACTAGTTGGATTCATTACCGCTGAGCCACAACAGAACTTCAGAGGAATATTCTTTTAGACCAATGCTAATGAAGCAATTGGATATCCATAGGGAAAAAACACAACTGAATATCAACCTAAACCTTACACCTATACAAAAATTAATTCAAGGAGTTCCCATCATGGCTCAGTGGTTAGCAAATCCGACTAGGAACCATGAGGTTGCAGGTTCAATCCCTGGCCTTGCTCAGTGGGTTACGAATCCGGCATTGCCATGAGCTGTGGTGTAGGTTGCAGACGAGGCTCGGATCCTGCGTTGCTGTGGCTATGGCGTAGGCCGGTGGCTACAGCTCCAATGAGACCCCTAGTCTGGGAACTCCATATGCCATGGGAGCGGCCCAAGAAATGGAAAAAAGACAAAAAAAAAAATAATTCAAAATGGATCATGAACTTAAATCTAAAACATTTGGGGGGAAAAGTAAGAAAAATCTTTGGATTCTGGGGCTAGGCAATGTGTTCTTTGACTTGACACTAAAAGCATGATTCAGAAAAGGAAAAACTGACTAAAGGAAATTCATCAAAATAAACTTACACTTCACAAGAGACCCAGAAGGAGATGAAAAGAAAAGCTATAGTCCAGAAGAAAATATATGCAAATCATGCATCCAATAAACAACCAATATAACAACAAAGAACTAAATCTAGAATACAAAGAACTCTTAAACCTCAACAGTTTAAAAATCCCAAATAGAAAATGGGCAGGAGTTTCCACTATGGCACAACAGGATAAGGATCAGGCACTGTCTCTGCAGTGGCGCAAGTTCAATCCCTGGGTGCAGCAGGTTAAAGATCCTGTGTTGCCCAGCTGTGGTGTAGGTCGCAGCTGTGGCTTGGATCCAGTCCCTAGCCCAGGAAATTCCATATGCTGAAGCTGTGGCCAAAAGGTAAAAAGAAACAAAAGAAAATGGGCAAAGACATTTTACAAAGAGTATATACAGATAGTAACTAAGCACATGAAAAGATGCTCAACATCATTAACTAGTAGGAAAATGTAAATTAGAACTATACTTTTAATTTTAATTTAGGGATCTTATTACACACCCATCAGAACAGCTAAAACAGAAAACAGTGACTACATCCTCACCAGGATGAAATGGTGAGGATGAAAATGGATCATTCATACACTGCTGGGAAGGATGCAGAATGGTACAGTTGGGCAGTTTTTCATAAAACTAAACAGTTACTGTATGACCTAGAAATCCCACTCTTGGACATTTATCCCTGAGAAATGGAAACTTATTTTCACACAAAACCTAGACACAAATATTCATAGCAGCTCTATTTATAATAGCCAGAGACTGGAAACAACCCAGATGTTCTCTAACAGGTAAACAGTAAACAAAATATAGTACACCCATACTATGGAATATTACTCAGCAATTAAAAGGAACAAACTTTGATAATAATAACAACCTGGGGCACTCTCCAGAGAATTGCACTGTGTGAAAAAAAGGCAATCCCCAAAGGTTACATACAGTATGATCGCATGTATATAATAACATTCTTAAAATGGCAAAATTATAGTAATGGAGAACTGATTAGTGGTTGCCAATGGTTAGGGATGAGGAGGGGTGGAATGGAGGTATTTGGTTATGGAATTCTACATTTTGATGGTGGTTTTCTTTTGCTTTTTTGTTTATGTTTGTTCCTTGATTCGATTTTTAGGGCCACAGGTGCGGCATATGGAAGTTCCCAGGCTAAGGGTTAAATCAGAGCTACAGGTGCTGGCCTACATCACAGCCATAGCAACATAGGATCCTAGCTGCGTCTGTGACCTACACTACAGCTTACAGCAACGCTGGATCCTTAACCCACTGAGTGAGGATGGAACCCGCATCCTCATGGATACTAGTTGGATTCATTTTCGCTGAGCCACGACAGGAACTCCCTTGGTGGTGGTTTTTTATACACAAACTTATGCATGTGATAAAAATTGCAAAGAACTAAATACACACACACAAACTAAAACTAGGGATATCTGGAAAACGTTGGTGGACTGTTGTTGGCTGTGATATTATACAAAACTTTTGGAAGATATTACCATGGGATAAATGTGGAAAGGCTACAAATGATCTCTCTGTATTATTTCTTATAAATGTATGTGAATCTATAATTATCTCATTATAAAAAGTTAAGCTATAAAAAAAATAATTTGAAAGAATGGTGTAGGGGGGGAAAAAGTCTCTTAGTCCACGGGCATCCTGGACAACGGTGAATACTCTGACATGTACTCTAAAATCTAGAATTCCAGTGGAAACATTCTGTTCTGTGTATGTATTTCTACTGGAACTTGGTGAAAGACAGAAGCCTGAAGCTGTTGAAGATTCTGGATTCTAACTCCTGAAGTGGAATGTTTCCATTCATATACTTGAATAAAACTGTAAAAAAATAAAAAAGAAATAAAGAGGCAGATGTTCCCTTTGGCACAAGTTAAGGATCCAGCATTGCCGCAGCTGTGTAGCAGGTCACAACTGAAGCATGGGTTGGATCCCTAGCCTGGGAACTTCTACATGCTGTGGCATGACTAAGTAAATAAATAAGACAGACTGGGAAGTTCTTCCCATAGGACTGGGATGTATTCTCTGATTATAACACGATAGCTGGCTTGAGTGATGCAGAGGACAATTCAAACCCACTTTTTTTTTTCCAGCTATACCTGAAGCATGCAAAAGTTCCCAGGCCAGGATGGAATCCATGCCACAGCAGTAACTAAAGGCACATCAGTGAGAACCCTGGATCCTTACCCCACTGAGCCACCAGGGAACTCCTCCAAACCTACTTTTGTAACAGGGGGTAAGGGGAATTGTGGTAGAAGTGACACCTCAAGGACCCCTCTGCAGGAGCACCTAGAGCAGGTCAGGAATCCCCAGGATAAGTGTGCATCCTCTGCTACAGCTAGGAAAAAGCTTTAGATGCATATAGGGGTGTTGAGTTGGTAAGGAAGACACAGTTGTGTGGGAGAAGAGACTATTCTCCCCACATGATATATGCTCTGCTCTCTTTTTTCTCTATTTCCTCTCCATTATTCTTCTGCTTATTGATTTTTTTCCCTCAGTTGCTTCTTTTATTTCCTTTACCTACTTCCTATCTCATTATTTTTCCTCTTTACTCACTCCCTGCATATCTTCTTTACAGCACACTGACTAAACTGGATATGAATTTTAAGGGGAGGAGTTCCTGTTGTGGCTCAGTGGTTCATGAACCCGACTAGCAACCATGAGGAAGCAGGTTCAATCCCTGGCCTCGCTCAGTGCGTTAAGGATCTGGCGTTGCCGTGAGTTGCGGTGTAGGGCACAGACATGGCTCGGATCTTGTGTTTCTGTGGCTGTGGCAAAGGCCGGCAGCTGTAGCTCTGATTAGACCTCTATCCTGGGAACCTCCATATGCCAAGGGTGAGGCCCTAAAAAAAAAAGCCAAAAAAAAAAAAAAAAAAGAATTTTAAGGGGAAAAAGGTACCACAGAATCATTACTCCTAAAACATTAAAGCTACAAAAGAGTAAGTGGATATCAGTGAGTCTAATATCAAATACAACAGGTAAACGGAGGTACAAAGAAGGGAAATACCCTGGGTAAGTCATCGGGGGAGCTCTGGCTAAGCTGAAACTTGAGCCTAGGACCAATTGGGGAGAGATTCCTTAATTTTCAACAAACAGATCTTAAAACTTTAAAGAAAAAAAAAAAATTCTGCTGCAGCCAATGAAAACATGCTAAGATAAAGGAGAGTAGCAGTTAAAAATGATCAATGCTCTACTGCCAATAATAATTGTCAAGTAGTTATAAATCAGTTACAGAATTTAGGTAGAAGGAAAATCCCACAATACAAATTCCTAAAGACAACTCTTCTCTCTTACTGAGAGTGGATTATTTTAAATGTATCAGCACCCCTCCTTACAAAGTGATGTAATACTAAAAATGCTCTAGGGAGAAACTGCCCAAGTGAAAGGACCAGAGATCACACAAGGACAAGAATAGATAATCTACCTTTTTGATCCTAGGTCAGGAAAATATCAAAAATGTTTCCATTGGTACAGAGTTACTGCTGGTACCAAAGACTTCCAGAAATTTCAGAGCACAGGCTCTTGGCAACAAGCACAAAGAGGTGCCTCTTTCTAGATGAGAGAAACCATCATCTAAGTGAGAGGGATGCTCCTTAACATCACTTTACGGAAGAGTCTCTTTTAAGGAGGTGAGGTGTGGAAGGAATTGTGCCAATGCATGCCAGAAGCACCCTGGCAAGTGATCACTGGCCTAAATCTTCTCTACTTACATGGAACAGTGGAAAGTGCCAACAGGGTTCTCACGACGGATGTCTTCATACTCTTCATATATACCCCGCTTCTGCCTGGTACTAACATAGTCCATCAACTCCTGGATGGTCATGGCATGGGGATCTGGAACATGCACTGAGTCCCAGTCTAAGGCTGGCGGGAGGGAGAATAGGATGATCTCATCAAAGGGATCTGGGTGGCCATTCATCTGGGATAGAAACTGGAAATTCCAAGTGGCAAGGTCGATTTTGACATATCCACCCAGGTTTTCTGGAAGGCACTCCCTGGGAAGGTGCTGGGTGACCTCAGACGTCTTTAAAATCTGAATCTGGAAGGCCAGGAAAAACCATGTGAGTATGTGGGGAGGGAGGGGAACATACAGATAGTCAAGATGAAGAACAAAAGTGCTTTGGAGAATGAAATAAGATTTGCTTGCAACACCTGGTATATTTGTAAAAGAAGCAGACTGCTGCATTTCATCTGTTTGGGACTGAAGTCCTATGAATTTCTCAGAAAAGGTTTGACTTCCCAGAATGCATTAGTAAATTCATTCCTGGAATTAGGGTCCCTGTTATATACCTTATATAAAGGTAGGTAGGTATAGTGAACAAAGCCTTTATACTGTTTATAAGACTTTCCAGTACTCTCACACAGGTAACCACCTCTTTGTTTTCTTTCCTTTTTTGGCTGTACTTGCAAAATGTGGAAGTTCCACAGCCAGGGATCAAATCCAAGCTGCAGGAGCAAGCAATACCAGATCCTTAAACCCACTACGCCAGGCCAGGATTGAACCCGCACCACCACAGAGACGATGCCAATTCTTAACGGGCTGTGCCACAGCGGGAACTCCATTACTTGCCTTTTTGACAACTAATGATGCAAAGGAAGTGGTTATTTTTGTCAACTCCATACTAAGGCAACCAATTCTAAGACTGTTAGTTTGTGCTTTACTCACAGCTAGGTATGGATGTTCTCAGAGATGGGTTTCTTTTTTTTTTTTTTTTTTAATTTATTTTTTTTGTCTTTTTGCTATTTCTTGGGCCACTCCCGTGGCATATGGAGGTTCCCAGGCTAGGGGTCGAATCGGAGCTGTAACCACCAGCCTACACCAGAGCCACAGCAACCCGGGATCCGAGCCGTGTCTGCAACCTACACCACAGCTCACGGCAACGCTGGATCGTTAACAACCCACTGAGCAAGGGCAGGGACCGAACCCGCAACCTCATGGTTCCTAGTCAGATTCGTTAACCACTGCGCCACAATGGGAACTCCCCTCAGAGATAGGTTTCTATGAAAGCAAGACAAGGCCAGCCACCAAGAGGCAGTGTAACCCAGGAAAAATGCTGAAGAAGTAACTGTAATACCTAATTTCACCCTCTGCTTAGACACAGTCATATTGGACAAAACAAGCCTAGTTGGTTCTCATGTGGAATAGGAATGTTTCCCTCGCTTGCTGTTGCCTCTTCCTCAAATGTCCACTTTACCTCTTTGGTCTCTTCCAAGCTCAGTTTATAGTTTACCCCTTCTCTGAAGCCCCCACTAACTGTCCAAGGCAACATTCTTCTCTATGTTCCTGCAGAACCACAGTACTCTGCATATGTCTGTGTTCCCTTTCAGGACCATGAGTTCCTCAAGAGTAAGGACCATTTCACTCAACTATTAATTTCCAGAGCCCAGAGCCTGGACTGTAAAAGTGCTCAATGTAGTTTGAGTTTACACATGCATGGATACTTGTATATAATTCATTTTTCTTTTTACCTTCCTTTTTTTTTTTTTTTTTTTTTTTTTTTTTTGTCTTTTTAGGGCCACACCCATGGTATATGGAAGTTCCCAGGCTAGGGGTCTAATTGAAGCTACAGCTGCGGGCCTACACCACAGCCACAGCAACACCAGAGCTGAGCTGTGTCTGTGACATACACCACAGCTCACGGCAACGCCGGATCCTTAACCCACTGAGTGAGGCCAGGGATTGAACTCTCAACCTCATGGTTCCTAGTCGGATTTGTTTCCACAGCACCACAACAGGAACTCCAATACTTGTATATAATTCAAATGTAAGAACCTGTCTAAGCAGTCCTCTCAAAGAGTTGTCTTAGGAAAGACCTCTTCTACTTGGGGTCAATAGGTCCCTAAGAAGCTTCCACAAAACCAAATGGCTTTAGTTTCCCCTCTCCAACCTAGGTGGTCTCAGCTACAAAGATATGAAAGATAGGTTATTACTCATATAATCACCTAATCTCACACTAAAAAACCCAACAGTGTTATTACCTTATTTCATTATATCAATGTTTCATATGCCCTTTAAGGGTAAGAAATGAGTGAATAAGTGATTGAAACCACAATCT
Organism: Sus scrofa; assembly: GCF_054392235.1. Classification (NCBI taxonomy): domain Eukaryota; kingdom Metazoa; phylum Chordata; class Mammalia; order Artiodactyla; family Suidae; genus Sus; species Sus scrofa. The sequence goes on along the minus strand of NC_139389.1, from coordinate 66,728,337 downwards.
TTCAGTCCTGGAATACTCAAGGAATGATAATGGCATTAAGATAACTTTAGAGAACACTTTTGAAGTTTTAAGAAGCTACAAGTTGTTTTAAGAGAAAATGCCAGGAATAGATATAGTCTGAGACTCTCCTCCACTACCCTGGAATGATATTTCCAGCTGAACAAATTCAAACACCAGTTCGACTAATGCAATTGTATTAGAAATTGTTAAATATTAAACACCTGTAGAGCCCGAGACTAAATTTTGAAAGAAGTTGCTATCTCTAAGTTACCCTGGAGACAGGTTCCATCAGTACTATCTGCATGCAAGGTGCTATAGAGGGGAAGTACCCAAATTAAGTTTAGGTCCTAACTTCAAGGAACTTGCAACCTGTACTGAACTGAGTAAAGAATAAAACAGAGAATATAAGTGAATGGACTAACAGAAGCAAAAAGCATTCTAGGAAACAAGCCAGGAAGGTTTTTTGAAGGCGGAATATTAATTGGCAAGTATCAGCACTATAGATGGTAATGTATCTATCCCACCTCCAAATAAAATAAAAGTCAGCTTGCCTTACCCTCTCCCGGACTTTGTCCTTCAGAAGGAGGCTGATGATGGAGTAGGGCACTCGGAACCAAATGGGTGCCCCCACAATCAGCACTTTCTTCAAACGAGCTGGAAAAGCTCCCTGCGGAGAATACATACAAGGATTTAAAGATACCAACCAGGGCCCTGCAACAGTGCTTAGTGGGACCTGTGACTGTTCCAAGTCCAAAGTTTAGGTTTTCTGCTCTTCTTCCCATTCTTAACCAGAAGAGGGAGTCTACAGCCTAATTCAAGTTTCACTTCAGTAGCCAGAGAAAAAGTTTTCTGAGAGAAATTAAAAGCTGATTCACCTTTGGACTTCCCGTCGTGGCACAGCAGAAACGAATCCGACTAGGATCCATGAGGTTGCAGGTTTGATCCTGGCCTTGCTCAGTGGGTTACAGATCTGGCATTGCTGTGCCTGTGGTATAGGCTTGCAGCTGTAGTTCTGATTCCACCCCTAGCCCGGGAACCTCTATATACCGCAGGAGCGGCCCTAAAAGTTAAAAAAAAAAAAAAAAAAGCTGATTTACCTTTAAAAGTAATGATGTTATGGAGGAACAGATGGGGGATACCTCAGAATTATAAATGAGTGTGCTGGAATTCCCATGTTTAAAAGCGTGGGCTTTGAATTATTTGATCTGGACCCATTTAATGACTGAGAAAGAGTTCAGTAATTTTAGCTAACTAGTAAGAGATACCCTAAAGATTATCAAGTCTTCCTGAAGATCTGAAAGAAGATCTTGAAGGAAATTTTGATAAGAAATGAGTATTTCCTTACCCTTTTTCTGTGATTATAATTCCCTGATCATGTTAAATCTCTATGATTTTTACTGTCAGCACAGTGCTGCACTTTCAAACAAAAACTTTTTTTTTTTTCCTGAGCCAGCAGCATGTGGAAATACCCAAGCCAGGGATCAAGTCTGCACCATAGCAGTAACCAGGGCCACAGAAGTGCAAGGCTGGATCCTTAACCCACTGAGCCACCAGGGAACTCCTTCAAATAAGCTCTGACTTATGAAATAAATAACCAAAATTAAAAGAGAAAGTAATGACGTTATGTTCTTGTCAAAATAATCTTTAAGGATCAAAACTACTATGATTTTTCTTGTAAGCATATCTGTGTGCATTCTTAAGCTCTGTCTATTAAAACTTTAAGGAACAATGATATCACTTATATGTGGAATCTAATAGAAAATGATATAAAACTTACTTTAAAAACAGAAAGAGGGAGTTCCGGCTGTGGCACAGCAGAAATGAATCTGACTAGTATCCATGAGGATGCCAGTTTGATCCCTGGCCTTGCTCAGTGGGTTAAGGATCCGGCATTGCCTGTAAGCAGTGGTGTAGGTCACAGACACAGCTCAGAACCCGAGTTGCTGTGGCTGTGATGGAGGTTGGCAGTTGTAGCTCTGATTCGACCCCTAGCCTGAGAACTTCCATATGGTGCAAGTGTGCCCCCCACCAAAAAAAAAAAAAAACCCAAAAACCCAAAAAACAGAAAGAAAGTCACAAATTTCAAAACCAATCATATGATCACCATAAGTGAAACTGTTGGGGGAAGGGAAGAATTGGGAGGGTGGGAATAGCATATATACACTATTGTATAAGATAGGTGATTAACGAGAACCTACTGCATAACACAGGAAAATCTACTCAATAGATTGAAAAAAAAAAAGAAATACAAAAGACAAATAATTTGAAAGACATAATAAAACCTTTAAAATAATCCACAAAACAAAACACAGCATTCCTGGATAGGAGAAGATAATGCTGTAAGATGTTTATTCTCCATAAATTATCAATTCATTATATCCAAATAAATGCTTTGTTAGAACTCGACTGAATGACTCCTAAGTCCATCTAAGCAAAAGATGAGAACTTTTTTTTTTTTTTTTTGGTCTTTTTAGGGCAGCAACTGTGACATATGGAAGTTCCCAGGCTCGGGGTTGAATTGGAGATGCAACTACCTGCCTACCCCACACAGCCACAGCAATGCCAGATCTTAGCTGCGTGTGTGACCTACACCACAGCTCACAGCAATGTCAGATCCTTAACCCAATGAGCAAGGCCAGGGATCGAACCCACATCCTCATGGATACTAGTCGGATTCGTTACTGCTGAACCACAAGGGGAACTTCCGAGGTGATAATTTTTAAAAATATTTTTTCATCAGATTTACAATTTTGAAAAAGTGGTTAACTCTGAGGAATGGCACTGGAGTGTTTGAGGGAGGGGTCAGAGACTTTTCCTTGAATTACATTTTAATTGCTTTTAAAATTTGTTCCTGTTGTGGCTTAGTGAATTAAGACCCCAGCTAGTACGTGTGAGGATTCAAGTTCAATCCCTGGCCTGTCACAATGGGTAAAAAGATCCGGCATTGCTGCAGCTGTGGAGCAGGTCGCAACTGCAGCTTGGATTCAATCCATGGCCCCGGAACTTTCATTTGGCAAGGGTAAAGCCATTTAATAAAAGAAAGAGGAGTTCCCTTCGTGGTGCAGTAGAAACGAATCCGACTAGGAACCATGAGGTTTTGGATTTGATCCCTGGCCTCGCTCAGTGGGTTAAGGATCTGGCATTGCCATGAGCTGCGGTGTAGGTCGCAGATGCGACTTGGATTCCGCATTGCTATGGCTCTGGGGTAGGCAATCGGCTACAGCTCTGATTAGGCCCCTAGCCTGGGGACCTCCACATGCCATGGTGCAGCCCTAGAAAAGTCAAAAAAAAAAAAAAGAAAGAAAGAAAGAAAAGAAAAGAAAAAGAAACACTTACTGATATTAAACATGAAAATATGTTAAGGTTCATCAGTAATAAGGAAACTCCAAATAAAAACATGAATATGATTAAAATTCAAATAATCAATGTTGATGAGAGTTAGGTAAGAGAGGGTGTTGATGGGAGTGAAAATTTGAACTAAGTTTTTAGAGGACTATTTGGTGATATTTATTAAAACTTAAAATGTGTGTACATTTTGACCCTACCAATCTGTTTATAGCAATTTTTCCTTAAGAAATAATTGGTCAAATACACAAAAATGAATGTAAAATGATGTTCATTAAAATCTTTATAACACACACAAAAAGGCATAAACTTCACTTTTTCTGCTTGGTGTTATCTACAAAAGGAATACTCTGAAGCCATCAGAAAAAAAAAGTAAGCGGAGGAATTCCTGCTGAGGTGCAACAGGATCTATGGTATCTTGGGAGTACTGAGATGATGGTTTGATCCCTGGCCCGGCACAATGGATTAAGAATCTAGCACTGCCACAGCTGCAGCTTAGTTTGCAACTGCAGCTAGGATCTGATCCCTGGCCCAGGAACTCCATATACCGCAGCCAAAAAAGAGAAAAAAGGAAAAATGAGCTAAGAGCTATTGTGCATTGACACAGAAAGATGATAAAGATACATTATCTGTAAAAAATGGCAAGTTACAACTATTGGATGAAGCACCACTCCATATTTGTAAAGAAAAAAAAAATATCCTCATTCTGTGTAGGTACACAATACATTTATACATACATATTTTTAAAAAAGAAAATCAATGCGTTTTTTCTTATTTTGGCTGTACCCACAGCATGTGGAAATTCCTGAGCCAGGGATCAAAACCATGCCATAGCAGTTACAACACTGGATCCTTAATCCACTGAGCCACCAGGGAACTCCCCTACACATACATTTTAAAAGCCTGGACATATACACCCCAAGTTCTTTATATTGATATCTCTAAGGGGTAGAATTATAAACATTATCTTAGCTCTGTCACTTAATAGTTGTACTACCTTCACCAAATTCTTAAATTCTCTAGGTCTAAGTTTCTAGATCTATAAAATGGGGATAGTAATAGCCATCACATCCCATAGAAGTGATGTCAACATACTTGAGTTTTAAAGCATGAAAAGAAGTTGGAACAGTATGCAAAGCATTCAGTAAGTGTTAGAAAATATTACTTTATAAATGTCTACATTAATGAATTTTCTTTTTTTTTCTTTTTTCTTTTTACAGCCATAGGTGAGGCATATGGAAGTTCCCAAGTTAGGGGTAGAATCAGAGTTGCAGCTGTAGGTCTACACTACAGCCACAGCAATGCCAGATCCTTAAACCACTGAACAAGGCCAGGGATCAAACCTAAATCCTTACAAAGACTACAGTGAGTTCTTAACCTGCTGAGCCACAAGAGGCACTCCTAATAAATTTTCTTAACCAATATATTTTGGCCATGTACTCCATAATCAGAAAAATAAAGATTTACCCTTCAGGGGAGTAAATTCCACATTGTCTAGTAAAGATATGTTCCACACTCTTTGGTTTAAATGGTTCATCTAAAACAATAACTAAACAGTTAAGAATCCATATGATGGAGCTAAAGAGACAAAATGGCTAAGCAGAAGGACTTGAGCTTGACCCCTCTACATAAACACCAAAATCACAACTAACATCAATAAAAAAGATATTCTACACCCAAAGATAAAGAAAAAGCCACAATGGAGAGGCACCTTTGCAATATAACCAAATCCCATACCCACTGGGTGGGAGACCTACAAACTGGAAAATAATTATATGGCAGAGGTTCTCCCACAGAAATGAGTTCTGAGCCCCATGTTAGGGACCCCAGCCTAGGAGCCCAGCATTGGGAGGAGGAACCCCCAAAGCACTTGGGTCTGAAGGTCAACAGGGCCTGAATACAGGAACTCCACAGGACTGAGGGAAACAGAGACCTCACTCTTGGAGGGCCTAAACAAGGTTTCACATGGGACTCAAGGCAAAGAAGTGACTCCCTAGGAGCCTGGGCCAAACCTACCTGTGGGTCTTAGAGGGCCTCCAGGGGAAGTTTGGGTTAGCTGTGGTTTGCTGTGGGGGCAAGAACACTGGGTAACAGAGGCCCCAGTGAATATTCATCAGCATGAGCTCACCCGGAGGTCATCATTTTGGAACAAAGACCTGGCCCCACCCAACAGCCTGCAGGCTCCAGGGCTGGGATGCCTCAGGCCCAATCACCAACGGGGTGGAAACACAGTCCCCCATCAGCAGACAAGCTGCCTAAAGTTGTTCTAAGCCCAGAGCTGCCCCTAAACACACCCCTTGACATGACCCTACCCACGAGAGGGACAAGATCCAGCTCTACCCACTAGTGGGCAGGCACCAGTCCCTCCCACCAGGAAGCCTGAAGAAGCCCCTGGACCAACCTCACCAGAGGGCAGATACCAGAAGAAGAACTACAATCCTGCAGCCCACAGAACAAAGATAACAGACACAAAAAGTTAGATGATATGAGATGGTAGAGAAATATGTTCCAGGTGAAGGAACAAAACCCCAAAAAGAACACCTAAGTGAAACAGAGATAGGGAATCTATTTGACAATGAATTCAGAATAATGACAGTAAAGATGATCCAAGATCTTGGAAAAAGAATGGAGGCACAGACCAAGAAGATACAAGAAATGTTTTACAAAGAGCTATAAGATTTAAAGAACAAACAAAGTGAGCTGAACAATACAATAGTTGAAATGAAAAATACACTGGAAGGAATCAATAGCAGAATAAATGAAGTAGAAGAGCAAAAAAGTGAGCTTAAAGACAGACTGGTGGAAATCACTGCCACAGAATAGGATAAAGAAAAAAGAACAAAAAAAGAAATGAGGACAGTCGAAGAGACCTCTGGGACAACATTAAACATACTAGCATTCACACTATAGGGGTCCCAGAAAGAGAAGAGAGAATAAGCCTGAGGATATATTTGAAGAGATAATAGCCAAAAACTTCCTGAATGTGGGAAAGGAAACACTCACTCAAGCCCAGTGCAGAGCCCTAACAGGATAAACACAAGAAGGAACACACCCAAAAAAAAAACCAAAAAAAACAAAAAAACAAAAACAACAACAAAGAAGGAACACACCAAAACACCTTTAATCAAACTGACAAAAATTAAAGACAAAGAGAAAATATGAGGCTGGACTGACAGGAAGTGGTAAGCAGCTGGTAAGTGTCTTTATAATGGTCCTAATGCTGTTTGATACAGATGAATATAGACTTCCCATTTGGAAATCTTACTTATGTCAATTGTAATAGGAAGCCCTTCACCGTCAAAGAATTACCTATACTAATGAGATAGAAAACAGACCAAAGAATTATGAAAGCGAATTTCATGGTATGATCTGCTGAAAAGCAGCAGACCAGCTCTTTTCATTGGGAAAGCCAGTGTCAGCCAGGAACCTATACTTTAGCTTTCAGATTTGGAAGTCAAACCAGATACTTCAGGCTCTACTATGATGGAAAGCACTTCACTGGGGAGAAGAGCTTTGAGTCCATCCATGATCTGATGACTGATGGATTGATTGTTCTCTATATTGATATTGAAACTAAGTCAGCAGGATACATTGCCAAAATCATGAGAAACCCAATTTCTGAGCACACAGGACACACAACCTTAAACAGAGGGCCAGCACAGCAAAAACATACGCCAGTCCTGAAAGAGACACATGATGAGAAAGACTCTATAGGCCAGGATGGCGTATCAGAGAAAAGGTTGACAGCACTTGTTAGAAGAGCAACTCTGAAAGAAAATGAGCAAATTCCAAGACAGGTTCACAGTTTCAGAGTCCATAAATACAGAGGGCCACACTGGTATGAATACTATGCCAGCTTCATGTTAGGGCTCATTGCTTAGGGAGTGAAATGTACAGATTGTGGTTTGAATGTTTATAAGCAGTGTTACAACATGGTCCCAAATGACTGTAAGCCAGACTTGAAACATGTCAAGAAGGTGTACAGTTGTGACCTTATGACATTTGCAAAAGCCTACACCGCTAAGCAGGCCATGGTGGTGGACATATGCATCAAGGAAACTGAATCTCGAGATTTTAATTCTGAAGGACTGCATGGTATATCAGGATTTAGTGACCTAATTAAAGATGTCAAGATGGTTTTTGACAGAGATGATGAGAAAGCAGGTATTTCTGTGAACGTGTGTGAAGATTCAACATTATCACTGGTGTGCTAAAACTGTACTTCAGGGATTTACCAATCGCACTTATCACATATGATGCCTACCCTAAGTAGCTTTGATTTGACCCCTAGCCTGGGAATTTCCAAATGCCAAAGGCGTGTCCCTAAAAAGAAAAAATAGAAAAGAAACACTTCATGAAGCACTGAAACCACTGCACCAGCTCACTGCAAAATCTTCTGGTACCTCATGGTGCATCTGAAGAGAGTGACCCTCCATGAAAAAGAGAATCTGATGAATGCAGAGAGCCTTGGAATTGTTTTCAGTCCAACCCTCATGAGATTTCCAAAACTAGATGGGATAACTACACTGAACAATATACAATATCAGAGACTACTTATAATCAGTAGAATTACTAATCAAAATTAAGATATTTTAAATTTTTAGTTTGAAGGAAAAAAGAAATGTTTTGCAGATGAAGGAATGTTTAAAGTAATTTAATGGGCTATTATATATATTATAGCTGAACTATTTCTCAGTTAGAAGTTTGGGCATACAATAAGATTAAAATGAAGGAACTTTCTATTTTTCTTTTTCCTAGCATCACTTGGCTATCATAAAACTGTGAAAACACACTTTCCAGTTCTAGTAATTCCAGTTCTAGTAATTCTGCGTATTTAAACTCAAACTACTGCAATGATTATTCCCGTTTGGCAAAAAAAACATACAAAGGAGACACCAAGCCTGCACCACTCCTTCATCCTAGGTCACCTGAGGTTGTAATTCAGCATGTTTCACAGAGTAAATTTGTCATGACTCTGCTTTCAAGTCCTATATCACTGGTTTCTGATGCTTATAAAAATGCACACAAATGGATCAAACAGCCCCTCTGGCTACTGTACTGCCACAGACTATATAACATACTACGTTTTTCAAATGCTTTATTTCTGGTTTCTCTTAGTTCTCCAACATAGTAGTTTCTTTCCAGCAAAAGCAATATTTGGAGTTCCCATCATGGCTCAGTAGTTAACGAACTCAACTAGTATCCATGAGGACATAGGTTTATGTCCTCACTCAGTGGGTTAAGGATCCCATGTTGCTGTGAGTTGCAGTGTAGGTTACAGACATGGCTCAGATACCACTTTGCTGTGGCTGTGGTGTAGGCTGGCGGCCACAGCTCCAGTTCGACCCCTAGCCTGGGCGCCTCCATATGCCATGGGTGCAGCTCTAAAAAGACACACACACAAAAAAGAGAAATATGTTTCAGATTACTTTAGTAAATTATTTATACCAATAAAAAAAAAGTATGATGCAGAGCATCTTCTGTTAAATTACTATTGGTTTTCAGTTGTAACTTTGTGTTTTTACTGCCACGAATTAACTAATTTATTAAATTTGTCTTTAAAAGTCAGAAAAAAAAGAGAACATGTTATAAGGAACAAAGAAAAAGCAACTGATAATATACAAGGAATCCCCATAAAGACATCCACTGATTTTTTTCAGCAGAAACTCAGCAGGCCAGAAGAGAGTAGCACAATATATTTAAAGTGATGAAAGGGAAAAACCTACAACCAAGAATATTATACCCAGCAAGACTCTCATTCACCCTTGTGGAGAAATCAGAACATCGTAAATCACCTATAATTTTTTTTTTTTTTTTTTTTTTTAGTCTTTTTGCCTTTTCTGGGGCTGCTCCCGCGGCATATGGAGGTTTCCAGGCTAGGGGTCTAATTGGAGCATAAGCCACCGGCCTACATCAAAGCCACAGCAATACGGGATCTGAGCCGCATCTGCGACCTACACCACAGCTCATGGCAACATTGGATCCTTAACCCACCAAGCAAGGTCAGGGATCAAACCCGCAACCTCATGGTTCTTTTTTTTTTTTTCTTTCTACCTTTTCTAGGGCTGCTCTCGCTGCATATGGAGGTTCCCAGGCTAGGGGTCTAGGTGTTTTATTTATTTATTTATTTATTTTATTTCTTGGGCCGCTCTCGCGGCATATGGAGGTTTCCAGGCTAGGGGTTGAATCGGAGCTGCAGCCACAGCAACGCGGGATCCGAGCCACGTCTGCGACCTACACCACAGCTCATGGCAACCCCGGATCCTCAACCCACTGAGCAAGGCCAGGGATTGAACCCACAACCTCATGGTTCTTAGATTCGTTAACCACTGAGCCATGACAGGAACTCCAATCACCCATAATGCTTTTAAAATTAAAAAAAAAAAAAAATGAAATTAAAAAAAAAAAATTTTAGGGAGTTCATATTGTGGTGCAGCACAAATGAATCCGACTAGTGATAATGTTGCATGTGTGATCCTTGAACTTGCTCAGTGGATTAAGGTTCCTGCATTGCTGTAGCTGTGGTGTAGGCTGGCAGCTGTAATTCCTTTTTTTTTTTTTTTTTTTTTTTGTCTTTTTGCCTTTTCTAGGGCCGCTCCCACGGCATATGGAGGTTCCCAGGCTAGGGGTCGAATCAGAGCTGTAGCTGCTGGCCTATCCCACAGCCACAGCAACTTGGGATCCGAGCCAAGTCTGCAACCTACACCACAGCTCACGGCAACGCCAGATCCTTAACCCACTGAGTAAGGCCAGGGATCAAACCCGCAACCTCACAGTTCCTAGTTGGATTCGTTAACTGCTGCACCAGGACGGGAACTCCTATAATTCCAATTCAACCCCTAGCCTGGGAACTTCCATAGGCTATGGGTGCGGCCCTAAAAAGCAAGGGAAAAAAAAGCTTTAAACACAAGTAAAAGCTAAGAAAACTCAGCACCACCAAACGAGGTGTACAACAAGTGTTAAAAGAAATTTTCCAGACAGAAAAGAAAAGGTTACAACCAGAAACAAGAAAATTATGAATGAGAAAGCTCAAAGGTAAAGGCAAACATATGGTAAAGGTAGGAAATCATCCACACACAAATATGATATCAAATCCAGAAATCATGATAAGAAAATAGTATAAATGAAGGATATTGGAAATGTATTTGGAATTAAGGGACTAGCAACTTAAAACATTTTTATAAATATACAAACCAAAAATCTACAAAAAGTGAACACTCGCAAAAAAAAAAAAGGAAAATTGTAATTTAATTTCACCCAAGGTTTAAGATCTAGCTCAAGTTCCATAGCTTCCAGGAAGCTTTCTCTCAGCCACTCACATCACTCCTCTGGCATATTTCCATAGAAACTGTTACTCTCTGATATGTATGCCTCATCTCTCCAATCAGATCATCTGTAGTCCCAGCTGAATAAATGCTACTGACGTAAACTGGTAAAACATCTTTCTCCTTTTTTTTTCTTGCTTTTTAGGGCCACACGCATGGTATATTGAAGTTCCCAGGCCAAAGGTTGAATCGGAGCTACAGCTGCTGGCCTACACCACAACGCTAGATCTGAGCCTCTTCTGCAACCTACACCCCAGCTCATGGCAATGTTGATCCTTAACCCACCAAATGAGGCCAGGGATCAAACCTGAGTCCTCATGGATTGCAGTCAGGTTCCTTTCCACTGAGCCACAAAGGGAATTCCTAGGTCATATTTCAAGTGCAAATCATTTGACTCAGCATTCTGTATCCAGGAGTTCCCGTCATGGCTCAGTGGAAACGAATCCAACTAGGAACCATGAGGTTGGGCGTTCGATCCCTGCCCTTGCTCAGTGGGTTAAGATCCAGAGTTGCCCTGAGCTGTGGTGCAGGTAGCAGATGTGGCTCAGATCTGATGTTGCTGTGGTTGTAGCGTAGGCCAGTAGCTGTAGCTCCAGTTCAATCCCTGGCCTGGGAACCTCCATATGTCATGGGTGAGGCCCTGAAAAGCAAAAAAAAAAAAAAAAAAAAAAAAAAAAAAAAAAAAAAGAATTCTATATCCAGGAGTTTATCTTAAGGAAATAATCAGAAATGTAGAAATAGATATGAAAGATCTATGTAAAGTATGTTCACTATGGTGGTATTTTTGTTTTTATTTTCCTTTTTACAGCCACACCTGCCATATGGAAGTTCCCAGGTTAGGGGTTGAATAAGAGCTGTAGCTAAAGGCCTATTCCATAACCCCGACAATGCTGGATTCAAGCCACATCTATGACCTAGGCTGCAGCTTGCAACAACACTGTATTCTTAACCTACTGAGAGGGGCCAGCAATCAAACCCACATCCTCAAGGATACTATGTTATTAACCCACTAAACGACAACAGGAACTCCTGTGATGACAACAGGAACTCCTGTGATGGTGCTTACAAAGGCAAATTGGAAAGAGGTAAAGTCCAACACAGGAGACTAGTTAAACACAGCACAGCCACACAACAGATTCTATGTAGCCATCCAAAATGATAAGGTGGGAGTTCCCGAAGTGGCTAAATGGTTAAAGAACCTGACAAACATCCATGAGGACACGGGTTTGATCCCAGGTCTCACTCAGTGGGTTAAGGATCCGGCGTTGCTGTGAGCTGTGGTGTAGGTCGCAGACATGGCTCAGATCCTGTGCTGCTGTGGCTCTGGCACAGGCCAGTGGCTACAGCTCTGATTCATCCCCTAGCCTGGGAACCTCCACATGCTGAGGGTGAAGCCCTAAAAAGGCAAAAAAAAAAAAAGAGAAAAGGTGGCAGATCCACATTTATTAAAATGACAAAAACACAGTGATATTTTGCTACACAAAAAAGCCATGTTAAGAATATCAGGATTTCAGGGAGTTCCTATTGTGGTTCAGCAGGTTACAACCCCAACTAGTATCCATGAGGATGGGGATGGGGGTTCGATCCCTGGCCTCGTTCAGTGGGTTAAGGATCCGGTATTGCCTTGAGCCTGTGGTGTAGGTCACAGACGTGGCCTGGATCCCCTGCTGCGATGTGGCGTAGGCCCAGCTGTAGATCCAATTCAGCCCCTAGCCTGGGAACTTCCATATGCCATGGGTATGGCCCTAAAAAAAAAAAAAAAAAAAAAAAAGGCATTAAAAAAAACTCAAAAAACAATTAAAGGAGTTCCCATCGTGGCTCAGCGGAAATGAATCTGACTAGCATCCATGAGGACGCAGGTTTGATCCCCGGCCTTGCTCAGTGGGTTAAGGATCAAGTATTGCCATGAGCTGTGTGGTGGGTAGGTTGCAAACGCGGCTCAGAGCATGTATTTTCTTTCTTTTTTTTTTTTTTTTTTGTCTTTTTGTCATTTCTTGGGCCGCTCCCGCAGCATATGGAGGTTCCCAGGCTAGGGGTCGAATCGGAGCTGTAGCCACTGGCCTATGCCAGAGCCACAGTAACTCGGGATCTGAGCCGCGTCTGCAACCTATACCACAGCTCATGGCAACGCCAGATCATTAACCCACTGAGCAAGGGCAGGGATCAAACCTGCAACCTCATAGTTCCTAGTCGGATTCGTTAACCACTGCGCCACGACGGGAACTCCCAGAGCATGTATTTTCAATGGAGGTAATAACACCTCCAAGGGGGTGAAAACTGGTTCTGAGGAGAGTGGGGAACAGGAAAATACCCAAAACATACACACTCTTTGTGTATAAAGCATAGATATACATTTAGTACATCAAGATATATACATTCAGGAGTTCCCATGTAGCTCAGCAGGTTAAGGACCCAGCATTATCACTGCAGTGGCTCAGGTTGCTGCTGTGGTGTGGGTTTCATCCCTGGCCTGGGAACTTCTGTATACTGTTAAGAGTGGCAAAAAACACAAAACAAAAAATGATATATAGGAGTTCCCGTCGTGGCTCAATGGTTAACGAATCCAACTAGGAACCATGAGGTTGCAGGTTTGATCCCTGGCCTTGCTCAGTGGGTTAAGGATCTGGCATTGCTGTGAGCTGTGGTGTAGGTTGCAGACGCGGCTCAGATCCCGTGTTGCTGTGGCTCTGCCGTAGGCCGGTGGCTACAGCTCTGATTCGACCCCTAGCCTGGGAACCTCCATATGCTGTGGGAGCGGCCCTAGAAAAGGCAAAAAGACAAAAATAATAATAATAATATATATATTCATACACTCAATATCAACATATATACATTATATCCGTGGTATTAAAATTTCATTAGAAGAACAATTATGGGGAAGAGTCTAAAAAAGGCTCCTTAGTTAAGCAATAATGAAAATGTTTATAGTACTCTTCATAATAGCAAAAATCAGAAAACAATCCAAAGAGTTATCAATAGAAGTGGATAAATGAACTGGTATATTCATTGATGGATAAGGATAAAAGGTATGAAACCTTCAACCATCAGTAAAAAGGAATGAATCACAGCTATATGCCACAACAGGAATTTTAGTAATACAATGATGAGTAAAAAATCCAAGTCCCAGAAAACAGCATGCAGTACAATACTCTCTTTATATACTTGCTAGTATAAAGCTGTAATAGTAAACACTTCTAAAAATCTAGTTCCACAGTACTCCCAAGTGAGGTCCTGGAACAAAGACTGCACAGACTCCTAGATCAACGTTTTCCCAACTGCGAGCTGTCACTCAGTGGGTCCTAAGAATCAATTTAGTAGGTCATGACTAACATTTTTTTTTCTTTTTGTTTTTTTGCTTTTTAGTGCCACACACAAGGCATATGGAAGTTCCCAGGCTAGGGGTAGACTTAAGAGCTACCTACAGCTGCTGGCCTACATCACAGCCATAGCAATTCAGAATCCAAGCCACAGCTCACGGCAATGCCAGACCCTTAATCCACTGATCGAGGCCAGGGATCAAGCCGGCAACCTCATGGTTCCTAGTCGGATTCGTTTCCACTGTGCCACAACAGGAACTCCTAATATTTTAAAAATATGACTAGAACAGAATAATCAGAGTGACAGCACAGCATAAAGGTAAAGCTTCTTTTGTGAAACTTTTTTTATTCTATTTTATAAATATGCACACAGATCTATAAACCCATATCCTCAGATCCTGAATTCTAAACAGCTCTGAAAACCATCAGTTTCTTTACTCTAAGTTTGGTGCAAAAATTCATGGGACAGCAAAATGTGATCTGAAACGCCATAGGCTATTCATAATCTTGTTCTTCTTTACTCATTATGAATAATACATTTCATTGAAGAAATATTTGATAATAGAGTGACATACATACCATATTATCTTTTAAAGTTCAAAACATTAAATAACACCTGTGTATCTAAAAGTTTGGGATAAGAGATTAAGAACCTATCTATGTATATAACTTTACATCTATGTATATAGTTAGCATACATATACTGTGTACTAAATTACAATGTAAAACATATTTCTGACTAGACTGAGACAAAAAGTCTGAAGGTCACTGGCTAGGTGACATCTTTCACCCTCAACTGCCAAACCTAGACTTCATTAATTCTTATTCTACAAAACTCCCAGAAACAGACATCCCACCTTTATGACTCAATGTTCCTATGTATTCTAATTTCTCCCATTTTACTTTTAAGACTATTTCTTGTTCTGAGGAAGCAATTATTGGTCATCTTTCCAGGAGACCTTTAAACTTAATATTATGTCTGAAGTTTACATCATTCCTAAATCTCCCAAAGAATAAAAAAAAAATTACCCTAACCATTGAAGGATGGTTGAGAGGGCCCTCTCACAGCCTTACCTTCAACAAGTTTAGGACTTTCTTGCCAAGATCCAGCTCAAAGTTGGCATAATTAGAACCACACATGTCATAGATAAACACCAGTCCATTCCTCTGAGTTTCAAAGCTGTAAACCAACAAGAACATTTATAAGTAATAAGATGAATGAGGCAAGTTGAAAACCTGGGTCAAAAACAAAGACAGAGTATGAGACACATCTGGGACTGAAATAACTGCCTCCCTGAACACTGGCCTTACAAAAAGAAGTTATAATAAGAAATACACATTTGGTCTCTGACCCAGTTTCCTGGCAGACTTTCCAAAACTTTACAATTTCCTAGGAGAGCAGAGAAGGTATCCGTTATTATATTGGTGATAACGCCCTCAAGTCATCTAAGGACAGGGGCTAGTGGCCAGAGGAACCAACTACAAGATTAGAAAGAGTTAGAATTTCCAATCACACCCTCCCACATCCTCAAAGGGTACTGGCGCTGGAGACTGAATTCAGTCACCAGTGGCCAATGACTTAATCAGTTGTGCCTGTGATGAATGAAGCCTCCATAAAATGCCGAAAGGATGCGATCTGGAGCTTCCAGGTTGATGAACACACGCAGGTGCAGGGAGGGTATGGAAGCTCCATGCCCCTTTTCCCATAACTTGCCCTCCATACATTTCTTCTACCTGGCTGTTCCCGAGTTATACCCTCTTCGAATAAACAGGTAATCTAGTAAGTACAATGTTTCAGTTCTGTGAACTGCTCTAGTAAATTAATTGAACCCAAGGAGGAGGCATTGGAACTTCTGCTCTATGGTCAGAAGCAGAGGTGACAACCTGGATTTGCCACTGGTGTTTGAAGGGGCCAGGGGACAGTCTAATAGGATTGAACCCTTAATCTGCAGGGTCTGAAACTATCTCCAGGAATACAGTATCAGAAATGAGTTGACCTGTAGAACTACCCAGCTCTTGAGGGAGAAATGATGGTATTTTTCTTGAGGTATATTCTTGAGGGAGGCTTGATGGTATGGGGGAAAACCGCATATTGGAATTGGAATTATACTTTCTTTATTTCTGCTTTTTTTAGGGCTGCACCCACAGCATATGGAAGTTTCCAGGCAAGGGGTTGTATTGGAGCTACAACTGCCTGCCTACACCACAGCCACAACAACATCAAATCTGAGCCATGTCTGAGACCTACACCACAGCTCACAGCAATGCTGCATCCTTAACCCACTTAGTGAGGCCAGGGATTGAAACTGTGTCCTCATAGATACTAGTCAGGTTCATTACCGCTGAGTCATGACAGAAGCACCCAGAACTATACTTACTGGTGCTTATTTATCCAGATTCATCAAGTACTAAACCCACAGGCTGAGAACGTCCCAGAGCATCAATGCTATCAAAATTTGAAATTTTCTTCTGTGTCTCTGAATCTGTCTATCCAAATTCTATAACTTTACATGTTTAACTGTAACGTTTCCTCACCTATGAAGGTCTCCCTGCTAATTGTTACCAGGTGTACAACCATCCTTCATCTCCTTGAAGCCCCATAAATCTTTCTATGGATTTTGTGTGTGTGTGGCTCTTAGCATACTCCAACTTTGTGCAGCCATTTGATTTTCTCCTAGAGGGAAAAAACATGTTTTGTTCTCCTCATTACCCTCAACAGTCCCCAGCACAGTCCCTGTAAATAGGAACATAATAAATGGTCACTGAATTGTAATTCAGTGAGCTGGAAGCCCATCACTAAGAAAATATTTTAAAACCACTGGGAAACTGTAAAGCAAAACACTAAACTCAATGATGGTGTATTTGTCTCATGATTTTAATGGAGGAAGAGAATAAACCCACAACGGTCTTTGGAAGGCATCTTAAAAAGTACATTAAGTGGTGGTGAGCCTATTCCCAGATTGAGGTTAGGAACATGCGAAGATACAGAAAATGTTAGTCCAATCTTCTTAATTCCTGAAGACTTCTCAGAGTTTCACTCTTCCACCCAGCCCAATCCTTACCTGCTTTTTTTTTTTTTTTTTTTTTGGTTTTAGGGCTACACCCACGGCACATGGAGGTTCCCAGGTTAGGGGTTGAATAGAACCTATAGGTGCCTGCCTATGCCACCGCCGCTGCAACAAGGCAAAAAAGAATCCAAGCCAGGTCTGCAACCTACACCACAGCTCATGGCAACACCAGGTCCCTAACCCACTGAGCGAGGCCAGGGATCAAACCCACAACCTCACAGTTACCAGTTGGATTTGTTTCCACTATACCTCAATGGGAACTCCCAATCCTTACCTGCTTCTTCTTTTTTTTTTTTTTTTTTTTTTTTTGGTCTTTTTGCCTTTTCTGGGGCCGCTCCTGTGGCTCATGGAGGTTCCCAGGCAAGGGGTCTAATCGGAGCTATAGCTGCCTGCCTACACCAGAGCCACAGCAACTAGGGATCCGAGCCACGTCTGCAACCTACACCACAGCTCATGACAACGTTGGATCCTTTTCGCTCCCTCAGCATATGGAGGTTCCCAGGCTAGGGGTTGAATCGGAGCTGTAGCCACTGGCCTTTGCCAGAGCCACAGCAATGCAGGATCTGAGCCATATCTGCGACCTACACCACAGCTCATGGCAATGCCAGATCCTTAACCCACTGAGCAAGGACAGGGATAGAACCACAACCGCATGGTTCCTAGTCAGATTTATTAACCACTGAGCCACGATGGGAACTCCAATCCTTACCTGCTTCTAATCTGCCTATCTAAAGGGTCATCAGGAATAAATTACTTGATTGGACTATTCACAGATGACAGCAACAGTTTTCTTTTCTTTCTTTTTCTTTTTCTTTTTGCTTTTTAAGGCTGCACCTGTGGCATATGGAAGTTCCCAGGCTAGGGGTCCAATTGGAACTGCAGCTGCCAGTCTATGCCACAGCCACAGCAACGCCAGATCCAAGCCACATCTGCGGCCTACACCACAGCTCATAACAATGCTGGATCCTTAACTCACTGAGAGAGGCCAGGGATTGAACCCAAATCCTCATGTATGCTAGTCAGGTTCATTACTATTGAACCTTAATGGGAACTCCCAAGAAAACTTTCTGACACAAAACACATTCCTAAAGTCAGGGATCTCAAGGTATCCTTAATTTTTTTGCATCACCTCCTGGAAGCCTGCATACCTTCATCCTTTCAACTGAATACAAGGCAGAACACCTACCCATGAGCAGCGTTTCAAAAATTTCTGAAGTAGACCCAAGTTTCTCCAGAAGACTTAATTTCAAATGCCGCTAACATGTTAAAGTGTTAAATCTTGTCTCCTTTTTTTCATAACCCCAAGAGACTGATTCCCAAGATCAAAGATACTGTTAAATGAGCGGCACAGACACTGAATAGACCATCCAGATCTACAGGCTTCCCTTTTCTCCACAAGCTCAACAGGGCCATATCAAAGAATTAGGTTTTCCCCTCATAGCTCCAGCCTGTGGCAGGGGATTGAAACAAAAGGAAGTCAGCGCCAGGGGAAAGAGAATTTAATAAAAAGAAGCTATGGTGCAAAATGACGCAGATTCTATATTCCCAGACCTGAAACTGTTCATCCTTTGAAGGCACATGAAATAAATACAAATACAATAGGATTTCCATCTTTCTGGGTACAGAATATGAGGTTTACAGTAATGGCTAATTCTCTGTACTAAGAATAATTGCTTCTCTACCCTACTGACTTTGATTCCAAAGCTAGAATGTTACTGGGAACACCAAGAAGTTTAACACATAGTCCCTGACATTTGTTTCCAAATAGTGAAGGGTAAAGAGGTAGGTGAGGGCCTATCAATGAGACGAGATTGGTTACAGATTACTTTGAAAAAGAGAATGACAGTGAAAGTTTATGTGAAAGTTTATGATGCCGTATCCTCTCCACCATGGAGATTTGGGAATTTTCCATTACATAATGTTGAAACACCTTCCATTATATAATGTTCTACCTTCATGAAACTTACAATCTATTGGCAGATTAAAAAAACAAACAGTATAAGATAAATGACATCACGGGAGTTTCCATCATGGCGCAGTGGAAATGAGTCCAACTAGGAACCATGAGGTTGTGGGTTTGATTCCTGGCTCACTCAGTGGGTTGATGATCTGGCATTGCCATGAGCTGTGGTGTAGGTCGCAGATGCAGCTCAGATCTGGCGTTGCTGTGGCTCTGGCGTAGGCTGGCAGCAACAACTCTGATTAGACCCCTAGCCTGGGCACCTCTATATGCTGTAGGTGTGGCCTTAAAAAGACAAAAAAAACAAAGAAATTAAAAAAAAAAAATGACATCATGAAGGCATGTACAATTAAATACAAAATGATAATATTAGTAATAATTGCTATTGAAATCACAGTAAAAAGAATGTTAGGACAGGCTGGAGTAATGAGGGAGCCAGTCACAGATGCTGGACCTTATGAAAAGGAGAGGATTTAGTGAAGAGAAAGGGTTTCCTCTTCTTTCATCTTGGTTCAAGGTAACAAAGGAAAACAAGAATTTCTACTCACTAGTGAGAATATTTTGCTTAGGAAAATAAAGTTTCACATTTATTTGTCTTATAGGCACCCTCTCAATAATGAGGAGTCACTGAGGGTTTTTAAGAAAAGGATGGACCTCCATGAAAACTAAGTTTTAATTATGTTTACCTATGTGGTTCTCCTATGGGATTCAAAACTTCCACTGGAAAGAGCAATCTTTGGCCACTCTTAGGCCTCCATTAGAGCTCTGACTCTCTAAACTGATTACAGAGGAAGCTAATACTAAATTTTCTGGTAAAAGAGCTTTCAAAATTCCCACTGTGGCATAGTGAGTTAACAATTCGACTGCAGCAGCTTGAGTCACTGTGGAGGCATGGGTTTGATCCCCGGCCAGTGTAGTGGGTTAAAGGATCCAATGTTGCTGCAGCTGTGGTGTAGGTTGCAGATGTGGCTGGGATTCCATCCCTGGCCTGGGAACTTCTATATGCTGTGGGTGCTACCATAAAAATAAAATTTAAAAGCCTTCTGGAGTTCCCGTCGTGGCGCAGTGGTTAACGAATCCGACTAGGAACCATGAGGTTGCGGGTTCGGTCCCTGCCCTTGCTCAGTGGGTTAACGATCCGGCGTTGCCGTGAGCTGTGGTGTAGGTTGCAGATGCGGCTCGGATCCCGCGTTGCTGTGGCTCTGGCGTAGGCTGGTGGCTACAGCTCCGATTCAACCCCTAGCCTGGGAACCTCCATATGCCGCGGGAGCGGCCCAAGAAATAGCAACAACAGCAACAACAACAACAACAGACAAAAAGACAAACGACAAAAAAAAAAAAAAAAAAAAAAAAAAAAAAAAAAAAAAAAAGCCTTCTATTCATTCCCCTGAGCTCAAAAAACATTTCAAAAGGAACAATATTCTAGAAATTATGCCTGAAGACCAATCATAGGAAAGAAGAACTGAGAAATTCTACACTTCATACGGGGCAATACAGGGCCACTGAGACCCCTGGTCCTCTTTCATTAGTAAATTATCTTTTTCAGAATAATGTTGTGTATGTGGTTAGGATGTTTCTCCCACTAAACATCAACAGCAGAAGCAAACTCCATCTCAGGCAATCCTTGGCTATTGCCATCCTCTAAGTCCAGAACTATGACTAAAGTTGTGCACAGCTGTCTCTTAATATCTCTGGTCTTAGCCCTCGATACATCACTTCTAACCAAGAGGACCAGTCAATGACATTGAGAGCAGTAACAAAGCGAAAATGGCAAGCACCAGGGAAAAAAGGAAGTGTATCAGAAAGACAACATAGCAGGGTACCAATAGTTCTAACAAGAGTGAAGAAACCAGCCTCTAGGACCTAGTTGAATCAGTATGTGCTAACTATAAAAGAGCCACATAACTTTAGGGCTTCAGTTTCCCTGTTTATAGACTAGTCAGAGAGAAATGACCTGACCTGGTTCTTTTTGCTTATGCAACTATTTATAAAGATGACTTTGCTTAACTTTATACTCTTGGACCCCTCTCCTCTGAATGTTGATCCTCAAAACCCTCAGCATTATTCCTATTTTACAAAGAAACTTAGGCCTCAGGGGGCTTTGAAAATCAACATCAGGGGAGACTGATCAGAAAGAACCAGCACAGGACATCTCACCTTCACTCCTTTTCATAAGTAATTGTCAATACACTAAGAACTGCTACTTAATTGGCTTTCTCAGCTTCTGTTACCCTAAAATAGAGCCAAGCAGGTAAAGATACAGAATACCTATCATCTTGATAACACCTGGAAACATGCCAAGCCCTTAAGGACATGGAAATTTTTCTCTTTACAGCAGTGCCCAGTGCACATCCTAGGAGCATGGTGAATGTACTGTTGAGTTTAATCAAATCAAACACTGTCACTTTCCTATCTGGATGCAGAACACCCAAAAAATAATTTCCATGCTCACCTATCCACAGCTCTGTCGAGCAAGTAAAACAGAGCCTGAAGTACCACATGTTGGACTGACTTGTGGGGATGATGTAATCTGGCAGTGAAGAGGGCAATGGAGGCTCCTGTTGGGTCCCGAACATTCTAGAGCAAAAAACCAGGAAATATTTAGAAATCAAATATAAAATCACAAAAATTCGTAAGGCTTCTTATATCCTGGACAAAGGTTTGTTATGAGGAGAATACATGCTAATACTTCTCTGACTTGCATCAATTGCTCCAGAAAAGGAAGAAAGCTTATATCATCCCATGCCTGGATCATATTCCTATGGTAGGAAAAAAACACATTGTCTTAACTCTCCAGTTACAGAGAAATTAAACAATGGTCTACACTAGCTGCCTAGCTAATTTCCCAGGCAGGATAGATAGCAAAGAAATACATTAACAGGAGAAAACCATAGAATACAACCATGGTTTCCATGCTCTGCCTTAAAAGTAGATTGGATACTTACTTACCTGAAAGGTTGTAGTCTCTAAGTGGAGAGAGCTTGCATTAAATAAGGAAGAATGGGCCTCTTACGCATTGTATACCCATCCCAAAGGCCTTGACTAACCTTTATGGACCAATGAAGAAACTTTTCTAAATCTACTGCATAATTAATTTTCAAGTATTTCAATTATTAGTAGAATAATTTTATGCCAAACTGCATAGCTGTTTCCTATCTGGTCTCTACTGTTGAGACTCTCTAGAATCAGGATAAGATATCTAGAACTAAGTCCAAAGAGAACAATAGCTGGAGTTGCCATCGTGGCTCAGTGGTTAACAAATCCGACTAGGAACCATGAGGTTTCGGGTTCAATTCCTGGCCCTGCTCAGTAGGTTAAGGATCGGGTTTTGCCGTGAGCTGTGGTGTAGGTTGCAGACACGGCTCGGATCCCGCGTTGTTGTGGCTCTGGCATAGGCCGGCGGCTACGGCTCCGATTTGATCCTTAAAAGTAGATCAGATCAAAAGTAGCCTGGGAACCTCCATATGCTGCGGGAGCAGCCCAAGAAATGGCAAACAGAAAAAAAAAAAAAAAAAAAGAGAGAGAGAGAGAGCACAATAGCTACAAAAGGAAATAATGAGATACTACAAGAGGGGTTCATAAATACTCACCAAGATGGTGAATTTTCCACTAAGGATCTCAGAACGGAGAGGTTCCTCATGAGGTTTCAGCTTCACAATGCCCTCCTTCCTTCGTGTTTCCTAAATATAAAACAAGCAAGATGAATTAATATAAAAATACTGTATACCCATGATAGCTTTATATGACCAAATCTCAGAGAAAAGGGATTTTATTTCATTTTGTTTTTCTGGGGCTGTACCCTTGGCATATGGAAATTCCCAGGCTAGGGGTCTATTCAGAGATGCAGCTGACAGCCTACATCACAGCTCACAGTGACACCAGATCCTTAACCAATCAAGCGGGGCAAGGGATTGAACCCACAACCTCATGGTTCCTAGTTGGATTCGATTCCACTGTGCCACAACGGGAACTCCCCAGATAAGGGATTTTAGAAGTCAGCTTACTGATTCATAAATTCTTTTGTAACCCTCCTCTAGGCCAACTGAGTGTTATCAGAATTCCTGTCCAATGCCACCTTGTCAGCCCCTTAGGTAGATACTTTCCTTTGAATCAGTGAGAATCCTAACCCTGAAGACCAACCAATATATATCAATCATT
This sequence comes from Sus scrofa, assembly GCF_054392235.1. NCBI lineage: Eukaryota > Metazoa > Chordata > Mammalia > Artiodactyla > Suidae > Sus > Sus scrofa. Next base: position 66,705,164 of record NC_139389.1, on the reverse strand, counting down.
AGAGACAAGGTCAAAGTTCTTCTTTTTTTTTTTTTGCTTTTTAGGGCTGCACCCATGGCCCCAGGCCACGTGGAAGTTCCCAGGCCAGGGGGTGAATTGAAGCTGCAGCTGCCAGCCTAAACCACAATCACAGCAATGCAGGATCCAGGCCATATCTGTGACCTACACCATAGCTCACGGCAATGCCGGATCCCTAACCCACTGAGTGAGGCCAGGGATCGAACCCAAGACCTCATGGATTCTAGCTGGGTTCATTACCACTGAGCCATGATGGGAACTCCAAGGCCAAAGTTCTTAAACATGCAGGGCTCTGATATTAAACTATGCACCTAAAACTGTCTGGAAGCAGATATCCTAACACATCCTCTAGGCTTAGGCCTCTCCTACCTTAAATAGGAGCTACCTCTCCCTTCAATATCCTCTTCAACAATAGCCATTTTGATCTCATTTTAACTCGTACCCCTGGCCAGATTCTTTAAAGCTCATCCTCAACTCCCTCACACTCAATTATATTATATTCTCATTACCTCCCAATCTAACTATACCACTGAGAGTTCCTGCTCTAATGACCAGGACCTTCCAGTCACTAAATTTAGTGGGCATCTTCAGTCCTCCTTTTACATGACAAGGTCGACCACTCACATTCTCTTTTTCCCAAGACATTCTCTATCTTTGATTAAAAAACAAACAAAAAAAAAACCTCTTGGCTTTTCTGTTTCTTCAACTACTCCCTCTAAGTCGCTTTTGTGGGCCTTTTTTCACTCATTTTCTCACACATTTTACTCACCAACTCATTCATTCTTTCAGCAAATATTTGTAGAGCAATTACATGCACCAGGCATTGAGCTAAGAACACTAAGGTAAATAACTAGATATTTGTTTACATTCTTCCCTGATGAATCCCTAAACTCAAATTCAAATGACTTAGGAGGGCAAGGCAGCAAGTGAAGACAGTATGAGTGCTGAGATCACAAAAAAGTGCATGCCCTACCCAAAGCATTCACATTCAACCTTAAAAAACAATACAGGGGAGTTCCATCGTGGCTCAGCAGAAATGAATCTGACTAGCATCCATGAGGATGCAGATTCGATCCCTGGCCTTGCCCAGTGTGTTAAGGATTCAGCATTGCCATGAGCTTCAGTGTAGGTCACAGACACAGCTCAGATCCTGCGTTGCTATGGCTGTGGTGTAGGCTGACAGCTGTAGCTCTGATACGACTCCTACCCTGGGAACTTCCATGAGTCTAGACTTCTTTTCTGAACTCTAGACTTATATCCCAACTGCCCAGAGGACATATCTCTCTGGATAAACTAACGGCACTTCAACTTCAACATGGCCTAAATGAACTCATGATCTGCTCTCTCCACATACCTGCACTCATTCACTTTTTGTTGTTGTTGTTGTTGTTGTTGTTTTGACCATGCCCATGGCATGTGGAAGTTCCCAGGCATGGATCAATCCCATACCACAGAAGTGACAAGGACAGATCCTTAACCCACTAGGCCACCAGGGAATTCCACGTGTCTCCTTTTTTCTTTTTTCCTTTAAAAAAAGTTTTTATTAGAGTATAGTTGATTTACAATATGGTGCCAAGGAACTCCATGTCTCTTAAATTAGGGAATGCAACCACCATTTACCACCCTGCCACCTAAGTCAGAGACCGGGAATCTTCCATTCCCCTTTTCCTCCCACACCAGTTCAAGCAACCCTGTCCTATCAATTTTACTTCTAGAATCTTCCCGTTTTTTTCTTCATCTCCCCTGACACTACACTTAATGATACCACAATCCTCTCTCTCCTAGTAAGCGTAAAATCCCTCTAACTGGTCTGTCTCCAGTACTACCCCTCTGAGCCATCCTCTAAAGCACAGAGAGAAAAATCCTTCCAGAACGCAAATCTGATCAAGATTCTATTGTCTATACTTTCAATGAATTTTTCTGCCCTTAGGAGAAAGCAAATATTCTTGGATCTGGCCTTTGTTAACCTCTGCTGCTCAATCTTACCGTATCCTCACTCCCATTTAGCATTTCTGCTCAGCTCAGTTTCTCTCTTGCTACTAGGCATCCGAATTTGCTATCTCCTCTGCCATACTCCCCACTACTGATTCCTTCTCACTCTTCTATTCTTCTTAATTAAGTCATTTCCTTCAGGAAAGCTTTCTTGACCCTCCTAACTGAATGTGCTTCCACAGGACCCAGCACTGCCCTATTTTAACATTTCTATAATTATCTGTTTACTATTTCTAAATAGTACTCTCTGCACCAGGAACAATAAATATCTAGTGAATAAAAGAATGAATATGGAACAAGAAGACCCCCAAAATGGGTATGAGTTTGAGTCTTAAAGTAATCCTAGTGCTTCTTATATCCCTCTTCTTTTCCTAAAAAATTTATTTAGGGATGGAGCTCCTGCTGTGGTGCAACAGGATTGGTGGTGTCTTAGGAGCACCGGGACTCAGGTTTGATCCCTGGCACAGTGAGTTAAGAATCTGCAGCTTAGGTTGCAACTGCAGCTCGAATCTGATCCCTGCCCAGGGAAATCCACATGCCTCGGGGCAGCCTAAAAAATTTTACTTAGAGAACAGCAGGTTAAGGGTCTGGTGTTATCACTGCAGCAGCTTGGGTGTCTGCTGTGGCAAGGGTTCAATCCCTGGCCCAGGAATTTTTATATGTCTTGAGTGTGGCCAAAAAAAAAACATATTTAGAGAGATTCTGAATATCTTCAGAAACATTTTCTGACTCCGAGGTAGGGCTCTTGGATATGGATCCATTTTTTTTCATGGGAGTGGGGAAAACCACCATGTATGCAGACTGCAGCAGAGAGAACAACAACATAGAGAGCCCAGGTGCCACACCTCAGGTCCATCCCTGAGCTACCTACTCTGTAGGAGTGAAACAACTCTATGGCGCGGAGCACATCAAATTTTCGGGCCATGAGGAACTTGACAGCCACATTCCAGGAGAGGGGGGAAACGTTGTACTGAACTGTCCACTTGTTAATCTCTTCAAGAAACTGCTTGGTGGCCTGTTTGACAAAGAAAGTAAAGAATAATTAGTTGTTAGAGAACATATTTACAGAAACCAAAACACAAGAAAGGAAAAAAATATAACTTTCCCCCACCCAGCAAGTCTGAACCTGGGAAGCAAGGGGAAAAAAAAAAAAAAAGGCAAGAAACAGATTGGAAACTAGAAATTCTTAAAATTCATACAACTCAAGAGGCCAGAAGCCAGAGCCAGGTTCAAAGGGCTTAGCAAAGGGATGTATGAAGATATAACAAGGGCGGGTGATCAAGGCTCCCAAATTACATGCAAATTACTGGTCCAAAAGCAAACAAAAACAAAAACAAAACAAAAAACCAGCAGAGTTTGTTTTGTTGTTGTTGTTGTTATTGTTTATAAGGTTAAAAAAAAAATAGGTGGATGGGCCCTCTAAAGAGTTACTGCACAATGCACAATGTCTCATCTGCAGCTTTGGTCCCATAAGCCAAGAGCACAGAATAAAACAAGAAAATGGTTTTGTTTTTGGAATCAGCAATACTATTGAGAATAGCAAACCTTTTAGGAAGAATTTAACAAATCTGAATGCCAAATGCTCTTTGCACTGACTCACCCCACAGGACTTCTTTGTGATTCATGGCAGCCCCCAAAACTGGACACTAACGTCCAGAGAGTCATTAAAGCTCCTCTGGATAATAGTTCAGGGGTGGGATGTGAGGGCGGAGAGCCTACTATTGGGGAAGGAGAGGGAAGCTTTCATTTTCATTGTTTGATCCCAAGCTGGCAGGATGCCTATTTCCATAATTGTTCCTATCTCTCAATTAACCTACGTTCTTATATCCTCTCTCACCATGTTTCCCCTCACATTTATAATCAGTTGCTGCTCTAGCCAAACTACCCTTCTGTTTCTTCATTTTATAAGAGAATTCATGTTGGGAATTTTTTTGCATGCATATTCTAAATTGCTAAACATTTTCTGCATGGCTATTTGGTCCCTTCCAACCAGAAACTTTTCTCACATATTGATCCAAAATGTGATTAACTTAATGAGAATTCTGAAATTTAAATGATCAGCCAATCAACTCTACTATTAAGAGGTATTTACTAAACTATTATGTATTTTTAATGTCCGTGCTAAGTATAAGGAACACAAACATGAGTTACTTCAAAAGGTGTAAAATCAACCTATTATGTGACCATGGTCTCCTCAACTCTGATTTTTTATTTTATTTTATTTTATTTTATTTTATTTTTTTGGTCTTTTGTCTTTTTGTCTTTTGTTGTTGCTATTTCTTTGGCCGCTCCCGCGGCATATGGAGGTTCCCAGGCTAGGGGTTGAATCGGAGCTGTAGCCACCAGCCTACGCCAGAGCCACAGCAACGCAGGATCCGAGCCGTGTCTGCAACCTACACCACAGCTCACGGCAACGCCGGATCGTTAACCCACTGAGCAATGGCAGGGACCGAACCCGCAACCTCATGGTTCCTAGTCGGATTCGTTAACTACTGCGCCACGAAGGGAACTCCAACTCTGATTTTTTAATTGAAAAACAAGGAAGAAAGGGTAACAGGAATGACCTACTTCGGAGTCTTGGCAATAAGTCCTACCTTGCAAATACAATCCTAATTGCTACATACGTGTTTAAACAACTAGCAAACTAGAGTTCCTGAAGAGTCAGCAAAACCTCATAGCAGAGTACCTAATTCATCCCCCGTTTCTAGGAAAGGAAAAAGGCCCTTTACAAACCGAGTAAAATCTAAGCTCCCTGTGGCTGCACTTGAGCTTTAGAACCCTCCAACGAGGCAATACACCTCACACTAACTAGAAAAGGAGAAAACCAGCAAAACTCATCAGGCAGAGTACATAAATAAAAAGAACCAAGAAAAAAAGACGATGAAGAAGAGCTTTCAGATGATCACTTTAGCCCAGAACCAGTAAAGTCAGACCAGAGAAATGAGTTCCAGAGGAGACAACAAAACAAACTTAAGATGCTCCACCAGAAAACAGTTTTGAGTTGCCTCTGTGGAGTGAATGGCCGGCATCAGAATGAGGAAAGACGGAAGAGAAAAGAAGGGAAGCCTGTACAGAAAGATCCTAGAAACAAAACTTCAGCGAGTCCAGAAGGTCCAAGGAAATTTTGTAAAAAGTCATTCCAAAAAATTTTTTCTTTTCTTGCTTTTTAGGGCTGCACCTGCGGCACACTGAGGTTCCCAGGCTAGGGGTCGAATCAGAGCTATAGCTGCCGGCCTACACCACAGCCAGAGCAACACAGGATCCAAGCCTCGTCTGTGACCTACACCACAGCTCGCAGCAACACTGGATCCTTAACCCACTGAGCAAGGCCAGGGAAAGAACCTGTGTCTTCATGCTAGTCAGATTCGTTAACCACTGAGCCACAACGGGAACTACTAAAATTTTTTTTATTATAGTTGATTTACAATGTTCTATCAATTTTTGCTATACAGAAAAGTGGCCCAGTTATACATATATATATATATATATACATTCTTTTTCTCAAATGAAAGCCATTTGGTTTTTTTGTGTTGTTTTGGGGTTTTTTTTGTTTTTGCCTTTTTCTACGGCCACTCCCTTGGCATGTGGAGGCTAGGGATCTAATCAGAGCTACAGCTGCCGGCCTACGCCAGAGCCACAGCAACACAGGATCTGAGCCACATCTGCGACCTACACCACAGCTCATGGCAACGCCAGATCCTTAACACACTGAGCAAGGCCAGGGATCAAACCTGCAGCCTCATGGTTCCTAGTCAGATTCGTTAACCACTGTGCCATGACGGGAACTCTGAAAGCCATTTGTTTTTTAATTAACATATCATCTTTTAAAGCCAGCACTCTCCTGGGCTTCTCTGAAGCTACCTGAAAAATAAAACACCAGAATAATAGAATATACTTTTTTCCCTTCTTATAATAAAAACAATAAATCGACAAATCAATATGCAGGTAGGAGGGGAAAATATAGTTAATTGACCATTAGGTGATACGAAATCGTCATATGTCCAAACGTTAAGATGATTCTTCCTTTTTCATAAATAAGCCGTGTTCCAATAAGAGACACACAGGTTTCACACACTTCCTTCAAGGTACATATTGGATTCCTTCTCACCAAATTCAGTTCGTTCAAAGTTCTTTTCTTTCTTCTTTTTATGACCGCACATGCAGCATATGCAAGTTCCCAGGCTAGGAGTTGAATTGGAGCTGCAGCTGAGACCTACGCCACAGCCACTGTAATACCAGATCTGAGAGGTATCTGTGACTCTATACAGCAGCCTGTGGCAATGCTGGATGCTGAACCAACTGAGTGAAGCCTGGGATCAAACCCACATTCTCACAGAGACTATGCTGGGTTCTTAACCCACTGAGCCACAATGGGAACTCATCCTGCAAGGTTCCTAAATGTCCTGTAGATCCTAAGATCTGTTGCCTTGAGCTGACCTCTGTCCCCTGCTGGTCAGGATGTTATTCTTGGCTTTAAGCACAGGAACAATTCCTCCAGATTTGATCTGTCTAGGCCTTGCATGAAGAGAGTCCAGTGTACCATAAACAGTGATGTGATATTTACAGATACAAATACACATACACACCACCTACTATGTTCAGCCCGAGATTCATTCCCCTGCATCACTATTCCTCTGGTGGAAAAGATGAACCTCTTAAAGAAGCTAGAAAGGATGGCCTCATCTTCAAAAGCCTCTCTCGGAGTTCCCGTCATGGCTCAGCGGTTAACGAACCCGACTAGGATACATGAGGATGCGGGTTCGATCCCTGGCCTCGCTCAGTGGGTTAAGGATCCAGGCGTTGCTATGAGCTGTGGTGTAGGTCTCAGACATAGCTTGGATCCCAAGTTGCTGTGGCTGTGGCATAGGCCAGCAGCTACAGTTCCAATTGGACCCCTAGCCTGGGAACCTCCATGTGACCCCTAGCCTGGGAACCTCCATGTGGGTGTGGCCCTAAAAGACAAAAAAAAAAAAGCCTCTCTCTATACACAGTTGATCAGATCTCTCCCTCTATTTATATGGGATTTGGTGCAGGCACTAAGTATAGACCAATTTGTGGCTGTTATCATAAAAAGTTCCATATATTTTAATGAGCAACACACTCTTCAGAGGGATAATTGAAATTTCTGAAATTAATATTCAGTGTATTTCCTGGTAAAAGAAAGAATGAGACAAAGGATGAGTCATAGCTTACAAAAGACTTCAGCTCAAGGCTAATGACAATGCAGATTCAATCCCTGGCCTTGCTCAGTGGGTTAAGGATGCGGCATTGCCTTGAGCTGTGGTATAGGTCACAGACGTGGCTCAGATCCCTTATTGCTGTGGCTGTAGCATAGGTGGGCAGCTACAGCTCTAATTCGACCCCTTCCCTGGAAACTTCCATTTGCCTCAGGTAAGACCCTAAAAAAGACACACACACACACACACAAAATCAACATTCATTACGATTTTCTTTTAATTAGCCAAGTAGGAATAGAGGGATTTACCTTAATTTGGGAAGGACTACCTAAAAGAAATCTAAGCAATCATCTTACTAAATGGTAAAACATTAAAAGCATTTTTTTTTTCTATTAGAGGGGAAGACCAGGAGGCCTTGTATTACCACTATCGTAACACTGTACCGAAGGTCATATAATACAAGACAAAAAGAAATCTGGTTCAGGAGTTCCTGCTATAGCACAGTGGGTTAATAATCTGGCTTGTCTCTGGGGTGTTGCCGGTTCAATCCCCGGCCTGGTATAGTGGGTTAAGATCCAGCGTTGCCACAGATATGGTGTAGGCCACAGAGAGATGCGGCTAGGATTACACACCTGGCCTGGGAACTTCCACATGTCATGGGTGTGGTCGAAAAATAAAAAAAATTAAAAAAAAAAAAGGAAAGAAACCTGACTCATAAAGACAGCAACTTAAAAGAGAAAAAAAAAAAAATCCAGAAATAACCTCATGTAAATATAGAATATTTTAATATAATCCTTTGTGTATATGTGTTACAAATGCTATGCCAATTAACAGGAAAAGTGTATTATATGAATTTGTTCATATATGCATAAAATACATATAGGAAAATACAAAAAAAAAAACTGAGACGAAACAAATTAGGGCCAGAAAAAAGGGTGGAAGGGTAAACTATAAGCTTTTAAGTCCATGCAAAACCTAGTCAAAAGCTAAATAAAATGTATAGATTTTAGGAGTTCCCGTCATGGCTCAGCAGAAACAAATCTGACTAGTATCCCTGAGGACGAAGTTTCGAGCCCCTGGCCTCACTCAATGGGTTAAGGATTTGGTGTTGCTGTGGCTGTGGCGTAGGCCAGTGGCTACATCTCTGATTCAACCCCTAGCCTGGGAACCTCTATATCTCATGAGTACAGCCCTAAAAAGACAAAAAAAAAAAAAAAAAAAAAAGTATAGATTTTAAAAGATAAATAAGGGATTCCCTTGTGGCCTAGTGGTTAAGGATAAGCACTGTCACTACTGTGGCTCAGGTTACTACCGTAGCTCGGGTTCGATCCCTCTCCTGGGAACTTCCGCATGCCATGGATGAGGGCAAAAATAAATAAATAAAATAAAATAAAAGATAAATAAAAAGATGTCATTTTTGCCTATCAACTGACAAAAATTAAAAAGACTGGAATTCCTGCTGTGGCATGGCAGGTTAATGATTAGACCTGACTCCCTGGTGGCACAAGTTCAATTCCCCGGGGGCCTAGTGTTTAAGGATTTGGTGTTGTCACCATTGTGGCTCAGGTTTGATCCCAGGCATGGGAACTTCTACATGCCACAGGCATGATGAAAAACAAACAAACAACGCCACCTTACTTAACTTAGTATGATAGCCTCTAAGTTCATCTATGTTGCTGCAAATGGCATTATTTCTTTTTTTATTTTTGCCATTTAAAACTGAAGTATAGCTGATTTACAATGTTGCATTAATTTCTGCTGCATAGAAAAGTGATTCAGTTATACATATACATAGTTATACACATACTTTTTAAATATTCTTTTCCATTATGTTTTATCATAGGATACTGAATATAGTTCTCTGTGCTATACAGTAGGACCACATTGTTTATCCATTCTATATATAATAGCTTACATCTACTAACCCCAACATCCCACTTCATTCCTCTCCCAACTCCCCCGTCCCTGGCAACCACAAGTTTGTTCTCTAAACCTGTGAGTCTGTGTCTGTTTTGTAGATAGGTTAATTTGTGCCATATTTTATATTCTACATATAGGTGATATCATACAGTATTTGTCTTTCTCTTTCTGACATACTTAGTATAATGATCGATATTTGCATCTATGTTGCTGCATGCAAATGGCATTATTTTGTTCTTTTTAATGGCTGAATAGTATTCCATTGTATATATGCACCACATCTTCTTAATTCATTCAACTGTCCATAGATAACTAGGTTGTTTCCATGTCTTGGCTACTGGGAATAGTGCTGCTATGAACAAAGGAGTATATGCACCTTGAATTATAGTTTTGTCCAGTATATGTGAAATATGACACAAATGCACCTATTTGCAAAACAGTAACAGACTCAAATGAAGCTATCTACAAAACAGAAACAGATTTACACAAGACAGACTTGTGGTTGTCAAGGGGGAGGGGGTTGGGGGAGAAATGGAGTGGGAGTTTGGGATTAGCAGATGCAAACTATTACACATAGAATGTATAAACAAGGTCCTACTGCATGGCACAGGGAACATCCTGTGATAAACCATAATGGAAAATTAATATAAGGAAGAATGTGTGTGCGCATATATACGTGTGTGTGTGTGTGCATACACACACACACACGTATATATACAATGAATCACTTTACAGCAGAAATTAGTACAACACTGTAAATCTACTATACTTAAATTTTTTAAAATGTTGCAATGAATGCTGGATAAATGTTAATTCACTGTAGCATTGTTTCTAATTGCAAAATATTATAAATAATCTAAACGATCAACAATAAATAAGGAAAGGAATCAATTATGTCCATACAATGGACCACTGTGCAGCCATCAAAGCAATCATAGTTCTCTGCTAAAGACATTAATACACCACAAACATGGCATCAATCTGTAAAATACTGAACCAAAAGTCTTTATTCTTTTGGTTCCATGTTATTTTATTACTTTCCTTCCATAAAAAAAATAAAATGGAAAAGTACACATGAATTTGAAATTGATCCAAAATAGTTCTATTTGCTTACTTTAATTACTACCAGTGTTACCTAAATTATACTATAATAATTATTGCCACCAAAAACTTTCTTAGAATGAAAAAAAACAAACAAACAAAAAAAACAAAAAACAAAAAACTGTCCAATGGGCAGTCCTCCAAATTCCTAACAACAACAACAACAACATTGGAGGAGTTACACCATCTCTGGAGCACTGGGACACAGGTTCAATCCCTGGCCTAGCAAAGTGGGATTGCCAGCTGCTGTGTAGGTCACAACTGCAGCTCGGATATGATCCCTGGCCTGGGAACTCCACATGCCAAGGGTAGCCAAAAAAGAAAAAAAAATTGGGAATGAAAACCAAATCTGGGAGTTCCCATTGTGGCTCAGGGGTAACGAACCTGACTAGTAACCATGAGGATGCAGGTTCGATCCCTGGCCTTCTTGCTCAGTGGGTTAAGGATCCAGCACTGCCATGAGCTGTGGTGTAGGTCTAAGATTAGGCTTAGATCCTATGCTGCTATGATTGTGGTGTAGGCCAGCAGCTATAGCTCTGATTCAACCCCTAGCCTGGGAACTTCCATATGCCACAGGTACAGCCCTAAAAACAAACAAACAAACAAAAAACACACAAGCAACCAAATATGTCCAGCTATTTCTTTTTTGGGGGGCCTCACAAGGGGCATGTGGAAGTTCCCAAGCTGTGGCATAGGTCTCAGATGTGGCTCAGATCTGGTGTTTTGGCTGTGGTGTAAGTGGGTGGCTACAGCTAGGATTTGTTTTGACCTCTAGCCTGGGGACCTCCATATTCCCTGGGGTAGCCCTAAAAGACAAAAAATGAAAGAAAAAAAGAAATACATATAGAAAGGCAACAGAGGTAGTGTTTACAATCAGAACTGCTTCACTTTATTTATTTGCTATTTTTTTAAGGCAGTATCTGCAGCACATGGAAGTTCCCAGGCTAGGGGTTGACTCAGCTGCAACCACAGGCCTATGCCACAGCCACAGCAACTCAGGATCTGAGCAACGTCTGCAACCTACACCACAGCTCATGACAAAGACAGATCCCTTAGCCCACTGAACAAGGCCAGGGATCGAACCAGTGTTCTCATGAATGCTAGTTGGGTTTGTCTGCACTGAGCCACAGCCAAGAACTCTTTTTTTTTTTTTTTTTTTTAAGTATTTACAGTGTGCTCAAATCTAATTGAATTCTACTCACCTTTCCTTCATTGTCCCTATTTATTTTCTCTACTGGTTTCCTGTAACCAACAGCTTAAAAAAACACCTAGCACAGAATCTTCCGCAGTGGGTATTCAAAATTTTTTTCTTATTTTAAAAGATATCCCCACATCATCAGTTCTCTTATTTTGATAGCCATGTGTTGTAAGATATAAAATCTCTTTCTTTTACTCATTAAGAGATCAAGGAAACTTCAAAGTCCTACAAATCCCATCAAAAATGCTAAATCCAGATAACCATGAAGGAAGGCCTAACACCATCCTCCTGATGAAACCAAATATGACTGAAAATTGTGACTCCTCCATCTATTACATTAAGCACTATGCCAGAACCAAAAAGAAGAAAAGCTAACTGCTATTAAAGGATTAACATGACAATGAAAACTGAAAAGCAGGAAACCCAAAGTAGGGCTAAGCAAGTGAAGCTTCCCATAAGAGTCCAAAGCATCAAGCAATACTGAAGGGCCAGAGTTAATTGAGCTATTAAACATGAAAAGCTATTCAGTGTTAATAACTTCCTACCAGCAGAAGGGAAGGGCGAGGGTTTAACAGCAGTCTACCAAGAAAGTGGGAAGGCCCAGATCAGTAACAGATGTTCCCCAATACATGATGAACAAAAAATGTTCTACTCATAAAATGAGAAAAAGACAGTCTTTTCAGCAAGCAGTGCTGGGAAACCTGGACAGCTGCATGTAAATCAATGAAACTAGAACACACCCTCACACCATGCACACAAATAAAATCAAAATGGCTGAAAGACTTAAATATAAGACAAGACACCATCAAACTCCTGGAAGAGAACATAGGTAAAACATTCTCTGATAAAAATCTTATGAATTATTTTCTCAGGTCAGTCTCCCAAAGCAACAGAAATAAGAGCAAAAATAAACCAATGGGACCTAATCAAACTGAAAAGCTTTTGCACAGCAAAGGAAACAAAAAAGACAACTTACGGAATGGGAGAAAATAGTTTCAAATGATGCAACTGACAAGGGCTTAATCTCTAGAATATACAAGCAATTTATACAACTCAACAGCAAAAAAGCAACCACCCAACTGAAAAACAGGCAAAAGACCTGAATAGACATTTTACCAAGGAAGATGTACAGATGGCCAACAAGCACATGAAAAAATGTTCAACATCACTGATTATTAGAGAAATGCAAATCAAAACTACCACGAGATACCACCTCACACCAGTCAGAATGGCCATCATTAATAAGTCCACAAATAACAAATGCTGGAGAGGGTGTGGAGAAAAGGGAACCCTCCTGCACAGTGGTGGGAATGTAAGCTGGTACAGTCACTATGGATATCAGTGTGGAGGTATCTTAGAAATTTATACATAGAACTACCATAGGACCCAGGAATCCTACTCTTGGGCATATATCTGGACAAAACTTTCCTTAAAAAAGACACATGCACCTGCATGTTCATTGCAGCTCCATTCACAATAGCCAAGACATGGAAACAACAAATGTCCATTGACAGATGATTGGATTAGGAAGATGTGGTATATATACACAATGGAATACTACTCAGTCATAAAAAAGAACAACATAATGCCATTTGCAGCAACATGGATGGAACTAGAGACTCTCATACTGAGTGAAGTAAGTCAGAAAGAGAAAGATAAATACCATATGATATGGCTCATATCTGGAATCTAATATAAGGCACAAATGAAACTTTCCATAGAAAAGAAAATCATGGACTTGCAGAATAGACTTGTGGTTGCCAAGGGGGAGGGGGAGGGAATGGGGTGGTTAGGGAGCTTGGGGATAATAGATACAAACTATTGCCTTTGGAATGGATAAGCAATGAGATCCTGCTGTGTAGCACTTGGAACTGTGTCTAGTCACTTATGATGGAACATGATAATGTGGGAAAATAGAATGTGTACATGTATGTGTAACTGGGTCACCATGCTGTACGGTAGGAAAAAAAATTATATTGGCGAAATTACTACTAAAAATAGTAATAATAATAAAATGTATTAAGATGTTGGGAAAAAAAATGTTCTACTCCTTTCAAAATGCTTTCTGCCTTGGCTCATGGTTCCCTTCCTTAAGTAGAGAGCGCTGGTCCCATATCGCAGTACAGAAGACAATTCAGTCCATTCATTTGTTAGAGCAAGACTTTGCCCTCAGCTCCAGTTCACACAAGCCAAAGAGTGTGGTCCAGCAAGAAACAGCAAAGGTAGCAACCTTTGTAAAGCCTTTAACCTGCACCAAAGAAGGAACTGTATACACATCATATCCAACAGCCTAGGCACACTAAGTATTATTAACTACATAAAGAAATCGAAGCACACAGAGCCTAAATAAACAAGCTGCCCAAGGTCCTTCAACTCAGTAAATGAAGAGCTGAGATGCTAAGGTTCTGAGGTTTGAATTAAAGTCTTTTCAAATCCTACAATTGTTCCACCCACTAATGGCCTTGAGAAATGCAGGATATACACCATTCATCTCATCAGTATGTATGTTATCTGACATACATATTATGTCATATGTGACATTATATGTAACATGTTTATGACATATTATATAGTATGACATATATATTATGTCATGTGCTTGTCTATGCACAAAATTACTCTGGAAGATGTAAAAGAAACTGGCAACACTGGTTGTCTCAGAGATCTAGGTGGCTGAGATACATGGCAAGAGGGAGAATACTTACCAGATTCTCTTGTACGTTTTTAAGTTTAAATAATGTGACTATATTATCTACCCCCAAACTAAAATGTATTACTTTTATGCTTATATATGTTGTTTAAAGACTTTAAATATATAGTCTTTAACTAAACCATATTAGCTTTAACTAAAAGACTAATATATATATACAGTCTTTAACTAAATTATAACTATATATTTAGTCTTTAACTAAAATATATATATTACCTAAAATATACATACACAGACATGTGGATATCTGAACACAAATGGTCTAAAATGTGTTTTAAATTATGCCACCAAATGATGAGTTTGTTGACAGTCTAAAAGTCTTCTTATCAAGGCCAAAGATAATGAGTTAGGGAGCTCTACAAAGGGGTAAAGGCTCATAGCCACTTTTAGGAACCTTTAGCACTAAACAGGGTATGTGCCAAGACACTGTAAAAATTGTGCCACACCTGCTTTCCTGCTGGAGGCCTTTGCCAATAGCATGTTTACTAAATCCAATCTGGTATCTCTCCTCTCAGACTTAAAAATCACTCCCCAGACAAAGGTTATCAAAAAGGATGAAGAACTCCCAAAGACAACAGAAGAACATGGAATACAACATAGACGAAAAACAGAAAACAAAACAAAACAGAAATCTGGAGAATCAACAGGAAGCTCCTCACCATCAGCAAAAGCAAAGTCATCTTGGTTCCCAGAGATGGGAGTTGAGAGGAGTGGGGGAAGGAAAGGTCATTCTCCATAAGGAAGAACCCAAAGGCAGCTTGCCAACTGCTACCCATTCTAGCTGCTTAGTAAGAGGGTAAACCACACGATCAGAAGAAACCAGGAAAGTCTTTCTAGGGCAGGGGGGGAAACTAAAGGACTTGGAGGACCTAGGAGATGAGGGAGGCATTTAGTAACAATTTTTATCTCTTTGTCCAATTGATGGCTGAGACTTCAGAAAAGATAGGAGGAATGCGAATGATGGTCAATAAACTGGATATCATGTTGGAACTTTTTTTTAGGGCCACACCTGTGGCATATGGAAGTTCTCAGGCTAGGGGTCGAATTGGAGCTGCAGTTGCAGGCCTCTGCAACAGCAACAGCAATGCTAGATCCAAGCTGTATCTGTGACCCACACCACACGCAGCTCACCGCAATGCTGGATCCTTAACCCACTGGATGGGGTCAGGGATTGAACCTGAAACTTCATGGATACTAGTTGGGTTTGAGCCACAACAGGAACTCCATGCTGGAACTTTCTTCTCGTTTCCCTACTCCCAACACTGGCTTAGTTACTCCTATTCACCCTTTAGGTGTCAATCTAAACAGCACTCCTTCACCTTGGAAATTTTTACTGCCTTCCACTCAGGCACACAGTATTATAAAAAACTTATGTTACTGTCTACCTGCTCCCATTAGCATATAATGGGAATACAACATAGAAGAGAAACTCATCATTTGGTGGCATACTTTAAAACACATTTGGAGAGGCGCAGGGCCACGTCTTCCATGCTCACAAACGCATACTTAACAGCAAGCGCAGTGCACAGCACCATTTTGATGAGTAAATACTTGAATGATGATAGGTTCTCATTATTCCTACAGGAGTAGGAAAAATATGTTTGTCTGAATACCTGACAATCTGATTATGAGAGCTTAAAATTGAAAACAGAGGAAGAAAAAAATTCCTGGATAAAACTGGGAAAGAATATCAAGAACGGCATTAAAAAAGCAATGGAAGAGGTGAATATTAAATCACAAAAAAGACTATCTGAGAATTAAGTTGCCAATCTTTTTTGTTTGTTTCTTTTCTTTTCTTTTCTGCTTTTTTAGGGTCAAACCTGCAGCATATGGAAGTTCCCAGGCTTTGAGTCAAATTGGAGCTGTAGCTGCCAACCTAAGCCACAGCCATAGCCACACAGGATCCAAGCAGCGTCTGTGACCTACAGCACAGCTCACAGCAACACTGGATCCTTAACCCACTGAGCAGGACCAAGGATCAAACTCGCACCCTCATGGCTATTAGTTGGGTTTGTTACCACTGAGCCACAATGGGAACTCCAAGTTGCCAATATCTTTAACTTCAGACATCTATAACAGAGATATCCAAAGTAAGTTTACAAATTTTATGAAATAAATAAGACATATCTCATAAGAATCTGAGTTTAATGAATTTTTGAATGCAGTTCCAGATCCCTCAACCCACTGTGCCAGGCTGGGGATTGAATCTGTGTCCTGGCGCTAGAGAGACAGAGCCAATCCTACTGTGCCACAGCAGGAACTCCTTAACCACTCCTTCCTATGGTCAAGTGTGCTACCACAGTGGGGCATATGATACCCTGTGGGAAATGATAAACAATCATACCCAAAGATGGTCAATTTTTTTAAAAAAGTAATAGTAATAGGACTTGTAGTGGAGAATTTTAAAGGATAGAAAATAAATAAATAAAAAGATTTTAAAGAAATTCCCTGCAGGGAGGGAGACAAACAGATGTTTATTGAGAGCCTAGAGTATGCCTGCTGAGCCTGAGTTAAGCTCTGCATTCATGGTTTTTGCTGTTCTTGTTGTTGTTGTTTTGTCTTTTTGGGGCCCCACTCACAGCATATGGAGGTTCCCAGGTTAGGGGTTGAATCAGAGCTGTAGCTGTTGGCCTGTGCCACAGCCACAGCAATGCCAGATCCAAGCCGCATCTGTGACCTACACCACAGTTCACAGCAACACCAGATCCTTAACCCACTGAGCTGGGCTGGGGATCAAACCTGCATCCTCATGGATACTAGTCAGATTCATTTCCGATGAGCCACAACAGGAACTTCCTGCATCCATGTTTTATTCAAACTATCCAACAGTAGGTATTAAGACATTTTATACATGAAGAATTGGAGGCCCAGACAAGTTAAAGTCCATGCCAACTCACACAACTCATAGTACAATCAAGATTCCTAAACCAAATCTGACTCTAAAGCTCACACTCTTTCCCTTGATTTGCTCTGCATCTATCCCTGGCCTTGTCTCATTGCTGTAAATGACTAAGATAAAGGCCCTGGGTCATGCTGACCATATAAGACAGTTTTTAACTAAGAGAACAAATATACTGTAAAAGAAAACACAGATCTAAAAGATCAAAACAGGAGAGAGGAGTTCCCGTTATGGTGCAGTGGTTTAACGAATCCGACTAGGAACCATGAGGTTGCGGGTTTGGTCCCTGCCCTTGCTCAGTGGGTTAACGATCCAGCGTTGCCGATCCAGCGTTGCCGTGAGCTATGGTGTAGGTTGCAGACGCGGCTCGGATCCCGAGTTGCTGTGGCTCTGGCGTAGGCCGTGGCTACAGCTCCGATTCGACCCCTAGCCTGGGAACCTCCATATGCCGCAGGAGCGGCCCAAAGAAATAGCAAAAAGACAAAAAAACAAACAAACAAACAAACAAAAACAAACAAACAGGAGAGAATGGGCTAGAATGGTACTCAAAAGCAAGGCTTTGGAGTCAGACTCGGGTTTGAATCATCAGGTTCTACCACTATTGTTTAGAATGCAAGTAAATTACCTAACTTCTTTGAGCCTTAATTTCTACACCTTTATTTATTTATTTGTCTTTTTGCCTTTTCTAGGGCCGCACCCACGGCGTATGAAGGTTCCCAGGCTAGGGGTCTAAATTGGAGCTGTAGCCGCCAGCCTACACCAGAGCCACAGCAACGCGGGATCAGAGCCGCGTCTGCAACCTACACCACAGCTCACGGCAACGCCAGATCCTTAACCCACGGATCCTTAACCCACTGAGCGAGGCCAGGGATCGAACCCGCAACCTCATGGTTCCTAGTCTGAACTGTGTCACAACGGGAACTCCTTCTACACCTTTAAAATGGGAGTAATACCCCTTGAATCAGTATTATGAATTGGAGATAAAAAGTGATACTTTTTTTTCTTTTTCAGCCACACCTGTGGCATATTGGAAGTTCTTGGGCCAGAGATCAAACCAGCAATGCCACAGAGACAAGCCAGATCATTAACCTACTGTTCCACAGCAGGAACTCCAAAAACAGTATTTCTGAGGTTCTTGGCTCCTAAAGTTCAAGAAGTGGTAGTGAACACTGAATCTAACAAAATGATATTTAAGAAGTGTAAGTGCAAGAAAAATCAATTTTAGAAGCACCAGATGAAATTTAACAGAGGCACATAAGAAAAGTCTTAGGATTTCCTGCTGTTTCACAGGGGGTTAAGAATCTGACTGCAGTGGCTTGGGTCACTGCAGAGGCACAGGTTTGATCCCCGGCCCGGCACACAGTGGCTTAAGGATTTGGCACTGCCACAGCTGCAGCACACGTCACAGCTGTAGCTTGGATCCAGGAACTTTCATAGGCCGCAGGTGCAACCAAAAAAAAAAAAAAAAAAAAGAAAAAGATTTAGGAATCTTAGTTGACTTGAATCTATGAGTCAACAGTTTACTAAAACTGCCAAAAATTTGGAGCACATTATAGAAGCATGGTGCCCAAAACAAGTAAGCCCAAAACAAGAGGGCCTATCAGACTTCAACTGAAATGCTATCTTCAGGTCTGATGCTAAACCTTCAGATGGTCAAAAGTAAATCAGTATCAGTCCAGGAAAAGATCAGAATGGCAAGATGCTTTGAAAACACAGGAGCTAGTTCTTCTATCCTGGTTCTATATTTATATTCCCTTCCACTTCACACAGTGAAGCTACCTCTCAATTGCTTCCATTCCCTAATAACTAACACATCTCCCCTGTAGCTCCTTCCCTCTCCCTTGATCTTCATCTTCTACTTCCCTCTCTCCCCCTCCCCACTGCCTCTCCTTAAACACCTCAAGCTCAATTTTGCCAAAGTCCAATGGATCTGACAGGAGTGACTTGATGACTTCTAGTCCAACAATTTAGGATTAGGCACATCAGACCTGTTGCTACTACAGTCCTGTTTTGCAGATGAGACCTGCTGTTGTTAATCTACACATTTAACTGGCCCCATTTTCTTCCTGAGACCAAGCCCAATTTGTGCCCTAGGTGACTGAACCCTGAGTGTTACATATTCAAGAAACTGGGACCATGACCTAGAGCTTCATTACCCCCTCAAAGGGATACGGCTGGCCAAGAGGCTGCAGTTAGGCAATGTCAATCATTTCAGATCTCAGCCATCTCAAACTTGCTGAATCAATACTTCCAAACCCAAGCAGGCTTCTCAGATAAACTAAAGGACAAACCTATTCAAGCTCATAAAATAGTACAAGTAGATCAGCTTATTGTACCAAAGAAGCCATTTGCAAACCTACAAAGAATGAAACCTGGAAAAGCTGCCTGCAATCTGGCCATCCTCAGTGCAGTGTCCCATTTTCAACTCCAAATAGAACTGGGCTCAGCTCCCAGGCAGGACCCAGACAGTAAAATCTAGTAACTCCTATGTCCAGATTCTCATGGCAACTGACACTGGAGTAACACAAGCTTCCCTGTGGAATGGCCTTGTCAAAGTTGGCAGGTGTTCCTGGCTATATCAGAACAGTCTGTGTCTTCTTCCCTTCAATACTCCCTTGGAAGCCAAGCATCTCTCTAGGGAATGCCATCTGCAGTGGACATCAGGTGTCTCAACGCCCTGTTTTGCAGACACACCAGTTCATTTCTATTCCTCAAGTAGATAAGAGCTCTGCTCTGTCTTTACATCAGAGAAAGCCCAGTAAATGCTAGTCTTTTAGAACTCTGCCTCATTGTTCCCCTCCCTTGGAACAGCACAGTTCTAATATAAAATCAGATGATTCGATGATTCCTTCAGCTTTCATCCAGTTCAGTCAAGACTTAGAGGTCCAGAGCCTATTTGTACATCCAGGCTTTCTCTTCCTAAAGTGGGCCTAAGTGTCTAAGCTCACTTCCAAGGTGGTTCCCAGACCAACACAAAAGCACCCTAGTTATTTCCTTGACTACTAATTCTTAAACTTGAGTATACATTTGGAGCTTTGTTAAAATACACATTGTTGGGAGTTCTCTCGAGGCGCAGCAGGTTAAGGATCCAGCTTTGTCACTGCTGTGGCACAGGCTCAATCCCTGGCCTGGGAACTTTCACATGCCACAGGGGTGGCCAAAAAATAAATAAATTAAATTAAATACATATTGTAGGATCTCACCCCTAGAGCTTCTGATTCAGAAAGTCTGAGGTAAGACTTGAATATTTCATTTTAAACAAGTTCCCAAGGCATGCTCATGTTGCTGCTCTGGAGACTACACAGTGAGAACCACTGCTCTAGATCAACAATATTTCAAGTCATTCCCAAAACTATACTGAGAATGGAAGGGAAGAGGAGGATGCTGTACTTATATGGATCAACATGCATCATAA
Source organism: Sus scrofa (assembly GCF_054392235.1). Taxonomy (NCBI): domain Eukaryota; kingdom Metazoa; phylum Chordata; class Mammalia; order Artiodactyla; family Suidae; genus Sus; species Sus scrofa. The sequence continues at coordinate 66,684,734 of NC_139389.1, read as the reverse complement.
CATTCAGTGTATGTCCTACACAGACAACTCTTTGTTCTCCTACAGAGTAGACTTCAACTGGATCTCACAGGTGAAATACTTGAAATACTCATAAGTTTGAACAGATGACAATTCACATACTAACAAACTACTAACTGTACAGATAACACCCTATAACCAAGAAATGGTACTTATGTAAGATCAGTAGCCAAATGAGAAGTGGAAGTAACACCTATTCTCCTTCCTTTGCCCCACCAGCTACATTATTCACTAAATGAATTAAAACCGGTAAAGCACTTAGAATAGTGCTGAGCAATTTTTTAAATTGTGGTAAAATACAAATAACACTTATCATTTTTACCATTCTTAAGTATAGAACTCAGTGGCATTAAACACATTCACGATGCTGGGTAACCATCATCTCTATCTATACCCAAAACTTTTTCATCATCCTCAACACAAACTGTGTACCCAACAAACAGTAACTCCTTCTTTCCATCTTCTCCCAGCCTCTGGTATTCTACTCTCTGTCTCCATGAATTTGGCTATCTAGGTACCTCATGCAGGTGGATTCATACATTTGCCTTCTGTGTCTGGCTGATATCAGAAAGCATAATGTTTTCAAGGCCCATCTATACTAGAGCAAATATTAAAATTTCATTCCATGGAGTTCCCATCAAGGCTCAGTGGTTAACGAACCCAACTGGCATCCATGAATACGTGGGTATTTGATTCCTGGCCTCGCTCAGTGTGTTAAGGATCCAGTGCTATCATGAGCTGTGGTGTAGGCCAGCAGTTACAGCTCCAATTCAACCCCTAGCCTGGGAACCTCCATATGCCATGGGTGTGCGGCCCTAAAAAAAAAAAATTACTTTTTAAAGCTGAATAATATTCCATTGTATGTATAAACTACATTTGATTTAGCTGTTCATCTATCATTGGACACTCCAGTTGGCTTCTATCTTTTGGCTACTGGGAATAATGCTGCTATGACATAGATATATACATTCAAAATGTATCTATTTGAATGCTTGCTTCCAATTCTTTTTTTTTTTTTTTTTTTTTTTTTTTGGTCTTTAAAGGGCCGCAGCCACGGCATATGGAGGTTCCCAGGCTAGGGGTCCAATTGGAGCTGTAGACGCCAGCCTACGCCACAGCCTACGCCACACCGATCCAAGCCTCATCTGTGATCTACACCACAGCTCACAGCAACACCGGATCCTTAACCCACTGAGCAAGGCCAGGGATCAAACCTACGTCCTCAGGATGCTAATCAGATTCGTTTCCGCTGAGCCATGATGGGAACTTCCCAATTCTTTTATGGTCTTTTTTGTTTTGTTTTGGCTGTTTTGGCAGCATGTGGAAATTCCCAGTCCAGGGATTAAATCTGCACCACCACAGTGACAATGCTGATCCTTAACCACTAGGTCACCAGAGAACTCCACAATTCTGGATATACCTACGAATGGACTTGCTGGGTTCTAGGGCAGTTCTATGTTTAATCTTTTGAGAAACCACCAAACCGTTTTCTACTATGGCTGCACCATTTTACATTCCCACTAACAGTGCCAACATTTGTTATTTACTTTCCTTCTTTCTTTTTTTTAATTACAGCCATCCTAAGGGTTTAGCCACTATTACTGTCATAAGTTTGATGTGGGCTTTTACCAATACTTATTGCACTGTAAGGGACAGCATGACAACAACCAGAGGTTCTGACTAGTTTCCATATTTAAGTGATCCTAGCAATTTCATTCAAAACACAGGTTTCCAGTTGTTTCTAATTTTCTCACAAAATCACCTCCAAAGCACTTCCCTAGCTTGATATCAATTATGGAAGAAAATGATGCCTTGATGGTTAAAGAAAAAGATGGGCGGCTCTCAATTTTTTTTAAATGTTTTCTGTTAACTTAATTCCATAATAATGCTGAGTTTTACCTATATACAAAATGCTCTGTAAACCAGCTATAATGGAAAAGATAAAAATCATTATTTAAAAAAAAAATGCTGCACCAGCATTAAGAGAAATGTCACACGGTTTTCCCTAAAACATTTAAAATCCTAATCTAAAATAATAAATAAATAAATAAAAATAAAATAAAGTCCTAATCCAAAGAGATTTATTTCTGAAAACAAAAGTATTCTGGAAAATCTTGTATATTTTAACCTTGCTAGCTACATCCCTGACCTAGCCAGAAATTTATTTTTCTCTTCACTTCTGGGGTTTCCTGGCATGGAAGAGCTAAAGTCAATGAGACAAACGGCCATTCTCAAATAAAACTGTTTTCTTGTGCTCATGTAATATGTTCAAGGCTTCAGGTCTTTCTCACAGAAACTGCTTTTCTTCCTTTATGAATCTAAGAAAGAGAAAATTTGTTAAGTGTGTAAAGTAAAAACGAATGGAAAATCCTTTTTGGGGGGAATTTTCTTTTTTTTTTTTTGTCTTTTTGCTATTTCTTTGGGGCCGCTCCCACGGCATATGGAGGTTCCCAGGCTAGGGGTCGAATCGGAGCTGTAGCCACTAGCCTACACCAGAGCCACAGCAACGCGGGATCCGAGCCGCCTCTGCAACGTACACCACAGCTCACGGCAACACTGGATCGTTAACCCACTGAGCAAGGGCAGGGACCGAACCCGCAACCTCATGTTTCCTAGTCGGATTCGTTAACCACTGCGCCATAACAGGAACTCCTGGGGGGAATTTTCTTCTTCAACTTTTACACTTGGCAAAACTTCAGAAAAGAAACCTAGTAGTAGCTTAAGTACAGACAAAAACATGGGCAATGTAAAGGTATTAAGAAAAAATCAATTTAAAAAGCTGCAGTCTCATCCTAGTTACTGGTAAGCAAATACACCGTATGTACTTCCCCATTATGCTGATGATAATATGCGAAAGATTAAATGCTACATACAAAAAACTAAAGATTGGCTTCATAAAGGCAAAGAGGAGACCAACAGCATTCTGAGGTATAGCCAGAGACCCATATGGAACTTCAAGTTCATTAACCTCATTAAAGCATATAGTTTCTTTCATAAATGTCCAAATAAGCAGCTAGGAACAATGTAGCCATATCTCTGTAGAAAAAGTGTGAAACCAGGAACATTTAACCCACAAATGCCAAGAAAGAGCTTTTTCTGGTGTATATGTATATGGGTATGTCATACATAGAAACACATGGTTAAGACAGATCAAGTTCACCAGAGAGAACACTGCATTTAACCAGAAGAATCTGAGTTCCCGAGTTGGCTTCTCAGTCGATTACTGAGAGCTTCTGAACATCATCCCTATATCAGAAAGATAATCAACCTATGGAGGTCCTCTTGTAGCTCAGCAGTAATAAACCCAACTAGTATTCATGAGGATATAGGTTTGATCCCTGGCCTTGCTCGGTGGGGTAAAGGATCCAGCGTTGCCGTGAGCTGTGGTGTAGGTCACAGGTGAGGCTCAGATCCTGCATTGCTGTGGCTGTGGCGTAGGCTGGCAGCTCATATTGGACCCCTAGCCTGGGAACTTCCATATACTACAGGTGTGGACATTAAAAGAAGGAAGGAAGGAAGGAAAATCAACCCCCCAAAAACAATACTCACTTCATGGGGGTGTGAGGAATAAATTATTTCAATATACAGAGTTTCACTCGTTCTTCAGCAAACATATTTTGAACTCCTACAATATGCACTAAGGATAGAACATCAAGACCCTGCCCTCACTGCAGATAAGAGGTCCTTCTCCTTGTTGGGTACCCCACAATTCAAGAATTGCTAAGAGAACTGGAGGGCCATTCCTTAAGGGCAGAAAGCATGTGATTCATGCTTAACAAGAACCTGGCACATGGCAACAGATAATAAATGACTGCTAAATGAATGAACAAACTGTATTTCTGATTTGTTAATATGAAAAGGAAAAGAAATTGATACATAATAATTACCTCACTCAGTGGAGGAGCAGATACTTCATAGTAACACTCAGAAACATTTAGAAGGGAAAGCAAAAACCACACTTTCATTATTCCATGTCAGGACTCAGTATTATCATATAAATTTAGATTCGTCATAAAAAAATCTCACCATCTCTGATTACTCCTGAAAAGGCTGTGAAAATGTCTCTGTGTATATGTATGTAAGTATGTCATACATAATTATCTTTTTCAGAAAAGTATCTTCTGTGATAGTTATGCTGCAAAATAATTATGTTTTAGACTGGAGTTTTTTAGTATGTGAAGTCAATTGCAGAAACCAGTATTTGGGGACAAAGAATTTGAATAAATACTTACTGTGTTAACCAAAGACCTACTTTTATCTAAAAAGTAGGAAGTTGTAATTCTGTTCCTAAGAACTAGAAAATTCTTCAGATAAAAAGTATGAGGTCTCAGCCTTGACACTACTGATATTTGGGGCCAGATAACTCTTGGTTGTGGTGGGCTTTTCATCTACCATTATAGGATGTTTGGCAGTATCCTTGGCCTCTAACCACAAGATTCCAGGAGCACCCCCAATTATCAAATGTCTTGCTGGTGATTGACAAAATATTGTTGGGGGCAGGGGGGTAAAATCACTCTGGCTGAGAAACACTGAGATAAACAATGGAATGAGAATTTTTTCACAAAGGCTATTTAAATAAGATATGGAGGAGTTCCCGTCGTGGCTCAGTGGTTAACGAATCCAACTAGGAACCATGAGGTTGCGGGTTCAATCCCTGGCCTTGCTCAGCAGGTTAAGGATCTGGCACTGCCGTGAGCTGTGGTGTAGGTCACAGATGTGGCTCGGATCCTGAGTTGCTGTGGCTGTGGTGTAGGCTGGCAGCTACAGCTCCGATTCAACCCCTAGCCTGGGAACCTCCATATGCCGTGGGAGCGGCCCTAGAAAAAGCAAAAAGACATAAATAAATAAATAAATACATACATAAATACATAAAATAAATAAGATATGGAAGATGATACGAACTATCACTCCTTGGACTCTAAACAGGAGTCATTTTTTAGATTATCAGATGACCTTTTGATGTTTTATTGGGTTAAAAAAGAGAGATGATAATCAGTGCACCTAAAGGTAATCTATAACCTAGAAAGAATAAATAAACCAGTGAACTAATAGTACATTAAGTGTTAATAGCATAAAATGAGCACAGGTAGCCTCAAGACCATCTTCTAGATACAGTATTCATGCATGGCAACTATTAAAAGCCTTAGGCTATTTAGAAATCCTCCGTTTCATTGCTACAAAGTAGGATTCTTAATTTCTCCTCCTATTTTATTTGAAAAAAAAAAAGTTTCTGTAGCAGAGAGGACAAGAATACTATTATTACAGATATTTATTGACTATTTTGTAACTGTAGGGATTTTACTTACTTAAATTAAGCAGGTCTCAAGTTCCAGCTGTGGCTCAGTGGGTTAAAAACCTGACTAGAATCCATGAGGATGTGGGTTCGATCCCTGGCCCCATTCAGTGGGTTAAGGATACCGCATTACTGTGAGCTGTGGTATCAGTCACAGATGTAGCTTGGATCTGGCGTTTGTTGTGGCTGTGGCACAGGCCAGCCACTGCAGCTGTGATTCAAGCTCTAGACTGGGAATGTTCATATGCCACAGGGGCAGCCCTAAAAAGACCAAAAAAAAAAAAAAAAAAGTAATGAATGAATTAATTAAGCAAGTCTCCTGAAAGCTCTTTAAGGAAAGAGGACAAAACAGACTCAAAAATACTAAATAAAATTCCTGGAGCCACAAGGAAGCTGAGGATTCCCAAAGTTTACCGAAGACTCACTATCAGGAGTTCCCTTGTAGCACAGCCGGTTAAAGATCTGGTGTTGTCACTGCAGCGGCTCAGGTACCTGCTGTGGTGTGGGTTTGCTCCCTGGCCCTTTCACATGCCAAAGGCACAGGCAAAAAAAAAAAAAAGAAAAGATTTATTGCTGTCACCTTCCCTAAGGCCCAGATTTCACTTGTAAATAGCTTTTTTTTTTTTTTTTTTTTTTGCTATTTCTTGGGCCACTGCCGCAGCATATCTCCAGGCTAGGGGTCAAATCGGAGCTGTAGCCACCAGCCTATGCCAGAGCTACAGCAACGCGGGATCCGAGCAGCATCTGCAACCTATGCCACAGCTCACGGCAGCGCCGGATCGTTAACCCACTGAGCAAGGGCAGGGACCAAACCTGCAACCTCATGGTTTCTAGTCGGATTTGTTAACCACTGCGCCATGACAGGAACTCCCTAAATAGCTCTTAATAGAAAAATCCCAGGGAATTCCTGTTGTGGCTCAGCAGGCTAAGGACCCAACTAGGATCCATGAAGATGAGGTGTGGAAACATGGCCTCGTTTAGTGGGCTAAGGATGTGGCGTTGCTGCGGTTGTGGTATAGCTGCAGACGCAGCTCAGATCCGGTATTGCTGTGGCTGTGGTGTAGGCCAGCAGCTGCAGCTCTCATTCAACCCTTAGCCCAGGAACTTCCATAAGACAAAAGAAAAATGACAGAATTGCATTAACCTTAAATACTGGGATCTCAGCAGCTGACAGCATAATCCTAAACCTGTTACAGAGCACAGCATTTTTCACAAGTTATTGGTTTTAAATATAAAAGAAACATAGTCTTTGTAGAGAATATAAAAAAAAAACTTTTTTTCTTTTCAGGGCCCCACCCACAGCATATGGAAGTTCCCAGGCTAGGGGTTGAATTGGAGCTGTAGCTTTTAGCCTACACCACAGCCACAGAAACACAGGATCCAAGCCACATCTTCGACCTACATAACAGCTCATGGCAATGCCGGATCCTTTAACCCACTGTACAATACCAGGGATGGAACCCGCATCCTCATGGATACTAGTCGGATTCATTTCCACTACACCATGAAGCAAATTCCCAAAAAACCTATTTTTAAAAATACTGATTTTAGGAGTACCTTCTGTGATTCAGCGGGTTAGGGATCTGACGGTGTCTCCATGAGGATGCATGGTCGAACACTGGCCTTGCTCAGTGGGTTAAGGATCCGGCGTTGCCACAAGCTGTGGTGCAGGTGGTGGATGTGGTTCAGATCCAGTGTTGCCATGGCTGTGATGTAGGCCAGCAGCTGCAGCACTGATTGGCCTGGGAACTTCCATATGCCTCAGGTGTGGTCATAAAAAGACTGTAATAATGATGTCGGAGTTCCCATCATGACGCAGTGGAAACGAATCCAATTAGGAACCAAGAGGTTGTAGGTTCAATCCCTGGCCTCCCTCAATGGGTTAAGGATCCAGCGTTGCCATGAGCAGTGGTGCAGGTGGCAGATGCAGCTCAGATCCTGCGTTGCTGTGGCTGTGGTGCAGACCAGCAACTGTAGCTCTGATTTGATCCCTAGCCTGGGAACCTCCATATGCAGTGGGTGTGGCCCTAAAAAGCAAAAAAAAAAAAAAAAATGATGTCTATCATGTAATAATGGGGTATAGAAAGGCAAATGCAAAGGTAAATATTAGCCATTTGTTCAAGCAATGAAAAAGTAATTAATAGATGACTGTCCTGGGACCCTTCATTACTAAAGTCATGGCTGGCTCTCTTTAGACTCTGCCCATCAATTCTGAGAATACAATCTGGTTTCATAATAATTCTATTAGGCTAGTCAGATCTGTGTCACCATGCTGGATAAAAGACAAGAAGTGTGTGTCTGTGTTTTGAATGGATTTGCTCTTTCAGAGGAAACGAGTACATATAACAAATACTGTCTTTCCCAGAGAAAAAACGAAATGCTTTTCTCGGAAGCAGAAACTAAACAAAAAGTCACCTCTAATCTACCATTTTGGTTGCATTATTTTATAGTCTGGACCTAAGAGATAACCAATCCTTAATTAACAAACACGTTTTCCCATGGGCTTCGAAGCTTCTCTGCCTCCCACCCCCAGCCCCCAGCCCCTGACATCTCAGGTTTTAAAGAAGTCTTTTAAAAATCAGGTATCAAAGTGTTCATTCCAGTAAGTACAGGCCCTCCAGTACTGAACAATGCAGGCTAAACTACCTGTTCTAGGAACATCTGCCCCTACTCCAGAGGAAGAATTAAAAAAAAAAAAAAAAAAAAAAAAGTGACTATTCCAGGATTCAGAAAGGGCAACCAAGGATCTCTTGCATGGAGGTGTATATGGGAGACAGGGGGTGTGATGGTGATTGATTTGGAAAAAGAAGGTATCCCCAATTTATCTGAGACATCAAGGCAGAATGATAAAACAGGTGTGAAATGGCTGGAATTGCACCGGACATCTAAGCACCTGAACAAATATCCAGAGCTAGGGACTATGACATCTCGTCTTGACACTGCAGTGAACCAACCATTCTGCTAAAATGCGTCTTAATAGCTATTCATTTTTTAAAATTCTTTTGGCTACCCCATGGCACATGGAGTTCCTGGGCCAGGGATAGGATCTGAGCCACAGCTGGGACCCGTGCCACAGCTGCAACAATGCTAGATCCTTAACCCACTGCGCTGGGCTGGGGATGGAACCTACAACCCAGCATTCCAGAGATGCTGATCCCCTTGTGCCACATCAGGAATTCCAGAATCTTAATATTTAGAAAACAAAGCTGGAGTATCCCAACATTACTATGCCTTTTCCAGGTCAGAAAATGAGACTCAAATATACTGACCTATAATGAATCCAAATTTTTACCTCTAAAACAGTTCAGCCTCTTTTTACAATGTCTGTCTTACTTTTCAATTCATTCATTCAGTACCAGGTCAGATTCCTTGGAGAAAAATCTCCAGGTCTCTTTAACATTCACAACTCAGAAATAGTTGTGACAGGCTCAGAAATTTTTAAAGAGTAAAATTCTCACATTCAGATGAGATTTTACCTAATTGCTAATTACAATATCTTTAATTGCTGGCAACAACAAAAAGAATGAGAATTCTTCATCTCTTCTTCCTCTCCTTTCGCTCTCTGGAAGGCCTCAACGTTATGAATCATCTGGTCCTTGACGTATGGTTACTTCCAGGGGGACAGATGACATTTAACACAGGACATGTGAGGCTGTGGGAAAAGGAAGTTCTTGGCCACAAGAACCAGGACGAAACCCCTGCCCCTGAGAAAAATGCCAAAAATCTCTGAAGTCCACTATAAGGCAGTTAAATTTTTAACTTTAGAAGATCTCATTATAAAAATACAAACCATGGCATGGAATTAGGTTTTTGAAAACTACACTATGAAGGCTGCAAGATAACTATTTCCTGACAATCCATGCTAAGTTGATGGTCCCCAGTGTGAATATGAATATTTTTCCCCTCTTGGGATTGTTTTAAGCTAACTTGGCTCTAAAATCTTTCACTATTCAAAGACAGAGACTATCATAATGGCTAACTTAACTGAGTGCTGACTATTGTGATGGATATCTGCCTGCATTAGCTCATTAATCCTTACAACAATGCTATAAGCTCTAAACAACATAAATTCTAAAATAAAAATTTCCTTTGGAGGTTTTGAAAATAAGTATTAGATTACTTAACTTTAATGAAACTCATGAGTTATTTTTAATGTGATAGAAGTACTATATAAGTTATTAAAACCATCTAAAATGAAAATATGAATAAAAGCATTAACACTTTAGAAAACCATTATTCTATCCTATCTGTCACTACTGGGATATGCATGCAAAATTATAAGACCCTATATAATTCGTTAGATATTCCATCAAATATCCCAATAATCCTAGTTAAAAGTCTTTTATGGTTTATTGCAAAGAGGGAGTTCTCCTCACAACTTATCCCAGACAGATATAAACCAAGGAGCCCCACTTTAATTTACTATATGTTACACACAGAACAGATGAATAAGACACCCTTAACTATCCCTAGCAGTCAAGTTAATTATAATTTAGGAAATTCGATAAAATTACAAACGTCAGTTAAAGTTACAAATGTGAGTATATGCTTTGGAAAAGTAAAATTAAGATAATAATAAAAGAATGAAGATTAGTACTGAAATGTAGAAATTACCCTTCACAGTGGCAAATGTACAATTTTGCCAGCCTATTAAAAAAGACTTTTAGGAGTTCCCTTGTGGTGCAGTGGATTAAGGACCCAGCATTGTCCCTGCAGTGGCATGGGTTCAGTCCCTAGACCTGGGAACTTCCACATGCCGCAGGTGCGACCAAAAAGAAAGGCTTTTATATTCACACATAAACATATCAAAAAAAGAAACACAAAAACAACTTGGTTTCTACAGTTTGAGGAAATAATATTCTTCATATTTAGAGACTATTAACCAAGAATAGTTATTTCTCTTATACGAAAGAGAACAAATATATTTTTTATTATTTTTTTACTTTTTTTTTTTTTTTTTGTCTTTTTAGGGCCACACCTGTGGCATTTGGCGGTTCCCAGGCTAGGGGTCAAATCAGAGCTGTGGTCTAAGCCACAGCCACAGCAACAAGGGATCTGAGCTGCCTCTGTGACCTATACTACAGGTCACGGCAATGCTGGATCCTTAACTGTAGGCAACCAGGGAACTTCAAAAATGTACTTTATTTTTTAGTATTTTGGCCACGCCTGCTGCATGTGCAAGTTCCTAGGCTAGGGATGGAAACCCCAAGCCACAACAGTGACAATGCTGGATCCTTAACCCCTTGAGCCACCAGAGGACTCCCCCAAAATTTATTTAAAAAAATATATTTGTTGGAATTCCCTTCATGGCTTAGTGGTTAATGAACCCAGCTAGTATCCATGAGGACACGGGTTCGATTCTTAGCCTTTCTCAGTGGATTTTTTAATTTTTAATTAAAAAAAAATTTTTTAACTTAAAAAATAAATAAAAATAAATCTGTATTGTGACTACACCTCAAATCGGAGAGGTGCCAACTCTATATTAAGGAACAAATTTTTTCCAAGAGTAATTCATCACAATTTCTTACACATACTGTACAATATGTTTCTGCTGGCAATAAACAGGTCTGAGTAAAGGTTTTCCAAATTTTTTCCTATCTGCATTTTTTTAAACTGTATTTTAACAAGCATCATCAAAACCAAACACATTTATCAATACCAAACCCACAAAATCAGCTATTATATACCCATGTAGGCATTTTGGTAAACTGGGTAATTGCTTCATGAGAAGTAATACAGTTAGTATAAATAATAAAGGGAACATTTGCAGTTGAGGTAGAATAACCCAGCTCTGGGTGGAAATCATGGCTCCTTCATTGCTAGCTATGTGAACTTGGGCAATTTCCTTCTCCCAGTCTGAGTTTTCTTATTTGCAAAATAAGGTAAAAATTCCAATCTCATGAGGATTAACTGTATCAGAAATGTCGGGCATAAGGCCTGACTCAAAGCAGGAGCACAGGAAACAGTTAGTGTTATTACTCTGTTGTTATGCATGTAAACTCCTTAGAGAAAAGCATACTTTTTCTTGTAACTCAATTGTAGGATCTATAATACTGAGAACTGAAAAAATAAAGGCAAAAAAGATCAAAGTCACAAATGGGGTTGGGATGATATCAGTTCAATGCATGCCTAGATAGGAAATGAGACTATCAAGTAATAATGATGACCTTTAAAATTTATATCAAAATGAACAACATCCTTTTTTTTTTTTTTTTTTAACTTTCTCAGTTGCACCCACGGCATATGGAAGTTTCCAGGTCATGGATCCAATCTGAGCTGCATGCCACAACTGTGGCAATGTAGCAACACTGGATCCTTAACTCACTGTGCTAGACCAGGGATCGAACTGGCAACGCCACAGAGACAAGCCAGATCATTAACCCACTGTGCCACACCAGAAACTACAACAGTGTCCTTAGTTTATTTATTTATTTTTTTGCTTTTTAGGGCCACACCCTCGGTATATGAAGGTCCCAGGCCAGGGGTCGAATTGGAGCTGCAGCTGCTGGCCTATGCCAGAGCCACAGCAACCGTCCTTGTTTTTACAAGTCACTCAGAAAAGGAGATGATGCTGTGTACAAATCACATATATAACTACTCTTCACTCCACAAGTATTTCCTGAATGTCCTTAAGTGCCAGTCTTTATGCTAGGCAGTATGCATATATGATGGTGAGCAAAACTAAACCCAGTCCCAGGCCTCATGGAGCTTCCAGCCATGCAATCATACGAATACTATAGACTTGTGATAAAAGACATAAAGTACATGGTATTCGGAGAGCCAGTAGGAGCTCTAATTTAACTGGGGAGATCAAGGAAGGCCTTCCTGAGGAAGTGAAAAAAGAGAGATGAAGGATGAAGAGGGTATTTCCAGACAGAGGAAAGCAACTTGTGCAAAGACCCTGCAGTAGGAGGAAACAGGCAAGAATGCAGGATCAGGAGTTCCTTTGTGGTGCAGCAGGTTAAGAATCTGGCATGGTCACTGGAGTGGCTCAGGTCGATGCTGTGGTGAGGGTTCAATCCCTGACCTGGGAACTTCCACGAGCCTTGGGCACAGCCAAAAAAAAAAAAAAAAAAAAAAAAGGATGCAGGACCAAAAGGCCAGTATGCCTAGAGCAAAGATGAAGTGTGAGAATTAGCTAAGGCTCTAAACCATACAAGAGCTAAAGCTTTGTAGACCATATTCAAGCACTGCAACAATCCCAAGGGTGATGAAAAGCCACTTGAGGGTTTTATGAATGCTTACTTTGGGGGCAGGTAAGCTAAAAGGAAGATGCAATCAGATTTGCAATTTGGCTTTGGTTTCTGGAATAAGAGGAAAGGAATGTAGATGGATCAGGTAGGAAACTAAAGTTCTGTCAGGATGGGACAGGACTTTGGACTAAGCTGATGATAATGGTGGTGGTGGAAGAAGTCAGAGAATTCAAGAGATATTCAGGAAAACCTGATGATATATAACACATGGGGGCGGAGGGAGAACAAAGTATCCAAAAAAAACTTTGGAGTTTATGATTTAAATGACTGTATAGAAAGAGGTACTATTGAGAGGGATCTGCTCTAGAGCATCTTTTTTTGTTTTGTTTTGTTTTGTTTTTTTGCTTTTCAGGGCCGAACCCAAGGCATATGGAGGTTCCCAGGCTAGGGGTTGAATTGGAACCTACACCACAGCCACAGAAACCCAGGATCCAAGCCATGTCTGCAATTTACACCACAGATCACAGCAACGCCAGGTCCTTAACCCACTGAGTGAGGCCAGGGATGGAACCCGAGTCCTCATGGATCCTAGTCAGGTTCGTTACTGCTGAGCCACGATGGGAACTCCCAGAACACCTTTAAGCCAGTTTACACACCCCATAAAGAGCCTGAAACTGTGTTATCCAGTTTGATCTCCTACTTATGAAATAGATTTCCAAAAGTTTTTTCTATTTCCAAAAATCAAATTGACTCTCAACTGTACAAGATTTTTCCAACACTGAAGGTATTTCAATAAGATTTTGCCACAAGTTTTGAAATCAACTCCAAATGAGTTCTAAAATTGGTTTGAGCAATGGGGCAGCATTATGAAATAATGTGTCATTTCCCATGACTACTTTGATAAGACTACCAAGCATTTGTCCTGTTTAATTTAAATATTTTAAAGAAATCTTAACAGTTAAGAGTACACTCCCAGAGTTCCCATCGTGGCACAGTGCTTAACGAATCCAACTAGGAACCATGAGGTTGCAGGTTCGATCCCTGCCCTTGCTCAGTGGGTTAACGATCCGGCTTTGCTGCAAGCTGTGGTTCGGGTCGCAGACGAGGCTCGGATCGCATGTTGCTGCGGCTCTGGCGTAGGCTGGCAGCTACAGCTCCGACTGGACCCCTAGGTGGGAACCTCCATATGTCGCGGGAGCGGCCCAGGAAATGACAAAAAGACAAAAAAAAAAAAAAAGAAAAAGAGTACACTCCCATGTTGGAGTTTCCGTTGTGGCACAGCAGAAACCAATCCAACTAGGAACCATGAGGTTGCGGGTTCGAACCCTGGCTCAGTGGGTTAAGGATCTGGTGTTGCCATGAGCTGAAGCGTAGGTCACAGATGTGGCTCGGATCTCACATTGCTATGGCTGTGGAGTAGGCCGGCAGCTGTAGCTATGATTAGACCCCTAGCCTGGGAACCTCCATATGCCGAGGGTACGGCCCTAAAAAACAAACAAAAAAAAAAAAAAAGAGGAGGACTTTCATGTGATATTAAACTGTGAAATTTTATACCATAATTGGAATTATGCTTTTATGTTTGTGTTTCAACATTTTGAAATGCCTGTAGAAAACTTGATATTTTGGAAGAAAAGCTTAAAAAAATAACTTTTTGATCTTAATATACATATTTTTTACTTTTACTATTTCCATCCAGTCCTTGTTAATTCCCATCACATTTATTCAATGTAAAAGATTTTTTCAGGGGGGAGGAAGTGGACTGGGAGTTTGAGGTTAGTAGATGCAAACTACCGCATTTAGAATGGATAAGCAATGGAGTCCTGCTGTATAGCACAGGGAACTATATCCAATCTCTTGTGATAGAACATGATGGAAGATAATATGAGAAAAACACACATGGCTGGATCCCTTTGCTACACAGCAGAAATTGACAGAACATTGTAAATCAACTATAATAATAATAAATAAAAATTTTTTAAAGTGTAAAAAAAGATTTTTTAATAAACACAGTTTTATATATGTAGACACTAAATACAGAATAAAGCTAACATTTTATTGATACTATGAATACTTTACTACTCTTCTCAGTTTTAGTTTTTAAATTTGTAACCAAACGACATTTTCATAGTGAAATCGTGATGCCCTCAAGCCTTAGAAACATAACCTTCAAATCTGACTAGCCCAAGGAAAAGAAGTGAAAGAGTTTTTTTCCCTTTAAAACCAACCTAACATATCACACTCTAGTGCTGAAGTAGTATTTCCCTAATTTTGCCAGAGTGGGCTCTTTGGTCACCAGCTTGCACTGGCTACTGACTCGTATTTTATCAACATTAAATTGAAGTTACCAGGATGTTACCACTGCTTGTACAGAACAGTAGAATTTCTTTTCCCCATGCTGATTTTATCTCTAGGCATCAAAAGACAAGACTGTAGCCTGAAGCCAAATATGAAAAATGTCATCTCCACAAATGAGGAGAGAAGTCAAGAGCTTTTTAAAAATCAAATCTTAAGCCCACTAACCACTATCAGTTTGTAAAACCAGACTATCTCCATACTAGAGGCTGTACTACCAAATGTGGTCCTCGGGAACAACGGCTCGGTAAGCTTGAAATGGGCTACCAGCATGGTTCATCTTTTCTTATTTTAGGTGTTTTTCTGATTTTCTTGTTTTTAAACATGGAATCAGACCATGGCTAAATCTGAGCATGAGCAAGAAGAGACAGTGAAAAGACTTTAGGATTCCAATCTCGGCTAATGGACTTTCCCACCATCCTCCGGAGTGGTCCATGTCTCCCCAGCAGGAATGTGGGGGAGGGAAAGGTACATGGGCCTTGGGCTCATCCCTCACCCAAGCCCCCAAAATGACACTGCAAACCACTTCCTTCTGGGAACTGAAAGTCATAAGCTTTAAGGGACAATGGAGCTCAATGCAGACTTCAGAAAGATGGAGACAGGGAGATGAGATGGGGGAGGGAAGTGGGGGTGAGGAGATGCGCCCAGCCAAAGAAAGCTAAATAGGGCGGTCAAGGCCAGGGACTTAGGGAGCCTGGGAAGGCCTGGATCTTCTAGAATCTATCCAAGTAGGCCACAGCCCTCAAAGAAGCCCGAGGGGCTCATGTGAAAATCTAGGGCATCTATGGACTCAGTGCCTATCACTGTCCTGGGAAGGGGAGACAGTCCTCACAGGAACCGGCCCCCCAAGTGGGGCTTTTCCTGCCCTTAGAAAACCACAAACCCTCATGGAATGAAGCAAAATACGTAGAGGGGTGTAAGGCCGGAGGCAAAGTAGGTGTTCTGCAAACATTGGGGGGGGGGGGGCAGAGGTAAAGGGAAGCTTCCCAATTCGAGAACTTTAATCACCGCCGAATAGGAGGAGAGGGCAATATGCGGCACCAGAGCAGCAAACAGGAGCGGCCGTGGGCGGGAGCAGAGGCCGGCAGCCTCCCCGCTTCGGGGGATGACGGCCTGGGGCGCGGCCGCCGGGGGGCTCGGGGGAGGCCACCGCGGACCTGGAGCCGCGAAGAGCGCGGCCGGGCTAGGCCTCGGGGGTCCGGACACACCCACCGCGCGGCCGCAGCCCCGCTTACCTGCTCCTCCTCTGGGGTCAGCTCCGGCGCCATGTCGGGCTGGGGCGCGGTCGCGGGCTCCATCCCGCCGCCGCCGCCGCCGCCGCCCGGCGGACAGAACTCGCCCGGGAGCGCAGGGAGCCCGGTGCGGTGGGCCTCCGCTTCCGCGTCCCCGCGCCTCAGCAGCCCCGGGCCGGCTTGCGCATGGCTGGGCCGGCAGGGTCCGGCGCCCGCAACGGCCGCAAACGCCGCTTCTGTTTCCTTAAGAAAAAGCTCTCCGAACTGTCGCTCTCTTCTGGGCGGAAATCCTTTTTTATTTTCTTCGTTCCTTTCCTCACACTCCCCCTCCTATCCCGGGGAAGGGGGGGGGGAATAGAGCAGGCAAGGAGCTAATCGGAATTAAAAAGGGAAATGTGGAATCAAGAAGTTTCTAAGGCCAGAGCAAGGGCCGCGGGGGAAATTTGCCGAAGGCCGCCGGCCTCCTCCGCGTCCACCTTCCTCCGCGGCGCTCCGACTCCTCCAGAAGGTGACGAGGAGTCTTCGGGGATGCGGGGCCCTGCGACCAGCGCCCCGGCCTCTCAGCCCCGTTCCTCTAAAGCCGTGTGGCGAGAGGGAGGGAGAGAGGGAGGGAGCGGGGGAAACGCGCCCCCCTCCGGGCTCACGGCCAGCCCCGCGGCCCCACCGCGTCCGCCCGAGCCCCCCGCGGCTCCATTGAGAAACTGAGCGTCTCATTCACAAACAGGCGGCGAGGAGGGCCCGGCCGAGCGCGGCCACGTCCGGGAGGGGGAGACAGAGAGGAGCCCGGGGGGCGGGGGCAGCGGAGCTCGAGCAGAGGCCCTCGGAGAGGAGGGGGCGGGGGAGGCCGGCGGGGGGGAGGGGAGATCCAGAGGAACTAGGGCGGGGGAGGGGCTCCGGCGACTCTGGACCGCGGAGAGTGAGAAAAAGGAAGAAAGGGGTGCGGGTTTCATGACGTTAAGCTCCCTGGAGGAGGAAGAGAATACATGTGTTTGAAAACTAGGTGCTAACGGGAACCTGGCCTGGGGTTACTTGCTCTACCACTTAGGTACGAGGAACCCACAACCTTCATCTATTTCCATGTCATTTGCGAACTGAAAACCCCTGGAATGGTTGCTTGTGAGGTCCAGGATGCGCAGGTGGAAGGAACAGACCCTGCTAGCTGGTTGCTCGCGGCCCCAGCTCGCTCTCTCCTTGCTGGCTGTATCCTGTAATCCATCACCAGTGTGGCTAATTTTAGTCCCTCACAAAAACAGCATCTGATTTCAAACCACTTTCAAGAATCACGGAGTTTTTGCAAGCCTTTGCTTTTCGCGAAGGCAAGTGCAGCAAAGAGCTTGGGAGTCTTACAGGATACAGTCTTGGGAGTCAGTTTGGGGGTGGAGGGGACAGAGGAAAAGGAGGACTAGGTCTGGCACGTTTTTGCATCATTCCAGACCAAAACTAAATATTCCAAAAGGGATCCAACTAACAAGTGAGTGCCACAGCTAGTTCCAAGAGCTGAAGCCTGGAGAACTCACAGAGAGAGGCCCATGGGAGGGGTCTTAAGACAACTGAGGAAGATGCTGTGAGTTCTGATGCTCCTTCTGGGACTTTAAAAGCAATTTCTGGAGTTCCCGTCTTGGCTCAGTGGTTAACGAATCCGACCAGGAACCATGAGGTTGCGGGTTTGATCCCTGGCCTTGCTCAGTGGGTTAAGGATCCCTGGCCTTGCTCAGTGGGTTAAGGATCTGGCGTTGCGGTGAGCTGTGGTGTGAAGTGAAAAAAAACAAAACTCAAATAGTGTGCATAATAGGCTGTCATCCTTATAAAGGAAAAAAAATGAGTATGTGTTTTTAAATTTATTTATATATAAAAGAGCTTTGAGGGGATACATAAGAAAGATGGTAGTGGTTGTCTCCCAGAAAGAGAGAGAACCTAAGGGAGAGAGAGACTTTTCCCTATATGGTCAATTGTACATTTTAAGTTTCTTTTAAAACTTTTTATTGAAGTATAATGTACATACAGAATAGTGACAATATGTATACAGTATGACAAATTTCATAAACTGAGCACGCCCATGTACCCAGCACATAGATCAATAAATAGGACATTCCCAACTTACCAAAGCCCTCATGTCCCCTCCAAGTAACTATTCTCATTACCACTGTCTTTGCTGCTAACAAACATTGTGTGTGTGTGTGTGTGTTTAAATTCTGCACGTGGACATATAACCTTTTCCCCCAAAAAAATGTTAAATAGTAACTTAAAAAAATATATAGGAGTTCCCGTTGTGGCTCAGTGGTAATGAACTCAACTAGTAGCCATGAACGTGGGTTCGATCCCTGGCCCCGATTAGTGAGTTAAGGATCTGGCGTTGCTGCGAGCTGCGGTGCAGGTCGCAGAGGCAGCTTGGATATGGCATTGCTGTGGCTGTGGAGTAGGACAGCAGCTGCAGCTGTGATTCGACACCTAGCCTGGGAACTTCCATATCCCACAGGTATGGCCCTGAAAAACTACGTGTATATATATGTGTGTGTATATATGTGTGTGTGTGTGTGTGTGTATATATATGTATATATGTGTGTGTGTATATATATATGTATATGTGTGTGTGTGTGTGTGTGTGTATATGGTTTTTCTTCCTAAGCAGGCAAATGGCTATAGGACCAAGCTGGAGTAAGAAATGGCAGAACCTTAGTAGTACAAACCACTGATTGAACACAAAAAGATGGAGTTTCTTACATTTATATTTACATTTTTTACACTCGTTTTGTCCAGTGGGCCTCAGGACAGCAGGGGTCAGTGATTATCTAAAGGTCACACAGCTCATTAATTTGTATTGAGCTAGAACTGACTCCTAGTGCAGGTATCAGGTTAGGACAATTTTAAAAGGGAGAGACTTAACAGAGTGTGCTGGGAGAGAGAACTCAGTGTTTTCAGAGGCACAGCTGTGTGTGTGGGCGTGTGGGTGTGTAAGGGAAGTTTTCCGGAACTGTGGCCTATCACAGTCCTAATAGGACAATGTTTGGAAGTTTCTGAGCAGAGATGTAGGGAACAGAACCAAGTGCGAGGCAGCTGGCTGGATTTGCTCTGAGTAGCAAATCAGAGGAAAATCAGAGTACAAAGGCCTGCCCTTGGAGTTCCCTTCATGGCTTAGCAGTTAAAGAACCTGACGAGTATCCATGAGGATGCGGGTATGATCCATGGTCTCGCTCAGTGGGTTAAGGATCCTGCGTTGGCGTGAGCTGTGGTGGAAGTTGCATACACGGCTAGGATCCCAAGTTGCTGTGGCTGTGATGTAGGCCGGTAGCTGTAGCTCTGATTCGACCCCTGTCCTGGGAACTTCCATATGCCTCTGGTGCGACCCTAAAAAAGAAAAAAGAAAAAAAAAATAGGCCTGCTTTTAACTGCAGGCTCAAACGAGCAAAATCAAGTATGATACCGTACGATTATGATTCCCAGTCAGACCTGAGACTTTGAAACAGGTTTGTAATACAGAGATTAGAAACAATATAAAGGCTCATCAATAGAAAACTCAGTAAATAAATTATAATGGACACATACACTGAAATAATAAGTTCACATTTATTGTATCCTTACTGTATGCCAGATACTGCTCTAAATGACTTTCATCTAATCTCACCATCACCAGTATGAGATAGCTAAAGTTTTGATTTCAAAAAATAAATATAGGAGTTCCCATTGTGGCTCAGTGCTTTACGAATCCGACTAGGAACGATGAGGTTGTGGGTTGGATCCCTGGCCTTGCTCAGTGGGTTAAGGATCCGGCGTTGCCGTGAGCTGTGGTGTAAATTGCAGACATGGCTCAGATCCCTCGTTGCTGAGGCTGTGGTGTAGGCCAGCAGCTGTAGCTCCGATTAGACCCCTAGCCTGGGAACATCCACGTGCCATGGGAGCAGCCCTAGAAAAGGCAAAAAGACAAAAAAAAAAAAAAAAATGAAGGGAGTTCCAGCTGTGGTACAGTGGGTTAATGATCCAGCTTGTCTCTGTGGTAGCACTGGTTTGATCCCTGGAACAGAAGGTTAAGGATCTGGCATTGCAGTGGCTGCAGATGGCATTTAACCCTTGGCCCAGGAACTTCTATATGCCTCAGGTGCAGCTGAGAAAGGGAAAAAGAAAACAGACATAAGGTAAATGGATATGTATTGACATAGCCTTGGATTTTTGAATGCTTGGCTGCAGGGCCTCAGAAGGAAGGCTAGGGTAGGGTTGGGGGAGTATAGGTGAGAGACAAAAATCACGTTTTTATTAAATTAACATGAACTGAAATCTGAAAGTAGAAAATAAACTACAAAGAGAGAACCCTTGGGGGGAGGGGTATTATAGGTTGTACTTTTGTTTTTTTGCTTTTAAAGCATAGGTTTCAGGTCTCTGTCTAGGAAGCTTATCCGCCCTTCCTCCCACCTCCTTCACCAGACAAATCTGACTCATCCTTAAGGTCTCAGCTCAAAAGTCACTTCCTCAGCACAATCTTCCTTGACTACTCCCTAAACTGCTCCCCCAGTACCTTCTTATTTTTTATCAGAGAGCTGATCACGGTTTATAATTGTGCACATATTTCCATGCTCAACATAAGCTCCGGAATGGCAGGACCATAGCTGTCTTGTAGGCCCCTTTACCCTCAGTGCCTAGAGCCTAGTACCTAGTAGCAGGTCTTTCATAAATCCGTGCTGAATGAGTGAAATCAAGAGGGCAGCCACCTCAACTCCGAGACCTCTCTTACCATTTTCTCCTCTCTTTTTTTTTTTAACATTTGTTCAGGTCTATGAATAGATATATTTCCAAAGCTATGATTAGAATTTTGTAACCTTTCCCCCCAGATACCTTTACTTCTAAAATCCAAAGCTCTTCTCAACTATTGCTCCAAAACACCTACTGCCTATGAAAGAGACGTGTGTTATGCTATATACATGCTTTGGCTACGAGAGAAAAAAATTCTTATTGCTATTTTTCTAAAAGACTGATACAGAATAAATAAGGTCATACTACTAACCACTGTTAAGGGTGAACATTTTTTTGTTTATGCATAGGCCAAATCTGTAATCACTAGGATGGCTGAAGTGAGCTATGTAAGGAAGGTGAAAAATCTTACCCCTTGGGAGTTCCCATCGTGGTGCAGTGGTTAAGGAATCCAACTAGGAACCATGAGGTTGCGGGTTCCGTCCCTGGCCTTGTTTAGTGGGTGAACGATCCGGCGTTGCCGTGAGCTGTGGTGTAGGTTGCAGACGCGGCTCGGATCCCGAGTTGCTGTGGCTCTGGCGTAGGCTGGTGGCTATGGCTCCGATTCGACCCCTAGCCTGGGAACCCCCATATGCCAAGGGAGCAGCCCAAGAAATAGCAAAAAAAGACAAAAAACAAAAAACAAAAAAAAAAACTTACCCCTTGGAAACAACATTTCCCCTATTACTCAATACTTTAGGGCCTGTTACTTACCTGCTGCTAATTTCTGCTTTTTATTTTTCTTTTTTCTTTTTTTCTTTTTGATTTTGTCTTTTTAGGGCCACACCCGTGGCATATGGAGATTCCCAGGCTAGGGGTCAAATCCGAGCTACAGTTGCCAGCCTACACCACAGCCACAGCAATGCCATATCCAAATCGCATCTTCAACCTACACCACAGCTCACGGCAATGCCAGGTTCTTAACCCAGTGATCGAGGCCAGGGATAAAACCTGCAACCTCATGGTTCCTAGTCGAATTTGTTTCCACTGCACCATGATGGGAACTCTTCTTTTCTTTTTCTTTAAACTAAAATGTGATCTGGCTCCTTCCTCACACAAACAATTTTCTCATCTGACACTCCTACTGACACTCCTACTCACCACTTCCAGATCATAGGTTAATCAGTCACTGCTCTATGTTACTTCTATACTTGATACCTGTTGTCTAGAGTTTACCTTACACTCTAATTATTTATGTAATTATTTACTTACTCGTCTGTCTCTCCCACTAGACCATGAACCCCTTGAGGGCAGGGACCATGTCTTACTCACAGCTCTCTCTTCAGAAGCTAGCACAATGTATAGTACACAGTAGGTGTGCTCAATCAATGTTTGCTGAAAGAATGAACCAACCTTTCCTAGTAAACGAAGTCCAAATTTTTTTTTCTTTTCCTTTTTAGGGCTGTACTCGCGGCACATGGAAGTTCCCAGGCTAGGGCTTGAACTGGAGCTCAGAACTGTCGCTGCCGGCCTATGTCATAGACACAAGGAACGCTGCCAGATCCAAATGCATCCATGACCCATGTCACAGCTCACAGAAATCCCGGATCCTTAACCCACTGAGCAAGGCCAGGGATCGAACTCATGAACTCTTGGATACTAGTCGGGTTCTTAACCCGCTGAGCCACAATGGGTGACTCCTTTCTTTTTTGGCCTCTCCCTGGGGCATGCAGAAGTCTCCAGGCCACGGACTGAACCTGCACCACAGCAGTGACAACACCAGATTCTTAATTGCTGGGCTACAGGGAACTCCACAGTCCAATTCCTGCCAAGGAATACTAAACGAATTTGGTTACCTTGGATACTTAATTGTTCATGGGAAAACATTCAATACAGGAGAGAGGTACTGAGTTACATTATTCTCACTCATTTTGACTTACCTGTGTTAATAGGCCAGAGCAGAACGGATAAATTAGTTCCACAGATAGAGCCTTATTTGAGCCAGTTTCAATTTCCCCCCTTATAAAAGCTTTTGTTAAAGTTCCTAATGAGAAGCAGAACTGACAAGACTTGAGCTCCATTTTTTATTTCCCAGTCTGACCGCAGAGAAAACCTGAAGGGCAAAAACAGAGGGAGAGACAGAAGACTTGAAAGACTGCCAGCCCACTGGGAGGGAGGAAGGGAGGAAGTTTGCTACAAATGCTAATGGTCTGTGCAAAATTCTAGCCAGAAGAGCTCTCTAGGTTTCAAAATTTGCATCTTCTGTTTCCACATTGTCCCTCAAGATGAGGAGAATACCTCTGGGTTGGGTCCCAAAGTGAGGTTTACCTCCCAGATTCCCAGGGTAACTCTGGCCACTTTTCTGCTTCATGAAAACAGATACAAAAGTCAACTTTTGAAAATACTCACCACCACTTAGAAGGGATGTGAGAAAGAAATGCACACATCTTACACTAGGGTACTCTGTTCCTTCTCTCAGATATTTACTGCCTGGGGCTGTTCTTTTTTGGTTGCATCCACAGAATAAGTTCCTGGACCAGGGATCAAACCTGAGACACAGCAGGAACCTGGGCTGCTGCAGTGACAACACTGGATCTGTAACCCACTGCACCACAAGGGAACTCCCTCAGGCCATTCAGACCATTCTTTTTTTTTTTTTTTTTTGGCTGTCCTATAGCATATGGAGTTCCTAGGTCACAGCTGCAACCTGTAGCACAGGTGTAATACTGGATCCTGTTATGCCACATCAGGAACTCCACTGAGGTCAATCTTTGTTTTTTTTTAAGACATATTTTTAATTTTTGTTTGTTTGTTTGTTCCTTTGTTTGTTTAGGGCCTCAAACATGGCATATAGAAGTTCCTAGGCTAGGGGTCAAATCAGAGCTGCCTATACCACAGCCACAGCAACACCAGACCCTTAATCCACTAATCGAGACCAGAGATCGAACACACATCCTCATGGATACTAGGCAGATTCATTAACCACTAAGCCATGACGGGAACTCCCACTGAGGCCATTCTTTTTTCTTTTTTTCTTTTCTTTTTTTTTTCTTCTTTGGTCTTTTTGCCATTTCTTGGGCCGCTCCTGCGGCATATGGAGGTTCCCAGGCTAGGGGTCGAATCAGAGCTGTAGCTGCCGGCCTACGCCAGAGCCACAGCAACGCAGGATCCGAGCCATGTCTGCAACCCATACCACAGCTCACGGCAACGCCGGATCCTTAACCCACTGAGCAAGGCCAGGGATCCAACCCGAAACCTCATGGTTCCTAGTCGGATTCGTTAACCACTGAGCCACAACGGGATCTTCGAGGCCATTCTTAATTCACCTTCACTACTGCCAGCCTCCCAGCTCTCCCAGGCCTCCACAGTTCACCTCTGTCTTGTCATTAGACAGTAGACCCTCTTGGGGAAGATGGAGCAGAGGATGAGTCACAATCCATCAAGACCCCAAACCAAACCTCTCAGCACTTGAATTTGGTTCTTCCTAAAGATTGGGTATAATAACCCAATTGTAAGACAAGGTGGGACTCAAAAATCAGCTCATCTCACCAAAGCAAGCAGTCATACTCTGGCTAAAATCTCAAGGTTTTTGTCAACTTTTCCTGCCCTACATATCAGAAGGCATAAAACAAAGGGCCACATTTGCTTAAAATATATGTATTATGGGGTTTTTACTCATGTTCTTATTAGAAAGGAAGTCTACAGCTAGGAAGATCATTTCCTTCGCTCCTCTAATGTATGCAGTGAGAAGTTTTAAGGCTGTCTTTTTAATCATATTCACAGAATTAAACATAGTTCTTGTTCTTAGAAGTCTGCAGCACATGCAACCACCTGTTAGCAGCCCACCACACACCTCCATTCCACCTTCTCCCCAGGGTCACTCCCCTGGGCAGCAGAAAGGGGAGGGGCTCTCCTCCAGACTGCATTCTCATTCCAGCACATCAATTCATTCATTCAGCCAACACTCATTGGAACAAGGGCCAGGCATAATGCCAGCCACTGGGGATCTAAAGATGAATAAGACCAGGTCCTAACCTCACAGAGTTTACAATCTAATAGAGGGAGTGTGTAGTAAAGAATTTAGCCTTGCCCAAAGAAAGGCTGGCCTTTGCCCTTGGCTCCTGGGAAGTAACCTCTAAGCCCTTGGACTGTCCCACCTGATAAATGTCTTTGTTTGTATGGGGGGGGGGTGCTTTTGCTACACCAGATAATCCAGCAATGTGACTAGAAGGGAGGGGGACTTTGCATCACATGTTATCGTTTAGACCCCAGGAAGGGCTGGAGACTGGAGTTGGCCAACCAAGTGGGACCAAGTCCAGTAAAAACTTTGAACCCCAAGGCTTAGGTGAGAATCTCTGGTTGGCAATACTCCATGGAGTTTTGTCATACAGTTACCAGCAAAGTCAAAGCTGTCCAGAGTTCTCTTGTGGCTCAGCAGGTTAAAGACCCCTTGTTGTCACTGCAGTGGCATGGGTTTGATCCTGGGCCAAGGAACTTCTGCATGCTGCAAGTGGAGACAAAAAATTAAAAAATTTTTAAAAAGTTAAAAAAAAAAAATTGTCCATGACTCCACTGGGATAAGACAACTAGAAGATCCACGTTTGGAACTTTCCTGGATTTCTTTCCTTGACTGACTCAAATTTGTTTCATTTCACTGTGATAAACTGGAACTGGGAAGAAAACAGCTTTCAGTGAGTGTGTGAGTTTTTCTGGTGAATTATCAAACCAAAGAGCAGTCTCAGAGGCTATCCCTAACTTTGGGAAATAGATATGTAGTGGGATGGAAAGGGCGCAAAACTGAGAATGGCTAATTCTACCTGCAGAGGTAAAGTTTCAAAGAGGTATCTGTTGAATGGTGTTTTCCGAAGATGGGTAGGCATAGTTGCCAGGTGAATGAAATCAGAGTGAAGAGGGATGGTTTTGGGGGAACAAAAGTATGAAACCTGTGTTTGCACTAGGAACTGTGAAGCAGAATCACCAGAAGCAGGCAGCTAAGGAAGCAAGGTATTTTATGAGACTAAGGCCAGGTCACAAAGACACTTGCATGGCAGGCCAAGAAGCTTCGCCTGTACCTTGCAGGCATGGGAAGTCCTTGGAGTAACAAGCTCAGATGTGCATTTTTAGGAAGGCTCACTCTGCCAGTTGTTGTGGCAGGGATGGATTAAAGTGGTGGGGGGAGGGGAGAAAGACTGGTGGCAGGGACACTAGGTAAGGGATGCTGGCAGTTCTCCAGAAGAGAAATGATGACTTGAATTAAGGCCTAGATTGTGGAAAAAAATGGAGAAGAGAGAAGGAGGATCTAAAGGACACAGTGACTCACCGGTGGGAAAGGTAAGGGATGGACAGGAATTGTCAAAACAATTCCTAGGTTCCTAGCTTCGGTGACTAAATGCTGTTAACAAGGACAAGAACCCCAGGAAGAACATGACTGAGGAGAACTGAGGGGGAAAGATAATGAGCTCAGTTTGGGACATGCTGAGTTTGAAGCCACTGGGGGACTGACTGGTAAGTAGTGAAGAGAAAGCCTAGGAAATGTCCCTTAGATTTGCAAAACAGGAGACCACCAGTCCCTTATGTGAGCACTTGAAGTAGGAGGGACAGAAGTCAGATTTCAGTGGGTTGAGACATGAGTGAAAAGCGAGCTAGTAGAGAAACAGCAGATGTAGATAAACCACTGCCAAACAAAAATAGATTAGGTGGACACCAATTCCTCCATGCACACCCTGGAACCCAGTGTGGCTTTTCTCAGTTAACATTAACATAACCAAGACTCCTTATTTTGCAGAGTTCCTGTTGTGGCTTGGAGGTAAGGAACCTAACTAACATCCATGAGGACATGAGTTCAATCCCCAGCCTCACTCCGTGGGTTAAGGATCTGGCTGTGAGCTGTGGTGTAGGTCACAGACATGGCTCGATCCCACGTGGCTGTGGCTGTGGTGTTGGCCGGCAGCTGCAGCTCCAATTTGAGCCCTAGCTGGGAAACTTCCATATGCTATGGGTGTGGCCATAAAAAGATAAAATAATAATAATAATAAAAGACTCCTTATTTTGCATCTACTGGTTGAAAAGCCTGATCTGTTCTCAGTGCATGCGTTTCAGTGGCACTTGAGATGAAATAAGTAAATGATCTCAACTAGTAGTCCCTTGACAGCTCATGCCAAGTTGGCCCTCCAGCCAAGGGAAGCAGGGCAGGCCACACTGGAAAATGGTATCAGCTAGGATTCTTTGGGTGCAAGCCCAGGAACCAGCTCTGGCTAATTTAAGCAAGATAGAATTTACTAGATGCTCACAGGTCATAGCAAGAAGAAACACTTCTGTGGGCAAAATAAATGAATTCCAAATGATTCACTGTCTTTGTTCCTCTGCTCAAAACACAGATTCCTGGTGAGGCGTATGTGACTGGTCCATACTGAGTTATGAGCCTGACGTTTAGCAGAAGGAGGGCAGTTCCCCCAGATTTCAGTCCCACCAGGCCATATTGCATAGGGAAGAGATAATTCCAGAAAAAAAGAAACTGGGAGCTGTTCAGTATGGTGACCAGAAAACTAATACCCAATCATAGCATCCTATAGCACAACCATCTTTGAAACAAGTGGCTGGAGGTAGTTCTGTAATTCACCAACAAATACGACCAGGAGACACACTCTTATTTGGTGAGCGATAGATAACACTGGCTCCTCAGTTAAAACTACAAGGCACTCCTGAGATACAGCCTTCAGGCTACCATTCAACAGTCTCAAGTTGTGCATGGTAATAAGTTTGGCTGATATGTTCTTTAACTCATGCATCTGTCCCCAGAGTGTCCTTTAGGGAAGTAGTCCTTCCAGACCGGGTTATTTCTGGGCAGAGCCTGGTCTAGTCCCTGATACTAGCATGCACAGCTTCTGAAAAGGTACAGCTGCCAGCTAAGAGCACAGACTAGAGCATTCAGAAGATCATCAAGCAGAGACAAAACCTCTCTGCAGCCTACAACATGCTTTTTGGCAAGAGGAACATGATGTTCCCATTGCAGAACTGACCTAAATTCAGGAAAGCGTTTATTGATGTAGGCACGCTTAAAACTGCAGCCAGCCAGATCATCACTGGTTGGGTGGGTGGGGGGGTTCTTACTTCTCCAATTTTAGAGTCAGCCTGAGCAGCTCTCTAAGCGCTCAACGCCGGGGCAAGTTCCAATAGTGTGCTGAATCTGTGTAATCGGGCTCTGCTAAACCACAACTTCTGCCCAGATCTGTTCCCAGAATTAACACAAAGAAACAACTGCATGTCAGACAAGATCTGACCTGGATCCCTCTGAAATTTTATGCACAGAATACGAGCACTGCTGGAGTGGAAGAGGGAAGTCCTTTTGTCTAATCAGAGAAGTCCTAGAAAAGTGCAGAGCAGAATGGGGAGCAGATTGAGGCCACAGGAAATGGGACACACTTCCTGCACACAGAGCAGAAACTGATGGGTTGGGGTTAGATACCATCATCCACTCCCACAGCCACCAAGAGCTTGAGCTCCCAAATCTGAAAGGGCCTGGGCTGCTCAAAGAGCTTCACCCGCTCCCCTTCATCCAGGACAGAAAATCCCAAAACTCTGCCTAACACACAGGCCATTTACAATCAGGCCTGTCTCTCTCTAGCCTCCTCTCCCACAGCTTACCGGCCCCTTACACTTGAGCCCTGCTGAACCAGCCTCAGGTCCCAGAGCAAGGACTGCCCAGCTCTAGAGCGGTGCAGCTGCGTACCCTCCTGCCTCTGTGAGCCAACTCCTCTTCCCTTGTCTGCAGAGCGCATTGCTGTCCCTCCTTTGAGCCTGAGGCCAGTTTGACCTCCTCTGCGAAGCCTCCCTCTGCTCTTCCCAGCCCCCCACCCCCGCCCCATGCGCTATGCACCTTTCTGCACTATAGCAATCATACCACACTCTTGATGCAGGTGGGTTTATTTTCTCACTGGCTTGTGAGCTCCTCAAGGATGGAGATCTATCCCTCTCCATAACCTGCTCCTATAGCAGGGGCTTTAGCACAAGGCTTATCTTCTGGAAGGTGCTCAAATGTTTGTTGAAGTAGTGAATGAACTCCATTTGCATTTTATCTCTGGCTGTGTCTAAACCAAAGAAAATCACACATCTTCTCAGAAGAGGGAACATATTCAAATACCAAGAACTGCAGTTCCTGGTAAGACCTTTTAGAAAAATGACGTTACCAACAGCAGCAACTGGAAACTCAGCAGAATGCTTAAGTGCTAAAAACACTGAGATGGGCCAAGACTTGAACTGTCATGGTTTCAGGAGCCTGGAGGGGTGGAGGTGGGGGGCACTCCTGACTGTGTTTAAGAATCACAGACAGCCTCCTTCTTAAGAATTATGTATATTGACATTGTGGATCTGGCATACATTTTCACAGGAGCCACTGCTCAAATCCGACGACCACTCAATCTGGGAACCTCTCCCAACTGTTAGAGCCAGCATTTCAGATAGGAGATTAGCCGTTTTCACTTTCCAGCTTTGGAAAGTCTGCTCTAAAACGAAGTCACCTTCTTCTTGTCACTGTCCTCCTCCCCAGCCTTCCCTCTGGGACCAAGCACCATCCCGTGACTCCCAAAGAAGGCTGCCCTCCCTAGTTCTCCATGAGGCTCCCTGGGGGGTCGAGGCTCTGGGGAGGGCTCTTCAGCTTGGGGGTAGACAGGTGCTCCAACTCATAGCACCCGTTCTCAGAGGCCTTGTGTGTGAGCTTCTCCTTCAGGCCCTCCCTCTGGCTCCTCTTATGCTCGATAATCTGTTGGAGCTGGTGCCCAGCATATTCTGGCTTGGTGGTCAGCGGGCCAGCTGGCACAGCTACACCGAGAACATCTGACACCATGTAGGGCCGCAGCCAGCCCACCAGAGGAGTGCTTCCAGGGCTGTAGTGGGTCTGCTTGTGGTAGAAGAGAAGTCCATCCACCTGCATGAGAGGAAACCAGGGATCAGAATGACTTCTGGGGCCACACGTTTCCAGGAGAGCTAGATGCACAGGGGCAGCCCCTGTGGTCCAACTCTTTCTTTCTGGGTCACTGCCAGAGGAAAAAGAGTCCTCGTTTCTAACACACGAATTTCTCTAAATGAAGAAATGGCCTAGAAAACTGAAATTTAGAAAATAAAAACATAAGTAGTACTTTCCTGTTTACAAGGTGCTTTCCTACCCACTCTTTCACCTTCTTACCCACCATGAGAGTGTCTAAGAGACGGGGCTGCTCAGGCTCGGGGAGGTCTGGGGCCTTCTCTAAACACACAGTGAGTAGGAAGCAGAAACCAACTTGAACCCAGGTCTTCTGTCACCAAATCCCAGGCACTTCCTGCCACCCAGTCGGGATGCGTTCCAAATAGGGAACAAAGCACCAAGATGCTGGACAGCCGAGCACAGGGGAAACAGCCTGTTAAGAAGCTCTGCTCCCCTGCCACTGCTGGCTGCCTAAACCTCCCCTCTAAACTGTTTGTGAGCCATGTTCTGGGAAACTCGGTTTTTCTCAACGGGAAGACCTCCCACAGTCCCATATTTTCTTTTCTGTGATTCAGTGACTCATCTCTAAAAAGCATTTATTGTCACTGGGGCATAAGGGTTATAAATAAAGATGGTGTTCTTACCACCTTCTTAATTGACTCCCAGAAATGAAGGCAACTCAGCCTTTGCCATTTCCTCATTCAGGAAGCTGTGATCCTTTTAGCAAAATTATATCCAGTTCAAGCAAATACTTGCAGATGACTAGGCAGAATTTTAAAGGGTATGATGGGCAAAAGCAGTTGGCTTGTTGAGCCTGGAGAGGGTAAGCGGGGACGATTAAGGTCTGCCCAGGACTGAGGAGATTCTGGGGATGTGGGACTTTCAGCACTAAAACCGGGAAGTCCTGGGGAACCTGGGACAAACTGGTCACCCTACTTCCAAGCCGAGGCTCAGCAAGCACTGCCATCCCCAGGGGACCATTTGCTTTTCAGAGGAAGGAAGGATTAGGAGTTCTGTCGTCACAGAAGCCCCTTTACAACCAGCCTTGGCGATTAAACAAGGGGCCTGGCTCTCAGGCTTGTAGCAGAAAGAGGAACTCAAGAAGGACCTAGGAGTGGAAGCCTCCCACCTCTCTGGGGCTCAGTGTATCCCCTGTGAAATGGGGGAGTCAGATGAGTTGTCCTGTCAGGACCCTTCCTGCTTACTTCTCTGGCAGCGGGGAGCTGAGGCTCTAAAGGGCCCCAAGTGCAGCCTTTCCCAAGAGTCAGCTTTCAGCTCTTTGCTGGCACTTTGAACCAGCAAAGTCAGAGGAGCTCTTAAGATGCTGTGTAACCAAGTTTGATCACATCGGAGCAATAAAGACAATGGTTTTGTTACCTCAAAAGGGAAATCCATAGATAGCACTTCACACAGGCTCTCAGGGGTACAAGGGAAATTCTTTAGCCCCACAAATTTAAACTAAAATAGAAATGAGAACAAAGAATGAGTGCATGTTACAAAAGATACTGGTTCCAGCAACTGAGGAGCTATATCAAAGACGGAAAGTTTTCAGTCTCATCCTTTCCTACCGGCTCCCCTGAACCTCCCCTCTGACTTACTAGGTCAGTGGTTCTTGGTTCTCAACCTTGCTTTATACAGGAGAACCATCTGGGAAACTTAAAAATTACTGATGCCCTGGGAGTTCCCATTGTGGCTCAGTGAGAACAAACCATGAGGATTCAGGTTCGATCCCTGGCCTCGCTCAGTGGGTTGAAGGATTCAGTGTTGCTGTGAGCTGTGGTGTAGGTCGCAGACACAGCTCAGATCCCAAGTTGTATCCTGTGGCTGTGATACAAGCTGGCAGCTGCAGCTCTGATTCGACCCCTAGCCTGGGAACTTCCATTTGCCCTAGGTGCGGCCCTAGAAAAGACAAAGAAAAAAATTGCTGATACCTAGGCCCCACGCTGACATTCTGACTACACTGGTCTGGGGTGGGACCCATGCATTTTTTTTTTTTTTTAAGATCTCCAATTGATTTTAACATACAGTCAAGATTGAGAACCACCGCCCTGTGCTAGGTTTAGGGATTCTATGTTTTTCTTCCCGCCCTATGACAGTTGCCCCTAATGAAGAGCTGGTCAAGCTCCTTTCACACCAGCATAAATTTTTAGACTGAAGCAGAATAACAAAGTGACTAGGACTATGATCACTTCTAAGTCAGAATGCCTGGGTTTGAATTCCCAGCTCTGCCAATCATTTAATCTCCCTATGCCCCCCATTTTTCCATCTGTAAAAAGGGTCAATAAAAGTACCTACTTCATAGGGTTGTTGTGCAGATTCAGGGAGATGGTACGTGCAGTGCACACAGAATAGCATCTCAGAGAAAGCAGCACCCATGTGCCCCTTCCTCAGGGCATGTTCTTCCAGGACCTTACTGATAACATCACTGGAAGTCCTGGCCTCATTTATTGTCTTGTAACTGGTTATCCAGGTGCCTTTAAAAATGTTGTAAATGGGGGTTCCCATTGTAGCTCAGCAGGTTACGAACCTGACTAGTATCCATGAGGAAACGGGTTTGATCCCTGACTTTGATCAGTGGGTTAAGGATTTGGCATTGCTGTGAGCTGTGGTGTAGGTCGAAGACACAGCTTGGATCCTGGGTTGCTGTGGCTGGCTGTGGCGTAGTCTGGGAACCTCCATATGCTGCAGGTGCAGCCCTAAAAAAGAAAAAAAAAAGTTTTAAGAAACCTGTGCAAATGCGAAACTACAGGGCTTAACTAATAAAATGTAATGAAAGTAGTTATCCCATATTTAATCACTGAGCGAATAGCAAAGACACTTGGGCTAGTGTCCTGGATTGTGGGACCCTGAGGAAGGCAGTCCCCTCTCTGAGTCTATACCCTCATCTATAAAAAGAGGGAACTGTCTAGATAAAGTCACTCTCCACTCAGATACTAAAAAAGAAGTTCTCAGTGTGTTCCATGGACCAGCAGTATCAGTTTCATTGGGGAAATTGTTAGAAATGCAAATTCTTAGGCTTTACACCAGACCCACTGAATCAGAAACTCTGGGGGTGAGACTCAGGAGCCTATGTTTTACCAGGCCTCCAGGGGCCACTGATACATGCTAAATTTAAGAACCACTATACTAGGGAGCTCCTGTTGTGCCTCAGTGGTAATGAACCCAACAAGTATCCATGAAGATATGGGTTCAATCCCTGGCCTTGCTCAGTGGGTTAAGGATCCAGCGTTGCGGTGAGCTGTGGCAAAAGTTGCCAACATGGCTTGGGTCTGGATTGGCTGTGGCTGTGGCTATGGCTGTGGCTGGCAGCTGTAGCTCTGATTCCACCCATTGCCTGGGAACTTCCATATGCCACACCTGTAGCCCTAAAAAGAAAAAAGAAAAAAAAAGAAAAAAGAACTACTATACTAGAATTCTTTTTTTTTTTTTTTTTTTTTTTTTTTTGTCTTTTTGTCCTTTTAGGGCCACACCCGAGGCATATGGAGGTTCCCAGGCTAGGGGTCTAATTGGAGCTCCAGCTGCTGGCCTACACCACAGCCACAGCAACACCAGATCTGAGCCGCATCTGCAACCTACACCACAGCTCACGGCAACGCTGGATCCTTAACCCAGTGAGCGAGGCCAGGGATTCAACCCGAAACCTCATGCTTCCTAGTCAGATTCATTTTCATTGTGCCACAACAGGAACTCCTAGAATTCTAAATGGCATTATTAATCAAAGCAGTTATTAGCATTTTATATCAATCACTATTTATTGAGTGCTCCCCAGAAGTATTATGCTAGAAAGACTTGCACATTTACATCATTTAGTTCTTACAACAACCCTGTGAAGTAAGTATTATTAACCCTATTATACAGATGAAAAAACCAAGGACAAATAAAGATTCTTGTGTGTGTGTGCGTGTGCGTGCTTTTAGGGTTGCACCACCTATGGTACATGGAAGTTCCCAGGCTAGGGACTGAATTGTAGCTGCAGCTGCCAGCCTGCACCACAGTCACAGCAATGCCAGATCCTAACCCACTGAGTGAGGCCAGGGAGTGAACCCTCATCCTCATGGATACTAGTCAGGTTCGTTACCACTGAGTCACGACGGGAACTCCCAAGTGAAAATGTTAACCTAGTGATTGTTAAAGCCAAAACTGAATCTGGATAACTGTTAAACCTATATGTTTCACACCATGCCATGCTGCCTCAAAAAGGAAAAAAAATTCATTCATAATGATCGTTTTTGTGTGTGTATCTTTTTAGGGCCACACCTGTGGCATATGGAGGTTACCAGGCTAGTGGTCCAATGGAAGCTACAGCTCCTGGCCTACACCACAGCCATAGCAATGTCAGATCCGAGCCGTGTCTGTGACCTACACCACAGCTCACGGCAATGCTGGATCCTTAACCCAGTGAGCCAGGCCAGGGATCGAACTGTGTCCTCATGGATGCTAGTTAGATTCGTTTCCACTGAGCCACACTGGGAACTCCATTCATAAGGATTATATTTAGATAATGGACCAAACCAAACCAAACCCCATAGGGAACTCTACGATCCTAACACCAGGTCTTACAGGATTGAGCTTAGTTTTCTCTCCCAGTCCTTCTTCTTCTGGTAATTTTGAATGCATCCAGTAGAATCGGAAATCAGTCTGCCGCAGACAAGAGAAACGGAAAGATGAAATACTGCTCGCTTCAAAGGATTATATAAACAAAAACATCCCACTCTAAAAAGTTACCTGATGGTCAAAAAGTGTAAACTGCCAGTTATAAGATATGTAAGTACTAGGGATGGAAAGTACATTGCTGTGACTACAGTTAACACTGCTGTATGAGCAGGTATGTATTTATGAGAACTGTTAAGACTAAATCCTGAGTTTTCATCAAAAGGGAAAAAAATTATTTTTTCTGGAGTTCCCGTCGTGGCGCATTGGTTAACGAATCCGACTAGGAACGATGAGGTTGCAGGTTTGATCCCTGGCCTTGCTCAGTGGGTTAAGGATCCAGCATTGCCGTGAGCTGTGGTGTAGGTTGCAGATGCAGCTCGGATCCCGAGTTGCTTCGGCTGTGGTGTAGGCCAGTGGCTACAGCTCCGATTAGACCCCTAGCCTGGGAACCTCCATGTGCCATGGGAGCGGCCCTAGAAAAGGCAAAAAGACAAAAAAAAAAAAAAAAAAAAATTTTTTTTTCTTCTTTTTTTTTAATGTATCTATATGAGATGATGGATTTTTTTTTTTTTTTTTTTTCCTTTTCTGGCCGCCCCACAGTATATGGAGTTCCCAGACCAGGGAATTGAGCCACATCTTCCACCTACAGCACAGCTCATGGCAATGCTAGATCCTTACCCCACTGAGCAAGGTCAGGGATTGAACCCAAAACCTCACGGTTCCTAATCGTTTCTGCTGCGCCACAATGGGAACTCCCTGAATTACAATTTATCTGACTTACTGATACGTACCCTTCTGTAGGGGCTTTTCTTTAACTATTTTCTAAATTTCTAAACCAGGAGTTCCCTTGCGGCATAGTGGGTTAAGAATCCAGTGTTGTCACTGCAGTGGCCTGGGTTGCTGCTGCAGCTCAGGTTTGATCCCTGGCCTTGGAACTTACACATGCCACAGGTGTGGCCACAAAGAAAAAAAAAAAAAAAAAGAATCTATCTAAAACCAAAATAAAAAAGCCCCACAGTCTTTTCTTTGTATTATCAAAACATAGGTGGTTTTAGTTACCAGATTTGCAGTTTGTGAATGCATGTTACAAAACATCCTTCAACAGAATTAAGGGAAAATATATTCTAGATTGAATTTTCGAGGTGAGTTTGACGCTTGGCTCTGCATTTGGGCAAGGTACTTAACATCTGTGGCCCCCAGCTTTCATATCCATATGATGAGGAGTAATAACAACAGTACATACTTACCTTTGAGAGTTGCTGTAACAGATTCCAGGAGATCATGCTCACACCAATGCAAGTCTTGGCTATTCTTTTTTTTTAGGGCCGCACCCACAGAATAAAGAAGTTCCCAGACTAGAGGTCAAATCGGAGCTACAGCTGCTGGCCTATATACTGCAGCCACAGCCACTTGGGATCCGAGCTACAACACGGCTCATGGCAACTCAGGATCCACTGAGCGAGGCCAGGGATGGAACATGCAACCTCATGGATCCTAGTCGGGTCCGTTACCACTGAGCCACGACAGGAACTCCTTGGCTACTATTTTTTGAATGAGGTGCATGTTTTTGAATTCTGAAGTACACCCACCTTGCTTGATTTAGAAACTTAGCTTGGGGTGATGGCTGTGGAAAGAAGCAGCCTGTGGTGATAACCTGTGAGTTTCAAACCTGCGTTTGCACGAAGATCACTTGGAGGCTTGTTAAAACATAAGCCTTATCCCCAGAGTTTCTGATTCAGTAGGTCTAAGAATTTGCATTTCTTTTCTTTTCTTTTTTTTTTTTTGGCTGCATCTGAGGCATATGGAAGTTCCTGGGCCAGGGATCAAATCTGAGCCAGAGCTGTGGCAATGATGGATCCTTAATCTACTTCACTGGGCCTGGGATTGAACCCATGCTGCTGCAGAGACAACAAAGGATCCTTAACCCACTGCGCCACAGTGGGAACTCGAAGAAAATCTGTATTTCTAACAACTTTCTGAGGCCTCACATTGAGAATCACTCTGATAAACTAATTGACAAAAGGAGTTCCTATTGTAGCTCAGAGAACTCGACTAGTATCCATGAGGACACATGTTCAATCCCTGGCCTCACTCAGTGGATTAAGGATCTGGTGTTGCCACAAGCTACAGCGTAGGTCGCAGATATGGCTTGGATCTGGTGTTGCTGTGGCTCTGATTTGACCCCTAGCCTGGGAACTTCTGTATGCCACAGTTGTGGCCGTAAAGAGTAACAACAACAAAAAAGACTAACTGACAAGGGACACCAAAAACCCACCACTATAAAAGTGGGACAATGATGGGGAAGCATAGGAACAGAGATGGAGCCTGTGGGGTGACCTTGCCTCTCTGATGACTGTCACTGTCACTCATAAGAATCACCAATCTGAGAAAAATGTGTTGAGGGGAGATGATCTGGGGGCCTCTCCTCACTTGGAAAATCTTCCAGAGCTATAGCCCCTCAGGGATTTGAGGCTTAAGCGTCTAACCAAGGAGGTCCTGACTTTTCCGGGTCAGGGTGTGGTTGCTGAAGGAGTGGAGGTGGGAGAGTCTATTTGACGGCCCTTAACATTCCACCTCCTCTTCCTTGAGCGCCTGCATGAGGTGACAGCCCCTTTGCCCACAACCTCCCCTGCCAGCAATCCTCCCCCCGATCTGCAGAGAGAGGAGGGGCGATCACAGCTTGTACCAAGCCCCCGCCTACCCTCCCGTTTCTCTTTCCTCCCCTCAGGAATTGCTATACTTCCCTTAGTGCCTCCTACCTCTTGTTATAAATGAAGCTAATTTAAACACACTCAAAGATGCAAGGAACGTTAGATAATGTTCTTGATATACCACATCCTGTACACACCAAGAAGCTGGTCACGCACCAAACCCACACACTAAGGTACTTGCCTGGGAGAGGAGAAAACAGGAGAAGACATGGAGTTCCTGCCATGGCGCAGCGGAAACGAGTCTGACTAGGAACCATGAGGTTTCGGATTCGATCCCTGGCCTCGCTCAGTGGGTTAAGGATCTGGTGTTGCCGTGAGCTGTGGTGCAGGTCAAAGACGTGGCTTGGATCTGGCACTGCTGTGGCTGTGGTGTAGGCCGGCAGCTGTAGCTCCCATTGGACCCTTAACCTGGGAACCTCCATATGCCGTGGGCGTGGCCCTAAAAAGCAAAAAAGCAGAAAAAAAAAAAAAAAAAAAAGACCAAAACAAAATAGGAGAAGACATGAAGAGAACATCAGTCCTTACCTGGCAGTCATAAAAAGGGTGCCCCCGCCAACACATCACGTCCAAAACATAGTAGGTCTGGTTCACTTCACTGTAAATGCAGTCTAGAATGGTGTAGTCTGGGGACACAAAGCACAAATTCCGTGCCGGGTTCCTCTTCCCATTGGGCTTCCCTCCACCAACCTAAGGGGCTTAGAAACTGAGGCTAGCAATCCTCAGTGCTCACACAGCAAGCACCCGCACTAAGGCACAAAGTTCCCTTTGTCCCTGAGTTTGCCTTTCCTGGCTAAGGGTGTGCAGCTTAAGGGTGATCTGAGGTATGACAGCATGAGAGAGATCAAGGCAACACTTAACGCCAAGCCTAAGTTCTGAACATCTGGATAAACCGGGACAATTTTTTTTTTTTTTTTGGTCTTTTTAGGGCCGCTCCCATGGCACATGGAGGTTCCCAGGCTAGGGGTCAAATCAGAGCTGTAGCCACTGACCTATGCCACAGCCACAGCAACGCAGGATCTGAGCTGCAGCTGGTAGCTACACCACAGCTCATGGCAAAGCCAGATCCTTAACCCACTGATCGAGGCCAGGGATTGGACCTGCAACCTCATGGTTCCTAGTCGGATTCGTTTCTGCTGTGCAATGACAGGAACTCCCTACAATTACTTTTTGAGTTCTCATCAGAAGCGCTGTGTTCAGTGGGGATTATAAGTGACCCCTGCCTTTAAGGAAGTTACAATCCAGTTAAAGAGATAAGACATCCACAGGGGAAGGAACCAAGAGCTGAACCATACAGCGCAAACTAAGAGAAATGAGAAGTGGAGGAAAAAGAGATTGAAGCAGTAGTAAATGCTTCATAGAAGAGATGGGATATGAACAGACTCTTCGGGGATCAGAGAACTAAAATAACAGGGCAGAAGGGAGGTGGGAGGGCATCAGGCTGGAGCACTGAAGTGGCCTGAGCAAAGGCCCAGAGGTTGAATGAACTGGGCACACGTGTGGAGCAAGGAGGCAAAGTGATGCAGGTATGGGGGGCAGGAGAAGGGCCACAGTCCTCATGTGAAGGGCTCCAGGAGCCAACAGAGAGGAGTGGGGCTCAATACAGAGGACTGAGAACCATCAAGAAAGCCTGAGCCAGCAGAGAAGGCCCAGCTCTGCCAATTGCTAACAGAACGACTGTGGGAAAGTTATTTAACCTTTGTGACCTTAGTCTCCTCTGCTAGGCCCAGGTGGGATGGAGAAGCTAAGGTTAGGACAGTGGTCAAGGAGAAACGGGGATTTGACATGGAAGCCCCAGCAAGAATTTACTGTATGTTAAACTTGGCCTTCTGAGGGAACTCTCCCCAGAAAAACTGCACTTATCACCTTGTGATAGGTATATTGACTTTAATTCAGGGGGTTACCGTCTAGAGGCCTCACAAGTTGCAACTGTTCTGCAACTGAGGAAGCCTAATCTTGAAGGAGAAACCAGTAGGCAAGGTGGTATCTGGGGTGCAGTTTCAAAGGTGCAGTTTTTTTTTTTTTTAGAGCTGCACCTGTGGCATATGGAGGTTCCCAGGCTAGGAGTCTAATTGGAGCTGTAGCCAGTGGCCTACACCATAGCCACAGCCAAGCCAAATCTGAGCCGAGTCTTTATTTTTTTAATTTTTATTTATTTATTTATTTTGCCTTTTTGCCTTTTTTAGGGCTGCACCCAAGGCATATGGAGGTTCCCAGGCTAGGGGTCTAATCAGAGCTGTAGCCACCAGCCTACCCCAGAGCCACAGCAACTCGGGATCTGAGCAGCATCTGTGACCTACACCACAGCTCACTGAGCAAGGCCAGGGATCAAACCCGCAACCTCATTGTTCCTAGTTGGATTCGATAACCACTGAGCCACGACAGGAACTCCTATTTTTTTAATTAAAAAAAAAAAAATTTTTTTTTTTTGTCTTTTTAGGGCTGCACTCATGGCACATGGAAGTTCCCTGGCTAGGGGTCCAATTGGAGCTGTAGCCACTGGCCTAACACCACAGCCACTGACCTACACGGGATCCAAGCCAGGTCTTCAACCTACACCACAGCTCATGGCAACGCTGGATCCTTAACCCACCGAGTGAGGCCAGGGATCGAACCCACGTCCTCATGGATACTAGTCTGGTTCGTTAACCACTAAGCCACAATGGGAACTCCTGTTTTTTTGGGTTTTGGTCTTTTTAGGACTGAACCCTCGGCATACGGAAGTTCCCAGGCTAGGGGTCAAATCGGAGCTACAGCTCCCAGCCTACACCACAGCCACAGCAATGCCAGATCTGAGCCATATCTGCGACCTACACCATGCTCATGGCTATGCCAGATCCTTAACCCACTGAGCAAGGCCAGGGATCAAACCCACCTCCTCATGGATACTAGGCAGGTTTGTTACCACTAAGCCACGACAGGAATTCCTACTTTTTAATTTTTTTACGGCTGCATGTGTGGCATATGGAAGTTCCTGTGCTAGGGGTCGAATCAGAGCTGCAGCTGCTGTCCTACGCCACAGCCACGGCAACAACAGATCTGAGATGTATCTGCAAACTCTGCTGTAGTTATGCGACAACGCCGGATCCTTAACCCACTTGGTGAGACCAGGAATTGAACCTACATCCTCACGGAGACTATGTCTCTGCTGAGCCACAACAGGAACTACTCAAAGTGGGTCTTTAAAACAACTAACCAAGCCCTGTCTTTTACTGATTGTAAAACTTAAACAGACAATCATATGGAGGTACCTTTTGCTGTTGTTGAGTTTCGCCTGTTGCCTCCTGGCAGAAGAGAAGAAAACCTGTTGACACAGTAACCACTCTTGGTATAGGCACTGGTAGAACCCTGTGGGGAAAGAGAGTTACCACCCTGCTTAGGCAGCCAGGTCTCCTCTTCCTCATCCACATTCTGCAGGGGTGCCAGCAGTCCAAAGATGAAAGCATTCCAATCCCCAGGCCAGATACAGCCGCTGTGGCAGACAGGGAACACGGAGCACAGAGAAGCCCTCCCGCTACAGGCCAGGCATGTAGCACAGGGGGCAGGAGCAGCTACTCACCCTGGAGGCCACAATAAGGGCTCTTTTTCCAACAGGGCACACGACCACAATCCATTCCTGCCCCAGATCTGAAGGGACGTCAATCAACCACTCTGAGAGCATTAACTGGGAACACAAAACATAGTGTTAAAAATCAACAGGGCCAACAACCCAACTGAAAAATGGGCAAAAGACCTGAAGAGACATTTTTCCAAAAAAGATATACAGATGGCCAACAAGCACATGAAAAAATGCTCAACATCAGTGATTATTAGAGAAATGAAACTCAAAACACTATGAGATACCATCTCACACCAGCCAGAATGACCATCATTAATAAGTCCACAAACAACAAATGCTGGAGAGGGTGTGGAGAAAAGGGAACCCTTCTACACCGTTGGTGGGAATGTACATTGGTACAACCTGGAGTTCCTGTCGTGGCTCAGTGGTTAACAAATCCGACTAGGAACCATGAGGTTGTGGGTTCGATCCCTGGCCTTGCTCAGTGAATTAAGGATCTGGCATTGCCCTGAGTTGTGGTGTCGGTCGCAGACGCAGCTTGGATCCCTTGTTGCTGTGGCTGTGGTGTAGGCTGGCAGCTGTAGCTCCAATTAGACCCCTAGCCTGGGAACCTCCATGTGCATGGGTGCAACCCTAGAAAAGACAAAAAACAAACAAACAAACAAAAAAACCAAATTGGTACAACCACTATGGAAAACAGTATGGAGGTACTTAGAAAACTATACATAGAACTACCACATGACCTAAAAATCCCACTCCTGGGCATATATCCAGACAAAACTTTCCTTGAAAAAGACACATGCACCCGCATGTTCATTACAGCACTATTCACAATAGCCAAGACATGGAAACAACCTAAATGTCCACTGAGAGATGACTGGATTAAGAAGATGTGGTACATCTATACAATGGAATACTACTCAGCCATAAAAAAGAACAAAAGAATGCCATTTGCAGCAATATGGATGGAACTAGAGACTCTCATCCTGAGTGAAGTAAGTCAGAAAGAGAAAGACAAATACCATATGATATCACTTATATCTGGACTCTAACATATGGCACAAATGAACCTTTACACAGAAAAGAAAATCATGGACATGGAGAACAGACTTGTGGTTGTCAAGGCAGGGGGGAGTGGGATGGATTGGGAATTTGGGGTTAATAGATGCAAACTATTGCCTTTGGAATGGATAAGCAATGAGATCCTGCTGAATAGCCCTGGGAACTATGTCTAGTCCCTTACGATGGAGCATGATAATGTGAGAAAAAATAATCTCTACATGTTTGCGTGACTGGGTCACCTTGCTGTACGGTAGAAAATTGATAGAACACTGTAAATCAACTATAATGGAAAAAATAAAAATCATTATAAAAAAAATCAACAGGGCTGTGCTATTCCTGTGTGTACAATGACAAAGAATTTATGTCCTATATATGCAATGAAAATACATGTAAAAGAATGAGAATGGAAAAGGGTGACAGCGGGACCTCCACTAGCTCTTAGTAATCAACTGTCTTCTGCTCCCTGTGAACTTCTCACTTTCATACCTGCATCCATACCCATTCTGCCTACCTCACCTCCTCTATCTAGGGGATAGGACCTTCCTCCTTTCCTTACTTTGTCTACCCACCTACCAGCATTACAACCATTATGTTCTAGGGGCTACACCTCAGAGATGAATAAAGTCCCTGACCTGATCAGGGACTTTATTAGATCATCATTTCCCAAACTACTGACCCAAATACTATACTAAAGGACGTTAGGAAATCTCCCTTAAAAAAAAAAAAAAAAAAAGGCAGGAGTTCCCTTCATGGCTCAGCGATTAACAAACCCGACTAGGATCCATGAGGATGCAGGTTCGATCCCTGGCCTCACTCAGTGCAGTGGATTAAGGATCCGGCATTGCCCTGAGTTGTGGTGTAGGTCGCAGATGCAGCTTGGATCCCGCATTGCTGTGGCTGTGGCGTAGGCTGGCATCTGTAGCTCCAGTTGGACCCCTAGCCTTGGAACCTCCATATGCCGCAAGTGCGGCCCTAAAAAAAAAAAAAAAAGCTGTGGTGAAATGAATTTAGAAAGACTTACTCTTGCACTCATCACTGGTCCCTCCCATAGAGTCCCTCCCAAAGACAAAGACTTTGGTCTATTAATTAATCCCTCCCACTGAATCTCTCCCATCTCCCCTTAGGCTACAAAATACTCAACCCCTAATCTTCAAAACCAAGACAAGAATGAACACCTTTCACCACTCTACATTTCGATGAAGCTATTCCACTTTCTTTTTTTAAACTACCCCATACTTCTTGCTGCTGCTTTCCACCCACTCTGACACCCTCAGTCCAGATTTGCTACCCAGCAGCCTTGCTAAAGGCCATCAGTGATCTCCTTGCAGCCAAGTATCTCTCTCTTCCCTCAAGTCCCCCTCTGCCCTTCCACTCCTGGTGTGATGCTGCCAGTCACAGCCTCCTTCTTGACACATGCCCTCTTGGCCCTGTGACACCATGCTATTGTTTTTCCTCCAAATATTTCTCCCTATACTCCCCCAAAACATGTAGATAATCTCCAGGGGCCTGTTTCAGATCCCCTTTTCTTTTCTCTTAGATGCTGTTCCCCATAGGGGTGGATCTCACCTATTTCTGTAGCTTCTTTTGTCATTTCTAAGAGGATGCTGCCCAATTCTCCTTTTTCATCTCCAGACTCTTTCATTTCTTCCAAACCTCTATTTCCAGCTGTCCCCTTGGCATCTCTTTCTCTGTGGGTCCTCTCTGTACCTCAGACTCAGCATAGCCAAAACGGAATTCAATGCCTTCTGCTGCCCAAGTACTTTCCATCCCTGAAAAACCCACCTTTCC
Source organism: Sus scrofa (assembly GCF_054392235.1). Classification (NCBI taxonomy): domain Eukaryota; kingdom Metazoa; phylum Chordata; class Mammalia; order Artiodactyla; family Suidae; genus Sus; species Sus scrofa. The sequence continues at coordinate 66,641,258 of NC_139389.1, read as the reverse complement.
CCTTCTGCATTCCATGCCCTGTTATTGAATCTTAAACCCAAGGCATAATCAACACTCCCTTAAAGAATAGCAGTAATATGGAGTTCCCGTCGTGGCGCAGTGGTTAACGAATCCGACTAGGAACCATGAGGTTGTGGGTTCGGTCCCTGCCCTTGCTCAGTGGGGTAACGATCCGGCGTTGCCGTGAGCTGTGGTGTAGGTTGCAGACGTGGCTCGGACCCCGCGTTGCTGTGGCTCTGGCGTAGGCCAGTGGCTACAGCTCCGATTCGACCTCTAGCCTAGGAACCTCCACATGCCGCGGGAGCGGCCCAAAGAAATAGAAAAAAAAAAAAAAAAAAAAAAGAATAGCAGTAATACAACATCAAAAGCAGCTCTGATTAGACCCCTAGCCTGGGAACCTCCATACGCTGAAGGTGTGGCCCTAAAAAGCAAAAAAAAAAAAAAAAAAGCACAAATGAAAAATTAAAAAAAAAAAAAAAAGCCTAAATTAGACTAGAAGTTTCAAAATGTGAAAACTCTAGTTCTCTTATGGCCCAGTGGGTTAAGGATGCGGTGCTGTCACTGCTGTGGCTCGGGTTGCTGCTGTGGCATGGGTTCAGTCCCTGGCCTGGGAACTTCTACATGCTGCATGTTGCAGATGCAGCCAAAAAACAAGCAAGCAAACAAACAAAAAAGCCTGAACACAGAGTTTCCACATAGCCTAGTAACTCAACCCTGGGGTATACGCTCAAGAGAAATGAAAACATACGTTCACATAAAACATGTAAATAAATGTTCATAGCAGCATTATTCACAATAGACCCAAAGTGGAAACAACTCAAATGGCCATCAACTGATCAATGGATAAACAATGTCTGGTATATCTACACAAAAGAATATTATCTGAAAAGGAATGAAGTCCTGACACATGCTACAACATAATTGTATCTTTTTTTTTTTAAACTCACTAGATTACCAGTTTATTACAGGGGACATTAAAGAATACAGTTCAGGGAATTCCTGTTGTGGCTCAGTGGTAATGAACCTGACTAGAATCCATGAGGACATGGGTTTGATCCCTGTCCTTGCAAGGTGGGTTAAGGATCTGGCGTTGCCATGAGCTGTGGTGTAGGTCACAGATGCAGCTTGGATCCTGCGTTGCTGTGGCTGTGGTGTAGGCCAGTGGCTGCAGCTCTGATTTGACCCCTGGCCTAGGAACCTCCGTATGCCGCAGTTCTGCCCCCCCCCCCCAAAAAAAGAAAGAGAAAGAAAAGAAAACAATTCAACAGCTAGATGAAGAGACACTCGGGGCAATGTTACAAACAAAGGAACCTCTGTTTTCATGAAATTTAGGGCCTGGCATGGTAGCACAAGGAATCTGTTTGGATCACCAACCTAAAAGCTCTCCCAACCTCCTCCTTCATGGTAACGTAAATGAATCTTGAAAACCTTTTGCTAAATGAAAGAACCAGACACAAAAGGATGTATCTCACATGATTCCATTTATATAAAATGTCCAGAATAGGCAAATCCAGAGAGACAGAAGGTATGTTAGTGATTGCTAGGCCCTGGAGGGAAGGGGCAATGGGGAGTGACTGCTAACAGGTATGAAAACACTCTGGAATTAGATAGTCATAATGGGTGCACAGCTCTATGAATTACTAAAAAACAAAACAAAACAAAACAAACAAACAAAGCAAAAAAAACCCCCACTGAATTGTATACTGTAAATGGGTGAATTGTATGGTTTACGATTATATCTCAATATGATAGTTCTACAAACACAGTAGTGGTTACACTGTGGAGTACTCCTATGGGCTCTGGGCTAGGTATCTAAGGCACACTATCTCATTGACTCCTTCTAACAATCCGATGGGATAGATGCCCCATTTTACAGACAAGAAACCAGAGACTTAGAATGGTTAATAACTTGCTCATGCTCAATACAGAGCCTGGCTTTGAGGTCAGATCTATGTAAGCTTAAACCCTTATCCCCGAAGTTCCCATTGTGGCACAGCAGAAACGAATCCGACCAGAAATCATGAGGTTGCGGGTTCAATCCCTGACCTCGCTCAGTGGGTTAAGGATCCGGCGTTGCCATGAGCTGTGGTATGGGTCACAGACACAGCTCGGATCTGGCGTTTACTGTGGCTGTGGCGTAGGCTGGCAGCTGTAGCTCCGACTGGACCCCTAGCCTGGGAACCTCCACATGCCTCAGGTGCGGCCCTAAAAACAAAACAAAACAAAAAAACCAAAAAAATCCTTATCCGCTTCTCATATTACCTCTCCTAGCCAATCCACTGATAAATTCTGTTCATTCCACGTGGCAACATTTCTCACATTCATGACCCCTGTACCTTAGCACCTTCCCGGCCCCTGGCACCCACCATCAGATCTTTTGGCAAACCTAAGCTCCCTCCCACAGTCTCTCTCTTCCAGGCTTTTCCACACACTGATGTGAGAGTCATCACGTGAAGTCGCAACTCTGCTCCTGGTTCAAAAATTCTCAGTGGTTCCTCACAACCCAGAACAGGGGCTAAACCCCTGCACTTGATGCTACCATACTCCTCACCCAGCCCTGTGCTGTCCCACCTCGCTGGTCTGCACGCCTGTACTCCTCTCCCAGCTCTGGGCTCTTGTGCAGCCTCTTCCTGCAGCTAGAGTGCCTCTGCCTGTCAATGCTGTGCCCTTGTTTCAAAGATGCCTCCTCTTTTGTTAACCTTTTCCTGATTTCCCAACCCTGCTTCCTTCCCTGCTAGAAGTTAATTTTGCTTTCTTATTGGAAATCCATAACCTACATTTATTCCAGGAGGGCAAGGGCTCTTTCTGGCCCACGTCTGTCTTTCCCACAGCACAGCCCAGCTTAACATAGAACAGGGCCTCCAGCAATACTTGTTCAATAGAACTAAACTGTACTTTTTCAAAGAAGATGTTATTTGTGCTATATTTTTGGGGCAGATAAAGAGGATGGTAGCATATGCACTCAGGAAGCTTTTTTTTTTTTTTTTTTTTTTTTTTTGTCTTTTTAGGGCCGCACCTGTGGCATATGGAGGTTCCCAGGCTGGGGTCTTATCAGAGCTGTAGCCGCCAGCCTATGCCAGAGCCACAGCAATGTGGGATCTGAGCCAAATCTGCAACCTACACCACAGCTCACAGCAACACCAGATCCTTAACCCACTGATTAAGGCCAGAGATCGAACCCGAAACCTAGTCGGATCGGATTCCTAGTCGGATTCGTTAACCTCTGAGCCACGACGGGAACTCCAGGAAGCATATTCTAAAGGTGGGAGAGGATTCTGAGGTGACAAGACACTTGGGCTATACAGAGAAGGACAGAATAGCAGGGGAGACCCCTGGCCCCACATGGATGCATACCCTCCCTTCTGGAACACCTGGACTGCCAGAGCACTGGACAGTCCCCATGCCTGCTCCCCCTATGGTGCCACAGGCCACACTGGTTTCCTCTCTGGAACTGATTGGGCACTTAAGTCAAGTTTGGTATCATTACCTGCTGTTTCACGGCCTCAACCTCACTTAGGCCAACTGGCTGACTTGGGGTGGCTGGGAAGGCTCCCAGTGTTCAAGGATAGCTGCACGTCCAATCTCCTACCACTTGAGTGTGAAGCTCCAAGACCAGCCTGTTAGTTCACTGCTTAGGAAAGACTACCAACCTTGGAGGTGGTGTGGGGGATGGTACTGGGCTGAGCAGGCCTGACCTAGAACAGCTGTATCATGAGTAATAAAGAATGTTAATAATGGAGTCTAGGAGTTACCACCATGGCTCAGTGGTTAACGAATCCGACTAGGAACCATGAGGTTGCAAGTTCGATCCCTAACCTTGCTCACTGGGTTAAGGATCTGGCATTGCCATGAGCTGTGGTATAAGTCGCAGTTGTGGCTCAGATCCCGCCTTGCTGTGGCTGTGGTGTAGGATGGCGGCTATAGCTCCAATTCGACCTCTAGCCTGGGAACCTCCATATGCCGCAGGAGCAGTCCAAGAAATGGCAAAAAAAAAAAAAAAAAGAATGGAGTACATCAGTAGCCCAGGAGCTTTCTGCAGTAGGCTGGAAACCTTTGGTAACAGCATGAGGAAATGGTTCCCAAACCCACTACGTAGACTCCATCAGTGGCCCTCAGTCAACACACAGAACTGTAAGCCATCTCTTTTCATCCCATACATTTTACGTACATCAGCAATTTCTGTGCAGTTCCTATTCCAGTCCCTTCCTTCCTCAAACTCCTCTCCATAAGGCATAATGCAAGTACGGAGTTTTGACTCTGACTCCAAAGCAGAAGGAGTAGAACTAGCTGCATGTAACCTTCTCTGGACCACTCACTTGATTAGCATAGTGTTTTGGTAACTTCTTGCCAATGTCAATATCCATTTCTTCATCATCTTTCTTTTCTTCTTCTTCCTCACTCTCCATCCCTGTCCAATCATTTTCAGCCAGTCTTCTGGCATGATTCACATAATCCTGCCGCTTGCTGGGGAAAGAAAAGGCATAAAGATAGGTCTTTATGTCACATAGGAAGACACCCTACAATGTGACAGACATAATTCAAAGTCTCCAGATTCAAGAGCAACTTGGGAATTCTGGTGGGAGTAAGAGATGAGACGATATCCTCTGCTTAACTAGTAACCACCTTCTCACAGATCCTAAATAGGAAACCCCCTGTGAACATACCCAGGCTGCCTCAGAGTTTCTCAAGAATGGGCAAAGTAGAATAGTGAAAGGAATTCTCTAGTTCCCAAGTTCAAAGTTCACGAGTGGCTGATCCCACTCCCAACTCTACCTCAGGTGAGAGCTGACCCTTCCCTGCCTGGCAGACATCTAGTCTAAAGCCTCCCAGGAATTGTAGAGAGGAAACACTGACATGCAGTGAGAAGTATGACACAGGGACAGCATCTTGAACTTTCTGAGGAACAGCCAATTCCTGTCTAACTTTTTTTTTTCTTTTTTGGCCACACTCATGGCATATGGAAGTTCCTGGGCCAGGGTTCAAACTAGCAAGGCCACAGAGATCATTAACCCACTGCACCACAGTGGAAGTGCCTAACATATATATATATGTATATATATATATATATATATTTTTTTTTTGTCTTTTTGCCTTTTTCTGGGGCCGCTCCTGCGGCATATGGAGGTTCCCAGGCTAGGGGTGGAATCGGAGCTGTAGCCACTGCCAACACCAGAGCCACAGCAACACGGGATCCGAGCCGCGTCTGCAACCTACACCACAGCTCACGGCAATGCTGGATCATCAACCCACTGAGCAAGGGCAGGGACCGAACCCTCAACCTCATGGTTCCTAATCGGATTCGGTAACCACTGTGCCACGACGGGAACTCCCTTTTTTTTTTTTTTTTTTTAAGAGGTACTTTTTGGAGTTTCCTCTTTGGTGCAAGGGACAAATGACCCAGCTTGTCTCTGGCACAGGTCACAGGTACAGCCCAGATTTGATCCCTGGCCTGGGAACTTCCATATTCCATAGGAAAAAAAAAAAGGGAAGTACTTAAAAAAATTATTTTTAATTGAAGTATAGTTGATTCACAATGTTGTGTTAGTTTCAGGTGTACAGCAAAGTGATTCATTTGGATATATATATATAGATTAGGACTTTGTTGGTTAGCTCTTTTTTTTCGGACTCACCTGCGGCATGCAGAAATTCCTGGGCCAAGGTTCAAACCCAAGCCACAGCTGTAACCAGAGCCACATGGTGACGATGACATGTTCTTAATCCACTGAGCCACAAGGAAACCCTGGTTATCTATTTTATAAGTACTAGTGTGTTGACGTTAATCCCAAACTCCAAAATTATCTCCCTCACCTCCCCCACTTTAACTTTCAAAAAAGGCCACTGAGAACAAAGGAAATCTCAGTAAAGATGTATGGACCTTAGCTACTAATAATGTATCCATATTGGTTCATTAGTTGTAACAAAGCGTACTATAACATAAGATGTTAATAGTATAGGAGCCCGGATGCAGGGTATATAGAAACTCTTTGTACTACACAACTTTTCTATAAACTAAAATTATTCAAACAAAAGTTGACTGATAAATTAACACAACTTTATAAATCAGCTATACTTCAATTTAAAAAAATTATTGAAGAAAAAAAGGCCACTTAGTTTAAAATTTAATCTTTTACCTTTTTGTTTCCCTTTATTGTTATCTTCCTCTTTTTTTAAATGGGTGCATCCACAGCATATGGAAGTTCCTGGGCCAGTGACTGAATCCTAGCTGAGGCAATGACAGATCCTTTAACCGCCTGTGCCAGGCTGGAGATCGAACTTGCACCTCCTCAGCAACCTGAGCCACTGCAGTCAGATTCTTAACCCACTGAGCCACAGCAAGAACTACATCTTCCTCTTTTTTTTTTTTTTTTTTTTTTTGTCTTTTCTAGGGCTGTGTGCAGCATATGGAGGTTCCCAGGCTAGGGGTCTAATCAGAGCTGTAGCCGCCGGCCTACGCCACAGCCAGAGCAACTCGGGATCTGAGCCGTGTCTGCAATCTACACCACAGCCCACGGCAATGCCCGCTTAACCCACTGAGCGAGGCCAGGGATCAAACCCGCAACCCCATGATTCCTAGTCGGATTCGTTAACCACTGAGCCATGACTGGAACTCCCCCATCTTCCTCTTTTTTAAAAAACTACATATTCCAGAAAGTTTGGGAAATTGAGATGGAAGAATAAGAACTTTTTGGAACTGTTTCAAAGAGACTTGTAGACACACCACCTGCTATGCTTGGTTTCCTCAACGCTAAGGCAAGGTATAAACCACTGAGGCAGTGAGACCAACTTAGCTGGTTTTGTCTGACACATCCACGTGTTCGCGTCCACTGACGCCAAGGTGCACGTCAGAGAAAGCATGATGCGCCTGCATATTTGTGAAAAGGTGCATGTTCGTGGTTATTTCCCTGGCATTGTCTGTAATCACAAGAGAAGAAAACTGCTCACATGCCCATCAGCAGGGGACTATCTACGCAATGAAATACCTGTACCATAAGAAAGGAGGTGGCACTTTATAAACTGATATAGGGAGTTCCCGTTGTGGCTCAGTGGTTAACGAATCTGATTAGCATCCAAGAGGATGCAGGTTTGATTCCTGGCCTCGCTCAGTGGGTTAAGGATCCTGTGTGGCTGTGGCAGAGGCCAGTAGCTACAGCTCCAATTCGACCCCTAGACTGGGAATCTCCATATGCCACAGCGGCACCCCTAAAAAAATGTGTGTGTGTGTGTATATATGTATATGTATATATGTATATATATATATATATATATAAATATATATATATATAAAACTGGGTCACTCTTCTGTACAGCAGAAATTGACAGAACATTGTAGATCAACTATAATAAAAAATTTAAAAATAAATAAATAAATAAACCGACACAGAATCTCTTTAAAAAAAAACACCGCTGTTAAATAAATATGATGAAGAGTGGAAGAATTCCTGCTGGGGCTCGGCAGGTTAAGGACCTGAAATTGTATCTTTGAGGATGGAGGTTCAGTCCCTGGCCTCGCTCAGTGGGTTAAGAATCAAGCGGTACCACAAGCTGAGGCACAGGTGGTAAATGCAGCTTGGATCTGATGTTGCTGTGGCTGTGGTACAGACTGCAGCTGCAGTTCCAATTCGACCCCTAGCCTGGGAACTTCCATATGTCACAGGTGCAGCCATAAAAAAAGAAAAGAAAAAGAACAGTATATTATACACTGCTACTTCTGTTAAAAAAAAAGAAGAAGAAGAAAAAAAAGGCAGAGTTCATTTGTTGTTCAGAGGGTTAAGGATCTGGTGGGGCTCTGGTTACAGCTGTGGCGAGGGTTTGATCCCTCGCCCGGGAACTTCTGCAGGCATACAACTATACACTTGCTCACATCTACGTAGACTATCTTTGGAAGGATACATAAGAAACTAATAATATAAGAGAAGAACTTGACGTCTAGAAAACAGATTTGGAAAAGAGACTTTTCACCATACACTCTTTATGTATCTCGAATTTTGAACAATATGAATGTATTACCTATTCCAAGTTAATTAATCATAATGTAAAAAAACTGGGGGTGAGAGGAAGGGGTGCTCTGAGAATGTAATCTATACGCAACCTGGGCATCATCTCTGCTAAACACATCTAGTGATAAAGCAGTGGGGAAAATGTAGACTGTACGGAAACTGTGGCTGTTCCTCCTAATCCTTAATTCTTTAATTTCTTACCCAGAAGAGGCCTGTGTTGCACTGAGAATAAAAGGACAGGCCCGGCCTTCAGAGCAGACCAGCCTCAAACACTCCTAGCCTGCTCTCTCTCTGTTTGCTCCTATTTGTTCGTCTTGGCATGGAGAATGAAGTGTATGGAAGACATTTCCTCAGATTCCCTGTGGAATTATTTGTCTTGAACTCCCAAGGGCTCCACAGAAACATCTGGGCTGAAGGAAGACAGGAAGACGGCACCAATGCCCGGATTCAGAGTGCAGGAGAAGTCACACAGGGAATGTGGGGAGTGGAAGTCTGGGCGTGGCTTTCACAAGTCCCTAAACTGCAAAGCTCAGTACTGCTGCCAGGAAAAAAAAAAGAAAAATTTAACCATATATTTGAGCTTTGCTTTCAAACTTAAGTCCCTCTCTACTTCCTCATCTTTTCCCAAGCTCTGGGTGTAAAGGATGTCTACCTCCACCATGACTTACCCCTCCCAAACGTATGGGCAAGAAGACCAACCTACAAAGAGTCTACTTGGAAGGGGGTTCTGGAGAGACAAGCCTGGAGCCTGCTGAAAGGGTCACAGCTCCGGGCCTGCAGAAAGAAGCCAAGGAGTTAAAGCATCCCTTACGATTTCTGCAGTTCCAGTAACCGGCGGCGCCGCTCGCTCTGCTCCAAGGAGCTGTACTTGGACTTGTACTGGGACAGGCGGGGGTGGGGGGCAGCTGTGCTGTTCAGATCTTGAGACACAGAAAAGCTACTGGCCAGGGCTTGACTCAGCTCTTCCATCTTCCCTACAAAGGAAAACATAAGAAAATGGTTCATTCATTTCCTATCACCTCCTGGGTATAGGCAGTCATGATGTAATACAATGGCTACTTTCCCAAAAAGTCTCACGTAATCCAAAATCACAACTATTTGCATGGGGGAAAAAGGAAGTTAAAGAGTGAATTAACATGCAAGCAATAACATTTTTTTCTTGACGATATTGCAATAATCATTTTGATAGCTCTGAGTGTATAGATATAAACCTCAACATCAAGCATTAAGCAAATTCGCCTTGTGCTGGAACCTAATTTTTGCTCTTTGTCATCACTCACCAGGGGCCTTGCCACTAATCGCTTCTTGCCATTGACAATATCTAGTGATGTGATCAAGTATCTGCTTTTTTCTGAATATTTCTAAATAGCCATTACTCAATAATTAAGGTAATTTTCTGATGCAAGTTTTATCCAATTGGCTGCTTATTTCTCTAATAAATGCCTATTCACATCAAGAAAATTTACCTCAAGTTCCCACTGTGGCTCAGCAGGTTAAGAACCTGACATAGTGTCCATGAGGATGAGAGTTCGATCCCCGGCCTTGCTCAGTGGGTTAAGGATCCAGCATTGCTGCAAGCTGCAGCATAGCTCACAGGTGGAGCTCAAATTCAATGTTGCTATGGCTGTGGTGTAGGCTGGCAGAGGCAGCTCTGATCTGACCCCTAGCCTGGGAACTTCCATATGCCACAGGTATGGCCCTAAAAAGTAAAAAAAAGGAAAAAAAAAAAAAAAAGAAGAAGAAGAAGAAGGAAGGAAGGGAGGGAGGAAGGAAGAAAAAGAAAGAAAATTTAGCTCTAGGAATACTGGTTCTGGAGCCCAGGGAGGAAGACAAGAGGAGCCAAAACCCCAAATCTGGCAATTACTTTCTTTTTATTTTATTTTTTGTTGTCTTTTTAGGGCATATGGAGGTTCCAGGCTGGGGGTCTAATTGGAGCTGTAGCCGCTGGCCTACACCACAGCCACAGCAACGCTAGATCCGAGTCACGTCTGCAACCCACACCACAGCTCACAACAATGCCGGATCCTGAACCCACTGAGCTAGGCCAGGGATTGAAGCCACATCCTCATGGTTCCTAGTCGGATTCATTTCCATTGCACCACAAAGGGAACCCCTACTTTCTTGTTTTATAGTTTATTTTGTTTGTTTCAGGTGGGCCCAAGGAAGATTTCAAGGCTACTTATGTGTGACTAAGAAAAGCTCTAGGATGTGTTAACAGCAGCTCTACGACTGTGAAGAACTGACATGTGGTACATTTGGGAGATAGGCAGTAGATGTCTTATTGGAGACAGATTACCAAGGCAGACCCCAAAGAATGGGAGTGGAAAAAAAGAGGTGAATTCCCACTTCACTCACCCCTCCATCAGTGAAGATGTGAGGTGGCCCAGAAGCTGGGCTGGCCCAACCCTCTAGTTCTAGTGTAAACCAGAGGGCACGACCAGTGCTTAAACTCCACCCCAGGCCATGTCCCAATGCTCTAAACACCAAAACTAACAGGTTCATTTCAGAGCCTCCATAGTTAAAAATACAACCCTATGGGCCTCTACTTGGCAAGGAGTTATTTTCCATTACACACTTGAAGTCAGATTTTTTAAAATAAATCTGCAGCATTAGATGTTTTTCTAATTTGAAAAGAACTTTATGTGTGGTTAAAAACTCATGATGTAAAATTTACCATCTTAACCATTTTTTTTTTTTTTGTCTTTTTGCTATTTCTTTGGGCCGCTCCAGCGGCATATGGAGGTTCCCAGGCTAGGGGTTGAATCGGAGCTGTAGCCACCAGCCTACGCCAGAGCCACAGCAACGCGGGATCCGAGCCGCGTCTGCAACCTACACCACAGCTCACGGCAATGCTGGATCCTTAACCCACTGAGCAAGGGCAGGGACCGAACCCTCAACCTCATGGTTCCTAGTCGGATTCGTTAACCACTGCGCCACGACGGGAACTCCGATCTTAACCATTTTTAAGTGTAGAGTCCAGTTGTGTTAATTACATTCACAAAGTTGTACAACCAATTTCCTGAACACTTATGCTTGTAAAACTGAACCTCTATACCCATTAAACATTAAAAAAACAAAACAAAACCCAGAGTTCCTGTCATGGTTCAGCAGAAACGAATCTGACTAGTATCCATGAGGACACAGGTTCAATCCTTGGCCGCACTCAGTGGGTTAAGGATCTGACATTACCATGAGCTGTCACAGTTTGGATCCTGGTTGCTGTGGCTGTGGCATAGGCCAGCAGCTGTAGCTCCAATTCAACCCCTAGCCTGGGAACTTTCATGTGCCGTGAGTATGGCCCTAAAAAGAAAAAAAAAAAAAAGAAAGAAAGAAAGAAAGAAAAAGATTACATATTATCAGTGGATTAGAGGCATGTCTCTTTTTTTGCATGCTTTTTTTTTTCTTAGGGCTGCACCTGAGGCATATGAGAAGTTCCCAGGCTAGGAGATGAATTGGAGCTGCAGCTGCCGGCCTACGCCACAGCCTTAGCAATGCAGAATCCCAGCTGCATCTGTCACCTACACCACAGCTCAGGGCAATGTTGGATCCTTAAAGCCCTGAGCAGGGCCAGGGACTGAACCCACATTCTCATGGTTACTGGTAGGGTATCTAACCTGCTGAGCCACACCAGGAACTCCCGAGGCATGAATTAACTTAAAAGTAAATGTAACCAGTGTTGCATAATTGAGGCTGGGTGATGAGTAATCAGGGTCCTAAATGGTATGATATTTTCTGTATTTTTCTGTACTTTTGTATAAGTTTGAACACTTCCATAATAACTTTTAAAATTCATTATGTCTTTGGCTTGCCAAAGTAATGACCAAATCTAAAATACATTTATTAGGCCTTATCGTGCTTTATCTTGGTGTGGGCTCCTGCTCTGCCAAGAACCATAAAATCCTTAAAAGTGATCCCTGTGCCTCCCTTTATGGCTGTCCTTGCGCTAGCTCCTGCTCTTTCAATCCATCCTTCAGATGGTTCTGACTCCAAGGGTTCTGACCTAGCGGTCTCATCCATTACCTGTATCCACTCTAACTTCCAAATTTCCAACCAGCCCGGGCCCCTCCCTCGAGCTCCAGACCCCGGCCGTCCCCCGCAGCCGGCCTCTTCCTCCTCTCCCTCCCCTGCACCTCCAGCGCCCCCACCTCGACTCCCAGAGCCCAGGATCTAGGCCACCTGGGCGTCTGCCACCGGGCTTCAGTCCGGGGGACTCTACCTGCTCCATTCAGCCATCCTCCCCGCCACAGCCTTTCTCTAGGAACAGGATCATCTAGGCCTTGCATGATTCGCCCCTCCCCCACAAGAAGCCCCTGAGGGGTCCTGGCAAGACAGTCTGGAACTGAAGAGTGGAAGCGGGCCCAAAGAGTGGAAGCGGGCCCAAAGAGTGGAAGCGGCCTGGGTCTGCCCCTCCAGGTGATGCCTCGGGAGGTCAGGAACACGAAGCGGACCACAGGGAGTCATAGCCAGGCGCACATGGACTATTCGGGAGCCGGCGGGGCCCACGCTCGAACCCAGGACTCACCGGGGAGAGGTGACAATTCCACGCGCCGCCGCCACCACTGCGGTCGGGAGCCGACCAATCAGCTGCCTGGAGAGAGTCGGTCCCTCCCCCTTAGCCGCCGCCGCGCCACCAGACCCACCCACCTGGAGCTTCCGGCTCCTCCCGCCGTTGGGAACGCCGGGAGTTCTTCCGCAGTTTGGTCGCCGGCTGGCCGTTACTTCCGCCCTCAACGGCCAGGCCTTTTCCTTTCCTCCCGGGCGGGGGTACTCTTTCTGCTTTTGCTTTGCAGTGTCCGCGACCCTTCTGCAAGGTGACTGGCTGGGCCGAGACCTCGCTCCTGGGCACGAGTTTCTGCGGCCTCCTTTCGCCAATAGGGGGAACCCCGAATTCGTGGCTGGGTGTTCAAGGCCCTCCTGGCCCTGGATCCTGCCGCCTCCCCCAGATCCACACAGTCTTTAGAGGCGCACCAACAGTCCGCTCCCTCTCCCCGTGTCCATACCAGTTACCTGCCAGTTAGCGGAATGACTGCTCACCACCTCCACCCCTAAGTCTCAGAAAATTAATCGTTCCTTCCCCATTCCTCCCTTATGTTAGCACACTGGAAGCAGGATTTCCCCTTGTAGCGCAGTGGAAACGAATCTGGCTAGGAACCATGAGGTTGCGGGTTCAATCCCTGGCCTCGCTCAGTGGGTTAAGGATCTGGTGTGGCGGTGAGCTGTAGTGTATGTCACAGATGCGGCTTGGATCTGGCGTTGCTGTGGCTGTAGCTCCGATTGGCCCTAGCCCGGGAACTTCCATATGCCCTGGTTGCGGCCCTCAAAAAGACCAAAAAAAAAAAAAAAAGAACACCGGAAGCAAACCTTGATTACAGCCCCTTTGCTCCTCCTCTGTGGGCATGGCAATGGTAGGGGTCTGGTTTGATTCCAGGGTCCAGCACAATGCAGAGCACTCTATAGACCCTGATGAAGGAGCAAGGGGTGGCAGGGGTGGAGGGAAGCAACTGAGATCTAGGAAACCTAATCAAACTAGAGAGCAGCTATTGTGGGGTAAGACTGATGAGATACAAAATAAAAATGTGACTAGCTGTGGTGTTCCCTTGTGGTGTGAAAGGAATTAAAGATCCAGAGTTGTCACTGAAGCAGCTTGGATTACTCTCTAGCTCAGGTTCAGTGAACTTCCAGATGTAGTAATCATTGCTTACATTGAGGCAGACACTTCCATATGCATTATCATTTAACCTCAAGAAACAAGGAAGTTACTGACCAAAGCTCAGAGAGGTTAAGTAACTTGGCCAAAGTCACACAGCTTTTGAACCAAATATTTAAATTTGCTGCATGTTTGACTTAGAAGTTAAGATATTGCTATACTACAGAAACAACATATACAAAGTTGGCACTCAGTCAAAGGAATGCCAACACATGGACTGGTTGAATATTTTATGTACATGACACCATCCATTTGGAGACCACCTTGACAGGGAGGGTGGTACTTGGGGCCCTGGAAGACCAATTTGTTTTACTTCAGAATTGATGTAAGTGAGCTCTAACTTTCAATGGTCAGGCTGTGCACTAGGTTATTTATGTGGTACACTGACAAATAAAAGCTGATATATGGGACTGCCAAAGAAAACCCCAGGGCCTGACTTCACCAGGCAACTTTGACACCAGGATATTAAGTATGCTGTGCCTCAAAACCACCATTCTCTAGCCACAGCCATGGATGTCACAGAACAAGGCCCTACACTTTGGAGGAAAATAGACTGAGACTGACATATCTGTGTACCGAGGTCCAGGAGAAAGGCTCCAGTCCTTCATTCACACTGAATATCACCAAAAAGAAACTAACTAAATGGCAGATGGCCTGGGGGCTCATTTTCGGCCAGTGGATGTTCCATAAGGGGCTGCTCTGCTTGCAACAGCGATTGCTCAACTATAGTCATTTGCACCCCATCTTCAGAACACTGGATATACACATACACCTATATCTGCTGTCTCTCTCTCTCTTTTTTTTTTTTTTTTTTTGTCTTTTTAGGGCCACATTCATGGCATATGGAAGTTCCCAGGCTAGGGGTCTAATCAGAACTGTAGCTGCTGGCCTATGTCACAGCCACAGCAACACCAGATCCAAACTGCATCTGCAACCTACACCACAGCTCACGGCAAAGCCAGATCCTTAACCCACTGAGCGAGGCCAGGGATTGAACCTGCATCCTCATGAATACTAGTCAGATTCCTTTCCACTGAGCCATGATGGGAACTCCCTATATCTGATGTCTTTAAACCAATTTACTTTCCAAAAAGCCTAATACATTAATTTGAAAGAGGAACACCATAGCGTTACCTGAAATCACTTCCCACTTTAACAGAAAGCATCTACGAACTCTAGAGCGGCAAGAGTATAATGTTATAATCTAGCTAGATACTGATGTCTGAAGAAAACTGTGAGGCCATGGACTTTGTAAAAATCAGAGATTAGCAAGTGTTGGAGAAGTGATAAGGAGTAACACTAACCAAATTTTTCTTTTGTATAATCAGAAAAGTTCACAGTGGAGTTCCCATCTTGGCTCAGCAGTAAGAAACCTGACTAGTATCCATGAGGACTCAGGTTCAATCCCTGGCCTTGCTCAGTGGGTTAAGGAATCTGGCATTGCCATGAGCTGTGGTGTAGGTCGCAGCTGCAGCTGGGATCTGTTGTTGCTGTGGCTGGTGTAGGTTGGCGGCTATAGCTCTGATTTGAACCCTAGCCTGAGAACTTCCATATGCCATGGCTACAGCCCTAAAAAAAAAATTTAAGAGAAAAGTTCACAGAGAACAGAAGAGGGAAGACCCACTTCCTCTACTCCTCTATGATTTAAGGTTATTTAAGGTAGAATTTGTGTAACCCCTAAAATCTAGTAAGCACCTTCACGCAGGGGTGCTACCTAGAAAATAGGAGATTGAGGAGAGGAAGGTGTCCACCTTTTTCCAAAAAAGGAGGCTCTTGCCTCCTTAACGCATGTGTTTCTTCTTTTTTTTTTTTTTTTTTTTTTTTTGTCTTTTTGCTACTTCTTTGGGCCTCTCCCAAGGCATATGGAGGTTCCCAGGCTAGGGGTCTAATCGGAGCTGTAGCTGCCTGCCTACGCCACAGCCACAGCAACGTGGGATCTGAGCCTCGTCAGCAACCTACACCACAGCTCACGGCAACGCCAGATCCTGAACCCACTGAGCAAGGCCAGGGATCGAACCTGCAACCTCATGGTTCCTAGTCGGATTTGTTAACCACTGAGCTACAACAGGAACTCCTATTCTTCTTTTTTTTTTTCTGGCCACATCTGCAGCATATGGAAGTTCCTGGGCTAGGAATCAGAGCTAGCCCAGGAGTCAAATCAGAGCTGCAGCTGTAGGCCTACAGAACAGACTTGGGGTTGCCAAGGGGGACATGGGCGGGAGTGGGATGGATGGAGAGTTTGGGGTTAGTAGATGCAAACTATTACATTTAGAATGGATAAGCAATGTGGTCCTACTGTATAGCACAGGGAACTATACCTGGTCTTTTGGAATAGACCATGATGGAAGATAACATAAGAAAGGGAATGTAATTTATGTATGACTGGGTCACTTTACTGTACAGCAGAAATTGGCACAACATTGTAAGTCAACTGTAATAAAATAAATAAATTTTAAAAATTAATGAGGTAACTTTTAGAAAGTCCTGGAGAAGGGAGGTGCTGGTTGCCAGGGGAACCGATGTGCGATTGGTGGGTTATAACTTTTGGTCTAATGTCTCTCCTTTCCCCACCTCCTAGGAGGGGAGAGGGGCTGGAGGTTGAGTTAATCACCAACGGCCAATGATTTAATCAATTTTGTCTGCATAATGAAGCCTCCATAAAGATCTTAAAACTGCCAACTGGGGAGTTCCCATGGTGGCTCACTGGAAACAAATCTGACTAGTATCCATGAGGATTCATGTTTGATTCCTGGCCTAGGGGATCCAGAGTTGGTGTAAGCTGTGGTGTAGGTTGTAGACTCAGCTCAGATCCAATATTGCTGAGGCTGTGGTATAGGCCAGTGGTTGCAGCTCCGATTTGACCCCTAGCCTGGGAACCTCCATATGCCACAGGTGCTGCCATTAAAAAAAAACAAAAAACAAACAAAACAAAACAAAAAAACCACCCAAAAAACAAAACAAAAAAACAAACCAACTGGGTTTGGAAAGCATCTGTGATGCTGAAAACTGGAGGTGCTGGGAGGGTGGCACATCTAAAGAGTGGTGCCCTTCCCCCATACCTTGCCCTATGCTTCTCTTCCATCTGGCTGTTCCTGAGTTTAGATCTTCTTATAATAAACCGGTAATCTAATAAGTAAACTGTTTTCCTGAGTTCTGTGAGTGGCTCTAGCAAATTAATCAAGAGGGAATTCATGGAGCCTCTGATTTACAGACAGTCCATCCAAAAGCATAGGTTACCGATCCGGCGTTGCCGTGAGCTGTGGCATAGGTCGCAGACACATCTTGGATCCCGTGTTGCTGTGGCTGTGGTGTAGGCCGGTGGCTACAGCTCCGATTGGACCCCTAGCCTGGGAACCCCCATATGCCACGGGAGCAGCCCTAGAAAAGGCAAAAAAGACAAAAAAACAAAAAACAAACAAAAAAAGAATATATATACATGTATGATTGAATCACTTTGCTATACAGCAGAAATTAACACAACATTGTAAATCAGGAGTTCCTTTGTGGTGCAGTGGAAATGAATCTAACTAGTACCCAGGAGTATGCGGTTCAATCCTTGGCCTCCTTCAGTGGGTCAGTGATCTGGTGTTGCCATGAGCTGTGGTGGGGGTAGCAGATACGACTCTGATTCTGCATTGCCGTGGCTGTGGTGTAGGCCAGCAGCTGCAGCTCCAATTGGATTCCTAGCCTGGGAATCTCCATATGCCACAGGTGCACTCCTAAAAACCAAAGAAAAAATAAAAAAAAACATTGAAAATCAACTTTACTTCAATAAATGTTTTTTAAAAAGAACTGGAAAATGCTCGAAGTGTATTTTCTTTGATTATAATAAAAAATAACCAGGAGTTCCCATGTGGCTCAGTGGGGTAAGGATCTGGCATTGTCCCTGCAGTGGCACAAGTTGCTGCTGTGTGTGGTTCAATCCCTGATCCAGGAACTTCTGCATGCCTCAAATGCAGCCAAAAAATAAAATATAAGTGAAAAACAATCTATTTTACCTTGAAGTTCCTTCCTGTTCAATTTATGCTTATTCCTTTTCCTGTTTTTATGAAAATGGCCTGGCTAGTTTGTCACGAAGTTCCTCGGAGACATCTTAACATTAAAAGCATGGAGTTCCCTGGTGGCTCAGTGGGTTAAGGATCAGGCATTGTCAATGCTGTGGCTATGGTCACTACTGTGGCATGGGTGTGATCCCTGGCCTGGGAATTTCTGCCTGCTGCAGGTGCAGCCAGAAAAATATATATATAGTTATCTCCTGAAGAATGTATCCTTCACTTTGAGAGAATATTACTAGGTGTTTGTTAATAGGAAATAAGTTAACCTATGTTGACTGAAATAAAAATGCACAGCCTGAGAGCTGTTTCAGTTTTATTTGGGGACTTAACTGAGCACTATAGCCCAGGAGACAGTTCTCAGATAGCTCTAAGGAAGTTCCTGTCGTGGCTCAGTGGAAATGAATCTGACTAGTATCCATGAGGGACACGGGTTCGATCCTGGCCTCACTCAGTGGGTTAAGGATCCAGTGTTGCTGTGAGCTGTGGTGCAGATCAAAGATGCAGGAGTTCCCATCGTGGCGCAGTGGTTAACAAATCCGACTAGGAACCATGAGGTTGCGGGTTCGGTCCCTGCCCTTGCTCAGTGGGTTAAGGATCCAGCATTGCCGTGAGCTGTGGTGTAGGTTGCAGACGCGGCTCGGATCCCGCGTTGCTGTGGCTCTGGCGTAGGCTGGTGGCTACAGCTCCGATTCGACCCCTAGCCTGGGAATCTCCATATGCTGCGGGAGCGGCCCAAGAAATAGCAAAAAGACAAAAAGACAAAAAAAAAAAAAAAAAAAAAAAATGCAGCTCAGATTGGCTGTGGTGTAGGCCAGCGGCTACAGCTCCAATTTGACCCCTAGCCTGGAAACCTCCATATGCTGTGGGTGTGGCCCTAAAAAAAAAAAAAAAAAAAAAAGTTAGCTCTAAGGAACTGCTCTGAAAAAGTAAGTGGGGGAGGCCAGTATGTCCGTAATTTTGGAGAAGCGGTACATGCAATAAAGTACACATCTCGGTAGAAGGGTATTGCTAGTCACAAGGAACAGTTACCTTTTTTTTTTCTTTTTCTGTTTTTGGCCACCCTGAAACATATGCAAGTTCCCAGGGCAGGGATGAGACCTGGGCTGCAGTTGCAAACTATGCTGCAGCTGTGGCATTGCCAGATCCTTAACCCACTGTTCCGGACTAGCAATCAAACTTGCATCCCAGGGCTCCAGAGACACCGCCGCCAACCCCACTGCACGACAGTGGGAACTCCACAGTTATCTTAATGATTTTACTGCTTTTCTAAATATGGGAAAGTACAAGAAATGTAGTTCATAAAATTTTCTCCTGAAAATGTCTAACTATCTGAAGGCCTGTTCTGACACTTTTCCCAGAGCTCTGAGGGCCTCATTCCTCACTGCCACCCTGAACGAGATACCGGCGTTTTTAGCAACATGGGTGGACCCAGAAATTATAATGCTACGAAGTCAGTCAGACAAGGAGACACCAACATCAAATGCTTTCACTGACATGTGGAATCTGAAAAAAAGGACAGAATGAATTTTTTTGCAGTATAGATGCTGACTCACAGACTTTGAAAAGTTATGGTTTAGGGTGTGTTGAAGGTTAGCAACTGCAGTGGCTAAAGACTCAGTCCTTGTAGAGCTGGATGGTGAGCAACATTCTTTACTTGGCACCCACCTGCTATGACTTGGATGCCTTTTTCCCATAATTTCACTGGTACCGAATATCTTCGATTCACTTTTTTTTTTTTTTTTTTTTTTTTGTCTTTTTAGGGCCGCACCTGCAGGATGTGAGGTTCCCAGGCTAGGGGTCCAATCGGAGCTACAGCTGCCAGCCTACACCACAGCCACAGCAATGTGGAATCCGAGCCTCATCTGCAACCTATACCACAGCTCACAGCAACACTGGATCCTTAACCCACTGATTGAGGCCAGGGATTGAACATGCGTCCTCATGGATACTAGTGGGGCGTTAACCACTGAGCCATGACGAGAACTCCCACTCTTTTTTTTTCTGCTGTGCCTAAGGCACATGGAAGTTCCCAGGCCGGGGATCAAAACTGCACCACAGCAGCAATCCAAGCCACTACAGTGACAATGCTGAATCCTTAACTCATTGCACCACAAGGGAACTCCCCCTCCTTTTTTTCCCCAATTCACTTTTTTTTTATTACTCAATGAATTTATTACATTTATGGTTGTACAATGATCATCACAATCCAATTTTATAGGATTTCCATCCCACAACCCCAACACATCCCCCCACCCCCTGAACTGTCTCCTTTGGAAACCATAACTTTTTCAAAGTCTGTGAGTCAGTATCTATACTGCAAAAAAATTCATTCTGTCCTTTTTTTCAGATTCCACATGTCAGTGAAAGCATTTGATGTTGGTGTCTCCTTGTCTGACTGACTTCACTTAGCATGATAATTTCTGGGTCCACCCATGTTGCTAAAAACGCCGGTATCTCGTTCCTTTTAATGGCCAAGTAATATTCCATTGTGTATATGTACCACATCTTCTTGATCCACTCCTCTTTTGATGGACATTTGGGTTGTTTCCATGTCTTGGCTATTGAACATAGTGCTGCAGTGAACATTGGAGTACATGTTTCTTTTCCACTCCTGGTTTTCTCTGGATAGATGCCCAGGAGTGGGATTGCTGGATCAAATGATAGTTCTATTTTCAGTTTTCTGAAGACTCTCCATACTGTTTTCCACAGTGGTTGCACCAATTTACAATCCCACCAAAAGTGTGATAGGGTTCCTTTTTCTCCACTCTTATTGTTTGTAGACTTTTTGATAGTGGCCATTCTGGCTGGTGTAAGGTGGTACCTCATCGTGGTTTTGATTTGCATTTCTCTAATAACGAGTGATGTTGAACATCTTTTCATGTGTTTTTCGGCCATCTGTATGTCTTCTTTGGAGACTTGTCTGTTTAGATCTTCTGACCATTTTTTGATCGGGTTGTTTGTTTTTTTTGGTGTGGAGCTGCAGAAGGTGTTTTAAGTTTCGGAGATTAATCCCTTGTCAGCCAATTCACTTGTGAAGATTCTCTCCCATTCTGTGGGTTGTCTCTTCATTTTGTTTAGGGTTTCCTTTGCTGTGCAGAAACTTTTTTTTTTTGTTTGTTTTTTTGCCATTTTCTTGGGCCACTCCTGTGGCATATAGGGGTTCCCAGGCTAGGGGTTGAATTGGAGCTGTAGCCGCCGGCCTACGCCAGAGCCACAGCAACGCAGGATCCGAGCCACGTCTGCAACCTACACCACAGCTCACGGCAACGCCGGATCCTTAACCCACTGAGCAAGGCCAGGGATCGAACCTGAAACTTCATGGTTCCTAGTCGGATTCATTAACCACTGAGCCACAACGGGAACTCCCAGAAACTTTTAAGTTTCATTAGGTCCCATTTGTTTATTTTTGGTTTTACTGTCATTACTCTAAGAGGTGGATCTGAGAAGATGTTGCTGTCGTTTATGTCAAAGAGTGTTTGGCCTATGTTTTCCTCTAAGAGTTTTATAGTGTCTGGTCTTATATCTAGGTGTTTAATCCATTTTATTTTTGTGTATGGTGTTAGGGAGTGTTCTAATGTCATTCTTTTACATGTGGTAGTCTGGTTTTCCCAGCACCACTTCTTGAACAGGCTGTCTTTTCTCCCCCAATACACTTTTAAGTCCAAAAGCAACAAGGCAATTTGTCTGGGCCTCTCTAGCAGACCTGACCACGTGACTCTAAAATATTCACATCCTCAAAGCTTTTCCTTGGGCAGTTGCCTTTTAAAATAGACTTAAGTTGAAAGAAAGATGATGTAAAGAAAACGATTAAGAAAATAATAACAAACAAACAAACAAAAAAAAATTGGGAGTTCCTGTCATGGCGCAGTGGTTCATGAATCCGACTAGGAACCATGAGATTGCAGGTTCGGTCCCTGCCCTTGCTCAGTGGGTTAACGATCCGGCATTGCCATGAGCTGTGATGTAGGTTGCAGACGCGGCTCGGATCCCGCGTTGCTGTGACTCTGGCATAGGGCTACAGCTCCGATTGGACCCCTAGCCTGGGAACCTCCATATGCCGCGAGAGCAGCCCAAGAAATGGCAAAAAGACAAAAAAAAAAAAAAAAAAAAGACAAAAAAAAAAAAAAAAAAGAAAAAGAAAAAGAAAAGAAAATAATAGCTGTGAGAGGTAGCCAAATGCAAAGTGAGGGGATACCATGCACAAAAGATTGTCCTCCTTTCTGACAGCACTTGCAAATTTCGGGGGTTCCCCAAACCATCCTCAGGTTTGACAATTCACTAGAAAGACTCACAGAACTCACAGAAAGTTGTTATTCTCAGTTATGGGAAAGGGAATAGATACAGATTAAAGTCCTCTAAGGGAAGTAAGCCCAGAGCACAGAGCTCCATCGTCTTCTGCCTAATGTGATCAGGACAGCTTTGCTCTGTCAGCTTCGATGTATGACAACACGAATGGAGCACTGCCATCTAGAGATCACTGGGTTAGAGTCTTTATTGAGGCTCCATCACATAGAAATGGTTAACTGTCCATCCAGGGGCAGTTTTTAGCCCCCTCAATAAGCCCAGCTGCTGCCCCAAAGGTCCCACCCTCCATCACATTATGGGTGTGGCTCAGAGCCACCCTAATCACATTGCTGCTCTCTGCTCCCAGGACCCCAGGTAACCAAAGACATTCCTATCAGGTGTGGCATTCCAAGGGTTTAGGGATTACCTCCCAGAAGCAAGGGCCATGATCCCTGAGTGCAAGGTTAAATTATTTACTACACAGTAATTCAAGTGGGAAGGGGCTTTGGCAAATACTGTGATAACAACGGTTCAGTTCGGAATGACTAGATCTTGGGAAACCACGCGAGGCTGGCTGAGCCTAGAGATAAACCCAGAGATTTAAGTAGCCGGTTCACTGAGTCTCTGCCCTCTTGGGATAGAGCCCATGCCTTCTCTGTATGGCATGAGACTCGTTTCTCTGGCGTTTTTTGTTTTTATTTTTTTTTGTCTTTTTAGGGCTACACCTGCGGAATATGGAGACTCCCAAGCTAGGGGTCCAATCAGAGCTGCAGCTGAGGTCTACGCCACAGCCACGGCAACACTGGATCCTTAACCCACTGACCAAGGCTAGGGACTGAACCTGCATCCTCACAGAGACTATGTCGGGTTTTTAATCTGCTGAGCCACAACCGGAACTCCCAGGTGTGTGATTTTAATTAGAAGCCCATGGGGAGGAGTTCCCATTGTGGTGCAGCAGAAACAAATCTGACTACAGAGCATGAGGTTGCGGGTTCCATCCCTCGCCTTGCTCAGTGGGTTGGGGATCCGGCATTGCCTAGAGCTGTGGTGTGGGCTGCAGACTCGGCTGGGGTCCCCCACTGCTGCATAGGCCAGCAGCTGTAGCTGTGATTCGACCCCTGGCCTGGGAACCTCCATTTGCTGCAGGTGCAGCCCTAAGAAGTGAGGGAGCGGGGAGCCCATGGGGAGTTGCCTGGTGGCCTAGTGGTTAGGGTTTGGTGTTTTTACTGCTTCAGCCTGGGTTCAATCCCTGGTTTGGGAACTGATATTCCACATCAAGCCACTGCACACAGTAGCAAAAAAAAAAAAAAAAAAAAGCCCATGGGTTTAAGTCCTAATCTGGGTTTTGCATGGGTTTGCATCCTGGCCTGTGGGTTCAAGTCCCAATCTGAGATCTGAGTTGTGCAATGTCAGTCATACTCACCACAGGCACACTGAGAGTGATATTAAAATGATGTGCAAGTTAATTGCTGCTGCTGGAGGATGAGACAAATGCACCCCAGCCAAGTTGCCACAGTTACCCCAAACCAAGGCATCCTAGACCTAGACCAGCTGACAGCCAGCCAGCCCATGCCCAGACTTAAAAGAGAGCACAGTCAAGGTCAGCAGAGTCATGAATCCAACACATCCTCAATCACAAAATCCAAGTGAGCCCAGCAAAGACCTGAAGTTGCCCAGTTGACCTGCAAATTCATGAGCTAAACAAACGCTTATTGTTTTAGCTCTGAATTTGGGGCTGGGTTTGCTACACACCATTATTGAGGCAAAAGATAACTGATACAGAAATTGGCAAGACCAGAGGTACAGGTGACAAGGTAGCCACGGAGCTGGGCACTGCCAAGGCTCTGACCTAATTCCTATAACCTGGGGCCTGAGCGCTCCTCTTCCCTTCTGTTGGCTACTTCTCTGGCTTGTAGAGCCCCAAACCCTCAGCTACTGGCGACTTCTGTGGTCAGAGGCATTTTTACCTTGACACAGTCCACCTGTAAAATCCTATGGAGTCAGGGAGAGAGGCGGCAGGCCTCAGGCAGGATAGCAGCCACGTGCTTTCATCCACAATGCTCCCAGTTCTGTTTGGTCTCCTAATTTTGATTCTCCAGATCCAGCCAGAGTCCCTTGGACCTAACTTGACAATGAGGCCTGCCCAAGAGTCCATGTGAACATACAAGGTCATCAGGAGGCTTTGTGCTATCAACACAGGCATCTGCACTTTCACCGAATGGCTGCCATGTGTCTTGACACCTGGATGGGGGGTGGGGATGGGGGGAAGACAAGCTTGTCTCTTGCCTCAGTCCTTACTTCCTTCCTATTAGTCATGTCCTCCTCCTTTGTACTAGAGAGGTTCCCTAGAAACAGAGCCTGAGGCAGGGATGGGAGGGAATGTGATTTATCAAGAAGGTACCCTTAAGGAAAGAGCTTCCAAGAGGTGAGGGAAGCAGGAGAGGGAAGAAAGACCAGAGCTGGGATGTGGACTCAAGGAAGGCCTAAGCTCCGCTTGACCCAAAGGGGCTCTGTGCCACAGATGCCCTAGTGTGAGGCGAGGGGCTTGGCCTTTTGTTCCCCCTATCAGTCAGTCACTAGCTGCAGAGCAGTGATTGAAGGTAGCGATAAGGAGTTTCATCTCTAGGGTGAGGAGGCTCAAGTCAGCAGAGGCAATTCCCCAGAGGAGGGAGGTGGCTAACACTGACAGCACCTGGGGCGTGGGCACCCTCACCAACTAAGGGGCATCTGGCTGAGGTACCAAGAGTATCTATTATAGTCTCCAAAACAGACTGCTAACACAGTTACTTCTCTCCAGCCTCACAGCCACCACTGATCCATCCATACCATTGTTTCTCACCTATAAGACTGAAAAGCCTTCTTACTGCCCTTTACACATCCATGCAGGCAGGTCCATGTCTAATTCAGTCTTTACATAATACCAAATTGATCCTCAAAACATATTAATGTTACTGAGTTGGTCCTACTCTTTTTTTTTAAAATCTTGCTATAATAACTTCTAATAGTTGTACTTCATTGTAAAGATATCCAGTAATTTAACCAGTCCCCTCCAGACACATTTTAAATTTCCCCCTATTATATTCTACAGAGTTCCCTGGTGGCTCAGTGGGTTAAGGATCTGGTGTTGTCACTGCTGTGGCTTAGGTTAGGTAGCATGGGTTTGATCCCTGGCCTTGGCAACAGTGGATCCTTAACCCACTGTGCCCGGCTGGGGATCGAATCCATGGTGCCAAAGAGACTATATATATCTCTATCTCTCTCTCTGTATATGTGTGTGTATATATATATATATATATATATATAGCTTCTTTCATGTATATGTGTGTGTATCTATCATATGGAGTTTCCTGGGCTAGATGCTGAATTGGGGCTGTAGCCACCAGCCTACACCACAACCATAGCAATGTGAAATCTGAGCCGTGTCTGTGACCTACACCAAAGCTCACGGCAATGCTGGGTCCTTAACCCACTGGACGAGGGCAGGGATAGAACCTGCGTCCTCGATGCTAGTCAGATTTGTTTCCACTGAGTCACAACGGGAACTTCCCGCCTAGCCATTTTTAAGTACACAATTCACTGGCACTAATTACATTCACAATATTGTGCAACCACCACCACTATTTCCAAATTTTTTCCATTGCCCCAAATACAAACTCTGTAACCATTAAGCAATAATTCTTTTTTTTTGTCTTCTTGTCTTTTTTTTTAGGGTCGCACCTGCGGCATATGGAGGTTCCCAGGCTAGGGGTCTAATTGAAGTTGTAGCCGCTGTCCTACGCTACAGCCACAGCAATGCTGGATCCAAGCCGAGTCTGCAACCTACACCACAGCTCACGGCAACAATGGATCCTTAACCCACTGAGCGAGGCCAGGAATTGAAACCACAACCTCATGGTTCCCAGTCGGATTTGTTTCTGCTGTGCCACCATGGGAACTCCTCATTCTTTCTTTTTTTTCCCCCCCTTTTTAGGGCCTCACCTACGGCATGGGGAGGTTACCAGCCAGGGGTTGAACTGGAGCTGCAGCTGCCGGCCTACACCAAAGCCACAGCTACACCAGATTTGAGCTGCGACCTATTCCACAGCTTGTAGCAATGCCGGATCCTTAACCCACTGAGAGAGGCCAGGGATCAAACCTGCAACCTAATGGATACTATCTGGGTTCTTAACCTGCTGAGCCACAACGGGAACTCCTGTTTTAATATAATACTGTGTGTTAATCCCAAACTTCTAATTTGCCCCCTCTTGGTAATCATACATTTGTTTTCTATGTCTTGAGTCTATTTGTTTTGCAAATAAGTTCATTTTTATCATCTTTTCGATTCCCCATATAAGTAATATCATGCACTGTTTGTCTGATTTACTTAATATGAAAATCTCTTGCATGAGTGAGGTCGTTTCCCTACTCCCGCTTCCAGGGAGGGGGCTGGATTAGATCAGGGCCTCTAGCTTCATATTCCTCCACTGTCGTCAGGCTAGGTTCCCTGATTCCCAATCCATCCATGGCTTCTCTATAAAACCCACCCCAACTGAGAATTAGAATTCACCTTTGTCTAAACTAAAGGCTGGGCAGGGAGTGATGCTGGGCTGTGATGGGCAGAGGTGGTCCAGGTTCTGCTCTGGGCAGGCAGCCCTGGGACCTCTGGAGGGCCCCACTCCTAAGACTATCTAAGTTTCCAGGAACCTCCTGGGCCACTTCTAACCACTAGATGGCCAAGCTACAGGGTGATTATTTCCTTAGGCAAGCAAACACTTCAGCCCTCTAATGCGGTATTTCCTGGACTTGGAATGTCAACAGGAAGCCCTGTGGGGAAGGCCTCTGCCAAAACACTCATTCCAAGGAAGGGATTGGTAAACTAACAAATTTGTCCAGCCTTGTACAACATCCTGCAACCTCCACACGCAGGCCCTACTGCTGGCCTCAGCCATAGGCAGATCGCTGCTGTCACTATTCCTCTTCTCTGGGTTCCTGAACCAAGGAGACCTATAGATGTGACCCTATGTGAGAAAACAAGAAAAAATGTACACTTTAACGGTAGTTAAGCCATTTATTGGCATTAGGAGAGCATTCCTTTAAACAAGAAAAAAAGACTCAGAACACTAAAATATCACCCATTTTATGAAAACTTGAGACCAAACTCTCCAACATCTGTACACAGCTTAATCAAGAAGAGGAGTAAGAATTCGAGTTAAATAAGTTAAACCAAACTGTCCTACAAGAAGATGAAAGGGAAATGTAGGGGTGCCCCCCCCCGCAAAGTCCTTTCTTTCACACTACGATGTTTCAGGTACCAAAATCTAACAACTCCCCAGTGAAGCACAAAACCGCTTCTCATGGTCTCTAAAGGCAGTCATTTAATTCTAAATCGTCCAAAGGCTAAGAAAAATTCGTGGAAAACGGGCGTACCCTTTGGCTCCGCGCGTGGCTTGTAGCTGAGGAGCCAAGTTCTTAATAACCGACGACTAGCTGACACACTTCTGGGAGAGCGTCCTCACAGAATCTCAGGCATCAGGTCTGGGCTTCTGCATCTATAAAATGCCGTCCTAGGGAGGGAGGACCCGCTAGGCTTCCAGATCGAAGTCGTCACGCTCCTCATTGTACTCCAGCACGTGCCGCTTGATCTTGGACGAGTCAACCCAGGTAACAAAGTCCTCCATGCTGCGCGTGACAAGGAAGGCGGGATCCGTGACCACGTCGGGGCCCACGCGCACGTGGCCCTGCTCTACGAAAGTCACGGCGGCCTGGAGGTGTTGAGCCATGCGCAGCTTAAGGAGCACCGTGGGCAGGCGGCGGCGGCAAAAGGACGAGGCAGTGACGAAATCGCATAGTTCCAGCGACCCGCGCGTGGGCACTAGGCCGAGAGCATACAGCTTGTCCAGCAGCGCTGCCGAAGCGCGCACGCGAAAAGGGTCCCGCTCCGGCAAGTCCCGCAGGCGCCGCGCCAGTTCGCGTACAGCACGGCTCAGTTGGTTGTAGCGCGTGTAGTCCTCCCGCCGCTGCAGCCGATAACGCCGCAACACGCGAAGCTCATGCAGGTTATGGTCGGTGACCTCCCAGTTTAGGAAGTCCACCTGCTTCAGCAGCTTTTGCTCGTGGAACTTAAGCTTCCGCACCATGATGGCGGCTCCGATACCGCTGGACCAGAGGCTCAGAGCGTGTTCCGGAACCCGAGCGACTTCCGCCCCCGCATGCCAAGCCCGGGCCACCCTGGGAACTCTGAGCCAATGAAAGAAAGGCTCGGTGCCACGCCCCCTATTTCCATTGGTCAAAGTGGAGTCACGGCCCTGAGTCCGTATCTCGCGTTTTTCTCCGCGTTCTCCAAGAGAAGCCGGGCAGAACTGCTGACGGAGGCAGGGGGCGGTCCCGAGGCAAGGCTGAGCGGTTTTAAGTTGCAAATGATTTACCACCTGGTGCTGTAATAGTTTCCTCTCTTTAAGACTTTTGCCATTCAAGGGATCTCAAAGTCTCTCCCACAAGAGCAAAAGAGACCAGTTCCGGGAAAGACGGAAGACTGCCGCTCTAGTTTGATCTACTGTGCTAATTGATCGTTGTGTGTGTGGCGGGGTCCTCCCACCTTGGTGGGGGGTGCTTCCTGGAGCAGGCCAGGGCTGACCCGGTATCTCCACCGCCCACGAACCCCAGGTTAATCACCAAGTGGGCGGAGCAGTTTCTTTCTGCCAAGTGGGGCTGGAATCCACCTAACCTATGAAATACTGATTCCCAGGTTGCTTCCTACATGGACTGAATCGGATCGACACAGGAGTCACCTAGAAATCTGTATTTTTATTATTTTTTTGTCTTTTTGCCTTTTCTAGAGCTGCTCCCGCGGCATATGGAGGTTCCCAGGCTAGGGGTCTAATCAGAGCTGTAGCCACCGGCCTAGGTCAAAGCCACAGCAACGCAGGATCTGAGGCCGCGTCTCCGGATCCTTAACCCACTGAGCAAGGCCAGGGATCGAACTGCAACCTCATGGTTCCTAGTTGGATTCCTTAACCAAGGCACCACTACGGAAACTCCCAAAATCTGTATTGTTAACAAGAATGACAGGTGATTCATAAAACCCAGTAAGTTTGAAAAGCTTGGATAGTAAGTACAAGTCCTGACCCTTTAATCTCGGCTCAAGCGAAATAGCTTGTCAGGGTGGATTTCTGGTCCCAAGTATTTAGTTAACAAGTTTAGCACATTTTCGGCTGGCAATATCTGTTTTATCTCAGTATAGCGTTAAAATAAAATTTAAAAAATCTTAGTGTAGTGCTACAGGACTAACCTCTTTATTTGCTCAAGACTTTGACGCCACCTAGCTTCTTCGCTGATCATTGTGGGTTTTTTATGCTTTTTATTTTTTTAAATAAAGTATTTGACATATGGAAAATACTGTATGTAACATATGTAAGATACAAAGTATAATGAGTACTTAGGGACCCACAGCCAGTATAAGGGTCACTAGGACCACCTCATCTACCTATTCCAGCCACTCTCCCGGCCAGAGGTAAAGGTAGCTACTCTCCTCAATTTAGTGTTTATTTTTACCCTTCATTTAAAAAGAAAAATAGGGGAGTTCCCGTCGTAGCGCAGTGGTTAACGAATCCGACTAGGAACCATGAGGTTGCGGGTTCGGTCCCTGCCCTTGCTCAGTGGGTTAACGATCCGGCTTTGCTGCGAGCGACCCGGCTCAGATCCCGCATGTTGCTGTGGCTCTGGTGTAGGACAGTGGCTACAGCTCCGATTCGACCCCTAGCCTGGGAACCTCCATATGCCTCCGGAGCGGCCCAAAGAAATAGCAAAAAGACAAAAAAGTAAATAAATAAATAAAGAAAGAAAGAAAGAAAAAGAAAAAGAAAAACAGTTTTATTATTGTAAATGCATCCCTGAAAACCGTCTCACTCAGAGTGTAGCCTGAGGATCAGCAGAGATCTATTGGAAATGCAGAATTTCAGGCCCCATTCCTGACCTACAGAATCAGAATCTACTTTTAATCAGATATCAAGGTAATTTGTAC
The DNA here is from genome assembly GCF_054392235.1 of Sus scrofa. Classification (NCBI taxonomy): domain Eukaryota; kingdom Metazoa; phylum Chordata; class Mammalia; order Artiodactyla; family Suidae; genus Sus; species Sus scrofa. The sequence continues at coordinate 66,611,216 of NC_139389.1, read as the reverse complement.
ACATACATTTGAGAAGTGTTGCTTAGAAGACATGGCATCATGTGGAGTTTATTATACATGGCTGCAGTTGCTTTTTTTTTAACTGCTATGTAATATTCTATTGTTTGGTTTTATCCAATTTATTAATCCATTTCCTGTTGGATTTTTTTGGAGGGGCTATTTTTAGCAGTGCTGCCATTCACATTCTTTTAGATTTCTCCTTGCACATATGCAGTAGCTTCTCCTATACATCTTCAAATTGAATTGCTGAGTTGTAAAGTGCATGTTCAGCTTTACTAGATATTGCCAAATTGTTTTCCAAAGTGGCTGTACCACTTTATATTGCTTTGACAGTGCATGAGACTTCCCTTTGCTCCCCATTCTTTTCAACGCTTGGTGTTAGATTTTTTTAAATGTTTGCCAATTTGGTGAGTGTGTGATGGTATTTCATTGTGACTTTAATTTGCATTTCCTGGTAAATAAAGATTTCATATGTGTTTCCTCCTCTATATAATGCTTCTCCCTGTCTTTTGTCTATTTTTCTATTGGATTGTGGGGCAAGTAAAAAATGGCCCCTCCAACAGAACATTGTAAATCATCTATAATAGAAAAAATAAAAATCTTAAAAAAAAGAGAGAAAAAAAAATGGCCCCCCAAAGGTGTCTACCCAGAACCCGTGAATACTACCTTACAATGACAAAAGGGATTTTGCAGATGTGATTAAATTAAAGATCTTGAGATGGTAACATTGTCCTGGATTAACTGGGTAACTGGGTGAGTCTCATGTAATCACAAATGACCTTAAAAGTGACAGTGGAGGAGTTCCTGTCATGGCTCAGTGGTTAACGAATCTGACTGGGAACCATGAGGTTTCCGGTTCGATCCCTGGCCTTGCTCAGTAGGTTAAGGATGCGGCGTTGCTGTGAGCTGTGGTGTAGGTTGCAGACACGACTTGGATCCCACGTTGCTGTGGCGGTAGCGTAGGTCGGTGGCTACAGCTCTGATTAAACCCCTAGCCTGGGAACCTCCATATGCGGTGGGAGTGGCCCTACAAAAAGCAAAAAGACAAAAAAAAAAAAAAGAAAAAAGGTGACAGCGGAGTTCTCTTATAACTCTTGGTTAACTTCCTTGTCCCCAGACAATAAACATAATAAGTAAATTATATCTGTTAGCAGGTGATGAGTGTCAGGAAACAAAACTGGGTAGGATATAGGAGAGCTTGGGGTGAGGATGGGCTGTAACTTTAAACAGGGCATGTCAGGGTAGGTCTTACTGAGAAGGTGATATTTCATAGGGGGTTAGCCATGTGGCTATCCAGGGGAAGAGTATTTCAGAAAGAGGAAACAGTGCAAATGCCTTAAGATAGGAATATGCCTGGCATATTAGAATTGGAGAAACAAAGCCATCTTGGCTGGAGCAGCGTGGGCTAGGAGGGGAGGAAAGGGGGCTCAGATAACAGAGGCTCATAGGCCCTTGTAAGGACTTTGTTTTTTTAGGTTGAGTGAGATGAGGACACTGAGGGTTTTGAGAAGAGAACTGACCTCTAACTTATGCTTTAAAAGGATCACTCTGACTAATATGTTGAAAACAGACTGTCAGGAGGCAGGGTAGAAACAGAGGCAATTGGAAAGCTTGTGATGCAGGCAAGAAAGGTGGTACTAGTTGGGACTAGGAAAGAGATGCCAGAGTTTTGTCATGGCTCAGTGGTTAATGAACCCGACTAGTATCCATGAGGACATGGGTTTGATCCCTGGCCTCACTCAGTGGGCTAGGGATACAGCGTTGCTGTGAGCTGTGGTTTAAGTCACAGATGTGGCTCGGATCCGACGTTGCTGTAGGCGGCAGCTACAGCTCTGATTTGACCCCTAGCCTGGGAACTTCCATATGTCACAGGTGCAGCCCTAACAAGAAAAAAAAAAAAAAGGAAAAAAAAAAGAAAGAAAGAGATGCCAATGAGAGAGGAGTCCCAGGATAAGTAGAATAGTCAAAGGATGGCTCCAGTTTTGCACCTGAACAAATGGAAGAAAGTACTCATCATCTGATAAGGAGAAGGCCACCAAGTAGAACAGATTTGGGGGACAAAATTAGAAATTCAATTTTTGGAGTTCCCTGATGGCTCAGCAGATTAAGGATCCACTGTTGTCATTGCTGTGGTGAGGGTTACTTCTGTGGCTAGGGTTCAATCCCTGGAACTTTGAGATGCTGTGGGCATAGCCAAAAAAAAAAAGAAATTCAATTTTGGACATGTTAGGTTGGAGATGTCTATGAGACATCCAAAGGGAGTTGTCAAAGAAAAAGATATGTGGGTCTAATATTTTAGAGAAAGGCCTGAGCTGGAGACTTAAAATTTTGGGTATTATTGACAGAAAGATGGTGTTTGAAGCCATGAGCCTGGGTGAGATTGTTAAAGGAGTGAATATGGATAGAAAACAAGAGGACCACTCTACTAGTGTTAAGGATTATTGGTGAGAAGACAATGAATCAATGCAGTAGAAGGGAAACCAAGAGAGAATGGTCTTCCCAGTACAAGTCCAGAAAGGGTGTCCTGGGGGAAGGAGTCTCTGGTCAGATGACACTGAGAAGCTGAGTAAGAGGAGGACTGAGAATAACAACCTATGACTGTTTTTTGTTGTTCTTGTTGTTTTGTTTTGTTTTTTTCCACACTCTGGGCATATGTGAATTCCAGGCCAAGGACTGAATTCGAACCACAGCTGTGACAATGCAGGATTCTTAACCCTTAACCTGCTACGCCACAGTAGGAACTCCTAGGTCACCAATGACCTTGATAAGAATAGTTTCAGTAGTGTGAGGGCGAAAGAATGGCTAGAGGGGATTAAGAAGAGAAAGAGAGGAAAGATAGTGCAGGCAGCTAGTATAGAAGATGGCTATTTTGAGGAATTTGGTGCAAAGGTAAGCAGAGAAGTGGCGAAGTAGCCGGTGGAGAAAATCTAAAGATGTAAGTGATGGAGTTCCCGTCGTGGCTCAGTGGTTAATGAATCCGACTAGGAACCGTGAGGTTGCGGGTTCGATCCCTGGCCTCACTCAGTGGGTTAAGGATCGGGCTTTGCTGTGAGCTGTGGTGTAGGTTGCAGACGTGGCTCGGATCCCGCGTTGCTATGACTCTGGCGTAGGTTGGCGGCTACAGCTCCGATTCGACCCCTAGCCAGGGAACCTCCATATGCTGCGGGAGTGGCCCAAAAAATGGCAAAAAGGCAAAAAAAAAAAAAAAAAGTCAAATAAATAAATAAAATTACTTAAAAAAAATGTGGGTTGACTCTTCTTGCAACACCCACAGCTTGTTGGTTGTCATTCCAGTCATTCTACCTCCATAAAATCTCAAATTTACTTCTCCTCCGGTCATTACCCCTGCCCTATCTCAGGCGCTTTTCATCTCTTATCTGCATTACTATAGTCATAGACCAGTGTGTCCGCCATGCTGCCACCAGCAGTCAGCCTGGGAACCACTGGCCCCACCATTCTCCCTTGCTGATTCCTTTCCTAAAGGAGGAGATGTCTGGGGGATAGATGTTATTTCCTGTGCCTGAATCAGAGTCCCAGCAGCAAAGAAAGAACACACTCCAATTAGAATAATGTGAGGAGAATTTATTAATAAAGGAAATTCGCCCCAAAGGAATGGACAGGGTGTAGGGAAACCATAAAGGTTATTGCAGTTGCCTGAGACTGGTAACTGGGGGTCCTGTTACCCATAGGTTTAAAGAGGGTCAGGAATAGAAGACAAAGCTTCTGGAAATCTCTGTGAAGCTAAAGAATGAGTTTTTCCCAAGCACCTAGAAAGAGAGTGGCCAGGGATAGAAACCACCCTCCCCAATAGATAGGGGAGTAAATCCAAGGTGTGAATGTGTGACTGAAGCATTTGGGAACCAACTGAAGGCCATGGGCATGATGGCTGGGGGCCACTCAGGGGGTTGGGACTATCCCTAATAGAGGTAAACATTTACAACAGAGTCTAGCATTCAGCAAACACTAAGGAAGTTGCTGCTGTTGTTAAATCCAGTTTGGAGAGAGGCTCTGTGAAAAGAAGAGAGATTACAGAAAAGAAGTGTCCCAGAGTTCCCGTCGTGGTGCAGTGGTTAACGAATCCGACTAGGAACCATGAGGTTGCGGGTTCGATCCCTAGCCTCGCTCAGTGGGTTGAGGATCCGGCGTTGCTGTGAGCTATGGTGTAGGTTGCAGATGTGGCTTGGATCCCGTGTTGCTGTGGCTCTGGCCTGGGCCGGCGGCTACAGCTCCTATTAGAGTCCTAGCCTGGGAACCTCCATATGCCACAGGAGCGGCCCTAGAAAAGGCAAAAAGACAAAATAAATAAATAAGTAAAATAAAATAAAATAAATAAAAAGAAGTGTCCCAAAAGCAGCTGGGGGAAGCATATTCAAGCTCTAGTCCTGGAGATACTAGGCTGAACTGAGTCCTGAGAATCAAGGCTGCCCCTATGTCAGGGGACAAGAATGCAAGCTTTCTTGGTTGAAAGACTTGTCATGACATCCCCTCTTCCCATCCTGGGGCTTCCCATCCTGTTAGCTTCAGCGGGCTAGCCTTCTGGTAAATGGGCTTTCTAAGGAGCAGGCCAAACTGCCTTGATCTATTGATGGAAAAATTCAGGTCTGCCTGACAGTTGAATTTCTCCATGCAAATTAATACCTGGGCTTCTGGGCTTTGTATTTCATAAGCCTTTATTCTGTCAAATGCCAGTTCTGCATAGGGATTTAGATCTACTCTGCGCCAATGAAATTAGGTCTTGGAGCCAGAGGCCTGCATATCATATCTTTCAAAACAGTCAAATTTAGGGAGTTCCCGTCATGGCTCAGTGGTTAATGAACCAGACTAGTATCCATGAGGATTCAGGTTTGATCTCTAGCCTTGCTCAGTGGGTTAAGGATCTGGCGTTGTCATGAGCTGTGGTGTAGGTTGCAGATAAGTTTCAGATCCCACGTTGCTGTGGCTGTGGTGTAGGCCGCCAGCTACAGCTCCCATTCGTCCCCTAGCCTGGGAACCTCTGTATGCCATGAGCGCAGCCCTAAAAAGACAAACAGACGAAAAACAGCCAAATTTACCTAACTTTATAGCACTACCTTGTGGCAGTCAATCTGCAATTGGGAAGAATAATGAGGGGGAGGGAAGTTCTAGTTATATAGCCAGGAAGGGGAATATGGGCTGAAGCCTTTGCCTCATCTTAAGCACCTCCTCCTTTAGGAAGCCTTCCTTGATCCCCATGCTCAACCCAGGCTGGAATCGGTGCCCTCCCATTCCCACTTCAGGGCATTGGTCACACTGATGGAGGAATATCTCTTTACTTATCCTGACTCACCTGAGCTTCTGGTAGGTAAAGACAACGTCTTACTTGTCTTTGAAGCCCAGGGGGATTGGTACTGAATATTCAGTTAATATTTCCTTGAATGCATGACTCAATGAATGAGACAGAGACAGAATGAATGAATTAATGAAGGACAAGAGGGTGGACTGTAAACTATCCAGGGCAGGAACCCCGACTGCATTGCCGTACTCTAATCCCCAGTGCCCAGCACAATGCCTGTCAGAATCAGTGAGCAAGGTCAAGCCCCCTTTACCTCTCCCCAGAACCCGACCCCGACCACCCCTCTCTCTTCGCGGCTGCTGGCCAAGACAGAACATCGTGACTCCGCAGCCGCAGCCGTACAAAGCAACAAGAACCGGGCTGTGCCTGGGCTTGTTCCCCATCGCTACATACAAGGGATTTTGTCTCCCCTGCTGAAGGAATTCGCCCAGGATAGGGGTGCCCCTGGCTCTGTCTAGCTAGGGTACCTAGGACCTGCAGAGACCAGTATCTCAGCCGGTTCAGGCTTGGGCTTCGGCTTCTTCCATGAGGGCGCCTCTGGCGATGGGACCCCCTCCAGAGAACAATCCCCAGGCGGCGCCACTGCGGTGCCGCGTCCCGCCGGAGCGGGGGGTGGGGGACAGAGGAGTGGGAGGTGGCGTCTGCGGCTTTCCGCACATCCTCTCTCCCAGGTTCCAACTCTGGCGCACACCTTGGAGCACCGCACTCTAAAAACTTTAGGAGTTTTCCCTCACTTGCGTCATGGAAAAGGCTGGAGGGTGACGGAGCCCGGGAGGCGAGGCGGCGGCTGGAGAGCTCCCCCGCGCGGCGCTTAAGCCTCTCCGGGCGAGAGGTGTCTCCCAGCGGGGCCAGATGGGCAGAGGGGTGCGGCTGCCCTAGGGGCTGGCCCTGGAGGCTTGCGGGCCCCCTAGTTCCAGTGGTCTCCTCGCTCGCGTATCCCGATCTCGGCGCGAGGGAGTGAAGGCGACGGCCAAAAAGAAAAGCTAAAAGTAGGCGGGAGCCGAGCTCTTGCGCCCCAGGCCCGCGGGAGGGCGGAGCCGGGCCGTCCTTGGCCAGCCAGGACGCACGGAAGTGCAGTGGAGTTTGCCCAATTCCCCAGCCTGCTTTTCCTTCTCTCTCCCTGTCCCCACCCCTCACCTCCCCCCCACCCCCACTCCGCTGTTCCCTCCTTCCTTGGGACGCCACCTCCCGGAATTGCCTTTTTTTGTTGTTTTGGAGCTGGCTTCTCTCTGGCGGCGCAGAGTGGCTGCGAACGCTGGAGAAGAAGGAGGGCTGGGGGCGCAGCCCGCCACCCACCGGCGCCCACCCGCCACCGGCCAACCGCCCACCGGCGGAACCCCGCGGGGTAGAGCAGAGGACCGACGGTCAGACGCCCGGGCGGGCTATCTGCACTTCGGAGCTGACTCGCCAAACTCCCTGTTGAGTGTTTGTGTGTACGCGAGGGGCGGGGGGTCTACGCGCCGGGGCCGGTTACCGCTGGGGTTACCTTTGGACGAGGGTCCTTGGACTCAGATCAGGGTCAGACTCAGGCTCAGAAACTGCTGAGGAATTAAACAAACAAAAGAGGCCACTCAGCTAGTGGCCAGAAGTCGCCTGAGCGCCTCGTCGCGTCCCCTTCTTCCCCGGGGAGGGGGCTGGCCACTTGGGGGCGGGGAGAGGACAACCGAGCGGGCTGGGGGCTGGGGGCGCGGCGGGCCGCCGGGGTCGAGGAGTTGGCGGCCTGTTGTGTAAGCCTCGGTCCTTGTTTTCCCGGCCTGGCTCGTTGTGAAGCCGGACACATCCACCCTTGGATTCGATTCAGGAGGCTGCTGCTTTTCTCCTTGCCCCTCTTGGATTTTCTGGATTTTTGAAAACCCAGTGGCCCAGGAAGAGGAGGAGGAAGGAGGAAGGGGCAGATCTGCGGAGGAATTTGAGAGCCTCCCGGGGCCTGAAGAGCCAGAAGGAGCTGGGAGCCAGCGCTGCCGCCGGGTTTCTGGGACGGTGGTTTCCAAGTGATTCTCTTCTATTTTAGAACACGTTCCAGTGGAAAGTGTCGAATTCTTGCCCTTTCAGAGCCGATTTCTCGAGTCACTTGACTTTTCTTCTGACTGTGGGAGGAGGAGAGACTCCCCCTCAGGGGCTGCGGAAGGAAGGGAGGAAGACTGTGGACATGAACCCTCCCTGCTCACAGGCATGTGCGGGGAGACCTGGTAGGTCGGTTTCTGACCTGTGGATATTGCTTTGAAGAGAGTGAGGCTGACACCATCTGTGGATACCGAGAACACCCCCCCCCCCCAGGGGCGGAGAGTCCAAGGGCTGTGGCAGGCCTCTGCTTGCTGGTGCATCCTTGGACACCCTAGCAAGTGTCTCTCTCCAGTTTTGGGCAGGACCCTCTCCTCGTCTTTCTGTTCCACTGACCCAGCCATGGCACTAAAAGGCCGAGCCCTCTATGACTTCCGCAGTGAGAACAAAGAGGAGATCAGCATCCAGCAGGATGAGGACCTGGTCATCTTCAGCGAGACCTCCCTGGATGGCTGGCTGCAGGGCCAGAACAGCCGCGGTGAGACAGGGCTCTTCCCTGCCTCTTACGTGGAGATCATCCGTTCTGGCACGAGTGCCAACCATGCTGACTACTCTAGCAGCCCTGCAGGCTCTCTGGGCACTGAGGTGAGCTTGTATGACAGCTCCAGTGTGGCCAACCCTTCCAGGAGTGCTGGGGGCAGTGGCTTCCTCTCAAACCAGGGCAGCTTTGAGGAGGACGATGATGATGACTGGGATGACTGGGATGATGGCTGCACAGTGGTAGAGGAGCCACGGGCTGGTGGGCTGGGCACCAATGGGCACCCCCCACTCAACCTCTCCTACCCTGGTGCATACCCCAGCCAACATATGGCCTTTCGGCCAAAGCCACCCCTCGAGCGGCAGGACAGCTTGGCATCTGCCAAGCGAGGCAGCGTGGTGGGGCGCAACCTCAATCGCTTCTCGTGCTTCGTGCGCTCTGGCGTGGAGGCCTTCATCCTGGGTGATGTGCCCATGATGGCCAAGATCGCAGAGACATACTCCATTGAAATGGGCCCTCGAGGCCCCCAGTGGAAGGCCAACCCCCACCCATTTGCCTGCTCGGTAGAGGACCCCACCAAACAGACCAAATTCAAGGGCATCAAAAGCTACATCTCCTACAAGCTCACACCCACCCACGCCGGCTCACCTGTCTACAGGCGTTACAAACACTTTGACTGGCTCTATAACCGCCTGTTGCACAAGTTCACTGTCATCTCGGTGCCCCACTTGCCAGAGAAGCAGGCCACAGGCCGCTTTGAGGAGGACTTCATTGAGAAACGGAAACGGCGGCTCATCCTCTGGATGGACCACATGACCAGCCACCCTGTGCTATCCCAGTACGAGGGCTTCCAGCATTTCCTCAGCTGCCTGGATGACAAGCAGTGGAAGATGGGCAAACGCCGGGCCGAGAAGGACGAGATGGTGGGTGCCAGCTTCCTGCTCACCTTCCAGATCCCCACGGAGCACCAGGACCTGCAGGATGTGGAGGACCGGGTGGACACCTTCAAAGCCTTCAGCAAGAAGATGGACGACAGCGTCCTGCAGCTCAGCACCATAGCATCGGAGCTGGTGCGCAAGCATGTGGGGGGCTTCCGCAAGGAATTCCAGAAGCTGGGCAATGCCTTTCAGGCCATCAGCCATGCCTTCCAGATGGATCCCCCCTTCAGCTCTGAGGCCCTCAACAGCGCCATTTCTCACACGGGCCGTACCTATGAAGCTGTTGGTGAGATGTTTGCTGAGCAGCCCAAGAACGACCTCTTCCAGATGCTCGACACGCTTTCTCTCTACCAGGGCCTGCTCTCCAACTTCCCCGACATCATCCACCTGCAGAAAGGTAAGAGCTGGTGCAGGCTGGAGCCCCTGACAGCATCTCCACTCTGCCGGGCACTAGTGGTGTGAGGATGGCCTAGGTGGAGCACAGCAGTGCAGTCGGTCTTTCTGTCTTTGTCTCATTCATTTATTCAACAGGTGTGTTGAGTGCCTACCAGGGGGCAGGTGCTATTCTAGGTTCAGGGGTGTTATTATGGACAGGTCTGATCCCTGTCCTCATGGAGCTCATGGCTCACCTTCTTCATTCATTCATTCATTCATTCATTTGTTTTCTCTGTTTCCTGATAAACTGAGCCCTTCAGGTTCAGGCTGGGTTCTGGGAGTACGGAGCTCTGTGCCCTTGAAGAGCCCACAGGCTCATGGGGGACATGGACACAGACCCAGATAACGAGAGTACAGAATGTAGCTGGTCTTCCCGCTCCTCACAAGCTTGCCTCCCTGCCTTTGCCTCTTCAGAGCCTGTTCTCAGTGCTGCACACCCTATCTGTGAGCTGCCTATCTGTGTTCAGGAGGGTGGCTTCCCCCATTTTGCAGGTGAAGAAGCTGTGTCCACAGAAGGGTGGTTGTACAGGGAGTCCATGGCCCAGCTGGGACTGTCCCTTCCTCCTGCGCCTCCCCAAAGACACATCCATATTGGCTACCTCCCAAGCCCAGCTATGTGTTGAGTTCTCACGGCCCCCTCCCTAGGGGAGGAACAGGAAGGGTCCCTGTTACTGTGGGGCTGTCAAGGAACTGCCAGGGAAGTGACTCATAGCTGGGTCACCTAGGGGCACCCGGGCTGGGCTGGGGGAGAAAGCAGGGGTCCAGGGCACTACCCACTTTGTCCATCCAATTCACTCTTCCTGAGCCTGGCCTCTCTTCTGGCCTGAGCAGTGAGTCAGGGACTGACCCGGCAGGTGCCTGGGTCCCAGGGACTACAGGCAGGACAGGAGAGAGGCGTGGTCCTCCCCAGGGCTGCTTGGTAACTCAGGAAGAACGTCTGCAGGGCGTGGGGCTGGCTCCCAGGCCCCTAGGCCCTGAGGTCAGGCCTGGCTTGGTGGGGAGTTTTCCTCTGGGTGGGGCCAGGAGGCAGAGCTCCAGGCTAAGCTGGGGGACAGCAAGCACCACCAAAGCACCACCACCCTACCCTGGTCCCCGGCAGAGTCTAGAGTAAACCAGCCTTGTTCTGCTTCACCAGCAGGTTAACTTCTAGAATTCTTCCAGCTCCTAGCCTCCTTTCTCCCCTCACTTTCTCTTCCTTCTTCTCCTCTCTTTCTTTTTTTCTCTCCTCCACATACCTCTCTTCCTCTTGCCCTTCTTTCAGCTTCAGGAGACATTGAGGCTTGAGTTCTGGCCCTTTCTTTGCCCCCAGTTTGCTGTGCGCCTCCCCCTCTCTGGGCTTTAGTTTCCTGGTCTATAAAACAAGGGGCGGGAGTTCCCGTCGTGGCGCAGTGGTTAACGAATGTGACTAGGAACCATGAGGTTGCAGGTTTGATCCCTGCCCTTGCTCAGTGGGTTGAGGATCTGGCATTGCCGTGAGCTGTGGTGTAGGTCGCAGACGCAGCTTGGAGGGATCCCGCGTTGCTGTGGCTGTGGTGTAGGCCAGTGGCTACAGCTCTGATTAGACTCCTAGCCTGGGAACTTCCATGTGCTGCAGGAACAGCCCTAGAAAAGGCAAAAAGACAAAAAACCACAAAAAAACAAAAAACAAAACAGAAAAAAACAAGGGACAATGTGGTGTTCCCATTGTGGTTCAGTGGGTTAAGATCCCCACTAGGATCCATGAAGATGCAGGTTCAATCCCTGGCCTCACTCAGGGGGTTAAGGATCTGGTGTTGCATAAGCTGTGGCATAGGGCACAGATGTGGCTTGGATTCAGTGTTGCTGTGGCTGTGGTGTAAGCTGGCAGCTGCAACTCCGATTTGACCCTTAACCTGGGAGCTTCCATATGTCACAGGTACAGGCCTAAAAAAACTAAAAAAAAAAAAAAAAAGAGAGAGAGAGAGGAAAAAAATTAAACAAAGGAGGATGGACACGGTGAGCTCTTAGCTTTGGAGGTGGGAGAGACTCTGGGGGAGGGTCTGGTTGAGGACAGAGTGATGCCTTAGTTCCGACTCTGGGCCCTGGGGCAGGGATAGGGCGGGGTAGTGGCCGGGGCCAGCTGGGGCCCACTGGGGCAGGTGTCTCCCTGTGCGGAAGTGGAGCCACGCTCACTGCCGCGCTAGGGTCTGGGAAAGCTGGTTCGACCAGCTCCTTGGATGGCGTGTTTCTGTGTGGGCAGCTGGGGAGGGAAACAGGAGAGGTGATGCAACAGCTGCCCCTGCGCAGTGTCTGGGGACCCTCGCCCAGGGCAGAGCTCGAAGCAGGAAGGCAGCCGCCTCCTCAGGGCTTCCAGGCTCCCGTTGAAGCAGGAGAGAGTAAAGCCGGGCCCTGGGGCAGGGAGACAGAGCTGAGTGAGGCCCCTCTGAGTTTCCACTGGAAGTGTTTCTAAGGTGAGGGGCCAATAGCCCTCATGGCGATGTCTTCAACCTCAGGCAGAGGCTGACTCACTCTCCCTTACCTGGGGGACCCCTCCCCATTAGGCCAAGTTCTTCTGGGCTTACTCTTTCTCTTTCTGGGTTCTGCACTGCCACTTCTAGGCCTATGGTGGGGTGAGGGAGGGAGGAGAGCTTGAAATCTGGCTGAGACAGAATTGGGCAGGCTGTGGGGGCAAACACAGCCTGATGAGGGGAGAAGGTGTTCTGTTGGCCTTGTGGATAGAAGCCTTTCACAGAGGAAGGAGCAGGAAAGTTGGGCCCGGGGCCCCCCGGATTCTGTCCAGCCTGGTTATGGATCTGAAAGATAGTGAGAGTGTGGGGAGGCCTTGGAAGGAAGGAGACCAGGATTTCAACAAATGGTGCCTTTGAGGCGACCCTGGGTGAGATTTCTCCCCTGAAAAAACTTAGCAAAATGGGACATGGAACCTGGTTGGTGCTGCTGAAGCCCAACGGCCTGTCTCTCCACTGACCCGGCCTGTGGAGCTCAGTTTAGGGGTCTTCTAAGAGATGGGCAACCATATAATTTACCATCCAATCTTGGGGGTGAGAGGGAGCCTCAGGGCACTCTTGGGGGTGAAAGGGAGCCTCAGTCGTAGTTACCGGGGACAACACAGGGAAACAGGGACTGTCCAGGGCCCCTGGCTGAGAGCCGGCCAGGCCAGGGCTCTGTCCTAAGATTCATGACAAGCTGGGGGTCGGTGTCCCTTCCATTTTCAGCTGAGGCACGGCGAGGTGGGATATAATCAGAGTAGGAATTGGAGCCCAGGCGTCCCTGACTCCACAGCCAGGCTGTTTCTTACTGTGTCTCTCAGGCATGGGAGTGCCCTAAGGGATGGGCGCCTGAGGTAGATGAGCCAGAGGGGAAAGACGAGGGTGGGGGCTTGGGTACTCCAGCACCAAGTCAGCTGGCATCCTTGGTGGGCCGGAGGCAAGCCTGGGACCACAGAGCAAGCAACGGAGGGGCTGTGGAGCTCACAGGTTGGCCACAGCAAAGTGGACCTTACAGGACCAAGTGTTTGCCTGGGGAACAGGTGGGTCCAGCCCCTGTGTCCTGGGCCATTGTCTCCCTTCCTAGGCTTCCATGAACTACATATCCTAGCTCCACAAGCCACCACCAGCTAGGTCTTGGTTGTGACTGAAAAGCAGTTTGCACATAGTTGTCTGTGGCATCTGGTGCTTTTATTCTGTCAGGCGCCATCCTGAGTCCTTTAAACATTAGTTCATTTAAACCTCGGCTGTGACAATAGGGTGGGTACTGTTATTATTATCCCATTTTACCGATGTGGAAACTTGAAAGCACTATACTGCTGTGAGCAGCTGTCAGCAGCATCCTGTCTAGTCCAGCCTGTCCCATTGACAGTGGGGAGACTTGTAGCCCTTGCTGGAGGTGACCCAGTTAGGACTAGGACTCAGCCCTCCTGGTAAGGGTGGGTGGTAACTACCTGCAAGAGGCAGCAACAGGATGGATCAAGTGGGGAGTTTAGGGAATATGCTGGGGACCTTGGGGCTTTGAGGCTTCAACTCTCCTTTCCCTGTTCCTGGGACCCAGCCTACAGGACAACTGCAGGGCAGGAGGCGCCCCTGGGGCCTCAGCTCTTGGGTTGAGTCTTAGGTGGAATGCAGAGGTGCAGGCCCGAGCCCTGACTCCCAGTCTGTCTCTGGGGCGATTTAGTGTTAGCTGGTCCCAGCCCCACATCTGAGTCACAGGGTGGAGGGGTGACAGAGCACAGGGTGGGGCTCTGCCTCCCCCCTGCAGCCTTTGCCCCCCATCCCTGGCTCCCTGCCTGTCTGTGGATACCTCGAAGTTGCAATAGATTCATTCCTGTTATCTGGGCTTCAGTTTCCTTCCTGGGCAAGAAAAGTCATGGACAAGAAAAAGGCCATGGGCAAGAAAAGCCCTCTTTTTTTGGCCACCCTTTTGTGGCATATGGAGTTCCCAGGTCAAGGATGGGATCCGAGCTGTGGTTGTGACCTAAGCCGTAGATGTGGCAACGCCAGATCCTTAACCACTGTGCTGGGCTGGGGATCAAACCTGCATCCCAGCGCTCCCAAGATGCTGCCGATCCCATTGCACCGCAGCTGGAACTCCAAGAAAAGCCCCCTCGAAAGCAGGTCTACCCTGCTGTACCCAGACTTTCTTTCTTTCTTTTTTTTTTTTTTTGTTTTTTTGCCTTTTCTAGGGCCTCACCTGTGGCATATGGAGGTTCCCAGGCTAGGGGTCCAGTTGGAGCTGTAGCCATCAGCCTACGCCAGAGCCACAGCAACTTGGGATCCAAGCCGTGTCTGCCACCTACACCACAGCTCACAGCAACGCCGGATCCTTACCCACTGAGAGAGTCCAGGGATCGAACCTACAGCCTCATGGTTTCTAGTCAGATTCGTTAACCACTGAACCACGACGGGAACTCCTACTCAGACTTTCTTAGGAAGGTGGAATTCAGGTCCTAGTTTCCCTTGTTTGAAGCCTAACTCTGGTTTCTTTGTCCTGCTGTTTTCTGCCTTTCTTCCTGGGGTTGTCCCTACCCCTTAGGAGTGTCTCAGATTCCTGGGTCCATGGTCTGGGCACCCACACATGTGCCTGGGGGACCTGACTGGGCTCCCTGCAGTAGAAGTGGTGTCCACTCCCAGCTGTGGAGGGGTAGGCCTCCCTGACTTATGGGGCAGGAAGGAGGCTGCGACCCCCTTGGCAAGCCCCTTCTCGTCAGGGCCTGAGTTTCCTCTGTACAGTAGGTGTAGGGGGGAGTGGACAGCTGGCCTCGAGGGCCACTCCGGATCTGAAGTCCCATATGGAGTCCTCGTCCTGGGCTTTGGGGCGATCCCTCTTCTTCTGCGTGGGCTGGGACAGGCGGGATGGAATAGAAGGCAATGGGTGCTTCAAGGAAGGTGGTGAAACGACCGAGTGGGCCAGGAGCTGGGGGCTGCAGAGTTCTTTTGGGTGCTGTGTGAGCAGCCCTGGAAATGTTCTGAATTTGAGCCGAAGGCAAAGTGGCCCTTTCTGCAGTGGCCCCCTATTAGCCAATTAGCCACATACTTGCCCTTGAATATGGGTGCTGTTCCTAAGGGCATTCAGAGTGATTTCCAGCACTTAGTACATGTTCACTAAGTATATCTTAGGAGGAGTTCCTATCATGGCTCAGTGGAAATGAATCTCGCTAGCATCCATGAGGACGCAGGTTCGACCCCTGGCCTCGCTCAGTGGGTTAAGGATCCAGCGTTGCCGTGAGCTATGGTGTAGGTCGCAGACATGGCTCAGATCTGGCTATGCTGTGGCTCTGGCGTAGGCTGGTGGCTACAGCTCCGATTGGACCCCTAGCTGAGGAACCTCCCTATGCCATGGGAGCGGCCCTAGAAAAGGCAAAAAGACACACACACACACACGAAAATAATCTTGAATGCAGTGAACAACTTGAGAGTAAAAGGAACATGTTTCGAAGGTTCCTAGGAGGCCCCCGCAAGGGAGAAGTGGGGAGCACGGAGCATGAGCATGTTGTTTGTGTGCAGTGGATGCTTTTGAAGTGCTTGGGGAGCGTGCTATCCTCCGTGCTAACCCTCGCCACCTCCTTACTCTTCTTGGCACAGTGGATTCCCTACAGCCCTGCAAGGAGTGCACGCCAAACCGCCCCCTTCTCAGCAGCTCCCCCCACCGGCCTCAGTGCGCAATCCATCAAGTGCCTGTTAAATCAGAACCCAAATATATTTTTTTTCCCCCCTGTCTTTTTGCCTTTTCTAGGGCCACACTCGTGGCACATGGAGGTTCCCAGGCTAGGGGTCTAATTGGAGATGTAGCTGCTGGCCTACACCACAGCCACAGCAACTCAGGATCCGAGCTGTGTCTGCAATCTACACCACAGCTCACGGCAACGCCAGATCCTTAACCCACTGAGCGAGGCCAGGGATCGAACCCGCAACCTCATGGTTCCTAGTCGGATTCGTTAACCACTGAGCCATGATGGGAACTCCAGAACCCAAATTCTTTCCTCAATTGCTTGTTGATTCATTCGGATTCTTCCAAATTGAGTCCCTTCTCCAGGTTCATCCCCTGACCGCCGTCTGTCACCTGGTTATTAGAATGGCTTCCTCTAGTTCCCTAGAGGTGGGGGCTGAGAAGGAAACCTCCAGGTAGCCTTTGAGGCAGTGTGATGGGGGTGGGGGAACCCTGGGGCGGTGAGGTGGGCGGCAGTCTGCCTGGGGGCAGTGGAGGATCCTCTGGGCAGAAGTGGCACCTGATCAGACCTTTGAATTATGCTGAGGGGTCCAGGAGGCAGCCATAGGAGGGTAGGCAAGAGTGAGTTCGATGAATGTGGGGTTAGTGTTGAATGGGTGCAGGACGTAATTCCCAGAGGGCCTCACAGGCTGGGAGAACAGGGGTCCTTGATCTGCAGGCAGAGGGAAGCCAGGGGAAGCTTGGAGCTGTAGGTGCCCAGCTTGGCTGTTCTTTGGGTGCTGTGGAGAACCTCTCAGAGGCTGGAACTGAGGTGGGGAGACCCATGGGGGTCCTGTTGTGGTGGTCCACTGAGGTTGAGTCAGCTTAGCAGACTCATGTCAGGATGTTCCGTGGGTTAGGCTTTGTTCTGGGCATGGGAGAATTTGAACTCACAGCCCAGAGGGAGGCAGTCAGAGAAACCACAGGGAGCCTGGGAGCTGTGATAGGGAGAAGCCCAGGGCATCTGGGAGCACTGAGAGGCACCTGATGCAGTGGGACTGCAGGGAAGGCTTCCTGGAGGAGGTGATACCTGAGCTGGAAGGGGAGCTGGCATGAGAGGAGATGAGGTCTGCGGTGGGTAGGAACAGCCTGGCCCTAGAAAATAATACAACCGGCAGGACTGTGACTAGTCAGGTGTGGGCTGTTGACGGTGGCAAGATGGTACATCTGGTTTAGGATGTGCTGAAGGTGAGGGTTTGGGGGACATCCTGATGGAGACACCCATGTGGCTGGACCATGGGTCTGGAGTCCAGGAGCGAGCCCTGAGTTGGACTGATGAGTGTATTGTCTGCTCTCGAGGTGTCTCCCAGAGGGATTAGGGAGCGAATGGGGGAGACCGGAGCCCTAACCTGCCTTATCCTCCACTCTGCCCACACCAGGTGCCTTCGCCAAGGTGAAGGAGAGCCAACGCATGAGTGACGAGGGCCGAATGGCGCAGGACGAGGCAGATGGCATTCGCAGGCGCTGCCGCGTGGTAGGCTTCGCCCTTCAGGCTGAGATGAACCACTTCCACCAGCGCCGCGAGCTCGACTTCAAACACATGATGCAGAACTACCTGCGCCAGCAGATCCTCTTCTACCAGCGGGTGGGCCAGCAGCTGGAGAAGACGCTGCGCATGTATGACAACCTCTGACCACGTGTGCCTGGCCCTCTCCCCGCCCCAGGGCCTGGTCACTGCAGTGCACTCTGCCCTCCAGACCTTCCCGCGCCAGTAGTGCCTGGGGGAGGTTGGGGGGGCTTTGGAAGAGTCATAGCTATCCCCCATCCCTTAGAAGTGGGGGCACAGCAGGGGTGAGAACAGGGCCAGGAGCCCTTCCGCCCAAGGCCTGGGCTGCTGGTCAGTCATTTGAGGCTGGGCCAGGGTCTTAGCCTCCCCTTGAGCCTCTAGCACTCAATCCCCTGCCACCACCCCTCGTCCATTCAGCAAACTCCCAGGCCTTGGCTGAGCATCCAGGGCTGCAACATGCCTGCCTTTAGGGAGGGCCCTGGTCGAGGTGGCGGTCAGACACAGAAACAGGCAGGGGCAGTGCAGAATGACCTGTGGTTGGAGTTCCCGTCGTGGCTCAGTGGTTTACAAATCCGACTAGGAACCATGAGGTTGCGGGTTCAATTCCTGGCCCTGCTCAGTAGGTTAAGGATCGGGTGTTGCCGTGAGCTGTGGTGTAGGTTGCAGACACGGCTCGGATCCCGCGTTGCTGTGGCTCTGGCATAGGCCGGCGGCTACAGCTCCGATTCAACCCCTAGCCTGGGAACCTCCATATGCCGCAGGAGTGGCCCTAGAAATGGCAAAAAAAGACAAAAACAAACAAACAAACAAACAAAAAAACAAAATCAGAATGACCTGTGGTGAATGAGGGGTTCCAGGAAGCTCGCAGAAGGGCCCACTCACTCATTCTGCTGGTCAGGGATGACTCCACGGAGTAGGTGACATTGGAGCACTGTCTTGAAGAATGACAAGGATCTGCCAGACAGTAAGTGGGGACAGTCCGAGGGTAGGGCATTCAGAGGAGAGGAACAGCATGGCCAAAGCTTCAGAGGCATGAAAACACCCCCTCTTCTCTCCTTAATCTTCCCCAAGCAAGTGCGGTGCCCCCTTGGTCGGGACGATAGAGGGAAGGTATCTGCTTTGCTCCCATGTCCCTGTCCCACACCCACCCCCACCCCCTGCAGGAGGGGCTGCAGGCCAGCTCCCTCCTTACTCTCCTTCACTAGCTGAGCCCCCACCCCTTGGTTAGGGGACCAAGGTGCTGAGACAGGCCTCGGCCCCCGAGGACCCCAGTGGCACCTTCCTGGAGGGAACATCCAAAAGTGACTGGGTATCTGAGTTCACCAGCAATAGCTCCCACACTCCAAGCAGGCTTGGGCCCACCTGCCCACTGCCACTCTCACTGTGATGCCAGGCCGGGTCCTGGTGGGACTGTGCTGTCTCCCAGCCATGTTTACATCCTCAAGGGGGCTACTCCCAGCCCCTCAGGCCAGGGCGTGGTCCAGCAGCGAGTTGGGGGGAACTGACAGGTGCCACTGCTGGCCTTCCCCAGAGGTCATGGGTGTTCCAGGTTGCTTTGGCTTCAATCTTTCTTTCTTGTTTTCTTGATAAACCTTTTACAATTAAGATAACACAGGCATGGCTCCTTATTTGGATCCTGGGGGTCGAGGGGATGAGGGTGAGGGAAGGATGGACCCCTAATTGTCCCTGGGAGCCACTGGACCAGATTCTGAGGTCATGATGGACACAACATTTGCCCCAGAACCTCAAATGTTGAGGGGAGGGCCGTGCTGGTGGGAGGGGCTGGCTGGGGAGCTAGAGGTGGCCGCGGACCCCGGCTGGTGGGATGCATGCCTTTCTCAGACCTCACTCTTCTCATCTCTCAAATGGGTGGCATCCTGCCAGGGTTTTGGCTGTGCTGCTCTGCGGTCCAGGACTGAGGGTCACATAAAGAGGGGACAAGTCTAATCGATAGAAGGTTCCTCTCCCCAGGAGGGCATGTCTCAGTCTGGCCCCCAGAAAGTCCCAGTCTGGAGAGGGGATGGGACTCAGAAACTGTGTCTTCCTTCCCCGGGCAGTCCAGGGTGCCCAGCCCTGCAATGGCTGCCAGGTTGCAAACCGAGGCGGACCCCTTGAATCTGTTCAAACAGGGAATCTGTTTGCACACAGGGAAGAGGAGTGCTGTGGACCCACACTTCTCTCGGGGCAATGGGGACTTGGTGGAGGAGGGCTGCCAGGCTCCAGCCATCAGGGGAGGCTTTGGCCTAGCCAGGGGCCCGGGAAGCTCGTGGCAGTGAGATGGAGTAAGAGGCAGCAGGTGCAAAGGTTAAGGGGAGGCTGAGCTTCCCTGTTCAGGGCAGAGTGTCCTCAGAGGAACTTCTGGAATGGGCCCCTGGCCCTGGGTCAGAATTAGGTCAGCTTTGGGACTTTCTGTGGAATTTTCCCCTCTCTCCTCCCTGCTCTGCTTTCATTTTCCAACCCGTCCGAGGACCTTCCCACCCTTAACCTCCTCCCAGCTTTGACCTCCAGGCGGCCTTCTGCAGTGGGCAGTCTGACCACTGGGTGGTCTAGGGGGTCTTCTTCCCTGGGCTAGTCCCTGGTGGGAATGCTCTCCTTAACTCACGGTGCCCAGAAAGTCCTCTGCTTATACTTTGTCTTGGGAATAGAGTTGCTCTCTGTGATTCTTCCTTGAGGCGGGCCACGTCCTACACCTTCCATCCTCAGGGGGAGGGGCTTGGACCTAGGAAAGACATCAGAACGTGAAGTCTTGGGATGAGCCAAGCCTCCTCTGGGCATCCTGAGGTCTCTAGGCTGAGACAGACCTGTATGTGGTGGGAAGTGAGGACGTCAGGGCTCTTCTCTCTGGTTTCTTTCTATCTCTGTGTTGGTTGGGGTGTTGGGGGAATTTGAGATGGGTCTGGACTGGCCAGAGCCTCTTTCAATGGGGGACTGGGAACCAGTGTGTGTAGGGGGGTATCCTGGTGGTGGCTGGGCCTGCTGGCAGATGTTCACATGCCAGGCAGATGTTCCAGACTAAGCTGGGCCCAGCTGCCTCCAGTTTCCTCCCTGAGCCGGGTGGAAAACAAGGCTTCTCTTTCTGCCCTGGGCAGCTACCAGGACCTGGAGGTGGGGAGTCGGGGACCCCTGATCCCCAGTCTTGGCCCAGCCCAGGAAAGAAGTATGCTTTGTGGCTACATGTGGAGGATGGGGGTGGAGGTAGCTCTCAGATCCTACATCCTGTTGCCTCCTGAACTCAGGAGGGCCATGAGTCATGGTGCCATGGCCGTGCCTTGGTTGTAGTAGAGCCAGGCCCTGGGGGAGACATTGTGGCCCTGGGCCCAGCTCAGCACTGCCTCTGCCTCCCGGGCCACAGCCACATGATCACAGACACAGTGGCCTGACTCAAAGCAGACACAGACACAACCTGCCCATGGGCACACAGGTCACACCTGGCTCCACACACCTATGCATGGTCATGTGCTTGCACAATTGCACTCCCAGCCACTGTGCCACATGCTGTCACATGTTCAGAGCTCTGTCCACACTTGTCCATACCCACATGCGTGCTGATATCCGTTCACAGTGTCAGTCTCAGCCATGTTGTTACTCAGAGCCATACCATGGTTCTGTGCACACTGCCGTACCCTCACACAGTGACACACACACACTCAGACACATGTGGCCACAAAGTCGCACATGCACATAGCCAAGGTGTCACACACATAGATGCTCTTGGACTCCACCTGCCTCACCTCCTTGGGGAGCCAGCTGGGGTCATCCTTCATCTGACACCACCACATTCAATTCCTCATCACGTAGATGGAGAACTTGAGGTCTAGTGAGGGGGTGGCAGTTGGCTGCATAACCCAGTGGGTCTGGGGGATGTTCTCAGGGCAGAGCCCAGCTCCCGGTAGGCTCTGTGGCCTGAACTTACCCACCCCTGGGCCAGTCCCCAGGGCCAGGCTGCCTCTGAAGGCCCCTGGCTGAACCCACTCAACCAAGCTCCTGCCATCTCCCATCTCTGGAGCCAGAGCTGAGGCTGCAGCATCCACAAGAGCAGGAGCCAGGATGAGGTGGGCAGGGCCCAGGCCTGGGCGGGAGGAACATTCCTGCACCATCTCCTCCCCAAGCCTGCGAGCACTGGGCCCGCCCTGCCTGCCTGCCTGCCTGCTGACTCAGGCCTCCAGGAGCCAAGCAGGCTTGGCGCCCTCTCTCACCCCAACCCACTCCAACCTGCTTCCCCACCATTTTGGCTCTGGCACCTCCCTCCCGCTGGTTGGGGCAAGAGGAGATGGTGAGCCCTGGTCAAAAGACTATGGGGACACATAAAAATTCACCTCCCCCAGGCACAGCTCAGAAGGGCTGATTGTGAAACCCCACTCTGAGGTTCAACAAAGCTTTTTTCCTTCAGTTTTGTTTTGTTAGTCAAACCCCAATGCAGTCCAGTCTGTTTAAAAAGCAGTGTCTCACACAGCTGCAGCCTCCTGGGTCCTCGCGGAAGCCCTGGTAGGCATCATTATTCCATTTCACAGATGAAGACACCCAGACTTGACCAGAGGGAGGATGGGACCTGCCTAGGATCACACAGTGGGACCCAGGCAGGGCTGGACTTGGAGCCAACTCTCTGGCTTCATTCCCTAAAGCCACCTTGAGTAACTCATGTAGGTCCAGAGCAGGAGCGTGTGGCAGATCTCACTCCAGAGGTGTGGAAGAATGGGAGGCTGGCAAGGCAATGGCTGAAATGCGCGGGGGCTTTGGGAGGAGGGTGAGTGTCGCCAGCCCCCCAGGGATGAGGAGGCTGGCGCCAGCATTGCACAGTGGCGTCTGCAGTGACTCAGGATCTCCATTTACAAACGAACACGTGCGAGGAACATCGCTTCATTTTTACACAACTGACCCGAATTTCCCTTTTGCTTTCTTATTAACCCACCCAAGAGAAAAGTAATCTGAAATCGAATGGGGACCCCTCCTTTCCCCAGGGAGGCATATCAATTTGGGGGATGGCACATTGGAAAACCTTAGGCAGGCCTTTGGCACTTTGCATTTTAGATACTGAATCTTCCATCCTATCACCCATAGGAAAATCTGCCTGCCTTCCACACTCAGTGTCATCCATGTATACCTATTTCAGTTGGGTTCAGTTAATTACTTGACAGTGTCATGTCTTGTAGATATTTAATTAAATTTTATTCATTTTGAGTCTGTCTTTTCTTTCTTTTGCCTTTTGGTGTTTTGCTACTTTTTTGGGTGGGAGGGGCATAACCATGGCATGCTGAAGTTCTCAGGCCAGGGATCCAAACCCCAACAAAGTAGTGACCCAAGGCATTGCAGTGACAATGTCAGATCCTTAAGCTGCTGCACCACAGGAGAACTCCCTGTTCTGCTGCTCCTTTTCCCCCCTAGCTGCAAGCATTGTGGTGGGTTCTTGCAGAGCTCCTGGGCCCTGGCGCTGGGTCTGTAGTGTCCACCATTGGTCCTAGGTTAGCATCGGCCCCTTTGGTCATCTTCCCCCACCTCCTGCCTTCCCACCACCTGCCCTTTGACCCCCCCTCCCCCGAAGCCTCTGCGGGCCTGGCCCTTCCCACTCAGGGTTCTCGCAATTGCTCTGGCACCTTGCGGGCCTCAGGGAACCTCAAGGGGCTGGCAAAATCATTCCACAGTGTCAAGTGCAAGTTGCTCTGGGTGTTGTCTAGAGACCCCATGCACCCCTTTGTCTTCTGAGGTCTGGTTCTACCTGGGAAGGGGTCCCCATTGCTCCTGGGTCTCCCAGTCTCTGGGCTTCTCCCTCCCCAGGGCGAGCAGCAAAATGGTGCACACTGGATGGCTCGTATTTCACAGTCACCCTGTGTGTACGAGATTATCAACATCATCTTACAGACCAGGTAAGGGGGCCCAGTGATGGAGGTGCAGAGCAGCTGAGGTGGTACCCAGGCCTGGGCCACCTGTGCTGGGAGGTAAAAGGCTGATGCCTGAGGTAGGAGTTGGAGGTTGGTAGGAGTTGGAGGTTGGCAGGAGGCTGGAGGCACCCGGAGCCTCTTCTGGGCTGACCTGAGTCCCCTTGCTGCCATTCTGGAAGGAGTGCTCTGGGTTGGGGTCGAATGGGGCTCTATGAGACAGGCCTGCTGCCCCCCCAGACAGCAAAGCCCCTGGGTTCGTTTCCCTCCACCACTCAGGCAGGACCTGAGTGCTGACCTGAGTACAAACCCTACTCTACACATATTTGATTTTTCTTTTCTTTTTTTTCGGGGTGTGTGGGGGGGTGGGTAGAACCCATGCCTATGGCATGTGAAAGCTCCCGGGCCCAGGATCAAACCCACGCCACAGGAGTTCCCGTCGTAGCTCAGTGGTTAATGAATCCGACTAGGAACCATGAGGTTGCGGGTTTGATCCCTGGCCTTGCTCAATGGGTTAAGGATCCGGCATTGCCGTGAGCTGTAGTGTGGGTCACAGATGCAGCTTGGTTCCTGCATTGCTGTCGCTGTGGCATAGACTGGCAGCAACAGCTCTGATAAGACCCCCAGCCTGGGAACCTCCATATGCCGCGGGAGCGGCCTAAGAAATGGCAAAAAGACAAAACAAAATCATGTCACAGCAGTGATCCCAGCTGCTGCAGTGACAACAACGGTTCCTTAACCTGCTGCATCACCAGGAAACTCCTACACATACTTGTTTTTAGGGATGTTTCTTAGCTTTTCCATGCTTCCATTTCTCCATTTATACCAGGAGTTCCAGATGGCTATTAGGAGAGTTATGTGAGCAAAACCCATCAGCTGGACACTGTCTGCACACAGCGAGTGCCCAGGAAGGAGTAGCTGGGATCACCAGCCTTGGAGCAGCCCCAGAGAGATGGGTCAAGAAGGCTGTCACCTCACTTCGTTAGGGAGAGAACTGGTTAGATGAGCCCTTTCAGGCCACGCAGTGGGCAGATGTCAGAGCTGGGCCTGAGTACACAACAGCGATCACTGAATGGCTGCTCTGTGCTGCTTTGTGCTGGTTATTGGGCTCAGCACCTCCTGTGAGTTATCTCATTGCCCACGGCAGTCTGGAAGGGGAGAACCATTGTCAATATTTTCCAGCAGACAGAGGCTCACAGGCACCAAGTCACCTGTGTGGGGCTGTATAGCTGCTCAACAGCAGGCAGGGCTGAGTTCTGCCTGGATGCAGAGCTATGCCCTTCCCACCGCGCCAGGCTGTCCTTCCAAGGCCGGCAGGCTGGGCAGTGTGGGGGCAACTGTCCTGCTGTAGAGTGACTGCAGGAGTGCTGGGCATCGAGGGGCGTGGGGAGGTGAGGGCTGGTGGTGGGAGGAGCAGCAGTTGAGAGGGCAGAGGACTTGGCCCACAGAGAACGCTGGAGCTGGAGCCGAGCAAATATTTATTGAATGCAGGGCCTCAGGCTGGGGCGTGGGAGCTGGCTCTGGCTATGGGGGCAGGGAAGTGCTGGACAGATGAGGACAAGGGCAGGGAGTTGGGGTCAGAGGCAGGATTCTGGTGTCCAGGAAGAGGGTCAGGAGCCTCCTTGCTCAAGGGGCTGATGGGGGAGGGGGAGGGAGTGAGAGTTGGTAGGGAAATGTTAGGACTGGGGATCCCAGTGAGTGTCTGAGGCTGAGCTGGAGAGGGTGGGGGCCCTGATGCTGGGGTTCTGTGGGGGGCAGGGGGGTGGGGTGATGGGCTGTGCCTGTGCCTGGGTCCTGGAGTGAGTACATCCATCTGTGTGCCCGCTGGGTGTCTGCCCATGTGCGCTGTGTGTAGGTCCCTACTGTGGCACTCTGCCTGCAGTTATCCGGATGCACATGCTTTTGCTTGTGTCCCCCAGCCTGGACAAGGACACCCCTCACATTGAAGCTCAGGCGCCAACCGGGAATCATGCTTAGCTCTCTTGCTCCACATCTACCCATGTGAGCAAAGCCTTGTTAGCGTTTCAAAAGAGACCCCACATCTAACCTGTCTCACCATCTCACTCCAAGGCCCAAGCCACCGCCACTCCTGCCTGGACTTGTGCAGTAGTCTCTAAGCTCTCTTCTTCTCTCGCCTGCTGCTTAACAGGAGCCAGAGAGACTTTTTTTTTCTTTGATTTTTAGGGCCACGCTCACAGCATATGGAAGTTCCCAGGCTAGGGGTCAAATCAGTGCTGTAGCCACCAGCCTACACCACAGCCATGGCAACGGGGGATCTGAGCTGAGCCTGCGACCTGCACCATAGTTCATGGCAATGCTGGATCCTCAACCCACTGAGCGAGGCCAAGGATTGAACCCGCAACCTCATGGTTCCTAGTCGGATTCGTTTCTGCTGCGCCACAATGGGAACTACCAGAGTGACTTTTTAAGACCATATTCTAAACCAAAGCATGTCTGCCCCGTGCTTCCAACCTCCAGGACGTCCTGCCATTCTTAGGCCAGATCCCAAACCCCTACCACAGCCCACAAGGCCCCCCTCTGATCTCACCTTGGAACTCTGTCCTCTTTGGTCACAGAATCCCAGACCTACTGGACTGCTATTTCTTCCACATGCCAAGCTTGCTTGCACCTTGGGGCTTGGTATTTGCCGTTCCTCCTCTGTCTGGGATGTCTTTCCTCCCAGATGTCTGTGTGGGTTGAACCTCAGTTAATTCAAGTATTTGCTTAAAATGTCACCTCCTTGGAGAAGCCTTCCCTGATTTCCTAGTTCTAGTCTTTTGTCCTTTTACCCTGCCTTATTTTTCTTCATTTAACTTATTATCAACTGCTGATCATGTATCCATATATATTTAAGTCTTTTTTTTTTTTTTTTTTTTTTTTTTTTTTTTGGGCCGTACCCATGGCGTATGGAAGTTCCTGGGCCGGGGATCAAATCCAAACCACAGCTGCGACCTTTGCTGCAGCTGTGGGAACGCTGGATCCTTAACCCTCTGCCCCACAGCAGGAGTTCCTATATTTAACTTTTTATAATGGAAAGTTTCAAACATATACAAAAATAGAGAGGTAATATCATGGACCACTGTGTGTTCATACCTCGGCTTCAACAAGGATCAACTCTAGGGCAATATTTCACTCCCTGACCGCCTTTGCTTCCAGGAAAACCCAGACATCTCACAACTTCCTCTGCAAATCCCTTCAGTGCAAAATTAGATTTTTAAATGTGTCTGTGAGAAGGCAGCCTTCTAGGGGATCTGTGTTAGTCTGTCTTGCCTGGTGCTGTATCCCCAGAGCCTGGCACGGTGCCTGGCTCATGGCCAGTGACTCGGAATGTGTCCACGGCTGTCTCAGGTCTCTGGGGAGGGTGTGTATGTGTGTGTGTGTGTGTGTTTGGGTTCTGGTTTGCACAGGTTGGCCACTGTCAGTGAGTGCATCTGCACATGCCTGCATGTACAGCCACATGTGACAGTCCCTTGAATGTGTGTGTGCGCACGTGTGCGTAGCCACAGCAGCTGGTGGCTGAAGGCATGCTTCCTCCCTGATGTCATCTCCCACACCCCTGGGACCCTGACTTGCTCTGGGGAGTATTTCCTTCTTTCTCGGCAAAGTATGTGGAGTGTGTGTGTGTGTGTGTGTGTGCGCGTGTGAAAGGGCAGGAGGGAGGGATGCACCAGACCTTGCCCCCATCCTCTCGAGGGCTGGGTTCAAGGCCAGGGTGGCCCAGAGAGCCCCTCCCTGTTCCTCTCTGGGTAGCAGGAGTCTGCCCTTCCAGCCCACAGAGTGGGTGGTCTCCTTCCTCCTTGGCACTCCAGCCCTGCCGGGTTGGGCTGGCATCGGGGGGGGTGGGATGTGGGGAAGAGAGGTGGTGGTACCCCATCCTGGCCAGTTTCTAAGGCTCCTAGGGTGACCCCTGGGTAGTTGGGCAACTGAAACCATTCAAACTGGGGGCAACTGGGTGCTGGTCTGGGGCTCAGAGCCCTCTACTCCCCACCCCAGTTCTGCATCGTGAGGGGCAGGCCCTGGAAGGTGGAAAGTAGGAAGTGCTTTCAGCCCAGCCTCAGGTTGACTCCCGGGGACTGCTTCCATTCAGACCCAGCTTCCACAGGAGCATCACTCTGCCCCATTTCTGAGCCCTGCCTGCTCCAGGCCATCTCCTCCTCACTCAGGCTCTGCATCATCTTCCTCCCTGCTCCTGCTCTGCCTTAACCTCAGCGCTCTGCTCCCCGTTCTTCAGGGACAGCCCGGGATCCTCCTCCCACCCCCCGACCCTGTCCTCCTCCCCCAGGGCAGCAGGTTCCAGTGAGCTTCCTGCTTCTTGGGTCCCTGGGGCCAAGCCTCTTCCAAGGTAGCCAGATGGTCACCACCCCCCCTACAACCTCAGGGAGGCCCTCCAAATCAACGGGGGGTGGGGTGGCGCGCACAGAGGAGGGGAGGTCAGAGTGGGGCCGCCGGCTTCTCCTACCCAGAACTTGACGCCTCGCTGCACACTGCAACTCTCCCTGCCAAAGCCCAGCGAAGCAGAGTGCCTCCGTGTCCTCTCCTCCAGGTGGAGATGCATGCACGTGGCCTTCCAGGAAGACCAAACATTGCGTAGCAGCTACTCTGCGCTAGGCGCTGTGATGGCTATAATAAATTATAAAAAATCACAGCAACACCAACTTCGGACATTTGTGAAGCACCTACAACATGCTAGATGATGTGCTTGGTAATTCAATAATATCTGTTATTATAAAAGCCACTAATCACTGCGGTCAACACTTACTGAGGGTTTCCTAGGTGCCTCTTGCTAGTCTGAGAGCTTTGCCACAGCAATGACCCTTTGAAAAATTTTTATAGGTCCTAACTCAGGCAGAGGAGTGGGAGCTGGCCTGAGCCTCTGGCTAGCCACATCGCACGGATGCCGGTAGGGACAGGAAATGGGGCAGGAAGGAAGAAGTGGGGCTCTAGATAGAAAGCAGGCAGCCTGCTCCCCCAGTCCTGGCTCCATACTCTCTTGGGTCATGACCCCCTTAGGAGTTAGAACAGGTGGGAGGATTCGTACAAGTTCATGGGAATGACACACTCACCACCTCTACCTTCTCTCCTTCAGTTTGTGGGTTCAGTCCCCAGACTCTAAGGTTCTCAGGGCAGCTCATGGGGCCTAGGAGCTGAGGTCTTGAGGCTTAGAACCTCCTTGGCGCCCCAGGCCCTGCCCCAGCCACCTGTCCAAGTGCCACCCCCACGAGGCAACCTTTTAGCAGGGCTGACTCAGAAGGGGCCCTTCCAGCCTGAGTCACTACCTTCCAGGAGTGCCCAGGCTCTGCCAGCCTCACCCACCTGCCTTCTTGCTCACTAGCCCTTTACAATAGGCTCCACCTTCCCCAACAAGACCCAACAGGGTTCCCCCTGCTCCTCTCTGGTTCTTGGAGGTCTCTGCCCTGGCCAGCATGTCTGGCAGCCCTGGCCTACCTGCATGTGCCCTGATGCCTCTCCAGGTGCCAGGAATCCCACTGCTGAGAGCTGCATCCTTGGCCTTGGCATCTGGAGAGGATCTGAGCCTCCAGGAGGCCCAGCTCTGCTAGTGAATTGCAGTGTGACTGCGGCCAGTCCTTCTTCTAAGGTTGGGACTCTGAGCCCCTGAGTTGAATGCAGGGGGTCCCTTGGGTAGGGTAGAGGGGAGTCACCCTTGGCTCTGTTCTACTCCTTGCCGGGGAAGATTGAGATCAGGGGACCCCTGCAGTGGTCAGACCTGCTGGCACAGAGATGTCTTAGGAGGGGCTGGAGCAGCAGGGGAGGCTAAGTATGAGAGGTTCTGGGTTGTCCCCCACTTCCTGCCCTATTTAATCAACATTGACTCTGTCTGTGGTGGGCTCCCACATTTAATTTGGTCAAAGGGTTCTTCCCTTGAGGTTCTGGGCAGATAGAGCCCAGATGTCTGGGTGGGAGGGAGCCACAGGTGGTGGAGAGACAGGAAGCGAACTCTGAAGAGTCTGGGATGGGCAGATTAAAACCCTAGAAACTTAAGGTCTGCCTGGACTCTGGATGAGATGTGAGGGGCAGAGCAGCCACGAGAAGCCTCACCAGCCCCGTGGGGATGAGGGAAGCCAGGAAGGAGGTCTGGGTGGGGTTGGTGGTTAGAAACCTCTTGGCCTATGGGAAGGGAGGGGCTGCATCCCGGCCATACATGTTTACTGATCATCTCTACGGGCCTCGCACTGGGCCGGCTGGACGCTGCCCCGAGGGGGCACACAGCACTGAACTATGTTTACTACAAGGTGCAGTGGGCTGGGGCCTTCGCCCAGGCTGGGGGCCACAGCCAATTGTTCTGGGGGTGGAAGGGACTGTGTCAGGCCTCTCTTGCTCCACACCCTTTGCAGGCTACCCCCCAGCTTACAGATCAGGCCTGGCTGGTAGTTGGATAGGCAGCTTCCTCCCCCTCTGCTGGCTGCTGCTCTGCCCTGGGGGCGACCCAATGCACCCGACTGGTGACCTTGGCTGGACACCTCCCTTAGTCCCTCCCTCTGCAGGCAGGGAGAAGACAGGGAAGGAAGGACCAGCTGGATCACAGAAGGCAGACTGCAGGGGCTGCTGCACTTCCAGGGACCTGTTTTTGGGAGGTAAGGGTGGGAGTGGGCTACTCCCTGCAGTCCCTCCCCACTGGATCAGACCTGGCCGCTGTCAACCTCACTCTCCTCTGCTTCGAGGACTTAGACAATCCATCTAATTGGGGGTTCATGGCCGACACTTGCAGCCTCTGTAAGCTTGCTCACCAGGCATCAGAAGGAAGTCTTGGGTTTAGCTCTGGGCTCTGGGCTAACAGAGCTGGCAGTTCCCAGGTTGGGGGCCTGGGAAGATCCTCCAGCCCTCAGCTGAGGCTGCGTTTGGGTACAAAAGTTCCTTCTTGGCAACTGGTTGATTTAACCAAGGGCTGCTTCTGTCTTTAGGGACTCCTAGGGCATCTGACACGTGAAGGAACACACCACAACCCACCAGTTATACTCGTGGACACAGGGGACTCTCTGAGGAGCTGGCACCTTTTATGAGGATAGCAGCTATCAGTTAAACACTATACCTCATTGCACTGAAAATGGAAATGTGACCAGGAGCTCAGTTGGGAATGCTCGGCATTAGCCACTGCGTGGCTGCTCCTTCCATGGAAAGGCCGGACAGTCTGTAAGAAGAGGAGGAAGCAGTCAGAGCCAGCTTCCCTCCCACTCTGGGCTTGCCCTCAGCAGCCAGCTCACGTTGCTGGGTTAGGGCACACGTGGTGTGGTAGAGACTCACTGGCATGTCTGGAGCTCTTCAGGAAGGGTTGGGTAAATTTCTATCTGTATGTCCCACAGCATTTTTGGCACCAAATGCCCTTGTCAATGCCTGACTAATCCCAGTAATAACTACCCAGGGATGGTGTTAACTATAAGAGGCTTTAGGATGGGACAGGGGCTGTGCAGAGAGGGGTCCAACAGGTCTGGTCCCCATCTCAGCTCCATTTACTTGCCAGAGCTCCCTCACATGTGACAGCCAGGAACAGAAGACCCAACCAGAGAACTCTGGGGGGCTGCCCTGGTACCTCCATCCCTTTAAGATCTGGAATCTTCAGGACTCAGAGGAAGATGCCAGCACCCCTGACAGTTCTCATTGGTCAGGAGGGGTTAGTTGGGAGGAGAAGGAGGAGGAGGACCACTTCTCTTGCTTCCTATTGGAGGATGATGGTTCCAGCTCTGTAGCTTCTACAGCTGCCATAGAAACTTCCTTAAAGGGCCAGTTCCTAGAATGAGGAGAGGGACTCAAAGGGAGCTCCTTCCTCAGCACCTAAGAGGCTAAACCATTGAGGGTGGCTTCCAAGCTTCCAAGCTGGGGACCCGGGCCCCTCTGGCAACCCTTACTCTGTTCCCGACACCCCCATCATCCACCCTTCTTGATGTGGGGTCACTTCCAGCTCTGCTGATGTCAGCTTGGGTCTGGGGACAGGACATCCTGGTCCTTGGCTCCTGGGACAGTGGGAGGGCCATAGATGAGGTTCACCTAACTTTAAAGTTTGTGTGTGCACTTGTGTGTGCATGTGTGTGTGTTCGCACGCATATGTATTACATAAGCAAGTATTTATCTCTGTGTTTTGTTTCTGAAGGTCTGAAAGTGAACAGCTTTGAGCACAAGAGCATTGTGTGTGCATGCACGTGTGTGCATGCACGTGTGTGCACGTGAGTGTATAAGACGGTCGGAGATTCCTGGACATTCCTGGGCACTTGTACACAGCTTGGCTCCTATCCTCAGTGCCTAGAAGGAACTGGCTCCCTAAAGGAAGGAACGGTGAGTTAGTTTTTAAGGTGGGTGACAACCCTCTTAAGCCTCTGATGCATGTCTGAAACCGGCAAGGGTTTACTTAAATCGAGCCCCCATATTTAGAACGGGTTTTGAGGTTGGTATGCCAGTGAATGATCCTCTCCCAGGTCTTGGCAGAGCTGCTGGCACAGAGCCTGGATGCCAGCCCACTGTCCAGCCCAGGCTGAGATGAGCTGGAGTAGTGTCAGCCCGTGCCAGCTCACTGGGGGCAGGGCAGGCCAGGCTGCGGGAACAGAGAGGGTGTCAGCAGACCTCTGGGGGAAACCTGAGCCGAGGCCAGATCCTGCCTGGCAGGTCTGTCACCCTCCTCGGCTTACACTCCCAGGGAAACTGGTTGTCCTGGGTGGAGACTGGCCCTGGATATCAGGGCCCTGAGGATGCAGCCTTGCGATCCCCGGGGAGAGGTAGGGCAGACAGTGGGGTGTGGCATGGAGATGCCCTTGACAGAGCCCCTGGATGAGGCTGGCCTGGGGGTTGCTGGAGAGACCAGGCTTGTGAAAGGAAGCTGGGGCCAGGATCGAGAACTCTGGGTATGGAGGGATCGCTGCAGGGCCCTCTCTTATGGGTCCTGGCCACCTTCTGTGAGGAGGAGGCTTGCAGTGTGACAACAGGAGCTGGCTGTGCCTCAGGGGCCTGGTCCACTCTCCAGCTGACTGGATGTGCGTGACTCTGGGCAACGCTCTTCCCCTCCCTTTCGACCCCAGCCTCCTTGGTCCTCTGGGGGCCTTTTCAGCAGTGATCCAGCAGGATTCCAGGTTTCCTCTCTAGAACTTCTGAGAACAGGGGAGGCTCTAGGAGGCTGGATGCTGAGATGCAAAGGGCATCCTGGGAAGGGGTGGTCCGGGACAGCACCGGGGGGGAGGAGGGAATCTCCTCTCTCGCCCTAACTCCTGGTTCAGATGTTACAAATGTTGAGGCACAGGGATGAGGTGACGCAGATCAAAGGCTGCCAAAGGCTGGCTGGGGTTCTCCAAACCCAGTCCAGCTGTGCTCGGGCCCCATCATCCCCTGTGGGCCCCCCCCTCCCACCGCAGAGCGCAGATGGCCCTCATGCTGCTTTTCTTCTGAGGATTTCAACCTGCTCCCAAGGGCCTGGAGTATAACCTGGGACTCAGAATCTGCTTCCACTGCCCTTGACCTTGGGAGACCCTACAAAGGGAAGGGGCCAGAGGGTGGTGGCTCCTTGGCAACTCACCAAGGGTCTTCTGAGGATGCTGTGTCTCAGACCCATCTGTCACCAAGAGATGGGCTCTCAGGCCACGTACAGGGACAGCTGACTTTGTGGAACCCTTGCTGCTCATTCTGCCTTTGAGAAAGGGCTACCTTGGTCTTCTTGCTGGAAGGGTAGAGACCAGCAGAAATCTTCCTCGTGAAAATCTTCAGGGAGCTGAGGGGAGCACCAGTGGTGGTCCCCCTCTGCCTTTGCTGCC
Organism: Sus scrofa; assembly: GCF_054392235.1. Lineage (NCBI taxonomy): Eukaryota > Metazoa > Chordata > Mammalia > Artiodactyla > Suidae > Sus > Sus scrofa. The sequence goes on along the minus strand of NC_139389.1, from coordinate 66,578,687 downwards.
CCTAGCACCATGGCCCAGCCTTGGGATCCCCAAGTCCCTTTCTCTCCTCACCTTTGCTGCTCCGAAGGTGGGTGGAAAGGAGCAGGGCTGGAGGCCAAACTTGGGCTAAGAAATCTACGGCTAGGACTTTGAACATCTCTTGGTTTCATCTCTTTCTTTCTTTCTTTCCCTCTTTCTTTCTTTCCTTCTTTCTCTTTCTTTCTTTCTTTCCCTCTTTCTTTCTTTCCTTTTTTCTCTTTCTTTTTCTTTCTTTCCCTTCTTTCTCTCTTTCTTTCCCCTTCCTTCCTTCCTTCTTTCCTTCCTTCCTTCTTTCCTTCCTCCCTCCCTCCCTCCCTCCCTTTCTTTCTTTCTTTCTTTCTTTCTTTCTTTCTCTCTTTTTCCCTCCTTCCTTCCTTCCTTCTTTCTTCTCCTTGGAGAGGATCTAGCCTATCTCTACTAAACTGACAGGCTTTGGTTCCATCCCACAAAAGATTGTCAGAGGATATCTGGAAGGCTCTAGGAGGTGGACATTCAGGCCCCATCCATCCTGGTGGCTGAGGTCCAGCAGGATGGCCCGCATCAGGGGAGTGTAGGCTGGTGGGGAAAAGGGCCCAGTGCATAGTCAGACAAAAAACACGCAGCTGTCCAGAACCTCTGAAGCACCATTTATCCAGGCGCCGTGGAACTGAGTGCCCCCAAGTACCCACCCCTCCATCTGCAGGGGAACACAGGCACTGCAGTGGTTCTTGGCCTGAGACCCTACATGCCCCCCAGCCCAACCCACTCCGAGGCCACAGACCCATGCTGGCCTAGCCATCAGCCCATCAAGGTGGGGCCCTGAGAATGAGCTGGCCTCAGATACTTCTCTACCCCTCACCCCAGAGGCTCCATCAGTCTTGGCTAGCTCAGCACCGTATTAAATAGCTTCCTTGCAATCTCCCTTAATTAAACTCATCCCAGAGCGACCCACCCGGCTTGCACCCTGGATATATTATTCTACTGGTTTATGCCTTCCAGGGAGTGGAGGAGCTTTCTCCTCCTGCCCTCTGCTCCAGGGAACATCATCTCCCTAAAAAACTAGGGGAAAAAAGTTTTCCTCTCAACTGTGGGGCAGACCTGCGCGGAGGCCCGGCTTGGCGTGGAAAAGCTAGGAGTCCCCATCTGTCCCTCCCTTCTCTTTCTTCCCCTTGTCCTCTTAGCAGCCTGGGTCAGGTGTGACTTACCCAAGGTCACAGACCCACGACCCAGAGTCCTGACCATCTAGGAAGTGGGTCTGGTTGTGACAGCCCACACCAGCTCCAGGGCAGGGGACTGACTCTGAGCCTGCCTCTTCCCTCGGCCCCATGCAGTTCTCCTGGCTCGGAGTGAGCTGGGGAGGTTCCAGCTCTTGACTCCACGTGGTCCTGGACCCCTGGGACTTCTTCCCAACACCCTCCACCCCTGGTGTCCCCAGGGCTTCTGGCTCTGGGAACATTCAGACAGCACCAGGACAGGGGAGCCATGGGGGCCGGGGCCTGAGCAAGCCTGTCCCTGGCCTGATCGGCATCTGGGCCCAGGCCAGGCCTCACACCCAGTACTGGCCGTTCTTGAGGGCAGGGTTGGATGTCCGGCAGAACTGTAGCAGCTCTGGGTCAGGCTGGCCCCCTTGTGGGGGCCCCTGGCCATGTACCGCTGTGAGTGGGATGGCCTGGCCGGGATCTACCTTGCGGAAGGTCTCATTGTCGCCCGCCAGGCCATTGCGGGGCTTGGCAGTCAGCACTTGGACGTTGTGCTTGCCCGTCTTGTTGCGTTTGCGGAGGTAGAAGAGCAGAGGCAAGATGAGGGCCAGGAGCAGGAGGACCAGGCACACGGGGATGATGATGCTGAACATGTTGGCCTCGAGGAAGCCCAGGAAGCCTCCCCTGGCCACAGCGGGCACGGGGCTGGAGGCCGCTGGGCCTGGCTTTCCTGTGGGGGTACTGCTTTCTGGCTTCCCTGCCTCTGTCCGAGCAGCCTCAGGCAGACTGAGCAGGGCCACACTATAGGGCCGGGCCGCATTATAAGGCTCAGTGGCAAAGTCCAGTGAGGCCACGGCAGGAGGGACACCCCTTGCCCACAGCTCCAGAGTGAGACTGTCGCCAGCAGGACCAGGAGGGCTACCCTCTGGCCTGCCCACCTCCAGCCCCAGCCTTCCATCCTCAAGGTCCTGCTGGGTGAACTGCTCCACAAGCTGGCCGCCCCTGGGCTCTGTCCTGGCCCGGGGCACACGGACCACACGGCCGTGCCGGGGTCCCGCCAGGAGCCGGAAGCGCGGCACACTGCCTGTGTGGTTGGCCAGCTCGCCCGCATCTAAGACGGTGGGGTCTAGGCGGAGGGTGGCACCTTGGGGCCATGGTCCACCTGTCCACACATGCAGCAGAGCCCTTACGGTGACATTCACTGTGGCCGACGCGTTGGCACCCCTGGCCAGTGCCAGGATGCTGAACTGGTCGTGAGGGGAGGAGAAGTTGGTGAAAGCAAAGACCACTTCACCCTGGTCTACCTGGAGCTGACTGAAGGCCGTGGCGGGCTGCCCGCCCACCAGAAGGTGCCCGTAGCGGGGCCCCTGGGTGAGGCGGTAGGCTGCGTCCAGCTCCTCCCGATCGGAAACCACCTGGAGCTGCTGCCGGCTCAGGGAGGAGCGCCCTACAGCCTGGGGCACCTCTAGGGGTGCCCGCAGCTGCACTTCAATGGCTGAGGGCAAGACGTCCACAACCAGGGACATGGGCAGGGGCGGGCTGGCCCCATCAGACACGCTCAGCTGGAAGATGCCCGCCACGCTGCTCCCATTGGCCACGAAGGCCAACCGCCCTGCATCCACATCAGCCTGGGTGAAGCGGGTCACTGGCCCTGGGCTGGCCCCCGGCAGGCTCAGGTAGCCATTGTGGGGGGCCCGCTGAACCTCGTACTCTATCTCCCCAGGAGCCGAGTCTGGGTCCACCACGCTCAGCTGGGCCCGGGAGAGGGGACTGCGGGAGCCCCGGGTGAGCCGGAGTGGGATGGAGGCCTGTGGCTGAGGGGGCCGCTCATTCACGTCTCGCACTGTGATGGCGAAGGCCTCTGAGGTGTGGGGTCCCGCCACCAAGGTCCCAGCTGGCCCCTGGAGGTGGGCACGGAAGCGGAAGCCATCCTGCTGGGTGCCCCCACCGCCGTGGGCGTACACCAGCTGCCCTGAGGCCAGCTCAGACTGCAGGAAGTGGGGCCGCCCGGCGTGGAGGGGCTCTTCGGACACCAACAGCTGGCCCCGTGTGGGAAACTGTGTGATCTGGAAGAGCACGTCATGCTCCAGGCGCTGCGGTGATGGAACACTGGCCAGGAGGTTGGAAGCATCGAGGGCGGCCGTGGTGATCTCGGCCCGCTGGCCTTCGGAGACCCAGAGACCTGGGGGCGGGACACAGGCGATGATGCTACCATCCGCTGAGGGCAGAGCTGTGGACCCTCGGACCCAGGTCCTCAAGGCAAGGTTGTGCTTCCCGCCTCAGGCCAGGTGCCCCAGGTTGGGGCTCAGGGGCCCAGGAGGACCAGAATCTGACCTCAAAGCCTCCCCACTCACCCACCCTCTCTATAATTTACCATGTCCTGGGAATTGCCATGAACTACTGACCTTGGCCTATGTCCCCTCCTCTCTGGGCCTCTCCCAGTGTCCCCCCAACTTTGCCAGCTCAATCATGCAATTCACCTTTGTTCCTCCAGAGGCGGCTGGGGCGCTGGGGACAGGCAGCCTCGAAAGACACGGACACAGCAAGGGTGGTGGCCACGTCGGGGGCAGGAGGTGAGGAGAGCTGGAGCTCCAGAGTGTCGCGGGCCTCCCAGAAGGGCTCGGGGGGCATCTCGTGCTCATAGAGAACATTCCCAGCATATACCTGTGGGGATAACCCATTGTTGGGATGGAGGCAGGTCTAGCCTGTGGTGCCCAGGAGCCTCATCACAGGCTGGTCCCAGGTGGGGCATTTGGAGCTCCCTGCCAGCCCCTCAGTGTCCAGCCTCCCTTGAGGTGCTCCCTGCTGTGCATCATGTTGTCTGGAGCCTGCACTCTCCCTCATCAACTCAGTGGGTCACCATAAAACAGTCCCATGACAGTGAAGAGCCCGGAGCTGCAGCTGGATGCCTTTGTCAAGCCCCAGCTCTGCCCCTGGGGCAAGTCTTCCTCTCTGTGTTTCTCTCAATAGCATATCTTTCCTCTTTTGCAATGAAATCCCTGCCTCTTTTCTCTCTGAAGACACCGATCTTACCATCTCCTGTCTTTCTTCCCCCAGGTGAGTCATTCTTATCATTACGCAACTAAGCTAACCCTCCACCTTAAAGAAAAAACTTCTCTTGGAGTTCTCATTGTGGCTCAGTGGACTAGTATCCATGAGGACGCAGGTTTGACCCCTGGCCTCACTCAATGGGTTAAGGATCCGGCATTGCCGTGAGCTGTGGTGTAGGTTGCAGACGTGGCTCAGATCCCCAGTTACTGTGACTGTGGTGTAGGCCCAGCAGCTACAGCTCTGATTCGACCCCTAGCCGGGGAACTTCCACATGCAGTGAGTGAGGGTGGCCCTAAAAAGACAAAAAAAAAAAAAAAAAGCACACACACAAAAAAAGAAAAAACTTCTTGACTTCACTGTCCTACACCACAGCCACAGCAATGTGGGACCCAAGCCACATCTGCAACCTACCCCACAGCTCACGGCAACACCAGATCCTTAACCCACTGAGCGAGGCCAGTGATCAAACCCTCAACCTCATGGTTCCTAGTCGGATTCGTTAACCACTGAGCCAGGACGGGAACTCCTTTCTTCTTCTTTTTTGGCTGAATTTGAGGCATGCAAAAGTTCCTGGGCCAGAGGTCAAGTTCCCACCATTGCAGGGACCGGAGCCCCAGTAGCGACAATGCTGGATCCTTAACCTGCTAAGCCACCAGGGAACTCTTTTTTTTGCTCTTCTTTGCAGCAGAGTCCAAAAAGAATAGTCTACACTCTTCCCCATGCCATTCTGAGTGCACTCCACCCAGGCTTCTGCTCCTATGGCTGCCAAGGGCACAATGGCCTCTGGGTTGCTGGACCCAGTGGTCTATTCCCAGGCCTCCTTTCACTCATCCGCTCAGCGGCATTCTACCCAATCGAGCGTTCCTTCCTTGAGCGCACCTGGTGGCTTCCAAAGGTTCTGCTCTCTTAGTCTCCCTCCGACCTCACTAGTTGCCTTTTCACAGACTCTTGCTGGTCCTGCCCCTTCTCCTCAATGTCTGTGGCTTGGCCTTGAGACTCTAGCTACAGGCACTGCTCACGGGCTCTCAGTGGGCCTCACATCCTCCAATGCCAGCCACGAGATGACCCCTTTATTTGTATCTGCAGCCCGGCTGTGCTCTCCCAAACTCCAGGCTCATGACCACCTGCTTCTCGGGCAGCTCCGTGGGGATGTCTGAGGGATGTCTCAAACTCAGTATGTCCCAGATGATCCCTGACCTGCCCCACCGCTCCCAGGTTCCCACTGCAGAGGGCACAGCTCTGTTCTTCCAGTGGTTCAAGCCCCAAGCTCTTGAGTCACCACTGATTCCTCTCCTCCTCTCACATACCATCATTTCTGGCCCGGATTATTCCCCAAACCTCCTGCGTCCTGGCTTTGGCCCCTGCTCCACCCCCTCTACAGTTTGTTCTTGACACAGATGTCAGAGTGAACTTTCATTTTATTATTATTTTTTAGGGCCGCACATGCAGCATGTGGAGGCTCCCAGGCTAGGGGTCGAATCAGAACTATAGCTGCTGGCCTACACCACAGCCACAGCAATGCTGGATCTGAGCCGTGTCTGCCACCTACATCACAGCTCACGGCAGTGCTGGATCCTTAACCCACTGAGAGAAGCCAGGAATCGAACCTGCCTCCTCACAGATGCTAGTCAGATTTGTTTCCACCGAGCCATGAAGGGAACTCCCAGAGTGAAGCTTTAACCATGTAAATAAGGCTATGTCACTCTCGCTCAGACAGTACAAGGGCTCATTTGGCCTCAAAGACCCTGTGTGACCCTGTTACCCGTGACCTCCCGTCCTCCCACGCCTCCCACGGCAACTCCACTCCAGCCACACCCGCTGTGCTCCAGGGCCATCTGCCTGTTAAACACTAAGGCATAGTCTCCACTTCCCTCAAGCAATCCGTTCCCTCCCCCTTCTAATCCCAACGTGTCTTCTTGGCTTATCTTTTGTTTTCCCCTTTCGGGAGACACAGGGAACTATTTTCCTTCTCTCAGAAAAACAGGACTTGTGCAATAGAGAGAGGGAAACTGACTGGGATCACAGCGTGCGGGAGATTCTAGGAGCAGGGGGGCTGTGAACTGGGGAGCCTTGCCTGGTTGAGACGGGAGCAGAGCCAGTCAAAGGGACAGCTGCTCTTCAGTTGATGGCCGGAAGAGGGAACACAGGTCTTATAAGAAACTGGAAATCAGGGCCTGTGTGTGTGTGTGTGTGTGTGTGTGTGTGTGTGTGTGTGTAATCCCCCAAAGGTTATATCTTGACCACTAATTTAAAAATATTAAAGGCATGTGCAGGCCAAGTAAAACACATCTGTGGGCCAGCTGTGGCCTGCAAGGACTACCAGCTGTAACCTCTGGCCCAGGCCAATGGGTGGGTGGGGAGGAAATGGAGACCCTTAGGGGTGGGGGTGGGAAGTTGGATGTCTGGGTACAGGAGCTCCTTGTGGGTGGGGGTGACTGGCTTGGGATGAGGCAAGTCACAGGTGAGGTGGGAAGGCTTCCTGAGCTCTGGGAACCAGCAGTGTTCTTTGGTGAAAGAAATCTTGGGCCAGCAGTCTGAAGGCACAGTCCTGGTTTTGCTTCTTACTAGCCATGGACTTGGAATGAAGTCACCTGACCTCTCTCTGTGAGCCTCAGTTTCCTCATCTGTAAAGTGGGAAAAGCTGATCTCTGCCCCACCCAACTCAGAGGATGGAGGGACAGTGGCGCTGTCAGTCCTGCCTGCCCCCTTCACCCAGTCCTGCCCTCCTCCCAGCTTCCCTGGGTGGCCCTGCCAGCCAGACCCCCTAGGGGCCATTCATTCTAGAACTTGGATTGCTGGGGTGTGAGGGAAGCAGAGCAGGTCCAGGAGGGGACTTCCTCCTCCTTCCTGGGCATCCAGTGACAAAGGCTCCCAGGGATTCAGGGTGCACAGCTGCTACAGCCTCCAGCCTGCTGAATATTTCATTGTGGGGAGGAGCAGAAAGGGGGCCATAGCAGAAGCTGGGAGAACAGAGAACCCAGGCCTGGGGAATATTGATGCGAGAGGACTGAGAGACTCTTCCTGCCCTTGTTAAGGTGACTTCCTTCCCCGATGCCTGAAAGTTCCATACTGCCCTGCCCTGGGGAGAACCAGGGCTGCCCTAGAATGCTTGCACCTTTTGCACTTAGAAGGGACCTTAATTTAAGTGATGGCTGTTGGCCCCACTGGTACAGCATAGAGGGCTCTGTGATCCCAGCAGCGTATCGGTCTGACCCTTCCTGTGGCTCAATTCTGGTTTTCACTGATGGCCTCTGGCGTGCAGTGGGACAGCTGTGTCCTGAAGCTGCTGTGATGGATGGATGGATGGATGGCAGCTTTGCTCCTAACTCACCTACTCAGCTGCCTTCTGCCCACTCATCTGCTTTCAGGACCCATTCTGCTTCTTGCTGCTCTTGACCTGAGCCCCAGGCTTACACCTCTGTTCACCAGCCCAGCAGCTGCCTTCATCCCAAACTCTATCCCCTTGAACCAAGCACTGCCCCCATCAGCCATTGGGGTATCTAGTGTCCCCCACGCAGAGTATTATTTCCAGCTCCTAGGGTCCAACTGTAGTTTCTTCTAGAAGCCAAGCCCCAGAACATCATCCCTGTTCTGAGCCCCTATAGCTCTGACTTCCTGCATCCTTCTTTCTGCCCCGGAACACTAAGCCCCGGTGGTCCTGACTGGTTGGTGGCCCTTGGAGGGGGGCATGCAGAGGCTGGACCATGGTGAGCCCGGGGAGTGGCTGCCAACACTGCTGGAGCTCGTACCCATGTCCACATGTGTGTCCAGAGGCAGAGTGGGCTATTCCAGGCTGGAGTCTAAGTGGTGGCTGTAGAGAGGGGTCCTTACCTCTGCCTGAGTGAAGTTCACCAGGGCCTCCCCAGCGGGGCCCCGCTGGGTGTGGAAGAGCCGGCCAAGCTGGGGACCCTGCACCACCTGGTAGAGCAGGTGGCGGGGGTCGGTGCCTGCGCTGGAACTGGCTCGCAGGCTCTGGCTGCTGAGTGGCTGGACAGAGCCTGCGAGAGGCAAAAGGGGACTGTCAGCCTTGGCTCGGGAGCCAGGGCAAGGCCTGCAATGGCTGGAGAGGCAGTATGACCCTGGCGTGGTGCACCCACCTGGGCAGACAGTCAGCGTCCGGCTGCCCTCCAGCAAGAGGAGCGGCTGCTTCTGGGCCACCACCCGGAAGAAGTGTCCAGGGGAAGTGTGCTCACCATCAGACAGGCTGAAGCGGAAGCCTCCATCCAGGGCTCCTAGGACAGGGGTGGAGTTGGGTCTCGCTGGCCCATGCCGGCGCCCACGCTCAGGGCATCCCCACCTCTCAGCACTTACCTTTGTGTGAGAACAGCACAAGCCCGCCATCCAGCTGGGCCTGGGTGAAGCTGTGGACCTCGGTGCCCGGCTCTGTTCGCAGCAATACCCGTCCGTTGATGGGCTGCTCAAGGGTGTAGACCAGGTCCTCGGGTCCTGAGTCGTTGTCTGCACCCCTAAGGGCCTCCGTAGGGATAGGCACAGTGGCCCCTTCCCACATCTGGGGACACAAGCCTGTGAAGGTTCTGCCCTGGCCAAGCTCACCCACTTCCTTCCTCCCAGGCCCTGGGGCGGCGAGCAGGGCTCCAAGCACTGGGCTCAGGCTCTTAGCTGGCATGGAGGTGCACGCTGTCCTGGGCTTCCCTGCACAAAGCCCCAGCCCCTTCACCTTGCCCTGTTAGCCCAAGGGCCTCCATGCGAAAGCTCCCTGCTCCCCACCTGCCCGAATCCTTCTTGTCTCTAAGGTGAACTCATGGAAATTTACCTCTAGAGAGCCCTTAACCATGACCCGGAGTGCTGCTTAATGTGGCTCACTGGCAGGGCAGGGGTCTCTCTTCAGACCCTCCATGGTGAGTCTGGCACACTATGGGAACAGTGGTTTATTTGTTTGTTTTTTGGCTTTTTAGGGCTGCATCCTTGGCATATGGAAGTTCCTGGGCTAAGGGTCTAATAAGAGTGGCAGTTGCTGGCCCACGCCACAGCCACAGTAACACCAGATCCGAGTAGCACCTGCACCACAGCTCACAGCAAAGCCAGATCCTTAACCCACTGAGTGAGGCCAGGGATCGAACTTGTGTCCTCATGGATACTAGTCAGGTTCATTACCGCCACACCACAACAGGAATTCCTGGGCATGGTGATTTTGGTCTGCCCAGGATATTTATTTCTTTATTTATTCATTTAGTCTTTTTGTCTTTTTAGGGCCACACTCACGGCCCATGGAGGTTCCCAGGTTAGGGGTGTAATCAGAGCTATAGCTGCCTGCGTACACCACAGCCACAGCAACGCAGGATCTGAGCCACGTCTATGACCTACACCACAGCTCACGGCAATGCTGGATCCTTAACCCACTGAGCAAGGCCAGGGATTGAACCTGAAACCTCATGGTTCCTAGTCGGATTCGTTTCTGCTGCACCACAATGGGAACTCCTGCCCAGGATATTTAGAAATGGGCTCCCCTTCCATACGAGGGAGGGTATGGGAGGCTTGGTAAGCTGGAGCAATACTGGGAGGGATGGAGCCCAGTGTTTCCAGTGCAATCACAGGCCCCAGGCAGGTGGGTGAGGACATGCTGGGTGCAGGCAGCCTCTCCCTCTGCTCAGAGGGAAGGGGAGCACTTCCTCCCCGAGGCCTCCCACCAGCTAGCAGGGCAGGATCCTGCTCCCAGGGCCCTGTTACATGTCCTGCTGGGTCAGCAACTTATGGGCAGTATTGGGGAGGGGTTTCTATCCCTGGAAAACTGAGCCCTCTGGGATTCCTTCCCCCAGCCCAAGGCAGACCTCTGCGGGAACACTGGAAGGAGGGCCACCAAGTACAGAGGCCGAGCGTCAGCGCGGGGTTCCCGGCACAAACACAGTGGGCAGCGCCATCTTGTGGCTGAAATGCCACACAGCACCATCTGACTGTGGTCCCAGGGCAGCCCTTAGCTGTACCTTACCCTCTGCTGGCCTCTCCACCAGGCACATCCTATACCAGCAAAGATTCCCAGTGCCCCATGTCACAGACATCCCATCAGCCCTCTTTTGAAACCTTCCATGGCTGCTTCTGACCCAGAGTTCATACCATAGAAGTCAGCATCCAAGGCCCTGCCATTCGCTATCCTGCTGTGTGGCCTCGGTCAAGCCACACTCTTTCAGTTCCACCAGTAACTTCCTTTGTGACCCCTGGAGAAGTTATGTTACCTGTCTTGGCCTAAACCTCCACTTCGGATGGATGGGGGCACCACTACTCTGCAGTAGTGTAAGAGGCAGCGAGCTGGGGAGCCAAGCTGTGGCCATGATTTGCTGCAGGTGGAAGTGGGGAGCAGTTGGAGTCCACCCTCAAGGGTTTTTTTTGTTTTTATCTTTTTGTCTTTTTGGGGCTGAACCCACGGCATATGGAGATTCCCAGGCTGGGGGCAGAATCAGAGCTGTAGCTGCCAGCCTACGTCACAGCCACAGCAATGTGGGATCCGAGCTGTGTCTGCCACCTGCACCACAGCTCACTGCAATGCTGGAACCTTAACCCTCTGAGTGAGGCCAGAGATTGAACCCGCAACCTCATGGAAACTAGATGGGTTCGTTTCCACTGAGCCACGATGGGAACTCTTACCTTTAAGGGTTTGAAAGAATTTTCTTCAGGAGTTCTGTTTGTTTTTTTTTTTTTTGTCTTTTTGCCTTTTCTGGGGCTGCTCCCGTGGCATATGGAGGTTACCAGGCTAGGGGTCTTAATTGGAGCTGTAGCCACCAGCCTACGCCAGAGCCACAGCAATGTGGGATCTGAGCCGCATCTGCGACCTACACCACAGCTCAAGGCAACACTGGATCCTTAACCTGCTGAGCGAGGCCAGGGACCAAACCTGCAATCTCGTGGTTCCTAGTCGGATTCATTAACCACTGCACCATGACGGGAACTCCGAGGAGATCTGGTCTTGAGCCACTGCAAAAGTTTCCTGCTAAAGGTGAGTCCAAGGAAGACAGGGCCAAGCATGCCCATGCACAAGGCTGTCTACTGCACTTAGAAATGTCCAATAAGAAAGCCTTAACCTGTGTTCTATTTTCAGTGCAATAGCTCTTCTCGATTCCCGATAACCTAGTGAGGCATGTGGCAGTGTCCTCATTTTACAGAAGAGGAACCTGAGGCTCAGAAAGGGGGAGCTATGTGCTGGGTCTCTCTCTGGGAGGGGAGGCGGGAGGTGGTTCTAGAATGCTCTCACCTGCAGGCCTGTGTTTGTGGTGAGGACAGGGGGTTGGTCGTTGACAGGCAGGATGGTGATGGTGAAGGCCACGGGATGGCTCTGGCGGTCCATCTCTGAAGCATTAGCCACTAAGATGAAGCTGTCTGCCAGCGTCTCGCTCCCATCATGCACATAGTGGATCAGCTGCTGTTCTACCTGCGGGCAGGTCCAGGGCTGGAGGTCAGGCCCCAGCAGGCCTGACTCCTGGTGGGTCTCAGACCCAGCACCCTTCATGCCCTGCCTTTGGGTGCAGGAGGAGATTGACTCCTTCAGGGCTTTTCAGTTTCTGCAGGTGGAAATGGGGACGGCCATTCCTCCCAGAGTGAAGGAATGAAGGAGTGAGGGAACCGGGACATTCATCTCTCCCTGCCAGTGATGAGATAAGGTATCTAAAGAGGAGGTGCTCTAAAGATGTGGGCTCCTGCCTCCCAAGGTGCACCCTGGGTCTCTATGACAGCCGTACCTCTCTCCAGGAGAAGGTGCTGAGGGCTCCGTCTGGAGGTCCTTCCTCTCGGCGCAGGGCCCCATGCCGGGGTGGCTCCAGCACCTGCAGGTCGAGGCCCGGCAGCGTGGGGAAGTAGGGCCCCGTGATGCGGAGCAGTGGAGGGGCCAGGGTGCGGGTGCCGCCCTCAGGGACGCTGAAGTTCTGCGCCTCCAGTGGGATGGCAGCAGGCAGCACCTCCAGCTCCATGCGGATGCCCTGGAGGGGCGCACCCAGGCCTGAGGACACATCCAGGGAGAAGGCATCGCTCCAGGCCTCAGGGTGGGAGTGCAGGTACAGGACCCTGCCCGCGTCCACTGCTTCCTGAGAGAAGCTGTGCACGGGGTCCAGGCTGGGCGGCTCGGCGGCCGTGGTGCCGTGGGACAACATCACCAGGTAGCCGGCACTCGGTGGGGTCCTCACTGAGAACATGATGTCTGTTGGTGGCACTGCCTCCTGGGCTGCCTGGTTAACAGAGGGGCCACAGAGGGAGGCTGTTGAGGCCTTTGATTCATACTCTCGGAGATGTGCACAGTCACATATTCTCAGATTCAGTGATATGGACCTACAGTCTCACCGCACACAAAAGTGCAAATGTGTGGACAGAGACACACATGTTATGTCCCATGTAGCTGCAGGACACAGGCACGCAGACTACCCTTGCTATGCTATTGCCACCCTCTGCCACCAGAGGGCGCCCTATCATGCTCAGTGACATGGATGCCTAACTATAGGCCCTATAGAGCTTGCAGATCCTAGTCCAGCCCAAGGGCCAGGAAGGAAGGTGCTCCCTCATCCAATAGTTCAGCCACAAAAGGCTAATACTCCACCCCTAAAGTCACATTCCTGATTCTGTCCCTCTGCCTGGAATCCCGTCCCCCTGTTCTCTGCTGGTAAACCCCAGACTTCAAAGCCTGGCTCAAATGCTGCCTTCTCCCAGGTGAAGACTTCCTGACATCGGACATGTTTAGTCAGAGTCTGCCCCAAAGTCCAGACAGCTGGAACCACAGAGGCTCAGAAGTTGGCAGTGTAGGAGAATAAGGCCCGGAGAGGGCAAACAGCTGGTATGAGGTCACACAGAAAGGCAATGATCCTGCTGGACAGCCTGTGGTTGCTCTCTGAGGTTCCTTGGTGGTCAGAAGCCTGCTCCAGACCCCGAGGCCTGGTGTGAGGTTTGGGAAGAGAGCTGAGGACATGGGAGCTGGGAGGGCAGCCAAGACTGTCTCCAAAGCCTACTGTCCTCAAAGTTTGTACTCATAAACACCTTCTGGAGAACTTATCATTATTTGAATACAGATTCTCAGGCTCCACATCAGAGATTCTGTGGTTTGGCTGGGGCCCAGGAATCTGCCTGGTTGGCCACAGCGTGGACACATGGGCACATGACACGTGGAAGCACACACAACCCATAGGCAGCCTTATATGCAATAAACTCCCCAGAAACCCTCAGGCACACAACAGGAACATGTACAGGAGCATACCCAAGGCATGTGCACACCCCTGGCCCAGAAACCATCACAGGCACGTCCCAAACCATCCAAGCACGCATGGCATGAAGGCTGGAGGGAAGGGCCCTCTTTACCTGGCCATACCCCTGCCCTCGGCCCCCAGCCTTTTACCTCCAGCTGGTCCCTTCTGATCTCAGCCGCCTCCCCCTGGAAGACATAGATCTTCTTATGCTGCACCAGCTGCAGTGGGGCCAGTGGCTCCTCTAGGGCAATGGTCACTTGTAGGGTGGCATCTGTGTGCACAGGCCCTGCCTCCACAGAGAAGGTCAGGGTATCACGGGGGCTGAGGCTGCCGTTGTGGCTGTAGAGAATGGCCCCATCCAGCAGGTCCTGCTGGGAGAAGGATGTGGCTGGCTGGCCGGCCCGGAGCAGCTGCCCCCAGTGTGGGCCGGCTGTGACACGGTAGTGGACCTCGTCCCCACTGCGGATATCTAGGTTGGTGTCCAGGTGGAGCACGGCAGTGTCGATGGTGCCCTGGCCTCCTTGAGGGACCACAAGGCTGGAGCCATTGGTCACACGGAGGTAGGGCTCTGAGGCCTGAACTTCCAGCAGCGCGGTGGCCTGGTGCTGCCCGTCAGACACCTGCAGCTGGATCCAGCCGCGATCGGCCCCCGAGTGCACAAACAGGACCCGCCTCTTCCTGAGGTCCTCCTGGGTGAAGCGGTAGATGGGCCGCGTGGGCTCATCCACAGCCACAATGCTGCCGAAGAGGAGGTCCTTGCGGGTCAGCACCAGCTGAGTGTCAGCAAAGCCAGAGTCGGCATCGCTGAAGGCCACGTCGTCTGTAGTCAGCAGCCGCCGCCCACCGCGGGCCACGTGGAAGACGCGGCTGATGGTCTGCACAGGGGCGTGGTCGTTCACGGGCTGGATGGCCACGCGGAAGACACCCCGTACCTCCTCCCAGGCCATGCCACCACTGCCCTCGCCCTGGCGGGTAGCCACAAAGGGGATGTCATCTTCTGTGGTCTCGGAGCCATCATGCTGATAGACCAGCCGGCCGTGAAGCAGGTCCTCGTTGGTGAAGGATGTCACCGTGGTGACCTTATCCTCTGCCCCCCGCCAAGCCAACCTCCCATGACGGGGCCGCTCCATGACCTCATAGAGGTAGCTGGCACTGTTGAGGCTCTTGACAAAGAGGTGGTCAGCAGAGAGGACGCCCTCGCCGCCCTCGGGCACTGAGAGAAGGACGTTGGTGAGGACAGGGGCGTCTGGATCCCCACTGATGTGGATGGGGAAGGTGTAGAGTGGGGAGAAGTGTGGCGGGGCAGTGACCCGAAAACGGAAGGTGTCCTCGACCGCCTCTGAGGCACGTGCTGTGGCCCCATAGGTCACCCGGCCGGCCTGCAGGTCATCCTGGGTGAAGCCCTGACCGTCTGACAGTCGAGTGCCCTGTAGCCGAAGATTACCCTTCTTGGGGGCCTGAACCACCTCATAGTGGAAGGTGGTGGGGTTTGGGCCTGCCTCCTCCAGGGTGGCTTCCAGGTGGGCTGTGGTGAGGGCCTTCTGCCGGGTGTTCTGGGTGTCCAGAGGTTCCAGCCGCAGCAGCCATACTGTGGCTCTCTGGACCGTCACTGGGAAGGAGAGATTGCTCAGGGTCTCTGGGCCCACCTGCACCTCCAGGGCCACACTCTCCACGGTGTCCTCGGTGCGGTGCTGTGGGTCAGTGCTCAGGTACCGCACGCGGCCCTGCTCCACATCCCGCTGGTGGAACGCTTGTATGGGCCGCCACTCGGCGCCTTCTGCCCCGCCTGCCCCCTGCTTTTGCAGCTCCCCAAACTGCAGGGGGCTGGTGACCCGGAACAGCACGCTCACATCCTGCCCCACAGCATTGGTCTCCACCGACAGGTTGGCGGGCGAGACAGGTGCAGCGGAGCCCTGGGCCAGACGCAGCCCCGTGTTGTGGCGGACCTGAATGGCGGGCCGGACCGCCACCACCTTCAGCGTGGCCGGGGGGCTGGCCTGCAGCCCGTCGCTCACCCGGAACGTCAGGTCCTGGGCGGGCCCGCCTCGATGGACGTAGACTAGGCTGCCTGCCTCCAGCTCGCGGCAGGAGAACTCTGTGGCTGGCTCCCCAGGCTGGTCTCGGCGCTCCACAGGGAGGCCGGCGGGGGCCCCAAGGAGCTGGAAGGTGAGGCCCTCGCAGGCGGAGTCTGGATCGTAGGCCTGGAAGATCTCTGGGCCCAGCGGCTTCTGAGTGTTTTCCAGGATCACCATGAGGCTGCCATGCGGGAAGATGACACGGGGCGGGTCGTTGACAGGGTTTATTTGAATGGGCAGGATGTACGTCTGACCCCTCCGAAGGCAGGAGGGCACGGGCCCCCGAGTTGTCACGGACACCTCCAGCACCAGCTGGTCGGATGTGTCCTCGGAGCCGTCGTGGACGTAGCGGGCCTTGCGGTTCACCACGTCCAGGAGCGTGAACATTTTCCGCGCCTGGGCGCCCGGGATGTCCAGCTCTAGCTCGCCGTGGCGGGCCCCGCGGCTCACGCTGAACAGCACCTGGGATTTGCGCAGCTCGGCCTCGCTCAGGTCCAGTGTGGGCTGCACGTGCCGCCACTCCAGCCAGGCTGTGCCGCCCTCAGCCACCACCAGTGGGCTGGTGGTCAGCAGCTGGGTGAAATTGGCAAAGATAGGAGGCAGCCCCGGTTCTGGCACACAGGGCTCAGGCAGCTCCATGGCTGGCCAAGCCTCGGGTGCCAGGGTGGAGAGAGCTTCGTAGGGACCATAGGCGTCCTCCTCATACTCGTCCTCCTCGAGCCTGCAGCCGGCTGCCATGCTGCGAGTCAGCAAGGCGTCCCGGAGCCCCCACCTCTGGCCATTGACACTGAGATCCTCCAAGCAGCCCAGCAGGGAGACGTTGACAGCCAGGCCCAGGCGGTGTTCCTGGAGAGGGCGAGAGGCCTCTGCATCCAGCCCCCCAAGGAGGAGACTGCCGCGTGGCTCCAGGGAGCTGAGGACCCCGCGGTTGGAAGTACGTGTTGGGTACTGATCCACGGAGATTTCCAGCCGGTGGGCATCCACGTGGATACTGACCTCATGGGGCTGCCCATCGGCCACGGGCACGCTGTTGTGGAGCAGTACGGTGCCCTGGCCCTTCTCCACCACTGCCCGCAGGTGGCCCTCGAATATGTCCACGTAGATGAAGTCCCCATGCCGGCCCCCTGCCTGGAAGGCCAGGGGTGCCTGCCGGCTCCGTGTGGTGAGGGTAAACTCCAGGATGCCTTCGTCCTGAGTGCCCCAGGCAGGGAAGGCAGCCAGTGAGTGGGGCCCAGAGAAGCCCAGGGCCACATCATCACCGGCAGAAAACTCCTCGGCACAGCCCTCAGGCACGTCTGGGGTCAGTGGCCGGAGGAGGCTGCGGCCGTTGAGGGTGGCTGTGTGGAGGCACCCCCGCAGGGGTCGGCTGGCTCCCCTCAGGTAGGGAAGGTCGAGGCTCCCAGTGCCCCCCAGGAAGAGCCCATAGGGGACCTCCAGGGGTCCCCCCTGGACTAGGGCTGAGGCGTTCAGGAGCCCATCGACTGACAACGAGGCCCAGCTGTCTGACACAGTCAGCCCCACGGTGTGGGGGACAGAGTCACTCAGCAGCATCTCTGCCAGGGTCTGCAGCCTCACTTCTTCCCGGCCCAGGATAAGTCTGACCTGGGGAGAGATGGGGGATAGGGGGTGGGGTAAGCACATTGAGTCCGTCACTTCTGCGGTAAAAGCAGAGCTGGTCTTCCACATGTGGGGTCCCCAGAGCAGAAGGTCTAGGACAAGGGCTCCTCATGCTACCCCTCTCTCTTTCCTGCCACCTGTTTCCTCATGCCCCAAACACTCACCAGAGTGATCTCTGTGCCAGGCCTGGATGGGCTCAGGGGACCCCAATGTGAATCAGATGTGGTCCCTTCCCACAAAGAACTGTCATGCAGCAAAATGCTTTCCTAGAGAGTCAACCTAAATTCTTTTATTCTTCCCCTCTTTTCTGGGATGACAGGTGCCAGGTGCAGACGATTCCACCCCTGGAATAATGGACACCTGGGAATCCCCTGATGAGTCCCCTGAAGTAGAGCAAAAACACTTTGGGGCCACTGAGGCAGCCAGGCTCACTGCTCAGGGATGGGAGCCCAATGAAATGCTCTGTATTCTTCAGGTTAGTAAAGAAAATCTCTTGACCTAGAGTGAGGGGAGATCCCTGGGGAGAGAAGAGGGACATGGCTCTGGTGAGCTGCTCCCACACCGAGATAGTAGAATGGGTGGTGGCAGAATATGGGAACTGAAAGAGCAGTGCACTGAGAACTTATGGCCTTGGGGGTCCAGGTTTGGAGCCATTTCTGGGGGTGTGGCATCAATATACCTGGTAGAGAGGAAGAGCATCAGTGCTCTGCTGTACCAGGCCATGTTCAACAGTGACACCTTGTGGCAATGAGGAGCAATGACAGCAGCAGATGGACTGATGGATGACCAGGCCATAGACCTCTCCCCACTGGGGTGTGGAAGCAGACCCTCGAATTTGGCTTAAGACATTAGGTTCTCAAACTCTTCATGGCTAGGGGAACGTCTCAAGAGACAATCAAAAGAATCCTTGCTAATAATGCTTGTGGAGATTCGAAGGATGAAAGAGAAAAATGAGGAAGCTGTGGCAGTACTGGTTGTTTCATCACCAACAGACCATGGTGATACAGGGTGATTGATGCTATGCCAGAGGGGTGCACAGGGGTTCTGGAACCCAGGAGAGGGGACCCAGCCCAGGTGGGGAAGGGACACCCATGCTGAGACTTCAAGGAGAGGCTGGAGTTAGGCTGGTGCAGGGAACGAGTGAGGCATGCCCCAGGCAGAGGGTGCGTAGTGAGCAAAGACCTGGCAGCAAGAGACCACGAGACGGCAGGGAACTGAAAGCAGTCGGTGTGGTCAGAACACAAAGGGCTGGCTAGGGGTTGTGGTGAGAAGTGCGACTAGGAAGAGGGGGGGCCGAGCCAGTTCATAGTGGAGTCACACCTCCTGGGATGCTGCTGTCCATCTCACAGTGGGCAACTTGGGACCTCACGGTGAAAGTGACTTGCACAAGGTCACACAGCTGGTTGCGGGCCACTCAAAGCTAGTAAAGGAGTCCAGCGGGGAGAGGTCACTGACCTGCAGGCGACCCGAGTAGAGTTGTAGGAGGAGGTGGTCCACCGGGCCTGCCGCCAGGAGAAGCAGGGCTTCTGGCTGAGACGTGGAAAACTCCAGCTGTAGGTCAATGTCAGGCAGCGCCATGGCCAGAGGCACCTCCAGGTGGTTCTCTCCAAAGAAGGAGGCTGTATGACAGAGAGAGCTGTGGTCAAGCTCAGCTCCTTGCCTGGAGGAGAGGTGCTGCAGGGTGGGCAGGTGGGCTGCAGGCCTATGTGGCACTGTCCTGTGGCCTCAGCTGCATCCAGCACCTGCTTGGTCCTGGCATGAGAAGGCTCAGCCTCCCCTTGCATCCATCCCAGACCCTGGCTCTGAAAGAGGCCAGACCCAGCAATGTCAAGCATCTCAGGTCTCTTCCTCAGAGGTTTCTGGGATCAGAGGCCTCAGAAAGCTCTGGCTGTCTTCCTCTGGGGCCCAGAGGAATCTCCCTCCTGGGTCTGCTTCCTCCCTGGCTCAAAAGGAAACCATCACTGGCCTGATGCTCCCAACCTCCAGGAGTGAAGTTCTAGGAGTACCGCATCTACCCAAACTGATCCCTGCTCGAATTCCTTCTCCTGAGTTCCCATAAGGTTTGGCTCCTGGGCAACACTTTCCACGTCATGCCCCGTGGATTGGCTGGGGCCATGGCTGGGCTCTGGTGGTGGTGCTAATAAGCCAGGTAACCCGCCCATTCCTGCTTCTCTCTTGGCCATGCTTCCAATTGCCCTTGGGGGTGGGGGTGGCACCTTTTGGCTTGAGTCCACCGAGGAGCAAAGCCTCCAAGGCCAGATGGAGACCACGTGCTGTGCTGGGCCCCAAATGGGCCAAAACTTCCTCCATCACCCATATTGCTCCCTGCTGCTTAGCTATTAGTGGTCCCTGGTGAGAGGTCGGATCCGGCCCCATTATTTCCACCATGGCCAGGAACCCAGGGATGACAGCAGCTGAGTTCTCCAAGCCTGGGTCTGAGGCTGAAAACAAGGCCTGGGAGGAGTTCCTTGGTGGCCTAGTGGATTAAAGATACACTGTGATGAGTTTTTGATCCCTGGTCTGAGAATTTCCACATGCTGCTGGTGCAGCCAAAACCACCCCCCAAAAACAAAAAACAAAAGGCCTGGAGGGGCTGGGGGCCTGATGGGGAGGCCAGAAGGCCCCTTAAGGCAGGAGATCATATTTGGGGTTTCCCAGCATTAGTGGTCACCGTATATGGTCCCCCTCTTTTTTGTCTTTTTTAGGGCCACACCTGCAGCTTATGGAGGTTCTCAGGCAAGGGGTCTAATCAGAGCTATGCCAGAGCCACAGCAATGCCAGATCTCAGCCACCTCTGCAATCTACACCACAGCTCAAGGCAACACTGGATCCTTAACCCACTGAGTGAGGCCAGGGATCAAACCCTTAACCTCACGGTTCCTAGTCAGATTTGTTAACCAGGCTCCTTTTGTCTCATGCTGGGACATCTCCTTTTTCAAGTTGTCCCCCTCTCCAGTTTCCCCAAATTAGCCTCCCTTGACCTCCAACCTGCTGCCACAACTTCTAGTTCATCCCTTTTGTGGAGATTAGTGCCAAATATAATTTTTGACTCTACTCCCTTGACATCTGGGACTAGGGTGGTGGTGGTGGGGGGGCAGGCATGGGTTAAAAAGATGATTCATCTCCCTTAGGCTTCTCTTAAATCCTGTGTGAATGAGTAAAGGCTGATGGTCTTGATAAGGGATCATCTGGCACTAGCCACATACATGCTGGTCTCCGGGGCAGCCTGAGGCAGCTGACCGGCATCTGAGGAAGTAGCAGCAGCCACTGGAGGTGTCCCAGACTTGTACGCCCTAAGGACACAATGCAGCCCGGAGGGATGGAGGGATGTCCGGAAGACAATGCTCTTCCCCTCGGGCTGAGCCGGAACCCCTTCTACTTAGCTCCTCTTGCCTGCACTTGCTGGCAACACCAGAGCCTTGCCTGGGAAGTGAAAGGAATCAAAGGAGAATGGCAAAACCATCCAGGCAGACACAGCCTAGCAGGCCCAGCACACCTCGGTGCCGTGAGGGGCAGACCAGGGAACCGGCAGCTGGCATGCGCCTACAGGGATGCCTTGCCTGCAAGGTCACTGATTCTTTTTATTTCTTTTTTTTTTTTTCTCCCCTTTTAAGGGCCACACCCATGGCACATAGAAGTTCCCAGGCTAGGGGTCCAAATAGAGCTGCAGCTGCCAGCCTACACCATAGCCACAGCAATGTGGGATCCAGGCTGTGTCTGTGACCTACACTGCAGCTCACAGCACCACTGGATCCCTGACCCACTGAGCAAGGCCAGAGATTGAACCCGCCTCCTCATGGATACTAATTGGATTCGTTTCTGCTGCGCTACAATAGGAACTCCAAAGTCATTGATTCTTGAGAACAAAACGGAGCACCCTAAACCAAGGGCAGCCACAGTGCAAAGAGTGGGGCAGATGGCCCCTGCAGGATGGAGCCACCACCGTGGCTTAGAGCAACGGGCAAAAGCTGATTGTTACATTTGCAGGAATTTTACAAGCCCGGTGATGTTGCCCAATGAGAATAGTTATACCACGGAAAGTGGCAAACACTACAAATCAGGGTCCCTCTCTCCCACAGAGGGTGTTGCTAAACGTTTACCTGCTTACCACACACTGGTTGGGGGCCCCTCTGCTTCTTTTGTGACAGGTGGATGTCAACCTGCCAGGGCATGGTCAAGCTCGGGACCAGGCAGGAACCGGAGTAGCTGGCTGGATCTAACCACCGAACCACCTGCCTCCAGCGCCCTCCCAGCAGGGAGAGTAGCAGCCTGTCTGGCCTGGTTCTTCAGGCCAGAGTCAGGGGAGGGGGGCAACAGGAAGCAGAGGTACTTTCCAGAGAGCTGGGGTCTGAATGGGCCCATTGAGGGGCCAGGCCCTGCTGTTTCCTGTGAGGTCGGGCGGGAAAGGGCTCACACAAGCTGCCTTGTGCTGCTGGGAGTGAACAGGCCCAGCAGCCCCCTTGCCCCAACGGAGGCCTCTGAGGCCTTGCTGGCCACGGTTTTGGAAACTCTGACAGCGCTGCTCCTCCCATCTCTTGGTCTCCTTCTGCTGCCTCTCTTACTGTCTCTGATGGGCTGCAGTTGTAAGAACCCAGAATCCCTGTCCTCGGCTGCGTGGGGGGAGTTGCAGTTGGAGAGGGGCTTTGAATGGAGAAGGAATGCAGGATAAAGAAGTAATGAGCTGGGAGTCAATCCCAGAGGGCTTCCTGAGGGAGGTGAGGGGTTTGTTTGCTTGCTTGCTTGGGCCTCATGTGTGGCACATGGAAGTTCCCAGGCTAGGGGTCTAATCGGAGCTCCAGCTGCTGGCCTACACCACAGCCACAGCAACTTGGGATCCGAGCCGTGTCTGCAACCTACACCACAGCTCATGGCAATGCCAGATCTTTAGCCCACTGAGCGAGGCCAGGGATCGAACCCACACCCTCATGGATACTAGTTGGATTCATTTCCACTGCGCCACAATGGGAACTCCCGAGGGTGTTCAGAGGAGTAGAGAGAGGGAAGTGGGTGGTCTCAGAGGGACTGGCAGGCATAGACAGGTTCTGGAGATGCTGAAGACAGAGGAGTAGAGAGAAAAGCTGAGTGGGCAACACCAGGTTCAGCAGGCTAATGGGGTGCTGGGGTGGTGGGGGAAGGGAGGTGGCATCATTACTGCCTTGAGACCTGTCTTTGACTCTCCTAGGTGAAGAGGACCTAAAATTCATCAAAACATCGGTTGAGGACAGCAGCGGTGATGTGGGCTGCCCTCTGGGCCAGAAAAAGTGGTCCAAGTCAGGCCTCAGTGTTGCCATCCCATAAAATGGGCATTCTTTCCTCTTCCTTTCTGTGAGGATTAGTCCTATTTCTGTTCTGGGGTCTGCTCTCAAATGTGAGTTTGCAGAGGGAAATGGTACTGGCTGCTTGAGTGGCTCCAAGCCTTTGGCACGGGAGTGCAGGGTGTCCTAAGGGGTATGGGGGACAAGTAGGAGGGCAGGAAGAGTGCCGCAGTTATGGGCTTCTCTGTCTGGAAGAAGGTACCTATGTGAGCGTCCAGGGCTGCATAGATGTGTACTTGCACGTGTGTGCAGGCGTGTGGGTGGCTGTTGGGAGTATATTTTGGGTTTGCGTAAGGCTGTGTGTTTATGCATGTGTGCGCGTGTGGGCTGGGAGCTGCCAGGACAGAGCAGTGATTGTGCCCAGGCCTGTCCTGCCCCTCGGTGCCTGCCCGCCGTGACTTGGCTGCGGCCGGCTCCATGAAAGGGGCAGTGTGTTCCTGGAGGGCTGCCGCGCCTCCCCCCCCAGCACCCATCCATCCGAGAGGTTTGCTGAAGGTGGAGAATCCCACAGCTTCCCACCCTTCCTGCCCATGAACAGGGCGCTGCTGTCTGGGCCCCGGGCGGGTGCTTCCATCTCTCTTCCTGAGAGAGGGCTTGGGGCACAGAAAAGAGTCTGTCCTTTCCCGCCAAGCCCCTTCTCACACAGCAAGACGACACCTCCGCCAAGGTCCCCCAACAAGCTACCCTCTGGCACAGCATGGGCAGTGCTGGCATCTCCTGGCTCCTGGGGCACTCCTAGGATGTTTATGAATGGGAACCTGGTCCCTGTCCCTGGGAGACCCCAAACTTGAGGCTTACTTCCACCATGACACTCCACCCTCTGCCTGCCTGTCAGCAGGCATTGGCCTTCCTGTCTCTCTCAGGCTGGCCTGGGGGGTCTCAAGAATGGGTGCCTTTTCCAGTCTGGGGGCTGCTGCAGACCATGCTCCTTCTGGGTCCTCAGGACCCCTGGGGTCAGCCAGATTGTCTCTCTCCCTGTCTCTGTCCCACGTCTCCATCGTCCCTGCCTCTGCTTTTCTTCTTCTCCCCCATCTTGGTCTTTGGTCCTTTCCTCCCTCTGTCCTGTCCCAACTGTAACTGTGAGCATCGCCCTTGCCCCAGGACAGTCCAGAGAGCCAGGCCTGCCTGCTCGACCCTGGGGCCCCCACTCCTTGGTGATGGGAGTTCTCCGTGGCCCTTCCCTGCAGTAGGGTACTGCTGGTTTCCACTTATCAGACAAACTGAAGCTCTGGTGGAGAAGCAATTTGACAGAGAGAAGCAGAAAGCCTGCAGCTCCTGTCCCTACCACCTGTCTGAGCCCCAGGCTGCCTGAGCACCCCCATCCCACCTCACCCCCTGGCAATCAATTTCTGTGTGCCCCCCTCCCACCACATTCCTGGTTGCCTGGGGGCAGTCGGGCGGCCCCACAGCCGGCATGCGTCATGGGCAGCAGCAGCATTCCTGGGTGTCTGCCGCCGCCTGACTTTATAAGGGAGAAAGTTTGGGAGCTCAGAGCTGCTGGGTAGGATAGCCTGGCCCTACAAGCGGGGTGGGTGGTGGGAGACCTGGACATGCAGATGTGTGTGTGGGATACACCCAGGGGTATTGAGATGGAGCAGGAGCTGAGAGATGGATGGGGAGAGAAGTGGGAACCCATATTCATTCATCCGTCCATCCATCCATCTACCCATCCACTCACAAATATGATAAGGGATGGAAAGGGAGAACTAACCTGGGAGACACAGGAAGCCTGAGAAAGGTATTAAAACTGAGAATGAGAAATAAAGACCCCCCTCCTCCACAAAGACTGAACTCAGGGATCCAAACGGAGCCCTGAGGAAGGAGATGGAGGAGGAAAAACCAAGAGACACAGAGAAGGCAGGATGTTGGCAGTGAGCCTGCTGCTGTGGACAGAGCAAGGAGGGGGAGGAGGGGGGCACCGCCAACCAGCTGGGGAGGGAGGGGGTCCCACTCTGGGGCAAGGCTGGGCTTCTCCACCATAGCCTCTTGGGGTTTGGCACCAGGGGTACACATCCTGGGAAGGTAGCAGTAAGGCTGGGAGAGTCCCCCTGAGAGAGTCTGCAGGGTGGGGAGCTCTGGGAGGGCCGGGATGAAGGCCTCTCTGTCTCCCTTCAAGGGTGTGTGTGTGTGTGGCCCACCTGGGGCTGAATGCTGGCCCTGTGTGTGTGTGTGGGGATGGGCCCTGTGCTCTGCCCCAGTCAGAGTCTTCTAGACCTCAGGCCTGATCCCCTCCCTTGTGCCTCCAAGGACTCGCTTTGTCCTTACCAGCACTCTGCCCCAAGCCGGGGCAGCTCCAAGGAGGCTGGAGTCAGTGGAAAGTTCTCTCTGATGCAGAACCAGGGGTTTGGCCCCCAGGACTGGCCCAGGCTGATGCTCCCTGCACCGCTCCCTCCCACTTCAGATCTGGGGATGCAAGTGTGCTGATAGAACTCAGCCCCACAGAGCCTGCAGACCCCTGCTCAGCCTCAGTGGGCTGCAGGTGGCCTGAGTGTGCAGGGGTGCATGTCAATGCCACGCCTCACAGTGGTTGAGGTGAGTGTGGACAGACGAGAATCAGGCGCAGTAGGGCCAGTCTGGCTCTGGGTACTGGACCTTGACTCCAAGCCATGCCTTCCTCCCTGAGCTCTTGGGCAAGGGAGATGCTGTCACCATGTCTATTCAGGTGTCTACCCCTCCTTCAGCAGGTCCCACAGACCCCCAAGGCTCAGCCCTCCCAAACTGAGATCTGACCTTCCACCAAGGCTGTTTACACTTTAGGTAACAAGGGGGAAAGTTACAGGGATGACTTTGGGTCAGATCAAAAGGACAACATAACCTGCCCGTGGTGACACAGGGGTCACACAGCCAAGGCTGGATGGCTCATCACCTGCCAGGGCTGGCTGCCTAGGAGATGCTCACACACCTGCAGACCCAGAGTGCTCACTCCCCTGGCTCTCCTACCCGACTCCAGACTGGGGAATAACCCCCAGCCATCCCAGCGGCCGCTGACCGCCGGCTCCTCTCATGCCCTGCAAGCCATGGCCATAGGAAAAACAGCATGTTAGTTCAGAGTCACGTGGGACTTAAAAAAGCAGGATTCTGGAGTTCCCTTCGTGGCTCAGTGGAAACAAACCCGACTAGGATCCACAAGGATGCGGGTTTGATCCCTGGCCTCACTCAGTGGGTTAAGGATCCCATGTTGCCATGCGTTGTGGTTTAGGTCACAGATGAAGCTCAGATCTGGCGTTGCTGTGGCAGCTGCAGCTCCAATTTGACCCCTAGCCCAGGAACTTCCATATGCTAAGAGTGTGGCCCTAAAAAAGAAAAAAAGAAAAAGAATAAAAAAAATCAGTAGGCTTCCCCCTTGAGAGACAATAGCTATCCAATACAGTGCAGGAATGTCAGGCCCTGCCTGACTATCTCCCCTTCTCAACACTGTGAAGTCCTCGCTGGGGTCAAGACGGCCCCATCCCTCCTTGCTCCTAGAACCCTTGAGCCATGAGACTCACTCTCAGGGTACTTGACCTCTTTGGCTGCTTTTCTGGTTCCCTGTGAGGCCAAGGAAGCCAGGGCCGGACAACAGATTCCTCAGCTATCAGCTGAGCCCTGACCCTAGTCACTGGCCTCAGCTATTGGTCCCCTCCCCAAGTATCTGGAGGCCACTCAGGCCGAGGGGAAAAAACTGGGGAATACTTCCAATACGGCAGCCCCCTCTGGAAGGTGAGTACCCCAGAGAGGAAGCAGGGGACTGGGGGCAGGGTGTGTGTGTGGAGGTGCTGAGCTTGGCCCCTAGATACTGACCGGGGCAGGGCTGGGGCCCAGGGCTCCCAGCCATGTGTTCTAACCTTGGGGCCACATGGGGCTCAGAGGAAGTGGGAGGGAAAATGAGGTTCTGCTGGAAGAAGCAGTCCTGAGTCCACCCAGGCTGGAGGGCTGGGGCGGGGAGGAAGTGGGGCCCTCAAAAGAGTCTTTGTGGAGGCTCCGCTGCTCCCCAGGGGTGGGGCCGCTGCGGCATGGAGCAGTTCCGAGAGGCTTTTCCTCGCCTTATAATTTTCCTCCTTTTAGGGGAGATGGGTGGATTTCTATACTCTTTTCCACATCTCCTTCCCTCTGGCTTTCTTGGCCCCAGAAGCAAAGTGGGATCCTCAGCTCAGGGGTCCCAGGCCAAGGAAGCCAGGGCGGAACAGCAGATTCCTCAGCTATCAGCTGAGCCCTGACCCTGGTCACTGGCTTCAGCTACGGGTCCTCTCCCCAAGTATCTGCAGGGGTTCTGCAGGGAAGAAACGAAGTGAAGGGCCTTCGCCGGGCATTGGGCCTGCAGCCCCGCAGCCCAGCAGGGTCATTGTCAGTAGCTCCCATTCTGCAGGTGAGGACCCCGAGACTCAAAAATAGCAATCCTCTGTGTCAGGGCCTCAAGACGAGCAGCGGCAGGGCTAGGATCCAAGGCCCTGCGGGGGTGGCTCCAGAGCGGGGTGCTGTGGGTGTCAGGGGCGGGGGGAATGTGTGCACACAGAAGCGGGGTGGTTGAGGTGGAGGTGGTGGGGGTTGGTTGCTGCCTGTGAATCGGAAGTGGAGCTTCTGCCGCTGGCCCCAGAGGGAGGAGGGTGTGAGAGCTGGCCCCCTGCCTGGGGAAGACTTGCTTTTTCCTTCCTTTCCTGTCCTGGGGGCTCCCTCCGTCAGGGTCAGGGGTGGAGGGGGGAGGGAGGGGAGTATCTGCTTTCTGTGGTGGTTTGGCAGCTGGCCTCACCCATTGTGGCTGGATGGGGTCTGGTTTGGGGCTGGCCGGATCAGGGCGGGACCTTCTTCGAGGCTGGCCGGCTCAAGACGGCACGTTCCAGAAACCAGTGATAAGTGCCACCCGTGATCACTGGGGTCTTGGAGATCAGAGGAAAGGGTGGAGAGGTGGGGGCTGTGGGCTCTTCCCAGGGTGAGAAGCCATCCCCTCTTGGGCACATGCCAGAGCTGGGATGCCTGTGGCTCAGCTCCAAATCTTCCCTCCACTCTGAGATGAGAAACCGCTAAGGGCAGGGCTGCTGGGGAGGTGTCTCCGGGCTTCCCCCAGCCTGGCAGCCTGGCCTGGAGACAGTGAGTGTATGAGCTGGGATGGGGGATAGTGGAAGCGATGACTGTGGGTTTGGACAAAGGCCTGGACCCATTTGGCCCAGATTGTACTCAGTAGGCTGTGTGTCTTGGAGAAGGCCCTGCCTTCTGTGCCTCAGTTCCCCCATCTGAAATATAGGAAAGAGGGGTGTGATGACCCCACAGACAGAAGTCCTGTATTCAGGAGACTGGGGGCAGCAGAGGCTTGGGTCAGGGATCACCCCCAACACACCCACACAACACACCTGGCCCCCTGCCAGCCCAGCAAGAAGTGGCTGGTGGACGGGTGTGGTCACCACAGTGGGTACAGCAGAGCTACCTCTGGCCTAAGGGGCCACTGGCCTGGCTAGACTGGAGGCTCTTGAGGATGGGACACCCGCCATCCAGGGCCATTCACATATATCAACAGAGAAAGTATGAGCACCTGAGGGAAGGCAAGGATCACACGGAGTGGGTATTGGCCTATAGGAGGGGTTTTCTATCAGCAGAGCTGTCTGACAGCAGACAGGAAGAGAAACAAGTTCCTGGCATTGATAATGTGCCAGCAGGAGTGTGGAGGGTAGACCGGGAAACCTCAGTGTCCTCGCTGGTGGCCTCCGTGCTAACCACGTTTGACCAGAGATCCTCAGACTCAGACCCCATTCCCATTCCCACTGTTTGGCAGGACTGACTCTTTTTTTTTTGCCATCTTTTTGCCTTTTCTAGGGCTGTGTCTGAGCCATATGGAGGTTCCCAGGCTAGGGGTCTAATCAGAGCTGTAGCTGCTGGTCTACGCCACAGCCATAGCAACGTGGGATCCGAGCCATGTCTGTGACCTACAGCCTAGCCCACGGCAACGCCAGATCCTTAACCCACTGAGCGAGGCCAGGGATTGAACCCACAACCTCATGGTTCTTAGTCGGATTTGTTAACCACTGAGCCACGACAGGAACTCCATGGCCTGACTCTTCTTGGAATAATTCCTTGCCTTCCGTCCCTACCTGCTAACTAACTCTGCAGAGCCCTCCAACCCAACGAGCTGTGCCTGGCTCCTGCTGCACTCTCTCCAGCCCACCCCTTCCTCCCTGGCCTCGGGCACTGCCTCTTTGGTCTGGTATCCTCATCTCCATCTTTATTTATTTTTTTATTTATTTTTGTCTTTTTGCTATTTCTTAGGCCGCTCCCGTGGCATATGGAGATTCCCAGGCTAGGGGTCTAATCGGAGCCGTAACCACCAGCCTACGCCAGAGCCACAGCAACGCGGGACCCGAGCCGTGTCTGCAACCTGCACCACAGCTCATGGCAACGCTGGATCGTTAACCCACTGAGCAAGGGGAGGGACTGAACCCGCAACCTCATGGTTCCTAGTCGGATTCGTCCTGCGCCACGACGGGAACTCCCTTCATCTCCATCTTTAGCATCAACTCTCCAGGGCGCTGGACCCTCCTGCCAATGCCCCCTGGATATCTATGCCAGCAACACCTATAGGAACCCCCAAACCACACTCAGTATCATCTTTCCTCCAACCTGCTCATCACCCAGTAAAGCCCCCCACCCACTGCTGGGCAGAAATCTGAAAATCGCTGAACTTTTCCTCCCTCCACCCATGTTCCATCCATTCAGTCCCTAAATTAGCCTTCAAGTTTGTCTTCCCCCTTGCTCCTCTGTATCGTCCCACAAGACAGATGGTCACCACCCCTTGCCTGGCATAATCAATTTCCTGCCTCCTTTTGCTAGTAACGGCCACGGTCAACTGAAAGTTGCTTGGCATCCTCCCTTCCTTGGACACCTTCAATGGCTCCCCACTGCCCTGCCATCACGCCTCAACCCCTGGCACAGAAGCCACTGCCCTGCCAGGCTTTCCTGTTCACTCCTTCAAACATCCTGTGCGCCAGCCACACCAGGCCCTGGGCCCTTTGCCATCTACCCCTACCAGGTCCCCACTCTGGCCTTTGCTCAGGCCAGGCCTTCTGCCCAGTGAACTCTTCTTTCCTTTTCGCCTGGGAAACGCCCTCATGCTCCCTCAAGAACGAAGGCCTCCTCCTGCCCATAGCTCCTTCTCCACATCTGGGGTGCAAAGAAACTCAGCCATGGCTTGGGGAGTTGTGTTATTGTCACCTCTCTGTTAATATTGTGAGTCTCAGGGACAAGACTGGTGATGGGAGGTGGCAAGGAAGGAGGTAGGGGCCCATGAGGGCAGGAGGAGGGGCACCGGCTTCTCTGGGAGCTGTCCCCAGCTCCGGCCCCACCCTTGTCTTACCTCCAGGCTTCTTTCCAGTGCTTCTGTGCCCTCCAGGGCCCCAGTGCCTGCCCGTGGGGCTGCGGCTGGGGCTGGGCAGGGGAGAGGGTGGACACACGGGCGGGGCAGAGTGGGGCACTGCCCCAGCCAGGGAGTGCTTTTCTGGGCCTGTGGTGACAGTCTGGTGCTTGTTTTGAAAGAAAATAGAATCAGAGCCCTTATTTATAGCTGGAGGCCATAGCCACAGACAGGAGATGGATGGGGTTTGAGGCTGTGCAGGCTCCTACTCAGGCAGGGGCTGGGGGTGGTGGTGGTGGAGCCATTCCCAGGCCCCCTGCTCCCCCTTCTCAGCCTCCAAGGAAGTGCCTGTGGGATCTTGACATTCCCTGGGACAGGATGTAGCCTGCGCTTTGGGGCAGGGGAAGGAGGGGACTTGGGTGAGGGGGATGGAAATTTTCTCTCTGAATTGGTCCCTGAGGGCCAGAGTCCTTTGTGGGAAGGGGTGGAGGTGAGGGTATGTTATGTCTACAAAGCAGAGAAGGCAGAGGAGGACCTGTGGGGGGCAGGGTGCCGGCTGTCACCAGGACTGGGTGAAGGAACGAGAATGGGGCAGGGCCAGAGAGATGGGGCAGATGGAGAGAGAAGCGGAAGGAGAAAGATGGAGAGAAAGGCTGGAGGAGAAGACAGGGAGAGGCAGGGGTGTGGAGAGAGAGCTGGAGCTCTTAGAGAGAAGCAGTGAGGGAAGGGCGGAAGTGGTGGTTCTGTCCAGAGAATGTCTTCATGGCGCTCTGCGCAGAGTGGTCAGAGGTCAGGCTGAGCTGGGTCCAGGTGAGGAAGGGCAGGTTTCAGGCATCTCTGTGGCCCACACCCCAGAAGGCCAGGCCTTGTCTGCTCCCACCACCCCCATGGCCCAGGGCCTAGAGACTCTCTGTTCCTGGCAACCTAATGCTGGGAGGCCCAGGTCCTTTTGGAGGCAAAGCAAAGCTGTGGGGTTAGAGCTGATGAAGATGGGCTTTGGTGCCAAGATCCCTGAAAGACTGTCCTGGATGGAGGAGGTGGGGTAGTTCTAGGACTCTGGGGGCAGGTCTAAGCTCTGCCTTGCTAGGGGGTGAATCTCCCAGGCCTGGAAGGGTGACAAGTGGAGGCTATGGCCTAGGCTCACACCTGCTGCCAGCCTCCGTTCAGACCCCTCCTTTGGTTGTGCTGTTAGGGGCCGTGGGGTAGCTGCAGCCTGGGGCATGTGTCATGGAGCCATAGCCACAACCGGTGACTCAGACTGTTAAAAAAAGGAGCAGCTCTGAGCAGTGACTCAACTGGCTCTGGAGGGGCTGGGTGGATCTGGCTGGTACAGGATGGGGTGGTCTGGGTTTATTCTGGGTAGGGTGGGGCTGGGGCCAGGGGGTGGAAGATGCGAACCGGGGGTGGAGAGGAGCCACTGCTCTCATCCCAGGAGAGCCCCAAGGCTCTGTGCCAACTTAGGAAAGCGGTTTCTCAATGCCAGGGAGCTCTGGCAGGCTGCACTGCCTCTCAGCCCCGTCCTGAGCCCAGCCTGCCTTATGTGTAGACCCAGATAAGCAGCCAGCTCTCTCTGGATAGAAGCAGAGACCCCTGTCCCGTTCCCAAGGTGTCTGAGCTCAGAATTTTAGAGCTGACCTTGGAGACTGAAGATCCTACCCAGAGGCCCAGAGAGGGACAAAGTTCTGCTCAAGGTCACACAGCAGGGCCAGGTATCCCAAGGGTATCCATTACACATTTGGCTCAAGCCCCTACAACATCTCTCCTGCTCCAGGCCTGTCAACAATTGGAAAAACAGGCCCCCCTCTGAGTACCTGCCCCTAGAGGAGCTTAGCTGGGCTCCAGATGAGTATCCGGAAGCACATGGGCACCAAAGGCCCAGATATGGAGCCTCAGGAGGGGGCAGGAGGCTGGATTCTATTAGCACACATCTGGGGATCTGGCCAGTGTCTACCCAATGGTCTGTTCCAAAGAGTTACCTTTATGGGGGTGGAGGCAGAGGAG
This sequence comes from Sus scrofa, assembly GCF_054392235.1. NCBI lineage: Eukaryota > Metazoa > Chordata > Mammalia > Artiodactyla > Suidae > Sus > Sus scrofa. Next base: position 66,546,941 of record NC_139389.1, on the reverse strand, counting down.
GCCCACATCCTGGGATTTTGACTTGTGGGCCCAGGCTCATGCCAGCATCTTATCTAGAGTGTCCTTCCAGTTGGCACACCCCTAGGCTCCTCCCCCCACTCTGTAGCCATAGCCAGAGACTCACTTCCCCTCACCTTCACCAACTCTGGTCTCATAAGTACATGGACTCAGGCATCACCAACCTGGTGACGGGTCCAAGCAGCAGGGCAGAGAGGGGCCCTTGCTCCTTCAGTCTGGAGTCTGCTCCTCATGATGCAGCCACTACTGCTTAATGAGTGGCAGTAATAGCCCCATGGGAGCTCTATGGGAGCCATCTCACATCACCAGGCCCTGGCCTTCTGACCCAACCTCCAGAGGGAGCCCTGAAGGGTGGGCTGAGAGCAAGGAAAAGACAGGTGTCTAGCCTCTCCATCTGATAAAAAGGTCCTGGCCCACTCCTTCTCTCAGGACAGGGTCTGAGTTCCATTTGGTCATTCGTTCAAAAGACTGATTGTGCTGCATCTCTGCTCATCGATCTCCATCCAAGGGGCCATTAGGCTTTGGAGTGGGGCTGCGAGGGGGTGTCCTGCTTTTCCTCAGCCCACTTGAGTCTGTCAGATGCAGGACCCCCCTCCCCTTTCTGAAGGGTCCTGGGCTGGCAGGCAGAGGCTGGCTGACAGCTCCCTTGGGAGCCCACCACCCCTCTTTCGCATCACTTCAACCACACAGAGCCTTTCCCTGGGTCACCCCATCCATTCCCCTGCCTTAGAAACTTTCTCAAAGACTCCTAGGCAGGAGCACCCCCTCTCCCAGGTCTGGGCTTGCCCAACTTCAGAAGAAGACGGTAATAACAGAATAACAGCAACCTCGGGAGCAGGGACCTACTGAGCATTTACTCCAGGCAAAGGAGTATCCTCAGCACACACAGAAGGTAGGGATTATTGATCCCATTTTAAAGAAGAGAAAACTGAGGCTCAGAAAGGCCAGATCACTTGCTTAAGGTCATGTATCAAGTGATAGGTAGGGCTGGAATTAAATCTCTTTTTTTTTTCTTTTGTCTTTTTAGGGCCATACTCACAGCTTAAGGAAGTTCCCAGGCTAGGGGTCCAACTGGAGCTACAGCTGCCAGCCTACACCACAGCCATAGCAATGCAGGATCCAAGCCGTACCTGTGACCTACACCACAGCTCATGGCAATGCTGGACCCTCACTGAGTGGGGCCAGGGATTGAATCCTAGTCCTCATGGACACTAGTTGGGTTTGTTACCACTGAGTCACAACGGGTACTCCTAGAATTAAATCTTAAGCTCTCTAATGCCATTCTTTATTCCCACGAGCCTGGCCTCCTGCCTCCCCCAATTCTGTAGAAAGCTCCAGGAGCTGAGGACTCAGAGGAGGGAGACGTGGGGCCTGAGTCAGGACTGAGGGGAGGGAGGAGAGCTCACCCTTAGCCGCTCCAAGACACCCAAAAAGGGTGATTCGTTTCTTCCCTCACTCTGGTGAGAAGTTGTATGTGTGTCTGGGCCTGAGGCCTGCCTGGCTGGCCTCCAGCTGTAGGAGAGCTGAGCTGGCCCCAGTCGCTGTGCACAAGGGAAGGAGCAGGGAGGGGCCGGTGTCGTGGGAATCAGCATCCTGGGCCCACGGATATTTATAGCTGCTCCTCCTGAAATGTGGGTGGGGGAGGCATTGCTCTTAGGTGGGAACGGAAGTTGGTCTCCTCTCCTCACCCCCTCTGTCTCCCCAGAGAGCAGGCCGGCCAGGCTAGAGGCCCTGGCCTGGAGGTGGAGCTGGGGCTTCCCCCAGGCTGCTGGCTCAGGGGCTGGACACACTTCTTGCTAGGCCTTGAGCCAGGCTGCTGAGCAACCTACTGGGTGTCACACTGATGGAGGTCATGGGACATGGGTAGGAGCCAGGTAAGGGCAAGGAGGGAAAGGCCTGTAATCCCACAGAGAGGGAAGGCAAGGCCTCAGAAGAGGAGCAGACCAGGCTGTAGGCCTCAATAACCAATGGCTGGAAAAGGCTCCCAGGGGTGGTGATGCTGGAGCTGGACCTTGAAGGATGGGGAGAAAGAGAGAAGACCAGTTGTAGGCAAAAGCTTGGGCAAAGGTGCCAGGGATTATGGATTATTCTCTGATGGTGTAGTTCATCAGCCTGCCTGTGGGAGACAGCATCACCTTTAACGTGGAGGCAGATATACAGGGAGGAGAGAGGGCCCAGCCACAGTCATGGTATCTTTGGGCCTGCAGGCAGGTGGTACCACGATGCTGCTGTCTACCTGGATACTTAGGAACGTCCCATTTGGTTCCAGGAGGTGCGGGAGTGGGATGCTGGGGCAGAAGAGGCCAGGTCCCCAGGCCTGGCTGGGAGGAAACTGGGATTGTGTTCTTCCTGCCTTTAGGCCCCCAGACTTCGGTCCACCTGGGGAGGGACATCTTCCAGGGGCTGTTGGTATCAATCTTGAGTTGAATTCTTTGAAAGCCATGTAGTCCTTTTTTGTACCTGACTTGAGTTTCCCCTGCTCTCAGTATGTTTTAACTCAAAGAAACTCATTGGTTTTCAAGTCTTTTTTTTTTTTTTTAAAGCACAGAATGCTTTATCAAAACCATATCTTATACAAAACCTCAATCTATGAACACATGTTCATGGGACTGCTATGTATGAGTCAGGATGGGGCCAGCATGCCATATTCCCAGATATGGGAATGTAAAGACCCAGAACACTTCGGACACAGCTGGAAAACCCCCGGTTGGCTCAGTGATCTCTCTGTCTGACCCTTGTGGGCCCAGTCCTGGGAGCAGCAAGATAGTAGGGGCCTCAGAGAAAAGCAGAGGGGAGGTCTGCCCTTGGGGAGCTGCTGATCCTATGGGGAAGGCCACACCCAAACCAGGGTTCAAGGACAAAGAGCAGAGAGGCAGAGCCCCCAGCCTGCTAAGGACTTGCTATGTGACTCTGAGAAAGCAGCTGCCATGAACCATGAGCCATGAACCATGGGGGGCTAGCCTGGGGGTGGGGAGTCTCTGCATTGAGGTGTGGGAGGGGAGGCAGCCTCACTGACCCACCAGGACACTTAAACTGTGAGAGAAACACACACTGAAACAGTTTAGCATGAGCAGTGGTGGGAGGCCTGGCTAATGCTCATCAGAGCTGGCAGAGCTGGCCCTTCTGTGGGCTGGGAGCGGCAGGGGTGTGGGCAGGAGCTGGGCTGGCGGAAGAAATGGTCAACTGGAGAGGCACTGTCCAGAACATGGGTGAGCCATACCACCAAGCCACCTTCGTGGCTGCCCCCAGAGCCGCTACCCTACATCTGAGACAAATGTGGCTTTATCTGCCACCCCAGCTGTCAAGGAGAGATGGTAGGCTTTCTTGAAGAGGATCTGCTTATGCTGTGAGGAAGTGGGGAGGGTTTGGAAAGGTGGGGGGCCCTTGCTGGAGAAATCTGAGGAGATCACAGATCCAGGATCCTCAGGGAGCTCTCTTTCCCCCCTCCCACTGGGGGGCCTGAGTCCACTGGCAGGTGGCTGCCCACCTGCCCTGATCTGGGAAAGGCAGCTGTTGTTGGGGTGAGTGAGATGTCTGTGGGCCCAAAGAGTGACCTGAGGCCAGTCCCTGCTGTTCTCAGAGACTCAGTTTCCTCAGCTGTAAAATGGGAATATTTCTTGACTTGCAGGGCTGCTGTGAGGCTGCGGGACACCATGGTTAGTGGCCTCCATGGGGTATCCTGGAGCTCTGATGAGAGTGCTCCATCCTCTCCCCTGTTCTCTGAGAGGCAGAGAGAGCCAGGAACCCTGACCCCGGGGAGAATCCTTGGGCAAAATTGTTCATACGAATTCAGTTCATTTAGAAATTACTCATACAGGAGTTCCTCAGTGGCCTAGCCGTTAAAGGATCTGGCATTGTTACTGCTATGGTGGGGGTTCGATCCCTGGCCCGGGGAACTTCCGAATGCTGTGTGTGGCCAAAAGAAATTATTCATACGCATTCAGTAATAATGGTAACACAGTATTTTGGAAACACACCCTAAGCCTGCACCTGGAAAAGGAGTCTTAACTCTAGAAGGCTCTCCAGAACTGGACACATGCTGGGTCAGGGGTGTGTTGGAGGCAAAAGGGGAGCTGGAAGGGGCCAGGAGTTGGGGAGAGGCAGTAAAGGGGCAGAGGGACCTGGAAAGGAGCAGGCTCAAGTCCCAGACCCAAAGGCCCCCTTGTTTATTTGCTCTTGGGACTGAACAGGAGCCACAGCGCAGCTCAGCACCCCTGCCCCCTCCTGGTCCGCACCCGCTTCCCTGAAGGCACCACCCAGCCCAGGTCTGTGAGCAAGGCTGGCTGTGTGCAGGGTTGTGTGTGCTCTGTGTGCGGGCCCACATCTGTATGCGCTAGTGAGTGTGGAGTCAGGCTATTTCCAACTCCCCCTCCTCTGCCCGCCCCCTCCCGGGCAGCACGCCCAGTTCCCCACACACTTCCTCTGAGCGCTCTCCACACACACCCCACAGCCTCCAGGCCCACCTGGTGCAAAACCCCTCCTTGAGCCCCCCAGGCGGGCAGCCCTGAAAGGCTCTTCTTGTCCTGGCTGGGCAGGCGAATGATGGGAGGGGGGCTCCGTTATACTTGGTTCTGGAACAGCTTCTTCAGAGTTTGGGTGGGCTGGACCAAGGGCCCTGGCCCCTGTCCTGCTCTAGAGGGCTGGGGCAGCGCGTGCACACACAGACACACACACACGCGGTTCAGAGGCTGTCTCCAGCACCATCGGTCTCCCTAGACCATACTTAAACGCAACAGAATCTACCCTGGTTCAATTCTTTGCACCTGACGCTCCCCCGCCTCCACCCCAGCCCTGCTCTCTAAGATACCCCCATCAGTTCAGAGCCCTCACCGGGATTATACAGGAACCCTCTCTGCCAGGTACTCCTCCCTCAGTCCCATTTCAGCCTCTCGTCCTCAAAGTCAGCTGGGCCAGGCAGGGAAGAGGTGTGGGAGCCACTGGCCCTGCATGCTCTGAGCGTACTCTGACCTCTTGGTTTTGCTGAGGCTGTTCTCACTGACTGGAACCACATCAGCTCAAACCCAACCTCCCCAAGGCTTGTGGCTCTGCTGGGCCTCCCACAGGGCTCCGAAGGAGCTGGACACCATACTTATCATCCACCCTGGCACAGTGGTCCAAGCCTCGCTGCCCACACAGGCCATAAAGTGAAACTGGGGGTTCTTGCTGGGCAGCTGGCTTCTCTCTGGGTTGGATCACTTTGCTTCCTCCCTGGGGCCTCAGTTTCCCTGTCTGCATAGTTGGATAGTTGGCCAGATGGATTCCAAGGGTGCTTGACTCTCGGACCCCATGACCTGGATGTTCTGGAATGCTGATGATGCAGGGAAAGCAGTGTGCCTCACTGTGGTCCATGAGAGTGGAGGACCTCTGGGGTTTGAGGTGTCCAGGAGGGGTGAGAATGACTGATGCCTTTCTCAAGGAAGGGCTGCCCCATTACAGAGACCAGGACAGGGAGCTAAGCCAGGAATGGTGACAGAGCTGGGAGGGGTGCTCTGTCTGGAAGGGGGAAGTGGATACCAGCTTCCCATCCCCTCACCATTTCCAAATCCCTCCTAAAGACAGGGGTCACCTTGCTGCTATCAAATTCCACTGGCAACATGCTGTTCTCCACTCTAAAACTTTCTCTGGCTCCCCACTGCCAACTGGGCATAGGCTGCAGGCTACAGTTTGCTATTTCAGATTTCTGAGCCCTAGTCCAATGGTACTTCCCGGCTTGTGCTCAAAATATATATGCCTTCTGGTCAGGCAACCGGCCTTCTTATCTCACCCTCCCTCTGTTCATACCCACCTCAGAGCCTTTGCTCAATGAGCTCTCACCTGGCATTCTGACTGCCTTCCCATCCTCTGAGGCTTGGCTCAAGGATCACCTTCTGCCCTGCCCTAGCTTGCCTCTGAATTTATCCTCACCATATTCCTCATCTGGATCTTTGCAGACATGATAGGAATTGCTGAGTGAGGTTTTTTTTTTTTTTTTTTTTGTCGCACCCAAGGCATGTGGAACTTCCTGCACCCTGGATCAAATCTGTGCCACAGCAGTGACCTGAGCCACGGCAGTGACAACACTGGATCCTTAACCACTAGGCCATCAGGGAACTCTGCTGTTTGAGTTGCAATTTGCTTTTCTGCCTCCTGAATGAGTCCAAGTTCAGCCTATGCATTTCTGTGCACGGCTGACTGCCCAGCACAATGTCTGTACATTACTGATGCCGAGAAGGTATTTGAGAATGGCTCTCAGTTGAAGCCCAAGGAGGAGGGGGTGCTGGAGTCTCTTCCTCAGAGGGAGTCTGGGGGCCAAATGAGCGAATCTCTCTAGTCAGTTCAAATGCTCCCTTTCCATCTCTCTAGAATCCCAGCCCATCATCCAGGCCCTGAGACTCTGGAGGACGGGGTCCCTGGAGACAGGAACAGGGAGCCTGGGGATCCAGCTCTGACCAACCCAGTGGTGGTAGCAGTTGGGGGGGGGGTCCTCCGCTGACTCATTTCCCTTTTGGGCACTTCATGATCACTGTCTATTTGAGCTGGCTTCCCCATCTGATGGAGAGAGGGGTGTGGCCTGGGTCCCTGGAAGGGAGGCACAGGCCCTTCTGCTCAGCGTTGTTCTTGGCATGGTCCCGAAGATGGAGGCTGAAGCACTGATTCATACATACATGGGTAGTAATGACTGATGGGCCCTGAGGCCTCAGTTCTTATGGCATAACTAGATTGTGCCTCAACTAAGGCAAGAACGCAGCATTAGCGGGGGTTGCATTGCACTAGAGACGGGATATGTCCTAGCCCCTCTCTGATGGCATTCTCTCTGTGCTGGGGAAAGCACCAAAGCCTGGGACAGCGAGCTGTGGCAGTGGGTTGCCCAGGGCTGTCTGAGGGGCAGAGGATATCTGAGGGGCACCAGTCCTGTCTCTGAGAGGCTGAAGGGTGGGTGGTCCCATCTGTCACCAACCAGGCCTTCTCAGTGAGGAGAGAGGAGACAGGAGGGGAGGAGAACAGGAGAAGCTGGTGGTGAAGAGGCCGGGCTGGAAACGCACTCAGGGGAAAAAGGGGAGCAGGAGCCGGGGCGCTGCTGGAGGAGGCCAGAGGAGGTGGAGGCTGGGGCACATGGGGAACTCCCTCCCCATCGAGCCTCACAGCACTCCCCCTTCCTGGCCTGGGGTCTGAGGCAAGGCTACTGGCTTCTTGCTGTCACTAAGTGTCCTCTAAGCACCAACTCAGTCACAGGAAGCCTGCTGGGGCACAGGGAACCCAGTCAGCCCCGAGGCGACCCCTCTGGGTACAGCGGGCAGCCCTCGCAGAGCCACGCCCTAGGCAAAAGACCCTGGGGCCAACCTCTGAGAACCGGAGCCCACATGACCCCCCAGATCCAGAGCCATCGCTGGAAGTCCCGCATCCGCTGGGGGTGAGGTCCGACGGTCAGGGACCCTAGCCTGGGGTGGCAGAAGTGCAGCCGCTAGTTTCGCGGTCTGGGGGCCACTCCTGGGTCCTCCCGGCCTTCTTCTCTACCTAAGGAACCCGCCGCAGTTCCTGTCAGGATCGGGGTTTCAGGCCCGTCACTCACCTGTGGCCGCCGGGCGCGCCAACACTGCGAAGGTTAAGGCCAGGGCCAGGGCGGGGGCCGGACGCGGGAGCCGCGGGCCCGAGCGCATCGCGGCGGGCAGGGCGGCAGGACTTGGAGGAGCGGAGCTTGGACACCAGAGGCTCGAGCTGAGAGAACCGGCGCGGGCTGGGACTCCGGGCGGCCCGCCGCCCACTTAACCCTGGGGGCGGGGCAGGCGCCGACCCGCGCTCTGGTTTCAGGCTGGGGCTCTCCCGTCGCCCCCTCCCGCCCCCACCTTCTTAAAGGGCCCGTGCTGGCTGCTCCTCCCCGTGCCGGGGTAAGGGGACCCTTACGGCTCGGTCAGACCCAGGCTCCACCTCAGAGATTTGGGACCAAAACCCAGAGGAGCCCAGACCTCCTGAGCTCTGACTCCGGGGCTCTCGGAGAGCTCCTCTGGGAGCTGAGCCCGTGCCCTCGCTTCTCTGCTTTCAGCTGTTGCAAGGGTTGTGTGGATCGGGGACGTCCCTACCCAGGCCAAGGAGGAAGGTTAGTTGACCCCCCACCCCCACCCCCCACAGGCTGCTTTTGGGCTGCTTTGCCTCGGAGGTCTCTTCAGGACTCCATTTGGGCAGAGAAGCACTAGCCTGAGGTTCTGCATAGCTGGGTGCCCACTGTCTGTGCACCCTTGTCCTTTTCTGCTTCACAGGGCCTCGGTTTCCTAGTCGGTAAAGGAGAAATGTTCTCCAGTCTCCCACGAGGCAGGAGGGATTGTCAACTCCCTATCATTTGCCTCAAACTAATCCTGCAAGGTGAGTGATAACCATTCCCCCACCCTCCCGCCCCATTTTACGGAGAAGAAAACTGGCTCAGAGCTGGAAGTGGTTCTTGCAAGGCCCCCAGATGGAGAGTAGGGCCCTGGCCATATGGGACCAGAACCCCAGGCCTCCTGACTCCTAAATTTGGGTGTTTCAACTTTCTGAGGCTGCCTTCTGGAAGTCTGGCCCTGGATTTAGCTCCTACCTAACAGCTTCAGGCTGAGGCCCTGCTCCTCTTGGCTCACTCCCAGGCAACAACATCAGCCTTGTCCCAAACAGGAGAAAAGGCAATACCGCAGAGCTTCCAGTGGCGCCTAGAGGCTCTGCTTGCTCTCTGCTTAGCCTCAGCATCAGCGCTGCCTGGCCTTGGTTTCTCTGACCAGGGAATGGGTGGAAAAGGACCCCTGGAGCGTTTTCCCCTCCCTTCTTCCATCAGAATCTCTGTCACATCTGCCTGCTTCAGCCCAACCCCAACCCCATCCCACCACACACTCCCCAGCACCTCCCCTGTCCAGTGATGGTCCTACCATGTACACGGCTCTTCAGAGTTTACAACGAAATTGAGCCCCATTTTGAAGATGAAGAAACTGAGGCTGAGGGAGATTAAGGGACTTGAACAAGTCTATTTTGCTGCCAGGAGGTGGAGTCAGGTCTTAGAACCCAAGCTCAGAGCTCTTACCACCATAGCACAGTGGTAACCCAGGCTCTGGATTCCAGCCTCAGCTCTCCTGCTTTGCTGTCCAACCTTGAGCAAGTCACTTCACTTTTCTATAGTTCAGTTTTCTCATTTGTAAAATTGGGTTAGTGAGGATTAAATGCTTTAAAATACCTCAAGTGCCTAGCTCTGGGTATACAGAAGGTACTCAACAAATGCTTGTCCTTTCCACTCCTTGCCCTGTAGTCCTGCTGCACCTCCTCCCTGTGTCTCACATTTTGCTTATAGCTTCCAGAGGCAGCTGCACACAGTAGGTGCTCAATAAATGCATGTTGTGTTTGATTAAGAAGCCATTCGCTGCAGCTCTGTGGGGATTTTGGCAAACCTGACTCGCATCTGGTTTACCCTAGAAGGCCTTGGGCGGGGCTGTGCTCAACTGGTCTTGGTGGCAATAAAGCCATCGACTCCACACTTGTCCCTTGTTTTTCCTTCTTCCCAAGTCAGCAAGGCACCTGGTCCTTGTTAGGGGCTAATTACTGGCCAAGTGTGGACCCAGGGTTGCAGGAGCTGCTGAGAAGATAACGTTGCGAGGAAAAGAGCTTTCTTTTTAGGAATGACAAAAGCAAAGGAGCCTTCTCCTTCTTTATGAATCAAAAATGTGGGTGGAGATTTCCACCCACCCCATCTGCCCATCCTTTCCTCTCCCATCTCCTCCCCTGAGCCCCACCCACACAGATTTACCCACCACTACCGGAGTCGGAGTCAGTCGTTGGAGACTCCAGACGGAGTTCCCGCCCACAGCGGAGATTCAAGTTAGGATTAGCTCGCAGCCTCCCCCGGCCTGGTTGCTAGCTGGGGAGAGAAACACAGGCCTGGAAAAATAATGGCAACCAGCACGGCAGTAATAACCACACTTGCTTCTCTGCTGGGGCTTCTCAGTTTACAAAACATTCACCTGGTCTCTTGACAACCCTGGGAAGTGTGGGGTCGAGGACAGTGTTCCCTTTTCACCGATGAGAAAACTGAGGCTCTGGTGAAAAGGGATGTTGGGGCTGCCGCATACACAGACCTGGCCTTTGTTCAGCCTGGAGCCTAGGACCTGAACCCCAGACTGGTACCGAGTGGCCTCATGCCAGGCAGACTGGCAGAAAGTTGAGGCCTCGTGTTGCTTTGGAACTGATGCCTGATCGCCTTTTACTGTCTCAGAGCAAAGGCTGTTGGACCGGGTACTGCTTGCTCCTCCATGGTTCCCTCCCAGCCTCCTTGGATGCGTCCCACCCCCCAAGGCCTCCAAATCCCCATCCTGAGTATAGCTGACCAGGGCCTCCCTGGCATCCTCAGGTCTTCTCCTTTTGCCTTCTGATCTTCGCCATGACTTTCTCTGGCTTGGGTTGGTCAGGCTGGAGTGACCATCCCTGACTGCCCCAGCCTCTCTGGCCTCATCTCACCTTCCTCCAGAAAGCCTCCCCGTCTTCCTTCCCACCACTCAGCTCCCTTTCCACTGACTCCCTTGAGGAGCCATCTCCTAGTGACCCCGGGGCGAGCCTAGTGGGGTCAGCAGGTGTAAATCAATGCCTCTCGTGCCCCTACATAGATTTCTTCCTAGCAAAGCACAGGCAACAGGTAGAGAACAGACTTGAAGAATGAAGAAGGACACCCACACCCCAGGGCTGAAAGAGGATGCAAAAATTTCAAAAATTTCTGAATGCCCTGTGATATGTGCTGCCTCAGTTTCCCTCAGTGAAGTGTCTCTGGGAGAACAAGACAGTGAGCACCCTGCATCACCCACTTCCCTGCAGCAGAGTTCAGCCAGGCCCTCCTGGTCACTCATCCTCGACGCCTCGTGGATTAAGAGCACTCGCTCTGGCAGTGGCTGTGGCTCGGCCCTGCCTTTGGCCAGGGCCTGGCACTCTGAGTGCCTCTATATTTTGCAGGCTGACTGCCTGGGCCCCACCCAGAGAGCCTGTGGCCAGAGCCAGCTTGCCGGTAAATGGCGGGTACTTGTGCCCTAGATGGGGTGTTGCCTCAGCTCCTGCTGCCCAGGTCCTAACCTCAGGGAATTGGTCCTCTGCCATGAAGGACATAGAACCCAGGCCACTACTGTGCAAGGGGTCACGGGCCTTTGACCCTGATTCCGTGGCCCTGCAGGTTCATGGCCAGGAGCGCCACAGCAGTGGGCCTGGGCCTGAACCTCAGACCAGGGGCTTCTGCTAGGAGTGGTCCTGCTCCTGTTCCTGGCTGGAGGCATCAGTGGGGCTCCAGCAAGTGCAGACAGCCAGGATCAGGAGGGGCGGGGACAGCTATTCCCAACAATTACACAATTCAGGAGCTGAAAGTTATGTTTGCTACCCTTGGGAGCCGGCTGTGAGTTGTGGATGGGAGGCCGATGGCAGGGCTTTTCTTGGCCAAGGGCAGGCTCTGAGCCATGCCCAGGCTGTACTGGGGAGACAGGGGCTGGGGGTGGTAGAGGACCCTCTCAGAGCCTCTGTTCCCAGGAGCAAGCATGCATCTCCCACACCACGTCCACAATGGCTTGTGGCTTCAGTGGCTGTGACCAGCTGGCTGCAGCTGACTCCTCCTGGAGTTGTGCTATTTCTAAATATTGGTTCATGCTGTTAACCCCTGCTCTCCCCCACCAGAGGCTCTTCAGCAGGCTGCAGAGAGAGCCTTGAAGAGGGGGAATGGATAGTCCTCAAAAATTTGTGAACATACCTGCCCAGGGTCTAGCATGGGGCGTTACTTTGGGGGCTGGGGTGGAGCTCCCACAAGAAGGATGAGAAGTACCTGCTCAGCTTTGAATGAGGCTTCAATGATTGTTAGGAGACATGGGTCTGGGCTGGCGGCTGGGCAGGGCAGTGGAAAGAATGTGGGGTTAGGAGCCAGAAGTCTGGTTCTGCCAAGCCTTCTCTGTGTGGCCTCAGGCGAGTCACCTCAGCTCCCTGCACCTTTCCCTCATCTGTAGATCATAGAACCACCATACGCTTGGATGCTGCCCTCCAACAGAGGTGCCAAGGCCTTATAAAGGGCAGTGCCTGGTGGTTGTGATGAGGGTAACTGTGGATACCAGGTCGTGTTCTCTGCACGACTCCCAGGAATCCTTTGAAGGAGAGGCAAGGCTGACAACCAAGAGACAGCTGGAGCAAGCTGGCAGGCTGTCTTCAGTCTGTGAGGGCTTTAGAAGCTATGCCACTTTACCCTAGGACATGCAGCTTGAATTTCAGCCCCTAGTGGCCCCATGGCCTTGGTGTCCTTGATCAGTGAAAAACCTGTGGGAGCCAGTCTTCAAGATGGGCCTCCATGATCTTCACCTTCTGGTGTTCATGACCTTGTACGATCACCTTCCACACTGAATAGGGCTGACCTGTATGGCTCGTAGGGCACTGTAGAAATGGCGTGTGATTTCCAATACCAGGTCACAAAAGACATGGCAGCTTCTGTGTTGGTCTATTCCTGTTTTTTTTTTTTTTTTTTTGGCCACCCCCACAGCATATGAACTTTCCTGGGCCAGGGATCAAACCTGGGCCACAGCAGTGACCTGAGCTGCTGCAGTGATGATGCCAGGTCCTTAACCCACTGCACCACAAGGGAACTCCTATGTTCTGAGAGCACGCTCTGGGGGAATCTGGCCGCCATGACCTGAGGACAGTTGAGTAGCCTGTGGAGTCCCATGTGGAGAGGAACTTCTTGTCAACTGTCAGTACCAACTCACCATTCATATGAGCTGAGTCGTCTTGGAAGCAGATCTGCAAGCCCCAGTCACACTTTCAGATGACCACAGCTCCTACTGATGTCTTTTTTTTTTTTTTTTTCCTTTTTGGCTGCACCCATAGCATGTGGAAGTTCCAGGCCAGGGATCAAACCCATGCCACAGCAGTGACACCACCAGATCCAAAGCTACTGGGGAACTCCCTACTGACACCTTTTTTTTTTTAGGGCTGAACCCACAGCATGTGGAGATTCCCAGGTTAGGTGTTGAATTGGAGCTGCAGCTTCCAGCCTACACCACAGCTCACTTAGCGGGGCCAGGGATCCAACCTGTATCCTCGTGGATACTACTGAGCCATGATGGGAACTCCCCTGCTGACATTTTTACTGCCACTTCCGGGGAGATCTGGATTCAGAGTCACCCAGCAAAGCCATCTTTAAATTCCTGACCCACAGAAACTGTGTGGTAATAGATGTTTATTGCTATTTTAAGCTCTGAGGCTTTGAGGATAATTTGTTACACAGAAAGGGATAACTGATACAAACCTGCATGAGTGTAAATTGTAGTCCAGGCAGCCATTCTGGGCACATGTCTGGGTGCAGAAAGTAGGATTCTGTTCCCATGAGGAGGAGGGATGGTTCCTTGGTCAATCAATGGATCGGCTCATTCATTCACTCCACAAATATTTCTTAAGCACTTATCATATTTTAGGGCACTATGTTGGGGGCTGGGGACACAAGGTAAGTGAGAGGAGCCCTGCTTTGGGGAGCTCACAGGCTTCCCAAGTAACTTGATGATTGTTGGATGTGGGGGGTAAGGACAAGGGCGATGTCCAGGACAAGCCCAGATTTTTGGCTTGGACAGTTGGATGGGTGGTGGTGTCATTCACTGAGATAAATGAGGGACAGGGGGCATCTCATGAGAAAGCTCCGGGCATATTTGACTTTTAAATGTTTGTGAGAATCTCAAGTGACGCTGGAGGCTGATGGACGTGTGGGACTAAACTCCTAAGAAGGTCTGAGCCTGAAGCATGTACATTTAGGAATTGTTGGGGTACAGATGATGGGATTGAAGCAACAAGAGGAGATGAGACTTTCTAATGAGAGGTGAGTGGTGGAAAGAGAGAGGAAGGCCCAGCACAGAATTCTGAGATACCAACAGTTTTTTCTTAAATTCTTTTTAAACTAACTTCAGTTTTATAGAAAAGTGGTAAGTCCATTACAACTATTTCCCACATACTCTTCACCTAGATTTCTCAAATGTTGATATTTTATAATTTTTTTTTTAAATGGCTGCACCTCCAGCATAGCGAAGTTCTCAGGCTAGGGGCTGAATCTGAACCACAGCTGCCAGCCTATGCCACAGCCACAGCAACACTGGATCTGAGCCACATCTGTGACCTACGCTGCAGTTGGCTGTAACACTGAATCCTTAACCCGCTGAATGAGGCCAGGGATTAAACCCACATTCTCGCGGACACTATGTTGGGTCCCTAACCTGCTGGGCCACAATGGGAGCTCCACATTTTAAGTTCTTTTCTATGTATATGCATATTTTTTTTGCCTGTATGGATTTTTAGAAAGTTGCAGACATAATGTCTTTATCCTTAAATAGTTCAGTGTGTATTTCCTAAGAACAAGGATCTTCTCTTTCAGAACCAGAGTGCAATGATCCTAATCAGAAAATTGACATTGATACAATAATTTTAACTACCCTAAGGCTGTTATCCACTTTTGTCAATTTCTCTAATAAAAGCTTTGATTGCAAAGAAAATCCTTGCCTCTATGTTGCATTTGGTTGTCCTATCTCTTGAGTTTTGTTTTGTTTTTGGCCATGCCTGCAGTATGCGGAAGTTCCTGGGCCACCCAAGCCACTGCAGTGACAACCCTGGATCCATAACCTGCGGTGCCACAAGGGAACTCCTTTCGTTTCCATTAACCTGGAAAAGCTCTTCAGTTCTTCTTTCATGATCTTGCCATTTTTAGCAAGTACAGACCTGTTGCTTTATAGCATGAATCTAGATTTGAATTTATCTGGTCTCTCTCTAATTAGATTCAGGTTAGGAACCTTTGGTGGGAACACCCCAGAAGTGATGCTGTGTCCCTCCCAGTGCATCCTCTTAGGAGGGACACAGCATCTGTCTGTCACATTGTCAATGTTGTTAACATACATCACCTGGTTGAGGTGGTGGCTGCCAGGAATCTCCCTATAAAGTCACTGTCTTTCCCTTTGAAGTTAATAAGCTTATGCCGACATTGGTCAGGTTTTGGAAGAAGAGCCAGGAAGAAAGCCTTTGAAGGGGCAGCGGGGACATGGGAAAAAGACCAGAACATCTTGGAACTGGGAACAGGCATTGCAAGTAGGAGGGACGGGCTGGTCACTGCGGTCCAGGGCTGCTGAGAGGCCAGTCTGGCGAGGATGAGAAGTGGCCATTGGCTGCAGCTTCCACATGCAGGTCATAATTTAGGTGGAGCGATGGGTCTGAAGCCAGCCTGCAGAGAGTCAGAATGTGAAAGGGAGGTGAGAATAGAGACTGCGGGGAAATGCCTCTTTGGGAAAGTTTGCCTGTGGGCTGGGGAGAGGGATCCAGGCAGAGATGGAGAGGTGTCCGTGACCAGGGAGATGATTTTTAATTGATGGAAGGGCTGTAGAGCAGGGAGAATGTGATAGGAAGGGGCCAGAGAGATTCAAGCAAGGAGGGGGGCAAAGGAGAGCAAAGTGTTCTGAGAGGCAAAGGAGATTAGAGAATGGCTTGGTGGGTCCTCTTAAGCCCCAGGAGGGAGTTGAGAACAGGTGACAGTGGAAGCTGGTGGTTCTGACAGTGCAGTAAGAGGGGTTTTAGTCTGAGTCCAGGCTGATGATCTCTGTTTTCTCTGTGAGCAGGAGGCAGAGCAGGGGGCTGGAGGGAGGGCCAGGCACACAGAGGGGAATAAGCCATGTTTGAAATGCTCTCTGGGGAGAGGGAAAGAGCAAGCTGACCAGAGAGGAGATGGGCAGCCAGGTGACATGGAGCCACGTTCAAGTTTCGGGGGCCATGGCTATCCCCAGGAGTTTTTAGCTTCCTGATGTGGGTGGGCAAGGCAGACCTGGTGACTCAGGGCTGGGATTTAGCAGGAAAGAAGCTGGACAAGGGGGGCAGTAAGGCAGGAGGTGGGGAGGAGGTGCAGGGTCACTGATGGGGTCTCAGTGATGGCAGGGAATCTGTGCAGGGCCAGAAGGGGAAGGACAGGGGACATGATCCTGGAAGGAGGGTGAGAAGCCCAGAACATGCTGGGAAGAGTGCAGAGGAGGCATCTGGAGATGAGGAGGAGGTCTGGGAACTGGGAGGCCAAGGGATGGGTGGGGGGTCCTGGGCAGGCCCAAGTCCCCAGGGTAATGGCAAGAGTTGGGGTTGGGGAGGAAGACCAGGGCCACCAGCATGACAAGTCAGGACAGATGGCAGCCCTGAGGATGAGAGATGAGGAGGGCCAGCCTGCATGCTGGAGTCTTTGGGGAGCCATGCTCTTGGGGAGGGGATACCTCCTGGGTCCATATTAAGGAAACCAGGGACCTGCCCCACTCCAGGCTCTGGAGAGAACCAGGGGCTCTCTCCGGGGGTGAGCTCTGTTAAAGTGGGAGGGAAGGGTGCATGTGGAGCAGAAATGGGGTGGCTTGTGACCTGCTGGGGTAAGGAGTGGCTTGCTTTCCCCTAAGAGAGCCATGCGCAAGGACAGCAGGCGGGCAGTGTGTAGGGGAGGTGTCAGGAAGTCTCCTGGGGTCTGAAATGTTTGGAGACCACCGCCTCCCCGGGCCCAGGAAGGTGAAGGTCCCAGCCCCACATCTTGCCCATATCAGCACGAAGGGATCATCAGGGCTGTGGCCCAGCAGGTCCTCAGCTTCATCCAGGAAAAGCTGACTAGGATGGGGGAGAGGAAGCGGCACTGCCCGTGGCCGGAGGCCAAGCGAGGCTGGCTCAATCCCCCCCGCCTTGCCCAGCCCTCCCTCTCCAGAAACCAGGGGCTCGGCTGGCTGCCCCACGGCTGATGAGAGAGGCACAGGCAGGATCTGCTGCCTCTGGAGCGGGACCCTGCCCTCTGTTCCAAGCCTTTTGGTCCCACGAAGGGCTTCTGGGGCTCCCAGCTCACCCGGCTGGTCTGTGGGGGCCCTCACTGTGCCTGCTGGTTGGAGTGAGTGCAGAGTGTGGTTTTGTCGCCTTTGATCCAAAGAGAGTCCTGGGGTTTGTGCTCTGGTTCCATCTCTGCTGCTAATGCAATAGGAGACTCCGGGGAAGTCTTTACTCCTTTCTGGTCCTCGTTTCTTAATCTGTGTACCGAGGCTGTGACACCCTCTCTAAAGCCAGCAGTCATTCCTCCAGACCAAATCCCTCATCTGAGCTATGAAGTGGTGGGTAAAAGCAGACCCCAGGGCCCCCCAGCCTCCTGTTTTTTAGGGGTGAAGGGGTCTCTAGCATTTCCTCAGCGGGGGGGCTCATCCATCAATCTTTTGGCAGCTGGATAGCTTCCCTGCCTTTCAATGTCTTTCCTCACATTCCTGCCACCGCAGGGGGCGTTCTTGACCACCAGCAACGAAAGTAGCTTCTTCTTTTTTTTCTTTGTTTTAATGAATTTTATTTTTTCCATCATAGCTGGTATACAGGGTTCTGTCGATTTTCTACGGTACAGCAAGGTGACCCAGTCACACATACATATTTACCTTCTTTTTCTCACATTATCATGCTCCATCACAAGGGACTAGATACAGTTCCCAGAAGTAGCTTCTGGAGGCCTCAGCATTACCCTCTATGTGCCTTCATTTTTTCCCCAGTCCCTGCCTGAAATGCCAGCAGCAGGTAGTATTCCTCTAAAGATGTCACACCCTGGGATAAAAACCTGGGAAGCTATCAGACAGTCCCACCTTAGTGTGAAATAATTGGCTTGAAACTTTCCCAAGAAAAACCAGACTGTGATAGAAGGGAGGGCATCTAGAATATGGGGGGGGGAGAGTTGGGAGGGGCAGGGAGCAGAGGGCCACCCCCAGGCGGCTGTGCAGGTGGCAAGAACCCTTTACCCATGAGCGGTGCACTCTTTCAGGGCACCCACCAGGAGTGAAGAGCTGGATCTGTCACTCCACCTCTCCCTTCTCCCTTCCCGACCCAGAGCCCTGGGGATGGACCCTCAGGATGTTTAGTCGGGTTGGGATCGGGGACCGTGGGGCCCCCACTGAGTCCTCAGGGTTCCGCAACTGAGCTGCCAGCGTAGAATTTCTCAGCCACGGTTCAGGCGCCACGGCAACTGGGGGAAATAAACACTCTGGGTTTCACAGTCCAAGTTCTGTGGTGATGTCATCCTTAGCTCCAGACTGCGGGCCCCTGCAGCTGGCTGCACCCCAGCCGGCCTCCACTGCTCAAACCGGAGGACCGTCTTCCTTCCCAGCCTCCACGCAACCTCTGGTGCCAGGGAGAGAGAGTGGACCCGGGGCCTTGGGCAGAGGACCCAGGGCCAGCTCCTTGCCAGCCACTTAGATCTCTCAGCAGCAATCTGCTATTACTCCCTCTTGGGCCCCAGGCATGAAACTGCCCAAGGGGGCCAGGAACCCTGTGTTCTATGGGCAGCACCCAGAGAAGAAGGTGCAGGTGCCCTCGGGGCAGGAGGTAAAGCAGACCCCTGTGGTCCTGGCAACCATCAAAGGTGAGAGCAGGCCCCCTGCCCTGGGTTTGGGCTCATTCCCCTCTCTGCAGAGCTGCTGAGAGTGTCCCAGCCTTCTAGCCCTTGAAGCTACAGAAGATCAGTTTCCAAGCTGAACCTTGCAGGCAATACTAGCTGCTGGGAATTTTGGGGGGTGGTTTGGGGAGAGAGGGAGTAAGGGATGTGAAGTAAAGCCAGTTTTGGAAAAATGCTAGGGATTCAGTGGCATCTTTAGCCCAGCTTTAGCTTTCCTCACTTCCCTTCACTCTTATGCTCAACTGAAAGCAGACAAACTGATTCTTACTACATTGTGAATGACTGATTGTTGCTCTGTATGGGAGGTGGTTTAGCGTATGATTAAATATTTGGGCTCTGTTGGCTAATGGCTCAGAATTTTCACACTAACAACTTGTGTGACTTTGGGCAAATTGATATTTCTAAGCCTCGTTTTTCTCATCTGTAAGGTGGGAAGATTAGGAGTATGCATCTTACAGAGGTGTTGAGAGGCTTAACTGAAATAACCCGTGGAAAATGCTCCGCATAGTACTAGGCACAGAATAAACTCTCAGTTACTTGTAATTATTACTTTTCTTCCTATGCATTGCCTGTCGGAGAGAAACTGCATCTTATCTGGGAATACTGCCTTTCCCCAAAGGAAGCAGCTCGATGGTGGGATTGGTGGCAGTGCGACATCAGTGGGAGCAAAGACCGCCCCACCCTCTGCCCCCTCCCCATGTTCACGAGGCCCACTGCATTTGGGGCTTCTCCCACCTCTGATCTGACGGGCCCAGGCTCAGGGCCGCCCCGTCTGTGCTCACAGGTCCCGGGCCTGCCAAGTACCTCCGGCCGTCCTGCACGGGCTACATAGACCATGATATCTCCATGTTCCAGGAGCCGGCCTACACCCTGCACACCCGGCACTCAGAGAAACGTGAGTGCTCACCTTCCCTTGAATGGGACACACAGGTGGCCCTCTGGGTCCAAGAGGAAGCTGGCAGGATGCCAAGTGCCCTGTCCCTCTGAAGGCAAATCCGTGGGCCTCTCCGGCCTGGACCTCCAGATTGAGCTTAGAGGGGACGATGCCACGTCCAGCAGGCAGAGCAGGGTCCCCTTCTGCCTGCTTTTTCGCTGGGGTCCTTTAACTCTGGCTGCCGTGGGTTCACTTGCCACAGCAGCTGGGCGGGAGTAGCTGGGGGGAAAGTGGTGGGGGTGGTGGACCCCGAAGTGTCCCAGATGGCTTAGAATCCCCTGGAAGGGTGGGAGCAGAGGGTCACAGAGGAGCTGGGCCTGCTGGGCAAGGCCAGTGAGAGAAGAGGGTGGGGGTGTATCTGGAGGTTTGAGATATAGGCCCCTCCTTGGGGGGGACACACCCTCTTCAGGAGGAAAACCCCCTTTCTGGGACTGGGACCCCATTCTTCATCTAAAATTATCCATTAGCTTTTTATTATCCCCTTGGCATCAGTCCCTTATGGGGTGGGGGCAGACCAAGCCGCTAGACGCAGCTGTTATTTTATCTGTTCCTCTGAACAGAATCTGCTCTTTCTTTGGGCCATGCCTGAAGTTCCCAGGGCAGGGATCAAACCCGTGCCACAGCAGGACCTGCTGGATCCTTAACCCACTGTGTCCCCAGAGGACTCCTGAACAAGACCTTGAGAATGTTAAATTATGTATTAAAAGCCCCATTTTGCAGAAAATCAAGGCTTCCGAAATACCCGAGTCCAAGGATTGGGAAGGGAGCCCTCTGTCCTTTCTTGGGAGAGGAGGATCTTGCCAGGAGGCAGGCCAGACACACCCTGGGGGGGGAGTGGGGCTGAGGGAGGGACAGCGTCTGGGGCTGACTGGGCCTCTCCTTGGCTGCCCTGCAGGGATTGTGGACGTATGCAGCCCTGGGCCTTGCTATTTCTTGGATCCTAAAGTAACTCGGTTTGGAATGTCCAGCTGCCCTCAGGTTCCCATGGCAGAGCGCATCTCTAACCTGCGTAAGATGGGACTGGGGAGGGAGGTGGGGATTGCGAGGCTGGGGGATGGGGGTCCACGCTTAGGACATACGAGCAGGGGCAGAGGGGTCATGACTCCCTTCACCAAGTGTGTCTGCCGATACTGGCATCTCCCTGCGATGTCAATATGTCTTTGTCACAACACGTATGTCTTGAGGCCAGTGCTATGCCTGGATGTCGCAGGGCGATGTTATGCTAAAAGTGTTACAGGGCTCATGTCGCAGCAGCGATATTGTCATGCTAATGGGTTCACAGATTGTAGTGATTTCTGGGGTTTCTTGGTGCTGTCACAAGGACAATGACAGCCTGAGAGTGATGTTCTGATGACACTTGTAGTAGTTTTTATATGATGACAACCGTTTCATAATCCTGTTATAGGATGGCAGAAATCCCTCCCCACCCCCACCCCATAGCCCCGTACTCGGGTGCTGATATTCCTGCCTGGTTGTAGTTAAGTTACGCCAGGTTAAGCAGGACCTCAGCTCCCTCCCTGGACCCGTTGGTTGGACACTGGGGTTTGTGGCCTGGTTCCAGCCCTGAGACTCCTTCCCTCCATTCACCTATTTTCAGGCCTGAGCTCCACCCCAGCCTCCTGCCATTACCACTTGGAGAAGACCCCCCCACCTGGGGAACGCAGGGCTCCCCAGTACACCTTTGGCTCCCGGTGTCGGTACCGAGTGACGGATCCCAATCCGGGTCCCAACCAGTACCAGCTGCCACTCCTGCTGGGGCCCAACCTGCCTGCCAACCGAGCTGCTCCTTGCTACAGCTTGGGCCCCTCAGACAAGAACTGGTTCTACAAGGAGAATGTGGCAGGAGGGCCTGGACCAGCCATGCACATCCGACCTGAGCCATCCATCTACCAGAATCGCGGCCCCATCTACAGCATGGCCAAGCGCTTTGCCTACCCAGTGGACCACATGCCTCGGCCGGGACCTGGCTCCCATGAGGTCCAGCAGGTCACGGTGCACAAGCCCCGCACGCCTGCTTTCAGCATGGGCGTCAAGCACTCGCCCCACCTGTGCCCGCTGGTCATCGATATTCACGACTGAGCCCCCTCCTGGGGCACCCCCCCCCCCACTGTCCCCAGAAGTTATTTTTCTATACCAAATTGAGCAACTTGCCAAGGTTTTTGAGTAGCAGAGCTGGTGCCTGTGGTGACCAGCACATAGAAAGCATTAGATAAATATTTTCATTTATTTATTCCTTTGTTTTGCAAACACTCACAGCTGCTTTCTTTGGGCCCTGCCATGGGACTACCTGGAGGCACTGGAGGAATCCCAGTCTGGGAGACGTTCTGCTCTGGCTCACCAGGGGAGGCAGCCATTTGTCCTCCAAGGAGTCCTGGGCAGAGGCTCCGGAGCGCTGAGTTCTCGTCCTACCTCTGCCACTAACGTGCTGTGTGGGCTCGTGCAGCTCCTGAACCTCTCTGGGTCTCCATGAGAGGGGAGGATGTCTGATTTCTCTCTAGTTCCTGAACTCTTCGACTCTGGCCCCTGAGAGGGATCGGCATCCAAGAGAGCAGCAAGGAAAGTGGATGTGGGCACTGGAAGGAGAGGCCTTTCTGGGTTGGGGTGCAGGGGGGAGGGCAGTTTTCCTGGGGGAGGATCCTAAGAGGACAAACAGAGAAGGTGTGTAGGAGGGAATGTAGTCTTTTATTTATTTATTTATTTTGATCTTTTTGCCATTTCTCGGGCCGCTCTCGTGGCATATAGAGGTTCCCAGTCTTTTTTAAAAAAACGGTTTTCGTATAGCTGATTTACAATATTCTGTTGATTTCCGCTGTACAGCAAAATGACCCAGACACACATACATATACACATTCTTTTTCTCACATTATCCTCCATCATGTTCCATCTCAAGTGATTAGATAGAGTTCCCTGTGCTGTACAGCAGGATCTCAGTGCTAATCCACTTCAAATGCAGAAGTCTGCCTCTACGAACCCCAAACTCCCAATCCCTCCCTCTCCCTCCCCCTCGGACAGACCATATTCTTGGTGGAGGGAAGGTGTACCGGTGGGACCAAAGGATGCAGGGGTAGGGGGCCAGCAGAGGCTCAGAGGGCAGGTGGCTAGGCTGTAGGAGATTGACAAATAAAGGGACCAATTGGTGGGCTGCTTGGAGGGGACTCAGGATTTGTCCTCAGTGTGAAAACGTGGTCTTTTCAGAATTTTTGGGGTTGGGAGAAAAAGTTGGACAGGATGGGCAGAGCCTGGGGGCTAGGGATCAGCCTTCGGAGGGGGCAGAGGACAAGGGGGCTGCTGCTGGGAGGAGGGTCTGCATGTCACATGCTGTCTTTGGAGAGTCACCTGTGTGTTCCAAGCTCCCAGCCCTGTAAGAACCCGTTAGAAGGGAAGAGGAAGAGCCCCTAACTAGCCAGGAGGGGGCAGTGTCGCTTCACTCATGAGTCCAGGTGGTGCCCACTGCCCCCACCCCTTCCAGCTTGGCTGCTTTTGGACAGTCCGGTGCCAGCTCTCCTGCTGGTCTCTGGGAAGGCGGGGATCTGGGGCTGGTATTTGTCCTTCCTTAATTCTCGGAATCCAGCTCCCCTGTTCTGATGCCCCCCTCCTAGGACCAGCCCCTCTCCCAGCTCCCCTGGCCTCAGGAGATACGAGGGGGACTTCCAGCCCTGCCCTGCAACGGATGGACCAATGGACGGAGGGACTGAGGGACAGATATGAGGCAGCGAGGTCAGCTACTGAGGACGGAGAGGGGTTTAGGGAAGGAGGAGAGGAGGCTGAGTATCCCCCAGAAATGGCTCAGGCGGAGGCACGTTTTTCTGTAGTCACTGTACTTGAAGGAGAGAGAGAGAGGCCGAAAGAAGGGGCCACTAGGAACCAGTGGCCCATCTGATGGCTCATCCTTGCAAGAGAACTACTCAGGTCTTAAATGAAAATGAAAATTGAAGAACTAACTTTGGACAGAAAGGAGCAGAGAATATCTTTGGAATATTAAAAACAAACAAACAATTGAATATTTTCAAATGGGGTTTGTAGAGAAACCCCGCTGGGTCATCCCTGACCCTGGGCCTGAAATGTCCTCCCCCTCCCTCTCTGGCCCCCAGGCCTGGGGTGTGTGCCTGTCCTGTCCTCCCCACTCTTCAACAAGGCTGGTCTGGGCAGGCTCGAGAGACAGCAAGTGAGCTTGGGGACCCATCTGTCTTGCTGCAGATTAGAAAGATGTCATTTTGCCGACAATGCCATTTATCACGGCAGCTGCGAAAATTAGTGGTGCTTGGGCTGTAAGTGTTGGGTGGGGGTGGCGGCTGGCAGGTGGCAGCAGCTGATGCTCTCCTGTGTCACCAGGTCAGGGAAACTACAGGCCAACCTCTGAGTAGCGGTTTTCTGATTTAGTGCCCAGCCTTTCCCAAGACTCTCCATTGGAAAAGTAAGAAAACTGAGGCCCAGAGCCACCAAAATAACTGTGACCCCAGGAAAGGTTAATGGCCTCTCTTTAACTAAAGGTCTAGGCTCCATCTGTGACCAAGGTCAGGGCTCAGTGTGGGGTCAGGGTCAGGGCTTAGAGTGTGACCGGCTTTGGGGCTCAGTCTGTGATTGGAGTCGGAGCTCATCCTGGATGACACCCTTGACTTTTATCAGGACTAAATCCTAGTTTCTGCCTCCGTGGCTCAGTCTGGGACAGACCTTCAGCCTGGCCCCATATAGAGACAGAGGCTGGCCCTTAACCCTGGAACTACAACTAATTCTTGGTTTGTGGCCCCAAGGGAAGGAGAAGAGGCTGGAGGATTCAGAGTGAACCTTTGAGGGATGAAGATGTTTGGAAGAGGGATGGTCCAGCCAAGAAAGTGATGTGGCCTCCAGAGAAGATAAATGGGCCCTCCCTGGTGCCTCAGCCCACAAAGTGACAGGGTCATTTAGCTTGAGACAGACCTTTAGACAAAGGAGTCCCCGTCTCTTGGCCTCGCCTCCCCTGGGGTGCCAAGAGATGACCTGGAGAAGGTCAGTGGGCACGGCCTCCCAGGCCTGTCTGAGGGCTGATCCTGCCGCTTCTGAACAGCTCAGGGACATGCTTGACCTGGCAGGAAGCCCTGGTCTGATTCTTGGAGGTCTTCAACCTGTGCCCCTAGGTACTCAGGTCCCAGACCCTGGCGTGTGACCCCGCAGACACAATCATTCATTCATTCAACAGACATTTGTTGAGCTCCGGCCCTGGCTGTGCCCCAGAGTTCTGGCCACACCCTCCAGGAATTCAGAGGGTAGCCTGATGAGAGGATGAGAAGCAGCTCTCTCCATGCAAGGGCAGACACTGGCGGGTGGGTGAGGGTCAGTGTATGGTTGGGTGCTCACCAAAGCCTCCACCCTTCTCTGCAGGGGGCAGGGGAGGCCTGGCCTCCCCTCTGTGGGTCACTTCCACCAGGGCTTGGTGGTCAAAACTGCAGTCACGTGACTCCCCTGGACACTGGTTGGGGGACAGACAGGTGTCTCTCATCCTGTTGTTGATGGCAGGACCCTGAGGGCCGATCATCACTCTTCTTCCCTGGAGCTGACGGGGATGGTGGCCCTGGGCCAGGAGCAAAAGAGGGGCCCAGCCTGTGGGGACACCACACACAGGCTCACAGGCAGGGACTGTGCACGGACACATGTCTTTCACCCACACACGCATGGAGACAAGGCACAAATGCTACCACACAGTGCGGCTCACACACACACGCACGCTCAGACGGCACACCCTACTCCACACACACACCCAGACACCAAACCTGCTCCAGTGCAGACACTCACACTGCGCATGCACACCACACGCTGCACACACACACACACACACACACACACACACACACACACACACACACAGACACCCCTCTCTCCAGGTGCCTCCTTATCTCCTGCACGTCCCCATGTCCCCGCTGGGCTCCCTCCCACAGCCCCCTGGGGGGGGGAGAATTAGAGTAGATAAACCACGTGAACCCCTGCCCCAAACACATGCACTGGTGCAGAGGGGTGGGGGTAGCTGTGGGAGGGGAGCTCAGGAGGCTCTCTGTGCCTGATTCCCAGCCCTGGTGCAGAGGCACTGCGGGCCCTCAGCCTTCTAGTCTGGGCCCCCACCTCTGGATGGGGGGTGCCTGGTTGTGTGTGAGCCCTCACTGCCCGAGACAAGCCAGACCCCTTTTCCCAGCCCCCAGCACTCAGAAATCCCACTCCAGGGGCCACCCAGGGACAGAAGGACTCTAATAGGAAGCTCCTGCCACCCAGCTCTCCCAGTGCTGGCGCTTGGCTGGGCGGGGGAGCTGGTTGGAGTGCGCGTGCCCCTGGTTTCCCCAGTGAGGCCAGAAGCTGCCTCTCCAAGCTCGCTGCCTCCGACCTGTTCCTTCTGGCTTTTCTCTCCTGAGTCCACGTTCTCCCATCTGGCTCTTCTCTCCTCCGAGCCTTTCTGGCTCCCTCCCGCTCTCTCTTCTCTCTCTCCGTTTTGCTCCCCGTGTCCCTCTGCCTAGTTTATCCTCTAGAATAAAGATCGACATTTTCAATTACCCCCCAAATAACAGAGCCGCTCTTGGGAGGCTCCGACAAGAGGAGGATTGTGTGTGCACGTGTGTGTGGCCCAGGGGTGGGGGTGGGGGTGGGGGTGGGGGCGGGGGCAGCCCTGTGTCCTTTGTTTGCTTTTTCTCTTCTGGAGCTTTCATTTCTTCCTGGGAGAGTGGAAGTACGTTTCCCTTTAGGGAAGGAAGGGAGACAAAAGAGAGAAATAAAAAACTGTCATGGTTTTCTTGTAAACACAGTGTGCAGTGCAGAGCCAGGGCTCAGTGGGGGAGAGGGACTGAGGGAGAGGCAGGGACAGAGAAAAGGAGGATGAGAGATGGGAGAAAATGCCAGCTGGTGGGGAGCCACTACCTAAGGACCTGGGTGGATGTGGGCTGCAGAGGGGAGGGAGAACAGGGAAAGGTTAATCTGGGGTGGTAGAAGGGTCTGGAGATGGGAGAGCCTTGTAGCTGCCAGACAGGCTCCAGGAGGGACAAGCCCTCCAGGCAGCTATTATTCTCTGAACATCCAGCCTGTGCCAGGCTCTGAGGATGCCAAGGTAAGATAGATATGTGTCTGCTCTCGTGGAGTGTAAAATATACCAGAAACAAAGCAGTGGCTTCCTGTGTTCAGCACTTGCCATGTGCCAAGCCCTTACATAAGTTGAGAATCAGAGAGGGTGGGGGATCTGCCTAGGGATGCACAGCCAGGGGTGGGTGCACCAGGATTCTAGCCCAAGGCTACTGACTCCAACCCTCTCCTCACACAGCCTCTACTAGGGGGCTGGGGGCTAGGAAAAGGGGTTAGAGACTTTGCCATGTTTGTGGTGTGACCTTGAACAAGGCCTCCCGGCTTTTGGCCTCAGTTTCCCCATCCGAAGAGTAGAGAGAATGCTGGCTGCTCTGCAGGGATGTGGCAAGAAGCAAATGTCTGGAGGCGGGTGATCACCCAGCTCTGGTTCCCTGGAGAGCCAGCTGAGGGTGTGGGGGAGCAAAGAACATCTAGTACTGGGGGAGGGACTGGCCAGCGTCAGCCACGGGGAGAGTGGACCCCCGGCTTTGCTCCCTGCTGCCACCCCGTGGTACTACTTGGGTACTGCATAGGATGAGAATGGGTGGGCTTGCATAAAGGTCAGAGCTGGAAGATACCTCTGCAGAGTGTAGTTTGGTCTTCTCTGGACCCATTTTGCAAAAGCCCAGAGTGGGGAGGGAGTTCTCCCCAGGTCACTCAGGGAAGAATCTTGGGCTGGGTCTGGAGCTGGCTTCACCGCAGCTCTGTGGTGTTCAGGAAGCCCCAAGCTGTTTCAGAGCAAGAGAGATGGAGCTCTGCATCCTCTGCCTGAAGCCACGTCCTCCAGGGATCCTTCCAGGATTCCCTCCAGCAGGAAGCAGCCTCAGTCCTGCCCTGCAGCCCCATATACATCCTCTCCTTTTCCTCCTGCTCCACCTGCCCTAAACCACCCTAAGCTCTGCCTTAGCAAATCAGGCAGTGGGGCCCCTTGAGACATCAGGGATGATGTAGGACAACCTTCACCATCTGAGGAGCACCTGCCAGGGGCCTGGCTCTGTCCTGGGACTTCATCTATATTATATCACATGAACCTCATAATGACCCCAGGAGGTCAGGATTATTTTTGAGCCCCATTGTTCAGGTGAGGATACAGGCACAGAGAGGTTGTGACTTTGAGACGTAAAGTGGTAGGGCTGGTCCCCTCTCCTGCCCTTACAGCCCGCACCTTCTCACAATCCCCCCAGGTCCCCCAGGATTCAAACCCAGGTCTATCAGTTCTCTGGAAAGGAGCCCTTATTTGGAGATGAAAACGATCCCCGCAACTATATGACAATCAGCTGTGACCAGACACTGACGTGACTAGTCCTGGGTCTTGTGGGCTCAGGAGGCGTGGACTTCCGTATGTGCTTGTGTGTGTGTATGTTCTGGATTCCTTCAGAAATTCGTTCTGGATTCCTTCAGAAATTCCTTCTGGAACGTGGTATGTCCAGCCTTGGGCCCTGGGATGGATCCATTTTTCTTTTCTTTTTTTGTATTTTAGGGCCGCAGCTGAGGTATACAGAAGTTTCCCAGGCTAGGGGTAGAATCGGAGCTGCAGCTGCCAGCCTACACCACAGCCACAGCAATGCCAGATCCAAACCTCATCTGGGACCTAGACCACAGCTCATGGCAATGCTGGATCCTTAAAGCACTGAGCGAAGCCAGGGAGTGAACCCATTTCCTCCTGGATCCCAGTCGGGTTTGTTACTGCTGAGCCACAACGGGAACGCTGGAATGGATCCGTTTTGAAGGGCTCTGGGAAGTGGTGAACTCCAGGTCTGGGAGGGTGGGCTTCTCGGGTGCACCTCCCATTTGGGTGTCAGTGTGTGGGACTGGGGGGATCGTGAGAAGGTGAGGGCTGTAAGGGCAGGAGAGGGAACCAGACTGGGGACAGGTATGGGGTAAGGGGCTGACCCTTGGGCAAGGGAGACTTCCTTTCTGCTGCCTGCCACAGAGGGGAGTTTTTCTTGGCAGGAAACATCCTCATCAATCAGCTGCATGGGGATGGTGGGGGGGGGCAACTGACGGGGGGCCACTCCCCGACAGCCCAGACTTGATGCAGACTCATAAATCCCACTTGAGGCTGGGCTGTAAATTCCTGTGATTCACACCTGGCCTCTTGGAGGACAGAGACATTGGGGCTGAGACAGGCTGCTCTTCCCTGAGCGACACAGGTGGAATGGCTCATTGCCTGGCCTTGGGGGTCCTCAGACAGCCTCCTCCCTAGTCTCTACGGGAGATGCGGCTGCTGACTGCCCTCCACCCCAGGAAGCATCAGGCCTGGCCTGAGCCATCTCTGTCCAGAGCCCAGCTACCTCTGACTTCAATCTGGACCATTCCTGTGCCTCTGCCTGAACTGGCCTGAATCGCCCCAGGGGGTCACATGTGTGGACACTTTCTGTCTCTTCTGAGATCTTGTGGGGGCCAGGGGCCAGGAAGGACCACCCCACTTACTGCATAGAAACTTTTCCTGCCACTCCTTGATGGGCTATCTTGATGACAAGGAGGACAAGGTGGGAACCAGGGCCAGTCTGTGTATTTCTCATTCCAATGGGTTGAGGGCCTAGAACCCACTGCATCTCAGAGCAGGAAGGGCCTCAGAGATCCTCTGACCCAGGACTGCAGGCATTTGTTAACCTCTACCAGGACTTTGTCATATTCAGATGCCAGCCTTTCCTCTCATTTACTTCACATTTTTAAAAAACTGGCTCACTTAAAAAATTTAAATGTGTTAAGCCTTGTCTTAAACAATATTTATGAAATCATGAGATCTGATGTATTAGTTAAATACACACACACACACACACACACACACACACACGAGAATATAGATGAAAATAAATACATAGTTAAAATAGCTGATGCCCAGCTCTGCGTACTCTTTAAAATAGTCTTGTATCTCACCAAAGATACCTACCCCATTCTTGGAGAAAAGTGGGTCCAGCCTCTTTCCCTGTTTCACAGACAAGGAAACCAAGACCCAGAGAGGTATAGGAACTTGCCCACAGTCACACAGCACTGGGATTATCAGCCAGCCCAGCTGATTCCCAGCCTAGAGCTCATTTTACTGGAGCATACTCATTGTTTGTGGAGGGGCTGGTCAGGCAGAAAGGCTTTCCTTTCTCCAGAAGCATATTTGGTTTCCCAGAAGCCTTTTGGAGCCCATGTCCTAACAGAGAGGAGTACGTGGAAAGGTAGACTTCTAGGATTCCCGTTGTGGCTCATTGGGTTAAGAGCCTGACTAGTATCCATGAGGATTTGGATTTGACCCCAGGTTTCCCTCAATGGGTTAAGGATCCGGCATTGCCATGAGCTGAGGTGTAGGCCACAGATGTGGCTCAGATCCCTTGTTGCTGTGGCTGTGATGTAGGCTGGCAGCTGCAGCTCTGATTTGACCCCTAGCCTGGGAACCTCCACGTGCTGCAGGTGCCATTAAAAAAAAAAGAAAGAAAAAAAAAGAAAGAAAGGAGTTCCCATTGTGATTCAGTGGTTAACAAATCTGACTAGGAACCATGAGGTTGCAGGTTCGTTCCCTGGCCTTGCTCAGTGGGTAAGGATCCGGCGTTGCCGTGAGCTGTGGTGTAAGCCGCAGATGCGGCTTGGATCTGGCGTTGCTGTGGCTCTGGTGTAGGCCGGTGGCTACAGCTCCAACTGGACCCCTAGCCTGGGAATCTCCCTATGCCGCAGGAGCGGCCCTAGAAAAGGAAAAAGACAAAAAGAAAGAAAGAAAGAAAGAAAGGAAGAAAGAAAGAAAGAAAGAAAGAAAGAAAGGAAGGAAGGAAGGAAGGAAGGAAGGAAGGAAGAAAGAAAGAGAAAGAGAAAGAAAGAAAGAAAGAAAGAAAGGAAGGAAGGAAGGAAGGAAGGAAGGAAGGAAGGAAGGAAGGAAGGAAGAACGTGGATTTCCTGGCGGCAGGCTGATGGGCAGGCAGACGAGCATCTGGGTCTCTTGATGGGACTGGACACAGGCTCTCTTCTCTGTCTGCCCTTCTTCTTGGCGCCCAGGGCTCCTGCAGCAGCTCAGGACTGGTAGGAGATGGGGAAAAGGGTCCCAGGGGAGGGAGAGAGCAGGGCTCTGGCAGCAGCCCTTCCCTGGAGAGCTGCTTACTGAGGCGATAATTAGCGGCACCAGCTCCCAGGCTGGCAAGGAAGGTGGCCTCGTTAGCGAGCATGGTCCCCAGCACCACCTCCGCCTCCCTACCTTCAGGCTCCTGCCACCTGTACTGCTACTGCCACCACCGTCATCACCCCTGAGATGCGGTATGATGGCTCTGGCTAGGGACAGGTCTGCAGCTGCCGGGGAGCCAGGAAGGATGTATGTGTGCAGGGCAGCCAGGATGTGTGGGCCCATGTACACTGCACACACATGCCTCAGACACTCCGATGCACCAGCACATGTGCAGTTAGGTGTACACACATAGGTGCATGTGCACACACCCACCCAGGACACAGAGACATGAAGGTCCACATCCAAACAGATGTGCAAGGTGATGAGGTTTATGCAGACACACTATGAGCACACAGACTCAGTAGAGACCTGGGCACACACAGAGTGGACCTAAATGGTAAGATGTAGGGTGCACAGGTGCGCATGCCCACTCGGGGTGCAGAACACGCCCCCACCACGTGTCTCTTGTATGTATATTCACACCGACATCCTGCTGTGTGTCTGCAGACTCAGGGCTGCCTGCGGAGTTATACAGAGATGGGTACATGTCGTTGAAGCCATAGACTGGATGTGTGGAAACACCCAGTAGCCCTCTGTGCACCTTTGTG
Organism: Sus scrofa; assembly: GCF_054392235.1. Lineage (NCBI taxonomy): Eukaryota > Metazoa > Chordata > Mammalia > Artiodactyla > Suidae > Sus > Sus scrofa. The sequence continues at coordinate 66,515,760 of NC_139389.1, read as the reverse complement.
GGCAGGCACACCTCCGTGCACACACGTGTGGAACAGAGCTTGCAGTGGTCTGTGTATCTTGGAATCTAACCAGGCACTGGGGGCTGGGACTGCTTAATTCCCTGGGGGAAGTGAGCAGACAGGAGCTGGGGATGCATTTAATTAATTCTTATCATTCCTGATAGAGGGGAGAGAGGGATGGGTGCAGAGAGAGAAGAAAAGGAGCAGAAGGGTAAAGGTGAAGAGGGGGTGGGAGAAGATGAGAGAGGTCCTGGGGGGACATTAACCCTTTCAGCTCAGGGCAGGCCCAGGTACCCCAATCACTCAGGCCCAATCCCCAAACCACACGGGCCCTTCAAAGTCAAGCAGTTGCGCTATTGCAGGAATTTCCTTCCGGAGTCTGGGGTGGGCAACCTTGTCTTTCACGTGCTTCCACGGAGTGGAAGTCTGCCCCCCGAACCTCCCACCCCAGCCCCAATGCTGCTCCATGAGGTCTATCAGCTTGGGGGCCTTGGAAGCTCCCCTTTCACAGGACAGTGTGGGGGAGACAGGATCACCCGAGAAGGTCCCTCCTGGACATCAGGACAGCTCCCTCCCTGCTGCCCTGATTTCAGACCCAAGACAAAGTCAGGGAGAGAGTGGTGGACAAAGACAGGGACTGTGAGAAAGAGAGAGGGGGTGGGAGGTTGGGGGAGCGAGACAGTGACACACGAACAGGAGATGAAAGACGTGGAGACCCTAAGAGAGCAAGATGTGAGAGAGACGGAGACTGAGCTGGTGAGAGCCAGATAGAGACACAGAGAGGGATCTAGTAAAAGGATCAGAGCCAGGATGAGAAAGATCTCAAGTGAAAGAGGTGCAGGGAGTTCCCGTCGTGGCACAACAGAAATGAACCTGACTAGTATCCATGAGGACGCAGGTTTGATCCCTGGCCTCACTCAGTGGTTCAAGGATCTGGTTTTGCTGTGGCTGTGGTGTAGGCTGGTAACTACAGCTTGGATTTGACCCCTAGCCTGGGACCATCCATATGCCTCAGGTGTGGCCCTAAAAAGCACCCCCCCCCAAAAAAGGAAAGGAGATGCAAAGAAAAATCAGGAGAGTGGGAGAGACAGCCCAACTCTGCCATTTTCTTTGGCGATGGCGGTCACCCCACCTGGGGTCAGCGTGAGAGTAACCCTGGCCTAAGGGGATGCTGTGTGACTTTGCCAGGCCACCCAAGCTCTCTGAGCCTTGGTTGCTGGTCTGTAAAGTGGGAAGAGGGTAAGCCTACCTCTGAAGGGACCCTGGGGCTCCTAGGGTAGGCTGGCCTGGGCCTTCGTTCCCTCCACTTCCCCTTGGGGCACAGAGGCCTGCAGATGGGTGTGGGGGCTCTGCAGGAGCTCTGGGGTCCAGGCCCTATTTGGAAGCCCCCAGAGTTGGCAAACCAGGTGGAAGAGGAATGTCTCAGCGGGGCCGGTGTAATGTGCTGCAGCCACGCAGAGCTGAGTGATGGAGCGTTTGCCCTGAATATTGAAAATGCATAAATATCCATTTTCAGGCACCAAGGCAGATATAAATACAGGGTGGGGGGGCAGTGTGCAGCCCTCAGAGGTAATTTACCGGCTCTGCTACTCACTGTGGCACGGGCTCTTACGCATGGCTGTCAGGAACTTTTTGAGATGGCTTTATGACTGCCGACTGCCACCTGGGTCCCTTCTCCTGGAGAAGTGGGTCCTTGGGGATGGCTGCCAGTGGTGAGGGTGGGGCAGGGCAGGGGGGTCATTCCTGGGCCTGCTCTCTCTCAGGCCTCTGGGCCCTTCCACCTTCCCCTCGTCCAGCATTTCCTGGCTCCAGGGGGAGGGCGGAACACATCTGTGTCAAGCCTGGTGGGTGCCCAGCCCTGGTGCCCTTGGATGGAATCAGAGGAGCATCAGCCCTGCCTGGGAGAGTGTCCAGACTGGGAGACAGAGGGGCTGCCCTGGATCCTGCCTTCAGGAGCTCACACAAAGGGGAGCTGAAGCCTGGGTGTAGGGGATCCCAGGGCCAGAGGTGGCCTCCAGGTACCCTGCCTCAGCCCAGCATGTCCATAGCCACTGGAAGGTTAAGCAGCAGGCTCCCTGCTGCAGGATTGGACCGTGGAGGCCGTGGCCCAAGGGTTGGAGCTATAGAGGTCATGGGCCTTGCCTGATGCTGGCTTATCTGGGCCCTTCTCTGTGGACTGGCAAGTGGAGGCCCTGAGTCACCTCCCAGAACTGGGGCAGGGACTTGGAGACCCTGATCCCTATGGCCTGCGCAGCTGAAGGGTGTCTTTTCCTTCGGGCTGGGGCCCCCAGTGGAGAAGCCATGACCTCCTTGGGGCGGGGGCGGGATGCAGTGTTCTCCACGCTGCGGTTCCTCTGGGGTCCCTGAGCCTCCTCTTCCAGGGAGGGGTGAGGTTGGGCTTACCTGCCCTGACTGAGACCCCACAGGGCAGAAGGGAGCTGGACAGTCACCTGCCCCCCAGGCTGCATGGGGAGTCTGTCTGCGGCGTTGGCAACCCCTGAATCAGCAGCACAGACTTGCTGTGCAGGGTGGCCCAGCGCCTCGGCCCAGAGCAGGGGTTGGGGCTGGGTTCAGGGGGCACTGAGTGGGGGGTCATCTGTGGAGGGAGGGCTGAGGCTGAGCCTGGGACTCACTCTTCCTTCTCCTCCCCACCTGCTCCTCATCTATATCTTCTAGGTCTCCACCGGGACCCTGACTCTGGATGCACGCTTTTCACTTCTGCCTCTGCCGTGAACTGATTGCATCTTGTGGAAGGTTCCAGGTCAAGTTACTTAGGCAGACAGTCTGACCTGAGTCAAGTCCCACCAGGCCAGTGGCCCCTGTCCACAGCGTGGCCTCAGAGGTCAGGTATTCATAGGCATGGTCGCTGCAGGGTGACCTGGGAGTGCAGGCTGTCTTTCTTAAAACAGGAGGGAGTGGGGTCAGGGGACCATGACCACGGGGCAAACTGGTGGCTGAACTGGTTAGCAGCCTCGTCCCCTCTGGCTCTGAGGTCACACTCCTGCTCTCAAACCCCTGGCCCCCTTGATCTGGGCCCTGCAATGCCTACTGTGTGCTGAGCATCATGCTGGGCTTATGGGGGGACAGAGGTGAACAAGACTCAGTCTCTGCTCTCTAGGGCTTAGAGTTTCATGCAGGAGCCAGTGTGTCCACAATGACACACAAGGACATAGGGAGCTTGGGGCACACAGAAGAGGGAGAATTTAACTTGGACTGAGGAGTGGGGGTGCTTCATGGAGGGAATGATATTTGATCTGACCCACAAGGTGGGCTTTTAGCCTGTGGTTCTGGGATTGCTGGAAGCATCCTATCTGTGTAGACATCGATGGGGTAGCACGTTGGCTCTGTGCTGGGGAGAGGGCTAGCTGTCCACCAGCCTATCTAATTTGGTTGGTGGGAGAGCCTGGAGCCTTAGAAGTCAGCCCCAAAGTGGGCAAGGCCAGGTCCTGGAGGGCTCAGGGTGTGCCAGGGTGTGAAGGGAGAAGGAAGGCCCAGAGGGAGGGGGTGGGGGGGTGGGGAGCGTCAGAAGGGCTTGTTCAGCCCAATGGCTTTATTTGGGGGTAGGGAGGCCAGCTGTCAGGCCCTCCCACTGGGCTCCCAAGGCCTGCATTTATTTATTTACTTATTTTTTTTTTGTCTTTTTAGGGCTTCACTTGCAGCATATGGAAGTTCCCATGCTAGGGGTCTAAGCAGAGCTACAGCTGCTGGCCTACACCACGGCCACAGCAATGCAGGATCTGAGCTGTGTCTGTGATCTATACCACAGCTCACGGCAACACTGGATCCTTAATCCACTGAGCAAGGGCATGGATTGAACCCATATCCTCATGGATACTAGTCGGGTTCGTTACCACAGAGCCACGATGGGAACTCCAGGGCCTGCATTTAGAGCTGGGCAGACACACAGCTGTCTTTGACCCAGCACCCAGACTACAGCCTGATGTCAGGGCTAAAATTAGTTTTGCGGCTGTGGGGGCAGCAGGAGACACAGCCATGGGACTCACCCTGCCTTTCCTCTCAGAGGTAGTGACCAGGGCTGCTGCAAGGTGATGGACACGGGCCTGAACCTGGAGTGTGGGGTTGGGTTTACTGCAGCAGCAAGAACCTGAACCACTGTCCCTCCTAACTTGGCTCTGGGAGCTGGAGCCTCAGGCGTCATGAACAAGGAGGGCCCTGCCTTTCTCTCCTGGCTGCCCCTTAGCCAGTACCAGCTGCCTGGGGGAAGGGGTGTTCAGGTTCTGAACCCCTGGGGTCTGCAGCATACAAATCAGGCCAGCAGCACCCCCTCCTTCCCACATTCTGCTTGCCCAGGTGCTCAGCTGATTCTCTCCCTGGTTGCCATGGGAACCCCAGGGGGCTGAAGTTTGCCTGAGCCTGACTCCCTGATGAGTTGGGCAGTGGGGCAGGACTCAAGGAGGACACAGATCCCCAGCCTGGGCTCTGAACTTTTGTCCCTTGGCCCAGAGCATCTATGTGGCCTCATCTTCACCTTCTCCCTCCTCTGCATTCCCCGCAGCCTTTAGCCACCCAGAGATGACTGTTTGTTCCATCTCCAAACTATGTCTAGGCTGCAGCCTCTCTAAACCAGCTTCCCTGCCTCTGACAAGCTCTCCCTCCTTCAGGCTGATCCCCACGCAGGGAGCCCTCTTCTCAGTCCATCAGCTACCTCCCTCCTGGCCTAAAACCCTTCGGTGGCTCCCACTGTCTTCAGAACAAAGCCACCCTCCTGACCAGCGCTGGGTGGTCCCAGCATCTCCGATGCTCCTTGCCACCTCTACCTATGCTCCAGACACCCTGGGATGTTGGTGTGTGGCATGCCTGGGTTAGCATGGTGAGCCTTACTTCCAGAACCACGTTCCGTGGAACAGTGACGTCTTTCCAGAGCTACTGTGTGGGCCTTGAGAGTGGGGTCCTTGTGGAGATATTTTGAGAAGCACTGCACATGCTCCAGCTCCTGGAAATTCACAGGGCATTTTGTTGCATGTTAAAGGCTCAGATAAGTCCTGAAGTAAAGAAGTCGGTTTTGCTTTAGTTAATCCAGAGATTCCCAGAGTGTTTGTCCATAAATAAGGAACATTTTTGAACAACACTAGGAAGGAGTTTCCCTGGACCACTGTTTGAAAAATGCTGGATGGGGTGGGGGTGGGGGGAGTTCCCATTGAGGCTCAGCAGAAATGAATCTGACTAGTATCCATGAGGATGTAGGTTCCATCCCTGGCCTTGCTTGGTGTTGCTGCGAGCTGTGGTGTAGGTCGCAGACTTGGCTGGGATCTGGCATTGCTGTGGCTGTGGTGTAGCCCAGGGGCTACAGTTCTGATTGGACCCCTAGCCTGGAACTTCCATGTGCCACGGGTGTGGCCCTTTAAAAAAGAAAGAAAGAAAGAAGAGGAAAAATCCTGGATGGGCCCTGAAGTATGGTGCCATGTCCTTTGGGATTTGGGGTCCTGAGCCCTGCTCCCCCTGGTGTGGAGAGGCCACCTGTGGGGACACATCTTGGTATAGGGCAGAGCAGGCATGCGAAATCCAGCCCCACTATTCACACAGCTCCCATCTCCTGGCCTGTGGGTCAGAAGTGGTTCCTGGATATGTTTTGTTTAAACCATACAATATTCTTTTAAAATTGACCCGGTTGCCAACATTTAAAACCTGGGAGATTTCACAACAGATTTTGCATTTTAAAGTTCTCTTAAAAACTGAGAAGACCTACCAACAAAGTGTGCATATATCCCTCTGGGGAATTGGCGAAGGACATGTTCCATTCACATGCAAAGCAAATCATTTCACTCCTGGCACCCCGCTGTACCCTCCTGAAAACATTTGTGTGTCTGAGCCCTGGCAAGCAGAGTGTGGGGCCTTTCTCACCGAATTCTTCTTCACTGGGATGACCCGTGCCGGACTCGCCATCTCCATGGCATGTCCTCCTGCAAAGGGCTGAAGCAGGGCTCCTGGAATGGTCCTCACACCCACGAAGCACCAAGTACGCTGTGCCAATCAGGTCAGTGAAGTCCAGAGATGTCCACTCATCCAACCCACCCTCCACCCCCACGTTCCGGAGACGTGATGTGTATCAGAGTGGCAGGGAGGTGGCAGGGCTGTGGGGGTGGTGGAGGGGAGGCCTGCCTTGGCTCCTCTCACGTCACCTGCCTGTGGGCTTAGCCCACGAGGATACGCAGGGCAGCTGCTCAGGTCACCCTGGTAATCAGAGCGTGCTGGGTGCGAGAATCGTTCCCTGCAAGAGCTAAAAGCTGAGAACAGTGTGGGGCCGACCACACTGGCACTTCTGAGCCAGCTCGAGGCTGCAGAGAGCCTGCTAAAAATAGCCTGCTCCCTGCTCCCTCTTGGCTGATGCTGGAACCCAGGAAAATCCACTCAGGTGGCTGGGGCAACCTCTCCTGCATTGGTACCACCTGCTGGAGCCTAGAGGTAGGATGGGCTGGTGAGAGCCGGGGCTCTGTTCTGGGAAGACTGTGGGGGAGCAGACAGAGCTCCAACTTGGGGGCCCCAGTCTGAGTGTGGGTGGGTGAGGGGAGGCCCAGACCTGCCTCTCCAACTCCCACCCTGTTAGGAGAACAGAGAAATTGCCCTCGTCAGGCTGGGATGGGGTGCCAGGATGGGTTCTGTCCAAGGTGGGCTCAGGGGGGTCAGTGGGGGCCGTTCCTGCTGGCTGGGCGTTCAAGCTCTCAAAGTCTTCGCTAAGACTCCTCCCACCCCGCTCTGCCCCACCCCGCCCCGCCCCGCCCCCAATCAGGATGTCTGACTCCAGCCATCTCCTGCTTTGCTTGAGCATGTCCTGTCTACCTTGAGGGACCCTCAGGTATGTCTTTCATCCTCCAGGAAGCTATTCTGATCCTCCTGCTTAAGGCGCCAGCCAGCCCCTCTCCCAGGCTTCTCCCTCTCCCGCCAGGGCTGCCCTTCCCCTCTTGCACCTCAAGATGCTGCGGCTCTTGAACAAGCCCCTGTCCTTCTGTGGAATCCAGGGAGAGCAGGCTCTGAGGTCCATCTGGCTGGAGCCCATTGTCCATGCTCTTTCGACATCTGTCAGTGTCACCATGCCCTACACAGAGACCTAGAAGGGGAGAAATGGAGACCTGGGTGTGGCCCCTGCTCCAGGCCCCTCTCAGGGATGGGGGTCCAGCCTTTACTCACTCCCTCTTGAGGCAGCCCCACCCTGCTGGCAGCCTCTTACCCCGCCTCTTCTCCAGGTCCTGCCTCTGCCACCTTCCTGGGGTGGGGTGATGGTCCTAGCCTGGCTGAGGGGCTCATACAGGCCAGGGAGGGAGTGGGGCTAGACCCTGACAAGGCTTCAGAGGACAAGTCCCGGTGGGCTGGGGCTGACCCCTGCTGGGGCTGGACCGGCGGAGGAGAGGCGGACACTGAGGTTAGAGATGCTGGGACCCAGCCTGAGTGGACAGCCTGATGCTTGTCCCCATCCGCAGATGGAGCTGAGGGCAGAGGTGTGGAGGAGAGGCCAGGGAGACAGTGAGGCAGAATAATAACTCAGGTAGTCAGTGTAGGAGCACGGGCTTCGATGCCTTCTTTGATATGGCTATTGATTAACATTTGTGGCTTAATGGCTCAGAGAGTAATATCCCCACAGGCCTTGTTTACTACAGGGAGTGTACCTACGCCCACAGGGACCTTAATCTCTAACCCACTCTTCGAGTGATAGAAAAGGAATGAGAGGATTGGTGACTCAGTCTACGGGAAGAGAAGGGCAAAGAAACCATAAAACTTACAGGACATTTCCACCCCTAAGACCCCTATTGGACAAAGACTGACACAGGTAACTGAGCAAGGCCAATGGGAGAAAACCACATCTTTCTGGACCCCACCCATTTTTAAGGGATAAAAACCCCTATAGGACAATAGAAAGGGGGGCTCTTCTCCCCTCTCCCAGCAGCCCTGGGAGCTACTTGCTTCCTGTAATAAAGACTTTGCTTGCTCACTGCCTGTGTGTTCATGAAGTTCCTTCTTCGGCTGCGTGAACAAGAACACGGATTCCAGTAGCATCTTTCCAGCATCAACAGTAGGGCTTGATTATCGAGGAAGGAAGGTCCCTGTTCCTGCAGGGGTCAGCCAGGCTGGCCTGGCCTCTGCAGTGGTGCCTAGGGGGACCAGTAGTAACTGGGGTGGCAGTGAGTGGGGGGCTTTCTTCCGGCATGCCTGCTCTTGAGAAAGCAGAAAACTGCTTTCCCTGCCATGGACAAGGATGACAGTGAGGGACCAGGATCTCCTATTGCTCCTGAACTTGGTCAGGAGAAGGGATGGGAGCACTGAGGTCCACCTGTCCTGGCTGCCCAGATTTGTCCTCAGGACCTGGGGAGAACCCTTCATCCCCTGCATGGGCCAGTTCAGTATTGAACCAGACCGGGTCCAGGTTAGTGGCTGACACACAGGAGACCCACATCCCACTGCCTGGAGCAAACTTCAGCAACTTGCTTAGTCCCCCTGTGCCTCAGTCCTACATATGTCAAATGGGGGTGACATTAGATTGTCCCTCTCAGGGCCGCTGTGAGGATTAAATTAATAGATATATCCAGGGCAGAGCCTGAAGTACCGTGTTATATAAATGTTAATTAGTATTACAGGTCACAGGTTCTTTGGAGAATTCAATAAAACACATAGACCCCTTTGCAGAAAAAAAACCTGCACCCACATACCCAACTTGGTGCATAATTGCTAGGGCTATGAACTCCCTGAAGCTCACATGTGGAAGGGTGCATGACTGGGGCGTTCTGATTTGAATGTTTTTTTCTTTTTTCTTTTCCAGTTGATTTTTTACCCTTTTTTTTGGTCACATTAATATATGCGAGTAGTTTTAAAAGTTCAAAGATAAGTGGCTGTCCCTGCCTCACCCTCGCCTCACTCCCGCCTCTGGCCCAGTCTCCCCCTCCCCCACTTCCCCCGAGGCCACAACCCCACGCAGCCATTTCCCTGGATACTTCTCTCCCTCTCCAAGTGGCATCTGGAACGGGTGGCAGACCTGCTCCTCTTTCCTCCCCAGTGACCGAGGGGGAGTTCTTGATTCCGCCTTCTGAGAGGCTCCGGTCTTTCCGGGGGACCTCCCACACCACGGTCTCCCCACCCCCCCACGGCTGTTTGTTGCTCCAGCGGTCCCCCTGCCTCCACCCTTGTCCCTCACTGGTAACTGGAGCAGCTTTCAAGTTGCAAATCCCACTGCAACTTGAAAACTCCCCAATGGTTCCCCATCCAATGCAGTGATTTTAGCATCAAGGTTGAGGGAGAAAATTTATGTAAGATTCACGATGCCAGGGGGTGCAGAAAAAGCAGAATTCTTCCTGGTAAATATGACATCATTAAAGGGGGCCTGGGGTTGGCTGAGGGGCCTGTGAGGACGCTAGTCCTGGCCAGGCCTGCAAGTGCTGGGGAGGGAGGGAGGTTGGGGCTGGGGGAGGGGGTGGGGAGGAGGAGGCAGCGGCTGGGATGCAACCATTTCATGCAAATGTATTGAAATGAGGCTTTGGGCAGGTTTGACAAGCTGCCAGGAACAAAGGCTCTGTGATGCTCCTGTCTCCCACCTCCCCAAACAGCTGGCCTGAGTGAGAGTTTCCTTGGGGAACTCTGGAGGAGGGGCTGTGGGGAATGACTTCTCAGGCCCTGGGCCCCAGGGAATGAAGGAAAAACACACCCACACAAATGAGCTGATCCCCTGTCCTCCACACACTTCTGTGCGAGCCTGTTGCTAGAAGGTGAGATGTAAGTGGACTTCAGCAGGTGCAGAGGCTGGGTTTCCAGTTCACATCCGAACGATACTCTCTTTACTTTTCCTTTTTAAATGGAGCTGGGTAATCACAACCCCTAGCTGTGACACAATCATTATTGGCCCATGCAGGGCCACTTTAATTAAGTAGTTTATTTACAATGATAGATTTTTCTTAACAATAATATATTGAACATGGATGAACTCAGAACTCAATCTGATCGCTTCAAGAACTAGAGCCTTAATGATATTTGCACCTGTCTCGCGCTCCTCCCTAGCCTACTCCCCTGCCTCCTTCTCAGAGGTAATCACAATGCTAAAGTTTGTGTTTGTCATTCTCTTTATTTTATTTTTTATTTTATTTTTGCCTTTTTGTCTTTTTAGGGCTGCATCCGCGGCATATGGAGGTTCCCAGGCCAAGGGTCCAATCGGAGCTGTAGCCACCGGCCTACACCACAGCCACAGCAACTCGGGATCCCAGCCGGGTCTGCGACCTACAACACAGCTCACCGCAACACTGGATCCTTAACCCAGGGAACAAGGCCAGGGATGGAATCTGTGTCCTCATGGCTGCTAGTCAGGTTCCTTAACAGCTGAGCTATGACGGGAACTCCTGTTTTTCTTCCATTTTTATTGAGATATAATTGACATACCGCACTGTGTAAGTTTAAGGTATGCAGCATAGTGATCTGACTTAACATACATCATGAAATGATGATCACAATAGGTTTAGTGAACTTCCATCATCTCATATTCACACAACATTAAAGAAATAGAAAAAACAGTGGTTAACGAATCCGACTAGGAACCATGAAGTTGCGGGTTTGATCTCTGGCCTCGCTCAGTGGGTTAAGGACCCGGCATTGCTGTGAGCTGCGGTGTAGGTCGTAGACACAGCTCTGATCTGGTGTTGTGGCTGTGGTGTAGGCTGGCAGCGACAGCTCCGATTAGACTCCTAGCCTGAGAACCTCCATATGCCACGGGTGCAGCCCTAGAAAAGACAAAAAAAAAAAAAAAAAAAAAAAAGAAAAAAAAAGAAAAAAATTTTTCCTTGTGATGCAAGAACAATATGTTTTTGATTTTAGTTGTGAGGGCATCCATCATGTTATATGTGATCTTCTGAGATTTACTTCTTCACTCATCATTACATTGCTACAATTTATTCATGCGATTGTATGTAGCTATGATTTCTTCCATTTTATTCTAGTTTAGTATGTCACAGAATGATTTTATCCCCGTGAACCCATCTTCCTTTTAAAGGGCATTTGCTTTAGTTTTTGTTTGTGTTTGTTTCATTTTTTTGGTTTTTGCTATTAAGAACATTGCTACTGCGCACATCATCCCAGACCGCAGATCTTGAGCTACTCGTGGTTCACAGAGAGTTCCACGCAGCTCCTGCCTCAGCCTTCATGGTCCCAGAACTCAGGCAGTCTGGTCCCTCAGCAATGGAGGCGACGCTGCTGTGCCTCCGCAGCTGCGTGCTGTCTTCCCTGCGGGCAGACCAGTGGGCAGGGGCATGACAGCTCTCTTGTCTGCAGCTACTTCCACTCCTCCAAGTGCTGGTGTTGGGAGGCAGGCCATTTTACAGTGGAGGACACTGTGTCAGTGGCCAGGTCCCTCCTTCCTTTTTCCCAATACATACTAAGTTTTGGCTGAGAACCATGTCCTGTGCTGGATGCTGGAGAAACAGACTAAGTCATTAAATTACAAAGCGGACTTTTATTTATTATCGTATATGTGCCAAACTCTTTTTGGGCTGGGACCACAAAGGGACCTGTCCTCAAGGAATTCACAGTCAAGATAAGGAAGCAGGGACATAGACACAGTCCCGGACTTGCTGATGTATATTATAAGTTGTGCAGGTGTGCAAGTCATTATGTATTTACAAGAATTCCAAGAACCTAAGTATTTTTAGTTATGTATATGTCTATATCTCCACCTCTCTGTGTCTCCATGTCCCTATCTATCTATCTATCTATCTATCCATCCATCATTTATCATCTACCCATCTAGTGCATGTGATTTTTATTTATGTAAATTCAACATCCTCTATACCGGAATAAGATAGGAAATCAGGTGTTGATTGATAGAATATTTTATGTATGTATGTATGTATGTCTTTTTAGGGCCGCACCCACAGCATATGGAGGTTCCCAGGCTAGGGGGTGAATCAGAGCTGTAGCTGCCGGCCTACGCCAGAGCCACAGCAATGCAGGATCTGCGCTGCATCTGTGACCTACCCCACAGCTCACAGCAACACCGATTCTTAACCTAGTGAATGAGGCCAGGGATCGAACCTGCGTCCTCACGGATGCTAGTCAGATTTGTTTCCCTGAGCCATGATGGGAACTTCAGAATATTACTTTTACAGATTATAAAGTTTATAGCTAATATCTGTGTTTTAAACTCTTCTAGTTGGGGGCACTTCTCCCAGAGAAATGGGTGGATACCATTTTAAGCTGCTCTTTTGATTTTCTCTACATCCTTATCTTCTTTCCTCAGTTTCTGGTGGACAAAAATATCACTACATTCTCTTGGGAAGTTAATATTAAGCTTGACCCTAGCAATGTCTCTACCACTTTTGAGCCATGGCTTATATTCAAATAAAAAAGTCTGGGGAAGGAGTTACCGACATGGCTCAGTGGAAACGAATCTGACTATTAACCATGGGGACACAGGTTCGATCCCTGGCCTCACTCAGTGGGTTAAGGATCTGGGGTTGCCGTGAGCTGGGTGTAGGTTGCAGATGGGACCGGGATCCGGTGTTGCTGTGGCTGTGGTGTAGACCAGTGGCTACTGCTCTGATTTGACCCCTGGTGCCTGGGAACCTGCATGTATCATGGGTGTGGCTATAAAAAAAATGCCAGAGAAGTAACCCAAATTCTACCTCTGATAGGGGTGTGGCTTGTTGTTGTTATTGCTTTTATTAAGAACACCTGCAGGGGTAATTCCCTGGTGGCTCATTGGGTTAAGGATTCCTGTGGCTTGAGTTGTTGCTTTAGTGTGGGTTCTATCCCTGGCCCTGGAATTTCTGCATGCTATGGGTGCAGGAAAAAAAAAAAAGCATACCCACAGGAAGTGGCCTGGAGTCTTTGTTGTGAGGTCTTGGGCTGCCTTGTCCAGCCTCATTTCAGGTGTGTGGTGTCAGCTTAGGCACCCACGAATTCAGCACATGTCTGCACAGGTTCTTTGATGCAGGGCGCCAAGGAGATGTAAATACCCAGGGGAGGGTGTCTCTAAGCCTGCTTGTGTGTCGAGCATGGTTGGGGAAAATTCACAGAGAGGGTGGTACCTCAGTGGAGTCCTGAAGAACCAGCTGGGGTTAGCCAGGAAGTGAAGGGAAAGCTGGAATTCTAGCCCAAAGGAGCAGCACGTGCAAGGCACAGAGACAGGACAGGACATGGTGCCGACAGGAGGCAGCAAGCAATCTGCCGGGGCTGGGACAGAGTCATTCGGAGGATGAGCTATGTGCCTGTGGTGGCCTTACCTGTGCTCAGCAAGACATCTGGTCCTTCCCTCATTCTAGGTACATGCCGTCTTGAAATTAGGGGGAGGTGCCTTGCATGGCAGCCTGTGATGGATTTTTTAAAAACTGAGGTGTAGTTGACATAACATTATTTTCAGGAGTAAGGATTTTTTTTTTTTTTTTTTTTTTTGCTTTTTAGGGCAGCACCCGAGGCATGTGGAGGTTCCCAGGCTATGGGTCCAATCTGAGCTGTAGCTGCCGGCCTACGCCAGAGTCACAGCAATGCCAGATGTGAGCCACATCTGCGACCCACACCACAGCTCATGGGAACGCCAGATCCTTGACCCACTGAGCAAGGCCAGGGATCAAACCTGCAACCTCATGGTTCCTAGTCGGATTTGTTAACCACTGAGCCACCAGGGAACTCCAATTTTCAGAGGTAAGGATTTTTAAAAAAAAATGTAGTAAAATATATATAACATGAAGTTTACCTTTTTTTTTCTTTCTATTTTTAGTTTTTAGTTATGGCCACCCCTTGGCATATGGTGCGTCCAGGCCAAGGATCAGATTCGAGCCTCAGTCATGATCTAAGTTGCAGCTGCGGCAGCCCCAGATCCTTAACCCACTGGGCTGGACCAGAGATTGAACCTGCGACCCAGTGCTCCAAGCCACCGCCTATCTCACTGCGCCACAGTGGGAACTCCAGAAATTTATCATTTTAACCATTTTTCAGTGTACAATTCACATGGGTGTGCAACCATCACCACTATTCATTTCAAGAACTTTCCTGTCTTCCCAAAGAGAAACTCTTGTCTATTAAGCAATAATTCCCCTCTCTCCTCCCCCACTGCCAGCCTCTGGCAACTACCATCCTACTTTCTGTCTATATGAATTTGCCTGATCTAGGTATAGCCTCTACGTGGACTCATACAATATTTGTCCTTTAGTGTCTGGCTTATTTCACTTGGCATAATGATTTCAAGTTTCACCCATGCTGTAGCACATATCAGAATTTCATTTCTGTTTCTGGCTGAATATTATTATTAGGTGATGGAATTTTTTTTTTTTTTTGGTCTTTTTTGCCTTTTTCTAGGGCCACTCCTGCGGCATATGGAGGTTCCCAGGCGAGGAGTCTAATCAGAGCTGCAGAAGCTGGCTGACGCCACAGCCACAGCAACGCGGGATCCGAGCCGCGTCTGCAACCTACACCACGGCTCACGGCAACGCCGGATCCTTAACCCACTGAGCAAGGGCAGGGATCGAACCCGCAACCTCATGGTTCCCAGTCAGATTCGTTAACCATTGCGCCATGACGGGAACTCCAGTTGTTGGAATTTTGACTTTTCCTGTAAGTGCTGCTGCTGGGGAGAGTGTCATGTGGAAGGACAGCGAGGACCTGCTGTTTAGGTTGTTCTCGAATCCTGGTATGGGAGGATGGCAAGGTCGAGGGCCTGCAGGAGCCTGTGGTCATGGTTCAGTGATGGAATTATAACCCTTCTACCTTGATGTAGCCACATAACCCCCTGGAAGATTTTCTTCCCCTTGGAACCCCCCAGGGCCCTTTCTGTCTTCTGAGAACAAACAGCTGAAAAGCACACTCACCGCTATCTGCTAACCTTTGGACGGGTAGGGACTGTGCCCCCAGCCCTCCAGGACCCTCAGGCCTGACCCCCATTTCTCCTCATTCTATCCTCCAGGGCACATCCCAGTGCCTGGCTGAGGCCTCAGGGAACACAGGAGTTGGGGCTCAGGGAGGAGGGACCCTGGGGGAGTCAGTCCCCACCCCCCCCGCCCCACCTCCCAGCCCTAGGCGTGGGTCAGGCTGCATCGCGTCAGAGGTTGCATCTCCCAAGCTAGGCTGAAGGAGACAGAACAAGCCTCAGGGGTGTCGATAACAGGGTTATAATCCAGCGGGATGAGACTGAGCTCTCTGGAGTCTCATAGCATTTTTCCAGCCCTGGCCACTTTATTACCATATCGCTGAGTGATGGGGCTCCGGGGAGCTGTGGTTCCAGCAGCCGCTCCCGCTGCCGCACGCACTGCTTACGATTGATCAAGTACAATTGGGCTGAGAAAATTCACACTGCTTCCTGCCACCCCGTGTTCTTTCTTCCTGTTCTCTTCCTCTCTCTTCTGCTCCTCAAGCTTCCCCTCTGGGCAGCAGAGAGTCGATCCCCATTGCCAAGCAGGCCTTGGGGGTATGAGTGGCAGGTGGTTGATGCTGACCCCGGGGGGCTGCAGACTCAAGGCACTGTGTGACCTTGGGCCTCTGTTTTCCTTCTCAGAATAACCAGGGGGTTGGACTAGTTTTTCTCTGAGGTTCCTTTCAGCCCTGAATACTCTATGACTTAATTTTTTTTTTTTTTTAAGATTTCAAAGCAAATTGCAGAGTGTTTTTCCCCAAGATCTTGCCAGTGTGAAGGAACCGGGTGGGTGTGCTGATTCCACCTTTCCTCTGCAGCACAGGAACCCTGGGTAGTGAGGGCATCCTTTTTTTTCCTCCAGGGAAATATGTTACTAGCCCCAGGCCAATGGCTGGTGACTCTCCTCAAGGTTGTCTTAGAGTCCAACCCATTTGGTCAGAGCTTGTGGGGGAACCGGATACCATCCTGACCTAATAAATGTGGAGCAGCCCACCCAGGGAGGGGATGGCATTGCAGGCCTGGCAGAGAGCCCAGACGCCACCTCCAGCCCGTCTCAGGCTGGGTCTAATCCTGCCCATCACAGATCGCTGGATGTCTGCTGTGCTCCAGAAGCTCTCTCGGGAAGGACATTTCACAGATGAGAGAATTTATCAGTCTAGGGTTTTATAACCACAATGTTGGGCCAAGTCATTCTAGTGAGAAGTTGTCGATGATTTACCTTTCTTCCTAAGCAGGTGGAGATATTAACTAAAGAATGGCTGGGCCTGGAGTTCCCGTAGTGACGCAGTGGTTACTGAATCCGACTAGGAACCATGAGGTTGTGGGTTCGATCCCTGGCCTTGCTCGGTGGGTTAAGGATCTGGTGTTGCTGTGAGCTGTGGTGCAGGTTGCAGACGCGGCTCGGATCCCGTGTTGCTGTGGCTCTGGCGTAGGCCAGTGGCTACAGCTCCGATTCGACCCCTAGTGTGGGAACCTCCATATGCCATGGGAGCAGCCCAAGAAATGGCAAAAAGACAAAAAGACAAAAAAAATAAATAAATAAATAAATAAATAAATAAAGAAATAAAAGAATGGCTGGGCCTCATCTTAAGCAGATCCAAAGAATGACGATCTTATTTTTTTTTTTTTTTTCGCTTTTTAGGGCCACACCTGCAGCATATGGAAATGCCCAGGCTGGGGGTTGAATCAGAGATACAGCTGCTGGCCTGCACTATAGCCACAGCAACACCAGATACTTAACCCACTGAGCGAGGGCAAGGATCAAACCTGTTTCCTCACGGATACTAGTTGGATTCGTTTCTGCTGCACCACAACAGGAACGCCACAAGAACTTTTTCTTCTGTCCACCTGGAAAATGCTGCCTCTGGTCTTGTAAGACAGCCCCTCCCTGCTGTCTCCCTCCAAAGGTAAGCCTCAAACAGCAGATGCTGGACACTGTCCTCTGCTAGGTGCACAGCTCTCCTGATCTAAGATCTCCCAGGGGTGAGTGAGGGGGGCCCGGACTCCTTGGCAGTGTCCCCCAGGGGCATTGACATTCTCTCACCTCTGGCATCTCGAATGAGGTCATCACAAGCATAAGGTTGGTCTGAATCAGCCCCAGGAAGGAGATTTCAAGGAAAGATACTTCAAGCTTCCTCTGCAACTAGAAGATGGCCTGGAAGACTCGGGAAAAATTGGGGTTGTGGGGGGATGGGAACGGGTTCTGTTTCTGGCTGTGCCACTAACCATTGTCCGAAATTCTCTGCCTCTGCCCCTTTGTGAGAGCCCTGCCTTCCCCACTTCACTGGGTGTTGAGAGGATGGAAATGAGGTAGGGAACCTAAAAGGGTTTGGCAAAGATTTCTACCCGACTCCCTAGTCAAAACGTACAAACATTTGTATCTAAATTCTATCATTGAACCTTCCTTTTTTTATTCTTATTTTTTTAAAAGACCAGCTATAATAGGATTAGCTGAACAAGTTATAACTTTCAAAAACAGATTTTTTTTTTTTTGGCTTTTTAGGACTACACCTGCGGCATATGGAGGTTCCCAGGCTAGGGGTAGAATCGGAGCTGTAGCCGATGGCCTATACCACAGCCATAGCAATGCAAGATCCTCCAGCAGCTCCCAGCATGCTGCCAGCAGAGCAGGCACCCAGACAATGCTTCCCACAGTGAGTGACTTTATTTCCTCTAGTCAAGAGTTCCCTGATTACAAACTCTTGAGTCCCTTTAGAAACTCCTGATTGGGCCCCAGATACAGGGAGCAAAGTGCCTGAGAGGGTGGGGAGGCCTCTGGCTCACCAAGTCAAGTTCCTGAAATGCTACCAGATGTGAACGACAAAATAGTTCAGGGTACAGAGTAGTGAATTTTTTGAGATTCCTGCTTACAGTTTGCCAAACTGTTCTCTTCTACATCTTCATCATCCCTGCAAACTAAGCTGCAAGGCAGAGTCCCTACTCTTCCCATTTTCCAGAGCAGATGACTGAGGCTCGAAGCCAGACAGTGTTTTTTAAAATGCAGTGTGTGTATAATTACCAGGGATGTGATCAAAACACAGATTTGGATTCAGGTGATGGGTGGGGGTGTCCAAGGTTCTTTTTTTTTTTTTGCTTTTTAGGGGCATACCTGCAGCATATGGAAGTTTCTAGATGAGGGGTTAAATCAGAGCTGCAGCTGCTGGCCTACACCACAGTCACAGCAACAAGGGATCCAAGCCACATCTGTGACCTACACCACAGCTCATGGCAATGATGGATCCTTAATCCATTGAGCAAAGCCAGGGATTGAACCTGCTTCTTCATGGATACTAGTCAGATTTGTTTCCTCTGTGCCACAGTGGAAACTCTGAAGAGTCTTTTGTTTTTAACAGATGATGTCAACGCTGATGGCTGGAGGATATTACTTGAGTAGGGAGGGTCCAGGGAGCTCTGCCAAGTCAAAAATGTCCTAAGGGCCAAAGCTGGTTGTCTGTGTCTGCTGTTCCCACCTAGACACCTGCAATTCAACCACTTACTTTGCAAGATACTGGAGAGCTGAAGGCTTCAGCTGGAGGGAGAGAAGGCATGGTTCAGGGGAGGGGCTGCTCTCACCAGGCCCCCCTCCTCGAGGTTTAATGAGGAGAGAGGGATGGCGGGGGACTGTCTCCGGGGTAGTGAAGCACCACAGCCTGGCAGCCATCAGTGGGTCTGTTGGAAAAATTAATTTTTTAATTAAAAACGTCTTTTTCTCCCCCTCATCTTTCCCCTTTGCTTTAATGTCTCAGTCTGGAGTAATTATGAGTCGCTCTGGGGAGACTGAACCTTAGAAAAATGGTTGGTGTGACTGGCGAAGAATTTATCTGATTAACTTGGGCCCAGACTTTGAAAAAAAAGGGAAAGAGAAGTAAAAAGAAAAAGGGACGAGAGAAAACACCAGCTCCCCATTCTCCTTCTGGCAAAAAACTTCACCACAGCAGTGTCTGGGAGGCCAGGTGGGTGCTGGTCCGCTCCTTCAGGGCAGCCCTATACAGTGCGTGGGGAGGACCAGAGCGTATTTGCCTTCCTTTCCTGGAGCCCCAGAACCCCTGCCCCAGCCTGACCCCCTCTGTCCTTCAGGTTTCCCCCCGGCGGCCAGAAAATGCCACTCTGACTAGCTCAATAAGGGAAGTAGTCTCTTAGGTTGGGTTCCTGAGAAGCAGAGCAGGAAAAGGAGCTCTGTGTGCTAGAGTTTTATTAAATGAGTGCTTTCAAGTGGTGCCCAGTAGAACTGGGCTAGGATGGGGAGGAAGCTGGGCAAGGATGAGGGTTCAGCTGAAGTCAGGGCTTAGCTGAGCCCAGGGAAGCTCTGAAACTTAAATGGCATCAGAGTTATCAGGGCGCAAGGGGCCTGGGGTGGGTAGGGGAGGAGTGCTTTTATTCCTAGTTCTGTCAGCCTTTTTTTTTTTTTTTTTTTTTTTTTTTAATCTGCTTTTTAGCCACACTCATAGCATATGGAAATTCCCAGGGGTAGGAGCTGAATTGGAGATACAGCTGCCAGCCTACACCACAGCCACAGCAACGTGGGATCCAAGCCACATCTGCAATCTACACCACAACTCATGGCAATGCCGGATCCTTAATTCACTGAGCGAGGCCAGGGATTGAACTTGTGTCCTCATGGATACTAGTCGGGTTTGTTACCACTGAGCCACGGTGGGAACTCCTGAATCTGTCAGCCTTTGGCTATGGGTTGTAAACCTTCAGGCAAGGAAGATCAGTCTTCCTTGGCTGAGGGCAAGGCTCTAGAGAAGGGCAGCTTTGAGTTGTTAAGGGCCAACACTTACAGCAGCTGGGGGGCAGTGCACTAGTGAAAGGGGTCTGGGTGAGGCACCGCCAGCACCTACTCCTGGGGGTGGGGGAATGGCGGGTTGGAGAAAAATGGATGGATTCATGCCGATTTAGGAAGTAGAGTTGGTAGGACTCAGTGGCTGAATGAGGGAATGATGGAGAGTGAGGGGACAAAGGCGCTTCCGGGCTACTGGTTTGGGTAACCAGGTAGCTGGGAGTACCAGGTTCTAAGATGGGCCCCCAGAGAGAGGACATACCTGGTGGGGCAGGAGGGTGATTTGTTATCTGGACATGGTAGGCACTCAGGTGGAGGTGTTGAGCAGGCAGCTGGGTGTGCCGGCTTGAAGAGGAGAGGTGGGTGCCACCTACGTGGAGGTGGGAGCAGGTGGGAGGGCTGGTGAAGGTGGACAGTGGGGAGAGAAGAGGCAAAGCAGAGCCTTGGGAGTCCCTACAGTTGGGGCTGGCAGGGGACAGGGAGCCCAGAGGCAGCTGAGAAGGTGCAGCCAGAAAGGCAGGAGGAAAATCAGAATGAGTAGTGACCCTGATGTCACCTCTCCCATCTTCTGTCTCAATTATTACCTGTCCCATCTGCAAGAGCATCTTTGTGGAAGGAGACAGCCATGAGGAGACTTGATAGACTGTGATCCCCTTGAGGGTGGGAACTATGCTTGTCTGGATTAGTACGTGGTCCTAGAACCTATCAGACTCCCAGGCACATAGTAGGTACTTTGCTGAAAAATATACTAGCCAACATCCATATGGCACCTGCCATACATCAGGAATGGTTTGAAACTCATTTACCTCTGAGAGAGGTACTATTTATTCCTCATTGTACAGATGAAGACTCAGAAGCACAGAGAGGTTAAGTAGCTCACCAAAGTCACACAGGTAGTAAGTGCCAGAGCTGGACCATGACTCCCCAGGGTCCATGCTCCTGTGCGAAATGAGTGAGATCTGAGGTCAGCCTGTTTGGGACCAGGGCACGTGACTGTTTCATGCAGCACATGTACATACAGTCACATGCAGCCACAGTTGCATGCAGCGCAAAGACAGCTCTCGTCTGCTGCAGGAAAGGATAGCCCACAGCCTTGGGGAGGGAACCCTTATAGTGCAGCCCTCTCTTCACATTGGACTGGCTAAAGCTACTTCAGACAAGCTACTGCCACCTTCATGGCCCCTGAGGACAGAATGTTACTGGGGACTGGGCTAATAAAGGGCAGGTGGAAAGCCCTGGTATCACGCAAGACACTGGCCAATCCAGCTCTGCCATGACACAGTGTGGCTTGGCAAGTCCCTGAGACTCTTTGCGCTTCAGTTTCCTCATATGCAAAATGGGACTAATTCTACTCCTTTCCCAAGATTTTTGTCAGAATCAGAAGTGCTACATGGTGTCTGGCACATATAATGTGTCACCATTATATGGCACAGCCCTTAGGCCCCCGTTACTGTCAGGGGACAGACATGTAAAAAGACCACAGGAGTCCAGTGTGACCAGCGCTATCATAGATGGCCCAAAGGAAGCCATGGGAACGTAAAGATGGACAGAGGGGCATCTGAGAAGGCTTCCTAGGTAAGGTGATCCCTGAGTTGGGGGGGGTTTGCCTGGCAGATATGGAAGATAAGGCATTCTGGGGGCACATGCAAAGGGCAGGAGGTGCACAATAGCTGGACCTCAGGAAGGACCTATGGGCTTGTGCGGGTGAGAGGGAAGAGGGAAGATCGCTGGACAGACCAGGAGTCAGAAAGCTTGGGTCCCAGACCCAGTCCTGCTTCTAAGTACCTGTGTGAGGAAGGACAAATCCCCCATGACCCCACAGCTTTCTCTGGGCCTCAGTTTCCTCATCTGTGTAATGGGAACTGGGATACTTCATTCCCAGAGCCCCTCCAGCTTGGAAACTCTTGGCCTAACTTCCAGGGATTTGCCTGGGGACACAGGTGTTATGACCCTCAGGGGAAATGTTAGTTTTGTTAAATCAGGCTTAACCCCCTGAGTACCAGAAACTTTTGCTTTATTGCCAACGGTTCTGCCTCCATGACCTGGCTGAGAATTGGGCCCGTTTTTCTAGAAACAACAAGGTTGGGATCTGAAACCGGACACCTTCCGCACTGGGAGTCCCCCTCTTTGGCCTGCCTGGCCTGGAAGGGGAAGTCTGAATTGCGGAGGACTTTTGAGCTGTGGACTATCCTTCTTCCTTCCCGTCTGCTCTCAGAGGACAGCCATATGCCACCACATTACTTCGCAAGGACTGACTTCTTGAGGGGAGCTAGCGTCTCCCTTTTATCAGCATCACCAGCCAATCAGCTCACACCGTCCCTTCTGGAACTGACCAATCACTCTGGTGCTGGCTTCTCCGTTGCTAGGTTCTGAGGGCTACAGCCTCACCGCCAAAGGGCTTGGGTTTTAAAAGTACAGTCCTGGGTCTGGAGCTGATCCAGGACGTTGGGTGCTCCAGGAAGATGGATTTAGCATTTCCTGAGCAGTGTCCAGTGGGTTCTGTCCACCATCAATGCTTCAGATCTCAGAGGAAGGAGAGATCACCTGGCTCAGGATAATCCTAGAGGACTTCCTGCAGGAGGTGCTGAAGGAAGAGTTTCAGGCCCAGCTTTGATGTTTTTTTCTCTGAACAGTGGGCCTTTTTTATTCCCCTGCCAGCAGCCTCAGCATTCGCATCTTGGCAGCGTTGGGACACCTCCCTGCCCCGCTGCCAGCTCTGGCACTGTCCCTGTCCCTGAGCTCCACTTTGCCCTAGGACCCTTTTCCTTTCTCACACACACATATCCCGGGCTCATTACTCCCAGGCCTGAGTCATAGTCCAGACACTCCTTTCTGGCGGTAGCCCAAGAAATGATACAGGGGGATTCAGAGAGAAGGGGAGAGTGTCCTAGGTGGGGAGCACAGTGGAAGCAAAGTCTTTGGAGGCATGTGTGAGAACGTTTGCATATATATCTGCCCATATACATGAATGTATGCATGTACAGGTGTGTCCATGCACACGTCTTGGGCACATATGTACATGTGTGTACAAAGCTGAGAAAGGACATTTGTGCCTCCTTGTCTCAGGCTTGTGGATTTTTCTCACCTTCCTGAGGTCTCCACATGAGAAGCCTGACTTCTTGCTCCCAGTGGCCTCTGAACTCTGTCCCCACCCAGTTCCTACCATATCCAGTGTAGCAACTTCTTGATGAAAAATACTCATGAGACTCGTGCATGGTGGAACCAACATCACCTGCAAATGGAGGACATCCAATCCAATCCTTCATTCCTTCCCATTACCAGGGCCACTGGCAGCCCTCTCACCACCCAGTTTTACCTCTTCAGAGCCCTGTGGCTGGCACCTGGATCAAAAGAGTGCACTGAGGATGGAGGGGTTAATAAGATCTCCTTTGCCCCAGGCTCCTGGGTTTTGCTTTGCAGAGCACCCTGGTGTCCTCATCTGTGCTCAGGCCACTTCCACCTGGCTGTTGCCCAGGTCTCCTTCCATAGACGAGCCTGCCTGTGTTCCCTAAGCTAAAATCAGGGGTCAGCTCACGGATCTTGGGCAGCAGGAGGAGACCTGGGCTGTGGTCAGAGCCTGGCCTCACCAAGGCCTCTGTCTCCTCTGAGCCGCGGTTTCTGCAGCTGTAAAAAGGCGGCCATGATCCCTAAGATTTTGATGAGGCGGGTGGGCAGGGACTCAGTGAACACTGAACTGCTGGGCCATGTTGTGCTGTCTCCACTGGGACCTCGGTCAACGGGAGCGTCTAAGAGCATGCACCAGAGATGGCAAAGGTTGGGCTCATAGGGTACTTAAAAAATTGAATTAGTTGCCAGCATTTTAAAAATAGGCGGTTTCCGAGGGAAGTCTGGCTTTTGGCTTTTGAAAAAAATCAGCAGGCCCATACGGAGTCGTTGGGGCTTTTAGGCAGAGCCTGAGCTCCCCTGGCCCTTCCTCAGCCAGTTTCTGATGACCGGCTGGACCCCTGGGGTTGTGACCCCGGACCTTTTCAGCAAATGGTGGCATTTCAGAAGGAATCTTCCTCAGTGGCCCAGAGAAGTGAGTGGCTTTTATTCAGGTGTGGGAGGAAGGCACATCTGCCTCCTGGATCTCAATGCACCCCCCCACCTCTACTGCCCACCCATCAGCCCCAACAGTGCTCTGGGTGCTCTGGATGCCTGACTGCCTGGCAGGTGGGGAGCAAGGGAGGACTTGAACCTTGGATGTGATGGCTTTTCCTCCTCCATTACCATGACCATTGCCCACATGAGGTGTCCTTTCAAGACCCAGAGAACCAACCAAGACTCAGGGATCCAGGGAACCTGGGTCAGATTCTCCCAGGGCAGGTATACACCAGGCTAGACATTCCTTTCCCCTCTGATTCCTCAATGAAATTCACCTGTTCTCAGGCAAAACTTGTGCTGTGGCCAGCTCTGTGGGATCAATGATTTGGGGCAGGGCTGGGAGAGCCACTGTCATAAGACTGGAAAAGGGGCAAGCTTGTGTTTCCAATCCACCCCTCCTCAGCTGTATGACCTTGGAAAAATAACAACCTCTTTAAGCCTCACTTTTCTCACTTGTAAAACACCTACTTCCATGGGTTGTCACAGGATCAAGTGGCATCAAGTGTAAGAGAATTGCCTGGCACAGGTCAGGCACACTGTAGTCACTTAATAAGTGTTTGTTTAAAGGCAGAGTTGAGGGTTCTCAGGCCCACCAGTGGAGCCTGCATAGTTGCTTTGCAATGGAGACTGAGTAACAGGGTCCTGGCTGGCTGGGGCTGAATGTGATGACAAGGATAAGGGGCCTCTGCCTTGAGGCCTTGCCCCTTCCAAGTTCGGGGAATGGGGAGAATGTGGGAGTGGGGAGCAAAGGGTAGAGGCACAGTTCTTTTTCTCTTTCTTCCTTCCCCACCCTTGTAGTGGTGACACAGCTCCCTCCCTGGGAGTTGGGCCCCTTCCTTAAATGGGGAGGACCCCTGCCTTCTTCAATCCCTAGAATATAGCTTCCTGGTTTCCCATGGAGATGGGGAGCCCAGGAGCCATAAGAAGCAGGCTATGGAGGGAGAAGATGGGCCCACAAACTCTTGGTCCTGGAGTTACTTCATGGGGTTTCCCAATCAGGATTTAGGAATGGAAGGTGGGGGATTGAGGGAGACCCTCTCAGACCTGTACTCAGTTTTAACTTAAAAGCACAGGAGGGATGAGGATATTCCAGGTCCTCCCAAGGGGGAGCTTTGGGACAGAACGGATCTGAGCAGCCTTTGAAAGAAAGGCCCTCCTTCTTCCCCTTAAGTCTGCCATCTGGCCATCTTTTGTACTCAGCAATGGAGACTGCTGCCTTCTCCCTAGGTGTGCTTTTTGGAGCTACAAACTGGGGGTGCACATATGGGTGTGGTTGCTATCCCAGAAGAGGCGTCTGCTCAGGGAAGATGAGGATGATGGTGGCGATGATGGCGGCCAATGACATTGACTGAGCACTTGGACTAAGTACTTCTGCTGCATTCATCTCATTCCAGGGTTGAGAACAGCCCTTGTCATTGAGGCACATCCTTCACATGAAAATTTAGATAGGAATGGAGCCACCTGTAGGGAGAAGGGAGAGGTGCATCAATTCATGGGCTTCACAAGAAGATGGTCCTTGGTGATTGATGGTGATGAATCTAAAAAATAGCTCCCCACATGTGCTTAGGGTAATAATCCATGTCCAAAAATGCTGATATACCTTCCTGGTTTTTAAGAATATGTTCAGAGAACCAAGTCAGCTTTTTGGTCTCTAGACTCCCTAATTAGAGGCCAGAGAAATTTCAGGACCCTGGAGAGTGCCCCCAAACTCCCCAGAGGTATATGGAATGCAGAGTGGGGCTTGTCAGAATTGGCTCATCCTAGGAAACCATCATATGGGTGGGACCTGGGGCCTAGAGCCCTGCAAACATGACTTTGGACATTCAGCGGGTCAGTGGTCTCATGTTTCCATGCAGCCCAATGGCCTGTAGCTGTGTCTTCTGGAACAGAGGCAAAAGCAGGGGAAACCCAGTTGGCTTCTCAGTGCTGAGTTGGCAAAGACACAGGTGGCTCATTTTTGCATTCTAAAAAGTGTGTGCAAATAGGAGTGCTGTTAAGTCGAATCCTACGTTTAACACCATCCTGGGTGGCACTGAGCTTACGGGCAGTTCCTGGCCATTTTGATAGGCAGCATGGTAGATGGTTATAGTCATGGCCTTTGCAGACTCACTGCCTGAAATTGAATCTTGGCTCTCTCTGTCCAAGGCTGTGCGAACTTGAGGGCATTACTTTACTTCTCCATGCTTCAGTTTCCCCATCTGTGAAATGGGGATGATAAAGCCCTTACCTCAAAGGGTGCTATAGAATGAAACATAATATGTAAAGCACTTACAGCAGTGCTTAGCATGTAGTTAGTGTAGTAAAATGCTATTTTTTAACCCAAAACATTTCTGCCCTAGCTCTCTTGCATGGCCAGGTTATTCCCACGGCACCTTCAGTCTTGCTTCTAGGGTCAGACTGGGAAATGGTAGATATTTTCTGGGCTTCTAAAGTGTTGGGGTGTCTGAGGAAGCATTGATTTGGGAACTGGAGGGCCCCGCTGCCCTGGGCCAGGGGCTCTGGGACCCAGAGGAGGGGTTGGGCCCTGGTACCAGTCTCCTCCCTGATCCTTATTCATATGCCTCTAAGTATGGTCTTGAGAAACCAGAAGGATCCCTGCTCAAATCCTGCCTCCAAGGCAGTGACCTTGGGCAAGTCATGATTAGACTCTTGGAGCATCAACCATGTATGTGCATAATACCCTTGACATTGTTGTTTAGAGGATGAGATAAGAAAAAGTAGAGAAAAGCAAAGCACATATGCTATAAGGACAGTGTATTGGTGGCCATCACACGACTGTTTTCCTTTTTTTTTTTTTTTTTTTTTTTTTTTTGGCTTTTTAGGGCCACACCTGCAGCAAATGGAGGTTCCCAGGCTAGGGGTTGAATCGGAGCTACAACTGCTGGCCTACACCACAGCCACAGCAACTCGGGAATCTACATCACAGATCACATCAACACAGATCCTTAGCTCACTGAATGAGGCCAGGGATCGAACCTGTGTCCTCATGGATGCTAGTCAGATTTGTTTCCTCTGAGCCACGATGGAAATTCCGTGACTGTCTTCCTATGTCTCTGTTTCATTTTGGGTCTCTGCCACTCCCTTCTCTCTCTCTTCCCTTCTTGACTAATGAAAACCAGACATCACTCCATGGCAACTCCACAGCTTGATCCCTGGGCATCCTGCTTGGAAGTGGCCACAGCAGCAGGTGAGAAGGGGTCTTGGGCATGAGTGGTTCCGGCCTCTGGGAGTCCATTTCCTGTGGCTTTACCCCATCTCTATGCTTTGTCTTAGCATTAATGCTCTGGGTTTCTAGACAACTCCTTTGTCCATAGCCCTGGGAAGATCCCTCTCCACCCTAGTGCTGCCCCATTGCAGTGGCAAGTGGTGAAACATTTATCTTATTAGCAGCTCAGATTTGACAAGCGTGAACTGGGTCTGTTCTCAGCCTTAGCACAGGAGTTATGTATAATTAGCATTTAGTTAGCATTTACTTTGTGTCCAGCAGTATAGGAAGCACTTCACCCACCGTTTCTTATTTAATCACCCCAAATCCTCTAGAGGTAGCTATATTATTATTAATTTTATTTTATAAGAGAGGAAACTGAGGCTAGAAGGGATTGGGTCACACTTGGGTCACAGGGAAGGGGGCCTTGGAAAGACAGGGAGGAAGCCTGTGAAGCGCTTAGCACAGTGCCCGGTGTGCAGAAGGTGCTCAATAAAAGCGGACAGCTCCTCCACCTTGGGTTTCCTCCCCAGGACATCTAACGGGGAAGACTCCTCTTCACGCTCTCTCTCCCAGTGTCATCATTGTACCAGCTCTGCTAGTGATCAGAACTCATTAATTTGCCAGTCACAGTGGTAGAATTTCAGGCAGCGTGAGAATTGGGTGTCAGGGGAGGGGAACACAGAGAATGGTCGCTGGTTCTAGTCATGGCCAAGGCGCCTTCTCGCCTGCTGCTGTGGCCACTTCCAGGCAGGATGCCCAGGGGTCAGGCTGTGGAGCTGTCATGGAGTGATGTCTGGTTTTCATAAGCTTCTCAGCACTGGGTTATCTATTCTGCCTGTGAACTTGAAGACAGCCCCAGCCCCTCGGGCCTCCCTTGCTGTGTCTCTGGGTTTGAGGTATGAGGGGAAGTGGGCTGGCCTTTGGGGCCTTTGGGTTCCATTCTCCCACTGTCACACGGCTTGACCTTGTCAGTGACCTCCTTGAGATGCCCCCCTGGGCCGCAGAGGAGACCTGACTTCTCAAAGAGGCTCTGCTGTGGGCAACTGGCCATTGGGCCCAGGGTGGGTCTTTGTCCCTTTTTGGGTTTCAGTGTCCTCATCTGTAAAATGGGAGTGGAGGATTGGCTGCTCTCTGAATGGAGGTTGCCTGGGCAATTACTTAGCACCTGTGAACCGATATGCACCCAGAATCTCCCTTGCCTCTCACACTGGTCTGTCACCATGCCCAAGAGTCTATTCTTGCACCCTGACTTTGGTTTTTTGTTTTGTTTTGTTTTGTTTTTGCTTTTTAGGGCCTCATCTCAGGCATATGGAGCTTCCCAGGCTAGGGGTCTAATCAGAGCTACAGCTGCTGGCTTATACCACAGCCACAGCAACACGGGATCCAAGCCACGTCCAAGACCCACACCACAGCTCACGGCAATGCCAGATCCTTAACCCACCAAGCAAGGCCAGGGATCGAACCCACAGCCTCATGGTTCCCAGTCGGATTCGTTTCTGCTGCTCCACCATGGGAGCTCCACACCCTGATTGTGGAACAAAGTTGCCTGACTGGCGTCCTCCCAGGAAGGAGCACATCTCAAGCCCCTCCCACTTTGCACATGGGACTAACCAGACAGCTTTCTCCCGGGCAGAGGAGGCAGAGGACCCTGGAGGAAGGCTTTCCTCCCTGCTTTGCAGAAGGCTGGTCTGCCATGCGAGGGACTAGCTTGCCTGACAGAAGGGCAGGGAGCCATTGGGCACACCAAACTGCAGCAGTGGCAGCCATGGCGAAGGCCAGCAGCTCGCAGTGAGCATGCAGTGTCAAATGGGGTGCATTACTCTCCGTGCAAATTAAAAATTAAAATTAATCAAACACTCAAATTGATTTCCTTTCCTTCTGTTTGCTCTGTTGTGCCAGTCAGATCTTGCCCACCCAGCCCAGAATATCCCAGCTTCATGCCAGGGCTGGGCTGCGAAGGTCTCTGCTACTGGCCTGGAGGAACTGCAAACATCTCTGTCCAGCCTTGGGAAATCGAGTAAGGACATTCCTAACCTGAGACCCAGTGCTGGGCTTGGAAAGGGAGCAGGTGGGAAAAGAACATAGCTCTGGTCCAAAGGGAACACCTGTGCTGGGGTGGGAGGCAGAACCCTAAGGAATATGCCTAGGGCCATCATAACCTGACATTATAAGCCTGGGCAAGTCCTGTCCCTTCTGAGATCTCAGTTTCCCCATGGGAGGGGGAGAGGCAGATGGGTAAGTCCCTCCTGGTTCTAGTGCTGGCCTATGGGCTAGACAGGTCTATGCTGGGGTCTGACTCCACCCCCATCCCCCCAGCCAGCCCATGACCTGCCACTCATCAGCTGTGCAACCATGGACAAGTCACTTAACATCTCTGAGCCTCAATTTCCTTATCGGTAAAATGCGGATGATAATACCAGCATGTGGAGGAAGATGAGCATGCAAGAGCTTTATTGGGATCAATACCCATGGCAGAGAGGCAGTGAGGGAAGCAGGATGGGGCAGGGGAGCCGCTGGGCTGTGTTGCATTTGAAGTGCAGAGCCTTGGGGATCTTTGGATCTGAGATCTCTCTGCAAGGTTGTCCTGAGTAGGGGCAAGAGGGTTGAGACTTTATCCCCTGTTTTGACCAGTTGTTGGATGCAGCTGCCTGTGGAAGGACATGGCTCTGGGTAGGGAGCCTCTCTTCAGCTGAGGGGCAGATACTCAGCCGTGTCAGCAGGTCTCAACACTCTCAGCAGCTGTGAGGAGTGCTTCAGCCTGAAGGGGGCCTGGGCACGCACCGAGGTGCCACCTACACCCGGCAGAGGATCACAGGAAGTTTCCTTGGAACAGTCAGGGCACCTGGTGGGGGTTGGCTCACAGTATAAACTCTGTCACAAGGCCTTGGAGGCCCCTCCTTTCCTCATCTCCACACCCAGACCCTCGCCAGATCCCGCTTCTTGAATTCTTCAGTATCTTCCCTCTATCCCAGCCCATCTCCTTGCCCGGAGGACCCCAATAGCCTCCTCTCCAGGCTCTGACCTCCAGTTTTACCCCCTCCATCTACCCTCCCCAAAGGAGCTGGAGGGAGTGTCCACAAATTCAGATCTGATCATCTTCAAACCCTTCAAAGTCCAATTATCCGTGGACTGTGGTGACCTGGCCCTGATCCCTTGCTCTGCCCTGGCCCCTAGTGCACCCTCCTTGCTATCCTGCCCCTCCTTGCTATCCTGCCCCTCCTTCAGAGTGTGGGTGCTTGCTATTCTTCTGTCATGCAGTCCTTCCTTTCTGGCTTCCTCCTTTCATTCGAACGCCATCCAAGTGGCTAGCACATACTCCTTAAATCCCTGCAGTAGCCAGACCCAGACTGGTGGTGAGTGGTGGGTGCTGAGAACTCGGAAGTGACTCTTTGCTTGCACTTCCCCCTCCCTTGGCCCCTCCTCCTGCCCAGTGAATTCCTGTGCATCCTTCAAGAGCAGCCAATGCAGCCTTTTGGGGAGAGCCGGCTCCAGTTGAGGCCAGCCCAGGGGAGTGTGGGAGGCCCCTCCTCCTCTCTGAGGCTCAGGGCCAGGCTCCAAGGGCTCCTAATTCTTAGGTATGGGATCCTGCCAGCCACCCCACACATGCCCACTCTAGAACTTGGAACCCCAGCCTTCCTCTGTGACTGTGGCTGTCCACATGCCTGTTCTACCCATAGCCTGTGAACTCCCTGAGGACAGGGCCCCACAGGAGCTGGCACAGAGCACACCTGTGTGAAAGGGAGCTGAAGTGTAGGTCCATCCCCTGAGCCGTGCATACTCCCAGATCCCCAAACTCCCCCTGCCACACTGGCCTTCCAAACTGCAATTCCAACCCCACTTCTCAGTAATAGGCAGGGTCACCTCTCTGTCCAGATCCCAGTAACCACCACTCCTGATGCCCTTGGCACCAATTTTCCTGACTCCCTTGTCACGTGACGGAGTTGGACTGCAGGTCCCCAATGGCCATACTGGCCATAACCCTGCGCCTCAATTTCTTTATCTGTAAAATGAGGAAAATCCTTGTTACGATTTCCCTGGGCTGTAGTGAGCCTTTGCTGAAAACCCGTATGGGATAGACTTGCGGACAGCAAAGCACTTCCCCACTTACAGGCACGTGCGATTATTGTAGGAAAAGCCGACGTGACAGAAGGGTGGATTGACCTGAGCCCTCTCAACGAGCTGGGGTGGGCCCTGCTGCCCTGGGGCCAGTTCCTGAAGGGCCACACCAGCATCTTCAGGATGGACCCTTACAAGATGTGGCAGGCTCAGGAGCAGCAATGATAACCCAGAGAAGAGAGCCTCCCACATGGCAGAGTGCCCTGCTAACCAGCAAGGGAGCACGTTCTGCAGCGGCCCCTCCAGCTGTTGTCTGGACCCACAAGAGAGCACTGGGAGAGGGGTGGCACACCACAGAGTCCCCTTCCCTGGACTCCCCTCAGTAGCCTGGGATGCAGCAAAGCAGGAGGGCTTGTCATGGTGACTGGGGCCAGCCTCTTCTCTCTGGAGCCTCAGTTTCCCATCAGTAAGTGGGACGCACAAACCCATTTCTGTCCAGTGGCCCCCATTAGGGTGATAGTCTTATTGGGAAGATGTGCTGTGTCCCTGGGGAAGGGCAGGTGGCTATGATGTTCCAGGGGAGGTTTTAAAAAGTCATCCGGTATGTCTCTTTCCCCCAGCGGTGTTGACTCCAGGAGGATGCTTGACAAGGGAGCAGTGCCTCTGATAGAGTGGATGGAAGTTATATCAAGAATTTGATTTCTTCATCCTCTCTCCTGACCAGGGAGATAGGAGCAATAAAGAATTACACTCTTTTTCAGATGGGAAAACTAAAGGTCTGAGGATCCCATTCAGCTCTTACAGGCCAAGAGGGACTCGCAGAAGTCTGATGGGGGAGAAGGGGGTGAGGGTGCCAGTCAGACTGGGGGTGGGAAGAGGAGGGAACCTCCTTGGAATACTTCATTTGGGAAGGGCTGGGGTGGGTAGGCTCAGGAGGGGAGGTGGGATGGGAAGGCAGCAGGCCAGCAGGCCTCAAGCAAGCACCCTCATCCCCACCCCCACATGCCCCTCTGCAGGAACCTAGGCCCCGGAATCTGGCTCAGGTGGGGTCATTTTGACTATTGCATCTTCTTTACTTCTTTGTCACAGGCTATGGCCCAGGGTCAACCAGACATGGCGGAGGGAATCAGTCTAATTGTTGTTTTACAGTTACGGGGGACAGAGCGGGCGTGGGGGGGGGGAGCTGCACAGTCATTCAGGGGGAGTCTGAGTGAAGGCAGAGCAAAGATCTCCCCGCCACTGCCAACCGTGCTGCCTGCTCAGCTGCCACGTCTGAGCCCCCATCATGTCCCACCTTGTGTTAGGCCCAGGGCATCAGAAGAGGATAGAAGTGGTCCTTGGCTGGAGGGTGCTGAGTGGCCGGCTGCGGAGCTGTTGGAGGAACAGTGGGGGCACTGCCCTTTGCTTCACCCCTCCAGGGCCAGCCCAGAGCCATGAGGCTAAACCCTCAACTCCTTATAGGGCCCACTAACACTTGCTATCCTGGACCCATGCAGCCACATCTCAAATTCCCTTTCCTTTCGCTCTGGCCACATGGGCTTTCTCTCACCAAAGGTTTTTTTTTTTTTTTTTTTTTTTGCCATTTCTTGGGCTGCTCCCACGGCATATGGAGATTCCCAGGCTAGGGGTCTAATCAGAGCCAGAGTCACAGCAACGCGGGATCCGAGCCACGTCTTCGACCTACACCGCAGCTCATGGCAACACCAGATCCTTAACCCACTGAGTAAGGGCAGGGGTTGAACCCGCAACCTCATGGTTCCTAGTCGAATTCGCTAACCACTGCGCCACGACGGGAAGGCCTCACCAAAGGCTTTTGCATGTACCATTCCCTCCCCCCAGAGCTCCTTACTTCTCCTAGTTAATATCTACCCTTCTGGTGCCAGGTCTAATGTCACATCCTGCAGGAAGCTTTCCCTGGCTCCCCAAACCAGACAGGGCCTCAACCTAACAGCCCCTTAGATCTTTATGGTACCTGTGCTAGTTGTAATTTTACATTTTTTACAGTGTAAAGAGTTCTGTCTCTTTGAGTTCTGTCTGTTTCTTTCTCGAGACTCTAAGTTCTCTGATGTGTATTCCCACACCTGGCACAGTGCCTGGTATGGAGCAGGCCCTCAACAAATGTTCATGAAGAGAATAAAGAACAATGGCTCTCAGTTCAAATCCTGGCACCACAGGCTGAACCTTGGTTTTCTCTTCTCTGAAATCGGAGTAACATCAAGATTAGTGTAAGGGTGAACCATCATATAAAAACTCCTGACACACAGTAGGTTAAGAATAAAGAGGAGGAGGGAAGTGGAGTTCCCATCATGGTTCAGTGGTTAACGAATCTGACTAGGAACCATAAGGTTGCTGGTTCGATCCCTGGTCTTGCTCAGTGGGTTAAGGATCTGGCGTTGCCGTGAGTTGTGGTGCAGGTCGCAGACGTGGCTTGGATCCTGCGTTGCTGTGGCTGTGATGTAGGCTGGAGGCTACAGCTCCGATTCGACCCCTAGCTCCCTATGCCGTGGGAACAGCCCTAGAAAAGGCAAAAAGATAAAAAAAAAAAAAAAAAAAAGAGAAGGATGGAGATTGGAGTGCGCAGGGGGTACCCAAGGAGAGCTGTTTAGGGATGGAGGGACTTGAGAGGTGGGGGGTTGTGTGGAAGCCAAGAGGAAGCGGGACAGGTGGGAAAAGGCTGGGAGGTGGGGAGACAGGATAAGTGGGGCCTTTCTCTGAACCTTTAATGACCCTATTTATTTTTCAGCCTGAACCAGGAAGCCATGGGTTGGTTGGCTGAGAAGGCAGGCAGGAAATGCCCCCTGCCTCCTGGGACTCCATGTGGGCCACTTAGCCCTGGGCTGGACCTGGCTTGGTGACTGGATTGGGACGCTGCCAAAGCCTCTCCCACTGGCCTGTAGACCTGGCAGAAAACAGCAGAGGAGGCCTGAGCTGGCATCAGCAGGGGCACTGATCTCAGCCTTTGTGGCAGGAAGAAGCCAGTTTCTGGCTTCTCATGAAGGAGCTACTTCCTGGAGCTGCCCACGTCGTCCTGGCCCCTGGCCTCTGGGTCCCAGCCTTTGGCTGCTGCTGCTCTGAGAGTGGAAAATGATTCCTCCAAGTAGGCTTATTCATATTCAGGCTTTGTCTCTTTGCAAAGCCTGCCAGGAGGCACAGGTGGTAACACCTCCTGGCCACTAGCACAAGGGCAGGACTATAAGGGGTCTTCTGTATCTGCTTTCCTTTGTGCAGGATTCTTAGATAGAGGGACATGGCCTGGATATGCTGAG
Source organism: Sus scrofa (assembly GCF_054392235.1). Taxonomy (NCBI): domain Eukaryota; kingdom Metazoa; phylum Chordata; class Mammalia; order Artiodactyla; family Suidae; genus Sus; species Sus scrofa. Next base: position 66,481,513 of record NC_139389.1, on the reverse strand, counting down.
GGAAAATAAATGACCTAGACTTATGTTCATGGCCCCCGTGAGGCACATCAGCTTGTCCTCATACTTAAGGAGGAAGCTGAGGCTCAGAGAAGGTGTGCCATCTAGATGAGGTTGCACAGCAAAGCTGGGGGCATAATCCCAAGCACAAACACAAAAACTGTGTGGCTCCCAGAATAGGAATAGGATGGGGATGTAGGCTGCTTCTCTGCTTGGATGTCGGAGACCCTGGGGAAAGGCTGTTTGTCTCTGTTTGTCTTCCCTAGGGCCCACCTGGAAGCCCTGGGAAGACTCCTCAGGAGGTGTGTTGAGCCAGAGCAGGCAACAGCAGTGAGCTCATTTCCCTTGAGGGCCCCAGGAAGTCTGATAGGAAGACAGAAGGAAAATGGCCAGGGAAGGAGGGAAAAGGGAGATGGTAAAGGCCTTTGGGATGGCCAGTGGAGAAGGAAAAGGAATTTGCTGAAAGCCTCCTCTGTGTTGGGTCATTCCTGTGTGTTATTCTCATGAATTCTTCACCAGCCTTCTTTGTGGCTGAGTATTTTTACTCCCATTGTACAGAAGAGGGCACTGAGGCTGGAACTGACATTGTATATGCCTGACAACAAAGTCTGGGGTCTTTGCAGGGCAACTTGGTGGGTGGGTGCCAAAGTCTGACCCTTCCTGGACTCAGCACAAACACAGTGAGGCCTGGCCTTATCCCACTTCCAGCTCTGGGCAGCAGGGGGAGGCTCTGCTGCGTCTGGCTGCTGAGATTGGGAGCAGAGGTTGGGATGGGGGTGTTTACCAGGAGGGGAGAGGCCTCTTTCAAAAGCTCCTGGATTTGGGGAGCCCTTAGTGATGCCTCTGTGATGGCTGAAGGATGGGGAGGGCTTCTGCCTAGATTAGCTTAGTGGCATCCACCCTGCTGCCCCAGAACAAAGTTGAAACTCCTCAATTCAAGGCTTTTATAAGCTTTTCTTCCCCAAACACAGGCATCTTTCCTTGTTTCCCACTTCCAGGTCTTTGCACATCCTCTTCTTTTGGCGTGGGATGCCCTTTCTGCCCAGCCAACTCCTACTCATCCTTCAAATTCCTAGCTTCAATATCAATTCTTCCATCCCCCAAAGTTCCATCATACCTCCAGCTTTCTCATTTTGGAGGGATCTACCACCAAATCAGAGCCCCAGGGATGATAGAAGCCAATGTCCTTCCAAGGAAGGGTAAACTGAGGCTCAGAGAGAGGCAGGCATTTGCCCAAGGTCACACAGCAACATTGGGAAGCCACCCTGTGAGCCCCATCCTCTCAGCAGGACAGGTGTCCTCACACTGGGCTCAGATCCCCAGCTGCTTCTCTGATCCCTCTTCCCCGCACCCTGCAGCGCCGGGAGTCCAGCCTGCTCTGCCCTACACCCCAGCCTGCCTCTAGGCTAAGCTGCCAACAGCACTGAGCGCCCCTTAGATGGCGTGGTCCGGGCAGCTCCCTACTGCCCTTCTCCTTGACTCACCTCCAGCCCCGGAGGGCCTGGCTCAAAGGCGGAAGACAGGGCGCCGCCCGCCCGGCCCCAGCAGCACCACCGCTCTGGACTGTCCTGGCGCACGAGGCCGCCCTCCCCGGCGCCCCCGGGTGGGGCAGGTCGAGTCCGGTGCGCTATCCCTTTAAGCCCGGGCGAGATGGGAGCTGTCAGTGACAGCCGAGGCTAGCGCGGGACGTCGCCGCCCGCCAGGCCGGAGTGAGGAGCCGCGGAGCGAGCCGAGAGCTGAGGGGCCAGCGGGGCCCGGGAGCGGCGGGTTCCCTCACCGCCCACTGTGTGCCCGAACCCTAGGCCGGGCGAGTGGCGGGCGGCACCCCATATAGCGCGGAGAATGTGAGGGCAGTGCAGGGCGGTGGGGAGGAGGAGGCGCGGGAGAGGGCGTCGGCAAGATAGACGGAGAGGCAGCAGGAGAGACAGAGGACAGGGATCTCGGCGGGTGCAGGTGGGAGAAAGGAGAGGAGGTAAAAGGCAAGGCAGTGGCAGAAAAGGGGAGAGAAAGGAGCAGAGAGCACGCGGCTGCGGGCGGCAGCGCAGGCGACAGGAGGACGGAGCCGGTGCCTCTGGGTGGGAGCGCCGGAAGCCGGAGTTGGGCGCCCCGGCCGGGGATCTGGTTGAGAGCACCGCCGCGGCCCGGCGGGGCAGGGTTTAGAAGAAGGGACACCCGAGGGGGCCCCTCTGGGAGCAGCGAGGGACCTCAGGCGGGGCCAGCCTGGTAGGGGACGCAGTGCCACTCCACAGGCCCTGCGGGCTGCGCTCCGGGGATCTGGCGGGCCGGGGCCAGGGGGCCATTGTGAGCGCCCCAGGAGGGTGAGTCGGGAGTGCGGAGCCGGGTGCGCGGCGGCAGGTGTGTGTGTGTGTGCGCGCCCGGGTGTCGCGTGTGTGCGCGAGTGTGAGCGCCCAGGCGGGTGGGAGCGCGCGTTAGGGATTCTGCTGGCATCGCAGCGTGGAGAGCAGGAGGCAGGAGCAGGGCACGCAGGGGAGCGCGGGGGCCCTCCCGTGCACACGCACACGCTGGGCGCGAGCCCGCCCGCCTGCGCGCGCACACACACACACACACACGCCCTCCCCGCCTCGCTCGTCACCGCGGCCACCATCTCGGAGCCGAGCCCTGCGGAGCTGGAATCCGAGCCGGAGCGGGAACCGGAGCGGAGCCGAGCCCGGGAATGCGGCCTCGGAGCGGAGCCGCGCGCGGAGTGCGCGCCTGGGACGGTGAGTGTGGTTGGGCCAGGATGCTGTGGCGGGGTAGGGGCCGCGGGGGCGCAGGCCCGGGAACTGGGGTGTCTGCCCGCCGGCAGCGCCGCGTGCGCGGCCTCTGATTGGGCGGGAGCCTTGGGGGCAGTGGGTTGGGGGTGGGGTGTTGGGTGCGCGCCCGTGGGGGGTGTGCACGCGCGGAGCTGGAGGGGGGCGCGCTTGGCACCCAGGTTTGTGACCGCGCTCCCGCCCGCTGCGCGGCCCCGCCTAACCCTCGCCTGCAGCCGGAGCCCCGGCGACTTGGAGCAACTTTGCTTTTGTGGGGAGAGGATGGAGGCGAGGCGCTTTAATGGTGGAATTCCAGCCTTTCTTTCTCGACGAGAGAACGCGAGCGAGGAATGGGGCGGGGATGCGGCTGTACCGCTAGGCGGGAGGAGAGGTGCATCTTCACCGCCCCGTCAGCACAATTGCTGGCTCCCTGGGATACCCGTCCAGCCCCACAGAGCCGCTTAGCCACTCCGGGTGCCCAACTCCTGTGACCCCGCCACGGTCAGACGGGACCGCGCGGCTACAGCTTCCAGGTCCCGGAGCCACGAGGTCGTCTTTGCAGCCAGGCTGAGGACACGGGGCTTGAGGTGGGGGGGAGTTGGGAAACGTGCGGGTGTATGTGTCCCTACGCCCTTTGCTTCGTGGGACAGGCGGCTGGAAGAAGGGAACTGCCAGAAAAGTGCATTCCATCAGTCTTTACCCCCGGGAAGCTCCGAAGAGGCTAGGGCTTGGAAGGGGGAGCTTCTAAGCCCCCAGCCTGATGCCACTCCCACAGCCCCATCCCTGCTTTGCTTGGAGCCATGCTTCTGCGTGCCTCACTCTGGGCCCTGCTATACCCCAGCCCCACCTTCTGGACTCTTTTCCTGTGTTCCTGTCCACTGTTGACTGCTTCTGGGAACTTCCTAGCCACCCCCACGCCACCCCCCCACCCGTTCCCGCCCTCCACTCCCAAATGCCAGCCCTGCCCCTTCAGTAGAAGATAAGATGGGGAGAAGGGGTTTAGGACAGTGCCCCTGAGAGGGAGCCCTGTGTTCCCAGGAGTGAGACGCCCAAGAAAAGGCCAGAGGTCAGGCTCTCTGCAGGTCCCTCCCTGTTACCAAATTCTCCCTGCTTCCAAGGCAGGGTCTTCCTCTTCTAGGAAGCCTTCTCTGATTGCTTCTGAATTCTTCCTTCCAGCTTGGGATTCTGGGTTGGAGTAGCTGAGTTCCTCGGTAGCCTTTGTCCATGTGCCTTCCTTCCTGGCACTCAGTATATGAGCCTATAGGGTCAGAAGCCTTATTCTCAGCCTAGATGCTGGGTAGAGGGATGTGATGTTGGACTGGTCAGTATCCACCGGGTCTCTGGGGAATGGTAAGACGTTATGTGACCAGCTTGCAGGCTTAGATCTTACTTCCACTTCCATTACCCCCTCTGGAATCTCTCTGCCACCTTGTAAGAATGCAGGGGCCATGGGCCCACTTCCTCTCCATTTCACAGAGGAGGATTTTGAGGCAGAAGATGGAACTGCAATCTTAGGTTGGCCTCTTTCATGGCGAAGTTATCCTTTAACCCTGGTTTTTGGTGAGGAGGGGAGGGGGCAGGGAGGGCACCCAGGCCCTCTTTATTCACCTGGCAGCAGGGCTCTGGGGGCTTGCTGCTGGAGGGTCTCCCCAGGGCAGCTCTCCTGCTGCCTGGAACCAACACCCTCTCCAGATGGGCAGGGAGGTGGGCACAGCCACTCTTGGCTTGATTCTTCCTGACTCGACCCCAGCCTTGTTAACCTTTGCCGCTTAGATTTGGGGCCAGAGTCTGCCTGGGCTCTGCTTAATGGTTTGCAAAGCTGATTCCTATAATCATAGGTACTGGGATGTCGGTATCATTCTGTGTGTCAGAGGGGTTTCCTCACCCCCAGCCTGGCACTCTATGTCCTGGCATTGACCTGGTTGGGCCCCGGAGCCCTTCCCGCTCTCCTGAGATCTCTATCCTGCTGTCCCTTTGTGGGCCAAAGAGCTTACCTTCAGGCGGATGGTCTAAATGTGTGTTATAGGGGACATGGTCTGGGGGCCACTTCCTGCCTAAGTGGCCCATCTGAGACACAGGAGGCTAGAGTAGCTGACCGCTCCAGGAAGGCCTCTGTGACCATCTTTGCAGTCCTGATGACAGCCTGGACTCATCCTCTGGGCCACTGAGGCCCCTGAAGGCCTCTGGTGGGGAGAGCTGTTGCCCGGGGCTGACCAAAGCTCATCCTGGGGCTGGGGGTGGAGGTGGTGGCCTGCTGGGTCCAGTGGTGGCTCCTTCAGCCTCTTTGTGCTGGCTTCACTCCGGAATAGCCTCTCTCTGCCTCTCCCTCTTCCTTTCTGCCAGCTCTCCCTGACTTTTTCTTAGCTGTCATTTCTCTCTCTTTTTCTCTCCGCTGTCCCCTCCCCCTTTACCCCTCTGTCCTCCTGTGGCTCCCTGAGCTCTTTTTTGCCTCTTTCCCTGTTGACCTGACTGATGCTTTGGTTGATCAGGTGGCTGGAGCATGACCAGATGTCTGCTTGCCCCCACCCCTGCCATCAAGGCCTGCTTGAACCCTGAATCTTGCCTTGGTTCTTCTGCCCCCACAACCCTGCCACCTGACTCCAACAGGATGAGCCCTTCATATGGGACCTTATGGATGGGGAGGGAGAGAACATGACATCTCTTTGGCACCTGGTCTGTGTGTCAGGGGTGAAAATCCCAGCTGGCTGCCCCTTTAGAAAGACAGCCACTCCCCGCTCAAACCTCCTGACTACGAAGAGGTAGTGCTCAGTGTGGTCCCTTTAATTTCTCTGTCCAGCCAGGCCCTGACCCTGCCATGGTTATGTTTTAAATTGTAACAAGTTCAGTGATAAGCTGTTGGTTGGGCTGGGCCGTGGGGTGACCTGAGGGGGTAAATTTACTCCCGAGACCGCTCAGGCCCCCTTTGAGGGGAACTGGGGGCCACTCTGGCCCATCAGAGTCTCTTCTGCAGGCTTTCAGGGTCCAGATATCTGCTCCCAGGAACCATGCCTTGCTCGGCCTTGTTCTTCACTGCCTGGAACCCTGCACTTGGGGCTCACTCCACATTCAGGGGCATCTCCTGGTTTGAGGCCCAGGCTGAGTGCTGGGAATACTGATGACAAGCCTGGACCTTTCACTGGGTGGACTCTGAAAGAGGACCTGGACATCAACCCACACCCCTAGGTATGAGGCAGACCGGGCTGGGCCCCTGCAGAGGTATGGGCAAGGGAGGTTGGCAAAGGGGTTATTTCAGAGGGACCGAGAGGGCTGCTGCCATTTGACCAGTTCAGGTGATTCTGGCACTTAGATGCTCAGGAAACATGTTGAATAAGTGAATGAATGGAGGATGTGACCGAGTAAGGGCTTTCCGGGCAGATGGCACAGTGTTAGCAAAGGCATGGAGGTGGGAGGCGCCAGCCATGGGTGGAACGTGTTTGCAGTGGAGTAGTTCATGCAGGGGCCCGGCAGGCACAGAGCAGGTTGGCACAAGACGGAGGAGGATCTTGAGTGCCCGACTGAGGAGTGTGGGCTGATTCTGAATTCAGAGGTTGTAGGGTTGAAGTTCTGGAGGGACGCTATCAGATTTGCAATTTAAACCGCTCCCTCTGGTGGTCGTGGGCGGGGTTGGCCAGGGGAGTCAGAGGCTGGGAGGCAGTCCTGAGGCCGCCAGGGGAATCCAGGGCCATAGCAGGGACAGGCGCCTTGCCAGCCTTCACCAGGATGGCCAAGGGGCCAAGCGTGGTTCCCCTTCAAATGGAGGATGGAGAGATTAGGGCTGGGTGGGGAGCCAGGTGAGGCCATATAGGCCATTGGAGTTGGCAGGGCCTCAGGTATCACCATTCCTACCACCTGGGCATATGGAGGTGGCCAGCATCCTAGAGTCAAAAATACAGCCTTTAGTACCAGCCCTCCTGCTATGCGCACTTGAGCAAGTCCCTGAGGTCCCTTGGGCCTCAGTTTCTATGTCTGGAAATTGGATGAGGTTACTTGTCTCACTGGAGACCTGGAGTGATCTTGGGTGGAAGTTAGTGACCTTGGAAGTGGAATACGGAGGGAAGAGGTACAGGAGTGGTCAGCTTTGCTCTTTGATGGAGGAAGAGTTTGATGCCTGAGAAGGGCAGTGACTTATGCAAGGTCATAAAGCAAGTTGGGGGCAGGGCGTTCCAGCCTGGGGTTTTCCTGGCTGTGCCTGTGGCCTGCTGGGCTGGGATGGCTGGGGCCTCGGGGCCTTTGCTGAGGACGTCCGCAGGCAGTTGCTTTGGCAGTCCAGCTGTCAGGGAGCATATGGGGCCATATGGTCCCATCAGGGGAGGCGCCAGCCGCTGAAGGAGGGATAGCGGCTGCCACCCTGGCCTTCTGGATCTCTGTGGGCTCTGCCAGCCACCAGGGTCAGGGTGGGAGGAGGCCAAAATGGAACCTCGCTGTCCAGGTTGGTTTGGACATGGAGGTTGGCCCTTGGCAGGTGGCCCAGTTCTAGCACCCATCTGCCAGGGCAGCCGGACAGGCGGCTCTGTGCCCAGGACTGATCCAATTAGCTCAGGACCAGCTGTGCCAGCCTCTGCCTCCACCCTCCCAATTTCCCACCCAGCTCTGATGGCCCTGCTGGTCCACAGGCCATGAGGTGGCAGGGTGCATCTGATGTCTCAGGCCTCAGTGGAGTATATGTGTGTGACATGCAGCCTTACCCCGAGCGCTGATTCTATAGCTCCGAGATTTTGGGTTGTGGGAACAGACCCCTGGAGTCAGCCTGGGGTGATCAAAAGAGCCCAGGCTTGGATACCTTCTGGAACTGAGTTGGAATTCTGACTCAGTCGCTTCTGAGGTGGATGAGTTCGGGCAAGTCACTTTACTTTTCTGAGCCTCAGTTTCCTCATCTATTATGGGAGAGTGAGACCTACCTTGTAGGGGTGTCATTCACATACTTTGGAATAATACATGTAAAGCGTACACTAGCCTGATACCCTGAAAATCTCAGAAAATGTTAGCTTATGTTTTGCTTTCTGTTGGGAGAGGGAAGTAAGTCCTTTGGAGTTTCCATCTTCAGGCTGAAGTATTATTATTATTATTTTCCAGGACAAAATATGCCTTATAAATTTCCATAAGTTTTTTTTCGGTCTTTTTGTTTGTTTTTCTTTTCTAGAGCTGCTCCCGTGGCATATGGAAGTTCCCAGGCTAGGGGTCTAATCGGAGCTGTAGCCACCAGCCTACGCCAGAGCTACAGCAACGTGGGATCCGAGCCGCGCCTGCAACCTACACCGCAGCTCGCGGCAACACCAGATCCTTAACCCACTGAGCAGGCCAGGAATCGAACCCACAACCTCAGGGTTCTTAGTCGGATTCGTTAACCATTGCGCCACGACGGGAACTCCTCCATAAGTTTTTAACTCCCTGCATCATTTGGTCCTCATGGCACCATCCCATTTCATAGATAAGGAAACCTGGAAATGATTCTCCAGAGGTACACAGTGAGATGGACTCTTGGTCCGGGACTCTTGCTCCATCAGTACGCTTCCCAAACTTCGGGGGGTGGAGGCTAGGGAGAAGTGGATCTGTCTTCAGTAAGGTCTGTCTAGACCAAGCTTGGGGAATCTAGAGATTCTCTGCCTGGCCGTATCTCCATTATAGGTACAGGGACAGGCTGCCATGGTGACAAGCAGCCAATCCCTGTTGGTGTTGGTATGGGGGATGCTCAGTGAGGCAGCATTTGCTGCATTTCTCTGTCTGCCTGGCATGGGGTAGGGGTGGGAGGTGCCAGGGAGTGAGGAGAGGTGGATCTTTACCTCCTGGGCAGCGTTGGGCTCAGCCTCTGGACAGGGTGGGGAGAGCACTGGGCTCTGCCCCTGACCAGCTGTGTGACCTTGGCCAGGTCACTGTCCCTCTTTGAGCCTCAGCTTCCCTCTTTGTAAATTGGAGGTAATCCTGCCGGTTTCCCAAGGCTGTGTTTGAGGCTCCACTGTAAACATATATTTTTTATACAAACATCATCTTCCACAGCTGTGAGTCCAGGAGTCCCCAGTCCTACATCTGATGGTCCTGTAGTCATCCAGCGATTCACTTGTTGGGTGCTTCCCTTGAGCCCAGCTGTGCTGGCTGCCATGGTGACAGAGATGAATAAGACCAGCCCCTGCCCTCTTGGGGTGTGCAACCTGGCAGTCACTGTGGACTCCATGGAATTTAACGGTCCTTCCAAATACATGCTGGTTGTCACGCTCCTACTCAGCCCCCTTCAAGGGCTCCCCGTTCCTCCATACTGGTGTCTGGATCCCTCATGTCTTGCAGTCTGATGCTCTCCCTCGGTATTCCTCTGCGCACCCAGGCTCCAGCCAAATGCCTCCCACTCTCCCCTTCACGCAGGCTGACTGTCCTTCCTCCAGGGTTTCGCTCTGCTGTCCCCCTGCCTGATTCCTTCCTCCATCTCTGCCCATGGATTCCACCCACTTTTCAACCTTCAGCCTAAAGGCCATGTTTAAAAGCCCCACCTCGTCACCCTAGTGAGGAGTAGCTGCTGCTCCTTCCTCAGAACTCCCAGGGCAGCTCATCTTAAGCTTTACCTTAGCCGATGTTTGCTATGCACCTATTGCAGGTGAGGCCTCCTGTGCTCAAGGCCTGGGATACATGGCAGTTGGTCTCTCTTCATGGCCTGGCCATGCCTTGGTGGCAGGGACTCGGCTTATCCATCCAGGGACTTGGGGCCAGATGGGCTGGCTAGGGGCATGTGGCCTGTCCCTCAGGGCCCCTGTGGCCACTGCCACATCCTCCTCCTCCTCAGGCCTGGGCATGTGGGCTACGCTCAAGACATCTCTTTGACAAGCTCCAAGTTACAGGCAGCTTTTCTGCTGAGGTGCTCACCTCAGTAAGGCCTTTTCCTCCCCGCCCCCCGCTCCCGGAGCCTTCGCCAGGCTGGGACAGGGACGCCCAGTCATTGGCCACACGTAACTGTCCCCGATGAATTGCATGGCCTTCACCAATTAGCAATTGATTATTTGGGGTCCTGATAACTCTTCCATTATCGATTGGTGGAGGCAGGCCTGGCCAGTGTTAGTGTGGGTCAGCTGGGCCTGGCTGGGAGATTGTGATCATGGCCATTTATTCCTGACCAGAAAGCTCGATAAATAAGAAGGGAGAAAGGGAGGTACTGGCCATCCTCTCTCTGATTCTCGCTGCCAGGCTCCGGGGAGAGGGATGTGGAGGAGGGAGGGCGGGCAGGCAGGGGCCTTTGCTCACTCCTGCTTCCCTCTGTCCCCGCCTTCTGTGTTCTGCTTCCAGTGTCTCCTGGCCCGAGTCTCAGCTTTCCCACCTGTTAAATGGGCATTTCATTCTCTGTGGGGTGACACTGTGCCTTTGAATGAGATGGCAAGGCAGTCACTGACTTGTCATCACTTCTGCCTAACGGGTGGGTCAGGGGGCATTGTGAGGCTCCAAGAGGGTGGTGGTTCTTAGCCCAGGGCTACTATGCAGAAAGGACAGGGAGATGGACGGTAGGAGAGGGGTGGTCGGTCAGAAGACAACAGTTGCTTCACTAAAGTGCTGTGTCTGGGTTCTGAATGTGCTAAGGCGTCTAAAGGTGCAGCTAGGACTCAGTGTGATTTGTGAAAAAGCGATGTCTAGGGAAACCACATAAAAGAGATGGCAGGGGGGATGTTTAACCTACTTAAGAGACCCAGCTGCCTTTCAGACCCACCAGGAGCATGAGGCATTGTTTGTGGGGCTCTAGCTCATGTGACCAATGCATTTCTTTCTTCTTTTTCTTTTTCTTTCTTTCTTTCTTTTTTTTTTTTTTTTAACTTTTTGTTAGGAACATTTCCAAGCATACAGAAAGGCAGGGAGAACAGTAGAGGAAACTCCCATATACCGCTCACCTAGATGTAACAATTGTTGACATTTTACCACATTTTGCTTTATCTTTTTTTTTTTCTGAAGTAAAGTAAATTATAGACATCATGACATTTCACCCCAAAATAGTTCAGCATCCATCTCTAAAAAAATATGACAAAATTTCTGTCTAACCTCAAGTGGTCGCATGTTTCATTTTGTGTTTGAGAGATGAGAAGACTGAGGTCTGAGAGGTGACCTGGCCTGTCCAAAGGGCAAAGGGCAGAATGGTAGCATCAGTCAGCCCAGGATTTTCAGAGACACTGGGGGGAAGGGCCTGTGGTAAGTGGTCTGAAGCTGGGCAGAGGGCTGGAGTAGGGACCCCCCCCCAACCCTGTGGGGGTTCCTCTGGCTCAGGCTGGAGGTTCTGCCTGGAAATAGGAAGTGAGTCTCTTTTAGAGTAACCAGCTCTTTTCCTTTCCTTTGCTATGGGGATTAATCAGGAACTGCAGCATCAGGAAAATCTAAACTTCTTCTTGTTTACTGTTTAGTTTAGGAGACTGTTATCAGGCTCTGGCCATGCAGGGCCAGGGGAGCCTCTGCTGGCACAAGGAGCAGGGCTGTCCCCACCAGCCCCTTTGGAGGGCAGTAGGGAAGGCAAGGGGAGGGCTGCCTGGAGGCAGGGCTTAAGATCCTAGGGAGTTTGGGGGAACTGGGCTGTATGGGTGTATGGAGCTTGGTGCTGAGTCTGGGATCTAGGCTGGGCTGAATCTTGTGTTGTCTCAGTACAGAGGTGGGACGTGGGGCACAGAGGGGTGAGCTGGGGCATGCACAGAAAGGAGGCAGGACTCTGGGTGCCTCTAGCCGCACTGAGGAGCCCTCTTTGCCTTCCTTCCTGGGGAAGGAGGACGGGTGTCTTCTGCCAGCTCCCTGGGCTTCCTTGCCTCTTTGGGGTCAGGGTGATACTGCCCCCTGGCACCCGCATGTGCTTGCGACTCTTTATTCTGCCCTTAGTGTGCTTGGTGACTTGGGATGACCTCTTGAATCTGTCAGGGTCACGGAGATCACAGGTATGGAATTGGGGAGTGCTGGTACTAGGAGGCAGCCACAGAGGTGACCTCATTCTTCTTTTAGTTTCCGGATAGGGAAACTGAGGCACAGGGAGAGGCCAACCCCATCTCGGGTCTCACACTGAAAAGCATTGCAAGGCTTTGGTAATACGTCAGGTTTCTGGCTTCCCAGTCCCAGGACCCCCAGCTCCTGGGCCACATGGGCTAGTGTTCAGACAGACCTGCTCCACCGGGTGCAAAGGGATGGAGATGGGCCCTGCAGGGGGAAGGGCTGTCAGTCATCCTGGGGGTGAGCCCTAGGTTCTTAGGATCCGCCCTCTCATCTGCACATGCACAAGCACCCACACTCACCTGCCTGTTTATTTACCAGGGGGTAGAATGGGTGTGCTGGTCAGGGAGGAGGCTTCGATGCTGTGTTCTGAGGATCAGGGGTTGGGATGCCCTCTTGTGCTCCCATCTTTGTCCCCACAATGAGAAGAGCCTTGATGGGTGCCAGGCTTATTGCTGGGCTTATTGCTTGAGGATAGGATTAGGGGCAGTGGGCAGGAGAGGCCCTTGGGAGGAAGACAATCAGAGGGAAAGCAAGAGACAGAGACATCAAAAGACCTGACTCGTGGTCTGCGGCCCTGTGGCACTGACAGACCCTGCGTCAAGCCTGTATATTCTTTGTTGTTGGGAAAGGAGAGGAAAATACCCAACCTCCACCGAGTGGCTCCATGGGGCTGTGTGACGCGGGGCATGTCACCATCTCTCCTTGATGGAATGAAGCAGATAATGGACGTTTTCCCATCTGACAGTGGGGCAGGGAAGATTGGCCATGACTGTTGGCCTGTCTGTTGGCTGGTCCTTCAGCCCACCGCTGGGTGGGCAGTGGGCTGGGAAGGACCACGGGAAATAGGGCAGGTCCTTGTCGGACCCTGCTGTAGGCTGAGGAGGGCACTGTGCCTGGAGTCCAGGGGGCAGATGACACAGACCCAGCACGTGTTCCCATGATGACCATATGCTGGCACCTTGGCAGGGCGCTGGAAAAGAGCTACCCTTGTTAGTGCCCACCACTGCCCTGAAAATTGGGCAGGATGGATTCCATTTTACAGATGATGAAACTGAGGCTCAGAGAGGTCACCCAGCCAGTCAGTAGACCGCTGACTGGGTGGACTGGGATTTGAGGCTGGCCAGAACTGTCTGGCTTAGTTGGACCAGACCTGATTTCTACTCTGGTTCCTTTAGCTCCTTTACCACTAACTGCCATTCCCTGGGCCTCGGTGTTTGCCTTTGTCCCGTAGGCTGGGAGGGGGGCTGAGGGCTGGGCTGCAGCCACAGGTGGACGGAAGGCTAAGCCTCCAGTCACCTCCTCCACGTGGCCCGGCAGGTTCTCAGGCTTCTGACTGAGGCTTCCTGCTATTCCTGGAGGAATCCTTCCTAAGCCAAGCAGGGTGAGAGGCTCCCTGGCCCTGTGTGGATGCATGTTGCCTCCACGTGTTTGCAAAGCCCTTCAGCACCTCCTGTACCCTCTGCTCCCAGCTGGGGTGTGCCTTCTGTGCATTTATCAGGTGACAGCATGGTGGCGTGGAGCCTGGGTGTGCACATGAATGGGCCATCTTCAGGCCTGGAGAGTCACACTGTCCAGTGAGGACTGAGCATGAAGTAGGGCGGAGATAAATTTATTGAACACCTACTAAGTGTTAGTCCAGTGCCAGGTGCTTTGCATACTTTACCTCATTTAATCCTCAAAACAACCCTGTGAGATATGTACTGTTATGATTCCCATTTAACAGATGGGGAAACTGAGGCTCAGAGAGATTGAGGGACTTGCAGAGGTCACAGCTAGTGAGGGAGGAGCTGGCATTCAAATCTGCTTCTATGGAGGCTCTGTCTTTTGTGTGTCACCCAGAGGGGACTCTATGCCGCAGCTAGGGGAGGAACTTAGGTTTCGGGAAGATGCTGCTGGTGGCAGCTCGGTATTTGGAGAGAGGAGGCCAAGGGTGGGTGAAGGGTCCAGGTAGGGAGGGGGCGGCCCAGTGGGAGAGGCCCGGTTGCAAGTCTGGCGTGTAGCCTAGAGTGGTGTGTCTTTGGCTCTGTCACCTGCTCTGGGTGTACACCCTCAACCCCGCCTCACCTCTCCCTCAGGGAGGGGTGTGCAGTCCTTCTGGGCCTTCCTCAGGCCAAGCCCTGGAGGGTGGGACTGAGCGAGGCTCCTCAGAAAACAGTCAGGGTGGCGGTGCCATGTGGGGAGCCATGGAAGATGAGGCTGGAGAGGGGCCCGAGCTGTGCAGGCCTCAGTTGCCAGCTTGTGGTGGTGGATCGTCTCCGGATGTGGAGCAGAGCCAGGTCTGAGGACTGGAGGGCTACATCTCTGGTGGCTGGGGGCTGGATAGTGGCTGGGCGGGGACATGGCTGGTGGGGAGGGGCTGAGAGAGCAGGGACATCTAGGGGCCTCTCCCTCCTCCCCAAGCCTCCATCAGAGCAGGGCCGGGTGGGAGGTGGCTCGTCTTTCCTGTCTCCTGTTCTTTGCCCTCCCTTTCCCTGCCTCTGGGAACATGGAGTAGGAGTGTGTGTGTGTGTGTGTGTGTGTGTGTGTGTGGCGGGGGGTCTGTGGTCCCTCCCAGGCCCCTCCCTTGGAAGCTGTAAATATTTTATCTTCACCATCTCTGCTGCTGGAAATTGCTGCTTTTAACACCTTTTCCCCCCTTTTGCTTGATACAAACGAATGCTGGAAAAATTCTGTGCTGGGTGCTCACTCTGTCTCTTCTGCTCGTGCCCAGAGTCCCCTCCAAAAACTCTAATTGCTTTTAAGCTGCGATAGTTGGCAAAAGCAATTTTCTTTACATTATGGAGAAAGAGGGAAAATCCACCACATTTTCTTCTTCTTCTTTTTTTTCCGTTTTGAGTTCCTCCTCATTGCGGCTGAGGTTGTGAGAAAGAAATGGAGTAGAAAGAGGTGTGGACAGGGAGGCAGAAACCCCCTTGGACCGGGCATTTTGCCTCTCTGGGCCTCAGTGTCCCTCTTCACAAGGTAGCTGTATGTCCATTCATTCAACAGACATCTCCTGAGTACCTCGGCTGGAAGGAGCTTGAGGGCAAGGACTGGCTCTGTCTTTGCTGTTGCCTCTCCAGCACCCAGCACAGAGTCTGACACATAGTAGGTGCTCAGTTAAAGTCAGTCGATTGGATCAGTGGCTCTGCCTTGAGCCAGGCACTTTGCCAAGCACTGCAAATGTACCGGATGAATCAGACACAGCTCCTGGCCACGAGAGCTTGCTGAATGGAGGGAAGTCCCGCACAAACACGATTAACATATTAGTGGTACTGGATACAGGAGCACAGAGCAGGGTGGGCCAGGGGAAGCCTGGAAAAGCTGCACAGAGAAGAACTGGGGCTGCATCTTGAAGAGGGGGTAGGAGTTTGACAGGTGAACCGGGGTGAGGAGGAGAGAACTCCAGACAGGAAATAGCATGTGTGAAGACCACGAGTCAGCACTGGAGCTTAGGGCGGGGTCGGGAGATGGAGACGCTGAGGCTGCCCACCTGGGCCTGAGATGCCTGGGAGAGCTTTGCAGGGAGGTGGGGAGTTTGCACTTGATCCCAAGGGTAAGGGGGAGCCGGGAGGGTTCTGAGCAGAGGACCTGTGGGGATGATCCATCTGGCTCCACAGAAGCGGGTGGGGAGGAGGGATGCTGGCTGGGAGGCTGGTCTTGGTGAGCCTGTGGGGGAAGGGAGGCTGGCAGGGTGAGTTTGAGACACACAAGGCAGGGGACAGGGGACCCAAATCCTAGTGCTTATCTACTCTGCTTGTGCTGTGGTGAGAGGCGATCCAGATCTTCCCTGGACATTGGGGTTGGGGTCCCCTGGTATCCAGTTCTGGGCCTCTGTGGCCATGGTCAGTCAGGTTTGCTTCCCTCTTGGATCCACAAGGTGTATAGCCCTTTACAGTATATAAAGCCTGCTCCCCGCTGACCCTCAGCAGACCTTGGAAACCGTCCCCTGAGCTGGCAGAGCAGGAGACCATTCCCAATGGCCAGGTATAGGCCAGGTGCTCCCCAGAGTTCTTCAGGCAGGTGGAGATGGGGTGCAGGTTTGAACATCAGGTCTCAGGGCCTCTCGACGGCTGCCCGCACCACCTCTGCTGTGCCCCCCTCTGCCCCCAGCCCTCTACACCCCACCCCTCCCCTCCTGTGCTCCTTCCCTGTTTGCAGAGCATGTGGGGCTTTTCAAAAGCATTAATGATAGAAAATAAATTGGAATCGGAGAGGAATCATCACTGGGCATTCTCGGAGGGCCGCCTCTGCCCTCGCGTCTCTCAGCCATATTGAAGCCGGCAGCCAGACTGGAATATGAATGAGTCCAGGGCCGGCATTGCTCTTCATCTGTCGGGGAGCCCTCCCTGGCCAGGTGGCACTCACCAGCGGCAAAGCTGTTTGCAATGAGGCCTCAGCGGCCGCTGGGTATCACCAACCGGGACTGATTTCTATGGGACGGAGTCACAGTCCTTGGCTGTGGAGGACAGATGGAGGGGGCCTCGTGCCCAGGTTCCCCCACCCCCTCAGGCCTTCTACTGGGGACACAGCTCTGAGGCCAGCCTGGGGTGCGGTCTGGCATCTCTGCCCAGGGTTAGGGGACCCATAGGAAACTTCCAGTGGCTCCTCAGAGTCTGCATTCCTCATCTGGGTATTCAAGGCCCCCTGTGTGACCCTGATGCTCTTTGTCCTGTCTCCTCCAGGAAGTCTTCCTTGATCACTGCCCAGTTCGCACTGGGTTTTCTGTTTTCAAGCTTCTCGTGGCCCCCGGAGTAGGCACACAAAACTAGTGCTGAGGGGGGACGGGTAGGTACCGTGGGGCAGGCTGGGTGTGGAGCAGTAGGGCAAGGCGGGGACTGTGGCAGAGGAGGCACAGTTTGGGAGCCCTTCCGTGGGCACTTTCACAGCCAGCTCTGCTGAGTAGCCTTTGCTCCATGGTCATACTTCTTATCTTTCGACCAGCAGGAGCTCCTGAGGGCAGGCCCTGGTCTCTGCCTCTGTAGCCTGTCTCCCCACAGACACGGGGATGGGCTGGCCACCCAGGCAGGTTTCCCAGACATTGTCAGAGGCTCAAGGGGCCTGGGGATCCACTCAGGGCAATCTTGCTTAGTGATGGGGAAACTGAGGTCCAGAGAGGGAGGAAGGGGGCGGGCTCCTGTTCTGCTCTAAACAGACTGTGCATCGTGCTCTTCTGAGCCTCACATCAGTGTCTGTACCTCTGCTTTAGAGAGAAGGAAACTGAGGCTCGGGGTGTCTGGATCCAGGGGACACTGCAGGCCTGCATTTGAATCAGTGTGTTGGAGCCACAGTGTCAGCTGCTTCTTTCTGGCATCATTAGGGCTGCTGAGGTGGCCACTGAATCACCTGGGGGCGGGGTGGTGAGGTGCATTTGTGCCCAGAGGAAGCCCAGCCAGGGCGGGAGACCTGGGCTCCGGGCCCAGATTGGACACCAACTCCACGTGTGACTCAGAACAGCAAGCTCTCTCTGTGCCTCAGTTTCCCCAGGACGGGCTGAGAGAGACCTGCAGGGGTCCGAGAGAGTTTGGCGGGCTCCTCTGGGCTCATATGCCTTGGCCTGGCTGCTAGCCCTGATCAGTGCGTCTGTCCACTGAGCTCCCTGGGCCCCAGTCCCGGATTATAAGGAAACTTCTTGTTCCTGTCCTCTCTGAGGTCACTGTCATGTGGGAGATCGGGACACCCACGAAGGCTTTGGGCTCTGCAGATCTAGTTAGCAGCATGGGGCAGTCATGGCAGCCTGTCCCCTACTCCTGGAGGGAAGAGAAACGAGGCCACCACCGGGTGGGAGGGCTGTACACTCAGCCTTCCAGCCTGTACCTCACCTCGCACAGCCCTGGCCCTTCCTTTCACACGCTCAGAATGGACACCCGGGAGCCACTTTGTGTAGCCCTGGGGTGTGAGATGGTGATACCGAGGCCAAGTCAGTCTGAGAATGAGACTCAGTGTTGCCATCACTCCTCTGACCTCTGCCCCGTCCAGCCTGTGCCCTCACCCCTCCATACAGGGAGTGCCCACCCCACACCCCGCCAAGTTAGCTCCACTCATCTTGGACAGCTCTGGTCCCTGGTCAGAGCCAGCATCTACCCCCTGAGACTTTCACAGAGGTCCTGTTTGGGACCTGGAGCTGCAGAACCTGTCCTAGCCCCCATCCCCCAACACCCTGCCGCCCGACCTCAACTGTGTGCAGGTGGACACCGAGCCCCTGAGACCACTCCTTTGGGAACCAGCCTTGCTCCATTCCTGCTCAATGGTGCTCAGTCTTCTTGGTATGTGGGGCCCTTGGGGGATCTGTGAAAGCCACGGCCTGAAATAGGTACACATTCCCATCCCTGTACCACATGTGAAAATTCACATCTAGGAGTTCCCGTTGTGGCTCAGCGGTAATGCACCTGACTAGTATCCATGAGGACGCAGGTTTGATCCCTGGCCTCGCTCAGTGCATTCAGGATCCGGCATTGCTGGGACTGTGGTGTTGGCTGGCAGCTACAGCTCTGATTAGACCCGTAGCCTGGGAACTTCCATATGCTGCAGGTGGGGCCCTAAAAAAAAAAAAATTCACATCTAATTCTGTGCAGTTTCGTATTCACAGACCCCCTGAGTCCCTCCTGCCTGGAGATCCTGGTTAGGAACTCCTGCGATAGTCCATTCCAAGGTGACATGGTTCATGTGACCTGTCTGTCGTGCTGCCCTAGCATGGGAAGCCAGGAGCCTCAGTCCCCAGGCCACCCTCTTTCTGGCTACCTTATGGAGTGCCTGGCGGGGCCAGGGTGCTGTGATAACCCTCCAGTCTTTCCACCAGCTTTAGCCCTTGATCCTCCTCTGACTGGAGGGTGGGGGAGTGTTGGGAGGCACTGGGTCAGGCATGAGGCTGACGGCGGTTTGGGGTTGGGTCTCTGGAATTTGCCACCTGCTCCTGGCTTCTTCTCAGGCCTCTCCTGCTGGCTGCCCATGTGCCCTAACACACACACACACACACACACACACACACACACACTGACTTGAGATATAGACAGGACTATACACACGCCCTCCACGGTTCACCTCTGCAGACCCACGCGAGCACCGCACACTTGCACACATTGGTTCACCCCTCCTTGCACCTATGGGCTTGCTCACCCTCTCTTAGCATGGAGAGAAGCACACCCCCAGCTTCCCCAGTACTTCCCTTCTCCTTTTGTCCCCCCTCCATCCCTGGCACAGGAGCCCAGAACTGATCCTCAAAGCCCCCTCCCCTGGAGTTTTTTGCAAAGGCCCTTCCATGTCGCCTTCCCCATCTGGGCTCCCCTGAACCTCAGCTTAGGGTTCCCAAGACCATGACATTCCAGGGTCTTCTAGACACCTAGGGAAACCTCCCTCCCCAGCCCTGGAGGGCCAGAGCCCTGCCGAAGCGCCCAAGGCCTTGGCTTTAGCCCCGGAAGGTCTGGACTGCCTCTGTGACTTGGGCAACACTCAGCCCTCCTGGCCTTGGTTTGGGCTTGACATTCTCCAGCTGAGGTTCTCAAACTGGTCCTAGAACCTGGGTGTCCCTGAAGGGGCCTGGGCACTTTGGGAGTGGGAGTAGGCCTGCGTAGGCCCCTTTCCTTTCAACTCCAGCAGAGCTGCTCAGATCTGCATTTTATGCTGGGGTCCCAGCAGGAATGAAAGAAAAAAACCATTAACTCTTTATTGATTTTTTTGTTTGTTTACAAAAGAAAATTTGACGACATATTTGTGGGCAGTGGAGACTGTGATAGGCCCCTCATCTCCCTCCCAGGAGGTGATCCCTGTGCTGTTTGGATATTATCCTCCAGCCTTTTGGGGCATAAACCAACAATCGGCTATTTATAAAACTGGGCGCGTTCTGAAATAGCACCGTACAGCTTGATTTTTTTCATATTGTTATACATAGATGTGCCTCCTTCTGTCGAATGGCTGTGGAGTGTTCTGTGGTATGGATGTGCTGTATTTTGTTTAAACAGTCCCTTATTGATAAATATTGAGGCCATTTCTTTTTTCCTCTTACCAGCAATGCTGCTATGAGTATCCTTGAATATTTATATAGGAGTACCTGTGTCATCATTTCTGTAGAACTTTCTAGACGTGCGATTACTAGGGTTGTGGAATGTGTGAGTTTAAAACGTTATTCAGTATTGCCAAATTACCCTTCCAAAGCTTGAGCCAATTCCCCCTTCCTCCCATGGTCCATGAGTGTTCATTTTCTCACATCCTTGCCAGCATTGGTTGTTATCAATCATTTTAATTTTTCCCAATCTGATGGGCAAAAAAATGATACCGTGTCATTTTCATTTGCATTCCCCTGATTGCTGGTGAGATAGAACATCTTTTCATATGTTTATTGGCCAATTTAGTGCTTCCTCTGTGGATTTCTAATTCACTGCCAATTTTTCTCTTCTTTTGTCTTTTTTCTTATTGATTTGTAGGGGGCTCTTTGTATATTAGTGATATTTTCTTGCAGCATCTCACATGCCTTTTAACTTTGTTTATGGTGTCTTTTGCTGTACAGATGTTTTTACGTGTTTATGTAGTCAGATTTATCAAATTTTCACTTTATGGTTTCTGAATTTAATGTCTGGCAGAGAAGGCTTCCCCCACTGCATAAGATTTCATTTCAAATAAGAATTTTATTGCTGAAAAATCTTTGCAAGGCTGAAAAATCTTTGTAGGCTCCTCCTGGCAGCTGCAGCACTCGCTCTGGGGGAGGGAGGGAGGGTCCCATCTCCGCATCCATTTCATCTCTCTGCCTCCCCCTCTGGCCTCTGGCTTTGGGGTCACAGTTGCTCTGTCTTTCTTTGGGCCTCTGTCTCTCCTAGTTTCTCAGCCCCGGCTGGTTCCCCCTTGAGCAGTGGTGATTAGGGCTGTGAGATTGCAGCTGTGGCAGCCCTCAGTGGGTTGGGACCGGCTGGTGTCTGTTAGGGAACATGCTCGCCTCATCCTCCACCTGCCAACCCAGCTCCAGGTCTTCTGGGTGGTCAGGATAGCCCCGGGCCCAGTTCTGTTTCTTGGAGAAACTCATTTCCTGCTGGGAGCCTGAGAGCAGGTTC
Source organism: Sus scrofa (assembly GCF_054392235.1). Classification (NCBI taxonomy): domain Eukaryota; kingdom Metazoa; phylum Chordata; class Mammalia; order Artiodactyla; family Suidae; genus Sus; species Sus scrofa. Next base: position 66,460,812 of record NC_139389.1, on the reverse strand, counting down.
TGGGCTAAACTCCATCATCCCTCCTCTACCAGGAAGACTTCCTAGACAGCTCCTTCCTCCACTCGCATAGCCCTGGACCTGGCCCCTCCCTTCTGTTCTCACTGATGTCTCCCCATCCTGCCTTCTCAGTTCCTGGGGTCTGCCTGGGGTCCGCCTGGGGTCCACCTGGCCACGTCTCAGGGTCTTCGTTTCCACCTGTGTGAAGTTGGTCCTGGGAGTATGGACAGCAGCCAGGAGGCATGGCCCGTGTGGGATACAGCAGAGCTGGCCAGTCTTCCAAGCCCAGCTCTCTCCTCTTGTCCTCTCAGTACTCACTCCTCCAAAAAACCTGCTACGGTAGAGAATTTGCATGCTGCTGACAGAGATGGAGACTTGAGTTCCACAAGGGTGACAGCCCATGACTAGGGCTCACTTGTTCTCTGCCCCATCCCAGGCCCAGTGCTCTGCTTGGCTCATGGAAAGTGCTCAGGACAGCAAGAAGGAACCGGGAAAGAGTGAACCTTGCAGGAGGATGCTGAGCCCGGGGGAGGAGAGCAGCCAGGGCATCAACTCTCCTTGAGCTCCTTCTGCGTAGTGAGATACTGAGATACTTTTCCCATGGTTCCTCATTTCTGGGGGCTGGGGGTGCTCATGGGGAACAGCCCCCATGGCCTCCTGGAGGTGAGGGCCCCAGGTGGGCTTAGTACTGTCCTACACTGGAGGCCATTGTGTTGGGGGCTGTAGGGGACCTTGGGCTGAGGGAGCAGTTAGGAGACACGCTGGGGAAACCAGAAGTCTCTTTGAAGCATGGCTTAGGAGTGCTTAATGGAAATCTCTGAGGTGACATTCCCTGGGCTCCTGCAGCCACTTAGACTTCTGTCCCAGCACCCTCCGTGATATGGCTGGTCTCCTCTCGGAGCTTCTGGCAGCCTCTTCATATCTCTTTATCCTAGTCACCAAGCACCAAGTGGGCATGCACCAAAAGTAGAATGAATGAGGGAAGAAAGGAAAACCCAAGGGTATCGGGTAGAGGGTTCAGTTCTAGGGAAGAGGAAACCTGGGCTCTAGGACTGACATTTTGCTGACTTGCTGGTTGGCCCTGATCTCCCTGTGCCTCTGTCTCCCCATCTGTATAATGGGCGTGGGCCTTTCAAGTTCCATGATTCTGTGGCTGTGTTGATCGAAGCAGACATGCGTCTCTGTCTCTCTCTCTTACACACACACACACACACACACACACACATATACACACTCCAGTACCATCCTCTTTGATCACAGTGTTTGCTGAGCACCTACTGGGTACCAGCCCCCAGCACTGAACCACTTTGGCAGCATCCTGAAGCAGCTGTTTCCATGGAGGTCTCATTCCCTGGGGCGTGCGTTAATTCTGTTAAACACACAGGGTCCCTGGCTCCACTGAGGGGGCAAGGGGCTAGGAGAGCAGGTTGGAAGGCCCCCCTCCCTGCCTCTGTCACAGTCCCCTTTGCCCTCCTTGGCTCTGAGGCCTATAGCTGAGATTTTGTGTCCTTCTTGGGACTCGGCACGCAGGCAGGCCTCTTGTCCAGGAGAGCTCCTGGCTCCAACTGCCTCTCCTCCCCTGCCCCAAATCATTGTCATGCTCTGCCTGTGGTCCTATTTCCATAGCAACTCCTTGGGATGCCACTGAGGAGAGTGGGAGCCTCAGGAAGGTTTGGGGAGAAGGGAGTGGGAGGCCCATTCATTATCTAGGAACATGGTAGCTGGGGGCTTAGAGCGGTGCTGTGGGAATGGCTTGCCCTGCCAGCTCAGGTGGAACTGGGCTCGAGGCCGCCAGCCAGGTGGTCTGGAGGCTTGCCCGGGAGAGAGCTGCCTGGGTTGGCCTGGGCCTTGCTGGCTTGTGCCACTCTACTGCAAGCCAGCTTGGGCGGCCACTCAGGGTAACCTTGGCCGCTTAGGCCTAGCTTGGAGGACCCAGGCCTGAGGAACTGTGCGGGCTCTGGCTACCCCTCTATCCCAGGCCTGCCTTGCTAGCTCCTGTCTTGTCCTCTGGATCAGTAGGCACTGGGAGGCACCCTTGGGACCTGCTGGCAGCAGGGGCATAATTTGGGGCTAGAGAACTGTGGGGCTGGGCAGGTCCTCTTACTGGGTCCACGCTGCTTGTGGCTCTGTTGTCAGGATGGGAAAGCCAAGGCGGATCCTGGAATATTCACAGTGCCCATTTCTCTGCCTCCCTCTTGGAGGTGAAGTTTGCAGCCCAGGAAAGGAGGAGACTTGCCTCTAGAGAGTCTGTCCATCTCCACCTACCATGGAGCCTAGAAATTCCACCTTTGCCTCTTAGACAAATGGCTTGTTGCCTTTGAGAGGGACTCAGAGGCCTTTGCCACCTTCTGCTCACTGTGTGGCAACTACCTCCGAGCTCCATCCATCCACGCTCATCCATCCCCTCTGGAGAGCCCTGTGGGTCCTCCTGGGGACCTAGGCCTGTGCTGTGTGGTGCCATATGGGGAATTAAGAGGAAAAAGAGGGGCTGGCCTGGCCCCTCCAGGGAATAAGGGAGCTGCTAACCCTCATGAGAGCTGCTGGGAGCCAGGCCCCTTAGGTGCCAACTTTCTGCACTTCCCTGTCACTATCACAGTCATAGCCACCTTTGGGTGCCATTTCTACTTGAATTTTCTTAATCCTTGTCTTTGCATTGACTCACATTTGAAGGTGGATTACCCAGCGCCTTCCAAGCCACACAGCCGTGAAATCACAGCTTTGATATACTTGTTATTTTTTTTAATCCACAGAAAAATAAACACACACCTATGAAAATAAAAATTTTTGTCTGCAAACCACCTAAAATGCCCTTATCATCCCTAGCAGTGATGTGTCCCACACTTTGAGAAACACTGATCAGATTGGTACCTCTTCGCAATAGCTCAGAAAAGGACTTAGATCTTTATCTGAGAGAAAGTTTCTGGTCTTGGTCTAAGAAGCTGAGGGGGAGGTTCCATTGCGGCTCAGCGAGCTGAGAACCTGACTAGTATCCATGAGGATACCAGTTCAATCCCTGGACTCACTCACTGGGTTAAGGATATGGCGTTGCCGTGAGCTGTGGTGTAGGCCACAGACATGGCTCAGATCCTGTGTTGCTGTGGCTATGGCGTAGGCTGGCAGCTATAGCTCCAATTTGACCCCTAGCCTGGGAACCTCCATATGTTGCAGGTGTGACCCTAAAAAGACAAAAAGATAAAAATAAAATAAAAAAGAGCCTGAGGGAACTGAGCCCTAGAGGGGGATGCTTGGCCTAGGAGCACACAGCCAGCAAGTGGGAGAGCTGGGAGTCACCTGCCTCCTCGGACTTCCAGCCCCAGACCTGTGTCTTGGGGGCGTGCCCAAAAGATAGGACTCCCTAGTGTCTTCTCTCACTCATGGAGAAAGGGGGACTGGGGCCCGTACGGCCCCTGGAGTATGTTTGGTGAAAGAATAAACCAGGAGAGGCTGGGGAAGGAAGACCTAGGCTCTGGGAAGCCTCCCCTGGTGCTCTGCTACTCCCCAGGCCCACCTCCTGGAGCCCAGCTAGAGGGAAGTCTGGCCCTGCTGTTAGCTGGGCACCTCTTGCGCCCCAGGCCACGCACCCCTTCTCTCCTTTTACCTTCCCAGCAGACCTGGCGGGGGGACAGTATCCCCTTTTTATGGATGAGGGAAGTGAGGCTCAGAGACTTGACTTTCCCAGGGTCAAAGAGCCAGTGGGTGGGGGAGGCCTATTCAGCCCCCTCCCCTCCCGCTGCTTGCTGCCACAAACCACATGGTTCCCAGAGCCCCAGCTGCCCTAGCTGGTGGCATGTGTCAATGAGTGAGAGCACACGTGTGTGTAAATGCCAGTGAGTGACTGTGTCAGAGAGTAAGCATGTGTGTGTGCCCATGTATGTGTGTATGAGCACATGTGTGCCAACAAGTGAGGGCACGTGTGAGTATTCCATATGTGTGTGTCAGCAAGAATGAGAGTGACTATGTTTGAGTGTTCATTGCCCAGCCGGGTGGGCTCAGACCCACTGTGGGCATGGCCCCCACAGCTCCCCAGAACTGCCTCCTGCTACCCCCCTCTGGCTGACAGCTTGTCTCTTTCTCCCACAGCCTCCTGAGCCCACAGGCCCCAAGGCTCCGGTGCCCTCGGGCAAAGAGGGAGACAAGTCGAACCCAGACTGACCCTCCACCCAGTGCATTCCCCAAACGCCTGCCCGACCTGCGGTAAGAAACCGCTCTGGGCCACTGGGCAGAGTAGTGGTGGCAAGGGGTGTGTGGTGGATGTGGTGCCCCAAAGGAGCGGCCGGAGGGGGGCTGTCAAGGGGCAGTCTTTTGGCAGTCTTTCTGGGGGCCTTCGCATCTCTACCTCCCTATGTGAAATTAAGACCAGGAGGTTTGATTTGGCAGTGCCACCTCCCACGAGCCCTTGCTATGGCAGGGCTCTGGCAGCCAGCTAGAAGCCTGGGGCATTCTTCTGAGTGACACAGTTTCACGGACCTGCCGACTAATGGGCTCCTGTGTGGCACAGGAGGTCTCCAGTGGGGGAGCTGAAGGGCTCTGTCCTTGGTTCTGTCACATTGTTGACCAAATGTGTGCATGGCTCCAGGTCAGAAGGGAGTGGGAACACGTGGACTGAGACAATCAGGGTCCAAGAAACTGTCAAGAGGCTGGCAGTGGCTCCAACGTGTGGAATTAACGTGGCTCCAAGCCAGAGAAAACGTGCGCATCCAGACACCTTCTAGGCAGGATGAAGCTCCGGCCCGGGGCGTGTGTGTGTGTGTGTGTGTGTGTGTGACAGGCACTAGCAGCCAGGTGACCTTGGCTCTGTGTGAGCAGAGCAGATGGCCTCTTGGACTATATCTCGAGGAGCAGGACACCCAGTGTGTGGGAGGTGACAGGCCCTCCCACTCTGTGTCCCAGGTGAGGGAATGTGGAGAAACCACAGCCAGTCCACTGAGGTAGAGGATGAGGAACCAGGGGGACCCAGGCTGCTGCCCCACTAAACTTGCTTGTGACCTTGGACAAGGGACATCCCGCCTTTATCCGGACCAATTCCCTGTTCTTGACAGGCCTCTGACACCCGTGAGAAAGTTTGCTAAACAATAGTTGTTTTACAGGGTTTGTGTCCCTTTCTGCTGTGCGGCATAGTGACTCAGTCATGCACATATATACCTATTTATTCCTTTTCTCCTACTGTCTTCCATCATGTTCTATCCCAAGAGATTGGATTTAGTTCCCTGTGCTGTACATAAGACCTCATTGCTTATATAACAGGCTCCAGCTGTTTTTTTTTTTTTTTTTGTCGTTGTTGTTTTTTTTTTGTTGTTGTTGTTGTTGTTTTGCTTTTTTTTTTTTAGGGCTGCACCTACAGCACATGGAGGTTTCCAGGGTAGGCATTGAATTGAGTTGTAGCTGCTGACCTACACCACAGCCACAGCCACGCCAGATCCGAGCCAAGTCTGCAACCTACACCCCAGCTCATGGCAATGCCAGATCCTTAACCCACTGAGCGAGGACAGGGGTCAAACCTGCATCCTCATGGATACTAGTCAAATTGTTTCCACTGAGCCACAATGGGAACTCCTCTAATCTTTTTTATGCTGACAAAAAACTAAAGACATTTCAACTGAAAAAACAGGTTTGCTAAACAGAAGGAGGGCTGGAGGAGGGTTCAGGGCAGCAGGCTGGACTGGGAGGTTATCCCCATTTTTCAGAGGAGGAAGGGTCTCAGCAGGGCTGTGGGCTTCCAACCCTTTTCCCTGAAGGACTGGGTGACCGTTGTGGATGGTGGTGGCTCAGCTGGCACTGTCCTGCCATTCAGGAAGCTGTGGGCTGTGGCAGAGAGCGGGCAGCTGGATTTCCTTCCTGGGCGCTCTGCCTCATTTTGAAGTCTGGTTATCTCCATCAAAATATTCCTGTGATCAGTCAGTCCTGGGTGGACTGAGCAGCTAATTAGCCCTTCCAGTTTAACCTGTAGTTGCTGCTGGGAGATGGAGAGAGGGGATGTGGTCAGGGTTACCTACCAGGCAGCCAAGGGCAGCCATGGGAGGGCTAGGGGCACAGGGGTCAGGAGGCAGGTGGCTGGGCCCTGCCCCCACCCTCATCAGGGGCCGCCGCAGCCTCCCCACTGCCCAGGTGACAGTGCGAGGCACCAGGAAGCTCAGCGGGCAGGGAGATGGGGAACTAATGCAGAGCGGAGGCCGCCCTCTCAGCCAGGGGGGCTGGAGGGGTCTGAGGAGTGATGCCTGAGCGGAGTCTTGAAGGCTGTAGGATTCATTTAAAATGTTCTATTTTTCTGATTATAAAAAGCCTACATGTTCTCTATAGAAAATGCAAGCACATGGGTGTTTTGCCCGTCAGTCTTTTACAAAATATGTATTTATGACATAATTGGGATCAAACTGTACTTACTGTTTTCTAACCTGCCTTTTGCACTTAATATTATACCCAGATCATTTTCCCATCACTAAATACTCTTCTGTAATGTGATTTTTAATGGCTGTGTAATGTTCCAGCCTGTGTGTGCCCTAGCATGTTTAACCAATTCTCAGTGGTAGGGTTGATGGTTTCCTGTGGTGTGTTCTCATAAACAATGCCTGGATGAACAAGATGATGTAGGTAGAGTTATGACGGGCGGGAGAGGTTCAGGGGAGCAGGGAGGGCCCAGGCTAAGCAAAGGTATGGAGGTAGGGGGCTCTGGAGGGTTTGCGGAGTGAGGTGCTCAGGATGGAGGGGGAGGTGGGGAGGGCTGGTCAAGGGAGCCTTTGAGATCTGAGACTTTGAGTCGAGACTTGACCCACCAAAGCTCTGGAGGAAGTCCAGGGCTCCCCTCACCATCTCCTGCTCCTCCTGGCCTGTTCCTCCAGCGCTCCTGTGGTCGGAGGGGAGGGGACCTGTCTGGCAGGGTGGGGGAAGGGCAGGCGAGGCTGGGGTCCCAGAGGCTACAGCCTTGATCTCTTGATCCCTGGTGGGATCAGTGGCATTTAAATCAAGCCCTTCTTTCTCTGCTGAGCCCTGCCCAAGTCTCCTTGCAGGAGAGACACATACATTTTAGCTCTGGACACTCTTGCATCAGTGCTGCTGGCAGAGGGTGGCAAGTGCCCTGTGACCTGGAGAGGCAAGGAGGGAGGCTGTCTCTTCCAGGAAACTTCCCTGACCTCTGGGCCCAGCTGGGGACCCCCTTCCAGGCCTCGCCTCCCTGTGCACGTGTTCACCCCAGCACTGCTCACAGCCTGAGCGGGATTACTCACCAGTATGGCTCTGTTTCTCCCCACAGACCTTGGGGGCTCCCAGGGAGGATCTGGCTTGATTTGCCCCTCTGTTCCCTTCTATACCAAGTGCTGCAAACTGCTTGCTCATGTCATTCATTCATTCAATGGCTCATTCATCAGTCACATGACACATACTTATTGAATACCTGCTACATGTCAGACACTGTTCTACGTGCTCAGCACCTGTAGGTGAATAAGTTAGACCAGGTCATTGGCCTCATAAAGCTTAAATTCTAGCAGAGTAGATAGAAAGAGACCAGAAAAGTAAATTCATCATGCACGGTTAGGGAGTAACAAGGGTCGTGGAGAAAAATAAGACTGGAAAAGGGAGTGAGTGTGCAGAGGGAGCTGTTCTTTGCAGGAGGATCTGGAAAAGGCCTCTCAGGTAAGCCGCCCTTTGAGCAGAGACCCCAGGAGAGGGAACAGACCCCCAGAAGTCTGGCCAGGCTCTGAACTGGGCTGAGAAATGGGTACGTGGGGCCTCGTGTTAGTGTCAATGGAGATTATTCCTGGTTCACAGGCTCCTCACTGCCTCGTGGGGAAAAGGCTATGGGGGTGAGAGTGGGGCGGTGGGGGGAACAGGAGAAGCAGGCCCTTTAGGAGGCCTGGGCATCAGTCCAGAGCCAGCTGGCTGGCTGGGCTTGGGTGAGCAGGAGTGGCTGCATGCAGGAGGCTGAAGGGGGGACTGCAGGTGAGCTTGGGCTGTGAGAGGTCAGAGCCTGAGAACGGAATGGGGGCGGGTGAAGAAGCTGAGCTGAGTCGGCCCGGGATGGATTTGGAAGGAAAAGGAAGAGTCTGGTTTGGAAGGGGTACGCTTGCGATGGCAGTGTCCTCATGGAGAGGCTGCACAGGTTGCAGGGGTAGCTGAGGGCAGAGGCTGGGGCTGGCGTGTCAAGAAAGGAGTCCTCAGCTGGGGGTGGGTGGGGAGGGTGTGTTTTAATCCTTAGAGCCTGGACGAGGGTGTGCAGAGGAGGAATCTGGGCCTCCCTGCTTAGGGATCTGGCCCCTGAGGACTCCTTGCCCATGGCTGGGCCTGTTACTCCAGCCTCGCACACAAACTCTGGATTTATCAGCCCAGAGAAACCGCTGCCAGCTCCCCTCTCCGATGCCCCTATGGTTGGCACTGTCATTCTGTACATTCTTCAGGGCTGCTGTGGGCAGGAAGCCGGGTGCTGATGCTGGGCCCAATGCTGTCACCCTTTCGTCCCCAGAGAGGGCCTCATTTGGTGAGTTTAGAGCGGACAAGGCCCTTCTTAGCCCTACTAGTGGTCACGACTACAGGCCTGCCTGCATGTCATGCTCCTCCTTAAAAACCTTCCGTGGCTCCTTGCTGCCTAAGGCTGAAGCCCAAACTCTTCCTCCTGGTTATTCAGGGCCTTTCAGGATTTGGCTCAGGCTCATCTTCCCAGCCCTCCTTCTTTCCAGCAGGTGACTCTGCTCCTCTGTCCCCCCACACGTGCAGGCTTAGTCTCACCTTTTATCACCTCCATCTAGAATGCTCTTCTCGCCACCAGCCACATCCCACCCCTTCCAGATCATCTTCCTGGACGCTCTCACGCACTCTGAGCCCTTTGCATGGCTATTGGTACCTTTTACCCAGAGAGCTAACCTGTCATCTGACTGTTATCATCCTCTACTTGTCTTTGCCCTCCTCGTCCTCTTGTCCCTCCCGTCTCCTGTCCACATGCTGTCCCTGTCCCCTTGCAGCACCATCAAATCTCTCCTTAAAGGGGATCCTGCTCAACCACACAGCTCTCTGGGTCAGGGGCCCAAGGCTCTCTCCACCCCAGGACCGCCCAGGATGTTATTCAAGAGAGCGATCCTCAGGGATCTAACAGGACCTTCTGCCCAGAGTCTCTGTGGGACCCAGGGTTTGTTTGTTTGTTTGTTTTAGGGCCGCACCCATAGCATATGGAAGTTCCCAGGTGAGGGGTCAAATCGGAGCTATAGCTGCCGGCCTACATCACAGCCACAGCAACACAGGATCCAAGCCGTTTCTGTGACCTACACCACAGCTCACGGCAATGCGTGATCCTTAACCCACTGAGCGAGGCCAGGGATCAAACCCGCATCCTCATGGATCCTAATCGGGTTCATTAACCACTGAGCCACAAACGGAACTCCCCCCCACAGTCACTTCTGGTGATCAGCCAGGTTGGGACCTGCTGGCCCAACCCAGGTTCACGCTGAGGGAGTACAGGTGTCCCTGAGAGTGTGGCCTCAGATCTTTATTTGCACACCTGCTGGGATGGAAACCTCACTCTTTCCAGGGAAGCCCAGGCCCTGAAGGCTGCTTTGATGTGGAGAAAGTCCTCCCTGGTGCTACTGAGCTGAACCTGCCTCCCTGAAGCCTCCACGGATGATGGGTCAGGCGCCACACGAGGCAGGGGTGACTGGTTTCTGGGAGCTTTCCTTTCCTGTTCCCAGGGCCCAGTGGGGGACCTGGCATGTGAGGGGGCTCAGGGGAAGTCCAAGTCTTGATGAATGGAGGACCCACCTCCCTCCACCTCTGCCTACTCAGAGCACCTGCCCTTATGTTCAGGCTGTGGCTGCAGCCACACCAGCCGGCCCTCTGTGTGTGTCTGCAGATACAGCCATCATCGTGGCTTTTGAGGACTCTGGCGTTAGCAGAATGCATCCCATCCTTCATCTCCTCTCATTCTTATCTCATGTGGAAGATGGATGCTGTTATCTCATTCATTCTTCAAGCAAGCATTTACTGAGTGCCTACTAAGTTCCAGGTTATGTGTTGGTGAGGATTTAGAGAGGGGTGGGTCTTGTCCGATGTCACACAACTACTCAAGGACCAAGTCAGCACTAACACCCAGGCCTGCAGGTGTATTAGGTCGACTGTAATCAGAAACTGGGTGGTTTGAACAGAAACTTATTGTCTCACAATTCTGGAGGCTAAAAGTCTGAAATCAAGGTGTCTGCAGGGCTGGTTCCTTCTGAGGGCTGTTCCACGTCTTTCTCCCTGGCTTGTAGGTGGTCACCTTCTCCCCGTGTCTCCTTGCGTGGCGTGGTCCTTGGGTGTGTGTGTCCAAATTTCCCTTCTTCTAAAGACAGCAACCATACTGAGTTAAGGGCCTTCCCTCCTCCAGTATGACCTCCTCCTACTTAGCGAATTGCCTCTGTGATGACCCAATTTCCACCTAAACTCACATTTTGAGGCCTTGGAGTTTAGAAACTCAACACGTACATTTGGGAGGAACACAACTCAATGGGTAACAGCATGCATTTTAGCCTGGGATCTCCAGTGCAGTGAACTGTCCCACCATGGAGCAGGCAGCCCTTGGGGTGGCGAGCATCTCATGGCTCGAGGTGGCCAAGGTGGTGTTGAGGCTGCACTGAACTGTCAGGGATGGAGAGTAGAGAGGCTTCTCTGGGGTCTGTTTCAGCCCGAGGTTTGAATCAGGACCCAGGAACATGATAGCTGGTGTTTCCTGGCACAACCTAGTCTTTGTATCCTCAAGGCGGAAGGCAGGTACACACAGGTGGGGCTGGGAGCAGAAACACCCTGGCCTCTGCACCCCTAGCTGGGTGATCTGGGGCCGCTGCTTTCATGTCTGAGCCTCAGTCTACCTTGACAGTGAACCAGGGCCTGTCTTGCCTGCCTGTTTTCGTCCGAGGCCTCTGATGGGGCCCTAAGGAGAGAATGACTAGGAAGGTACTTTCCTTTTGTTCATTTTCTTTGGTTCACTTTGCAGACTTTTCTCAAGTGCAGCTGTTTGCTAGGTTCTGTGCTGTCCCCAGGGACACAGTGATGAGATGGTCATGGCCCTGGCCCTCAAGGAACACATGGGCCATTGAGGGGGGTGAGGGCAGGCAGGCGAAGGTGGCTCTTGAGCTTAGACCCACTCTGGGGCCAGACTGCCTTCAAAGCAGTCCCAACTCTGCCTCTCACTCATGGTGTTCATTTAGGCCATTTCCGTAAGCTCTCTGGGCTTCAATCTCTTCATCAATAAATTGGGAGTAATAATAATAGCAATGACCTTGTGTGCATTAAGTCTGTTGGTGCATATAAGGGCCTAGAGTAGTGCCTGGCATGTAGTAAATGCTCAATAAATAAAATTTAAAGTAATCAGCTAGAGGACCACATGATAGAGGAGAGCAGAGGGGGTTTGGGGGAGCTTTAGGCTCTGGGAACCCAGCAGACATGGTCCCTGCCCTGTCTGGGCACCCTGTCATCCTATTAACACCTCGGCCATCTGCCACCCTATGTGTGGGTGGCGAGGAGGGTATGGAGCAGGCATGCTCAGAGGGAGAGGTTCGAGGCCTTTGCACAGTTGTGGGTGGGGGGTTCTGGGGTTTGTGCCAGTTGCAGGGGAGGGGGCGCAGCTGTCACTCCTGCCTCTGCCCGCTGGGGTGCTGTGGGAGGGAGAGGTGCCTGGGGTGCTTGGCTTTGTTAGCCTTTGTTTTTAGTCCGTAGTTTTCATAGGTTTTGGGGAGAGGAGAGGGTCGGGAAGCAAAATTAAAATTCCTCTTTGAGAAGTTAACAACTTTCCAATTAAAGGATTCTTATTTGTGAGATGCCTTAGAGGCCTTTTCAATCAAGAGGCTCTTCTGAATAATAAAAGTACTTGAGCTGGGGTTGGAGAGAGAGACTGGAGCCTGCGCTGCACACAAGAGGGTGAGGGGACACCAAAGATGGGCACCCCCAGCCTTGAGAATGATGGTTGTTTGTGATGGGGGTGTGGTGCAGCTCCATGGGGAAGGCAGTGGGGTATGGGGGGGAATCTGTCCTCACTTTGAACTTCTGCTACCCTTTAGCCCCTCTGGCTCCGATCTGGAACTCACACACTGGTGTCTTCCACCAGAAACCCTCTATCCCCTTCCACTCAGGTCAGGATGGAGCTGGGAGGAGGCTGGGGTCTGGTGGTGACTGTGATGGTAGACATGGCTTGACCTTGTGCTCAGGGGCAGACGGTCTATATACCGGGCAGCATCCTCTTGGCTTCTGAGACCTTAGGCTCCTTGGTGATATCCTGGCTGTGGTTTTATCACAGTTTGGTGAGTGTGTTCACCTGCCTTTCAGCCTGGCACCCCTCCTTGGTGTTACTCAGCTGGTTTCCTGGGAGATCAGATCTGTCCTTCTTGGAGCTGAGTATCTGCTGGGTGTTCCTGGAGGGCTGCACCTCAGATCCTGCGGGGGGGACACCGGCCTTGTTTACCTGGGTGTCCGGAATGTGGAGGCCATTATGACCTGAACCCCACTTACAGAGGAGGGAGCAGAGGCTCGGTGAAGTGAAGTGACCCCTAGACACAGACAGCAGTTCTTGCTAAAAGGGGCTTCTCTTCCCATGTCCCCCTGAGGCCATCCAGGCCGCTGAGCAGAGAGGTGCTAGAGGGGACATGGGTCAAGGCAGTGGGCTGTCTCAGTGGGCAGTCCAGGCCTTTACCCCAGGCCGCACAGGGTCCTCCACCCCCAGGAGTGGTCCAGGTTATTTGAGGAGACTGTGCCACGGCTGACTCCTCTGTGCAGGCAGCGTGGAGGATGGTGGGAGTGTTCTCCGTCCACTCCTGCCTTCCTACCCTCCCCACCAGCAGCGAGGCTGTCTGTGTAAATACCCGGAACTGTTGAGAGCCAGGCCCCTCCAAAAGATCAGCTGACTGTGCAAGTGCTCCCTGGAGTCCTGGGGTTGGGCCCGCAATTGGGAGCAGATGACATGCTTTTTGGGGACAGGGAGGGGGCCGTCCAGCAGCCTGGGTGTGGGCTCTTGGTCAGGTGCTCTAGTTGGAAACTGAGAGACTTTAGATTCAAGTTCCAGTCCTGCTGCTTATTGTTTGTGTGGCCCTGAGGAGTGACCCCTGCCTCTCCGGGTTCCAGTTTCCTTTTGGGTGGCACAGTGGAGCTGGGGTGGCGAGGGGCACATGGGGTAGGTGGCATGTGTGAACTGCATGGCTGGCGGGTCTGTGGAATGTGGATTTTGTCTTTGCAGTACTGTTTGGTGGCGCCGCTTCACACCCCAGCCCTGCTGCTTGGATAAGTGCTTCATGTCTGTTAACCTCAGTTTCTCCATCAGCACAATGGCCATAATGACACCTATTCACAGAGGTGTGTACTCCATCAGTGGAGTCCATCAGTGGAAGTCTTCCTTCCCTCTGAAGCATTTAATGAGCCCATCCTTCCTGAGAACCCCGTGGTGTGGTGGCCACAAAATGAATAGGTGATGTAGTGCCTGCTTTGGGGCCACAATGTGAAGTTAGTGGGACTGAGGAGGAATGCTGGGAGTCCAGGAAAGGGAAGGAGATAAGGACTGGAGAAGTCACAGAGGGCTTCCTGGAGGAGGCTGGCCCTTTGTGTTCGGGAAGATTTGGGGAAGGAGGTGGGCCAGAGGGGAATGTAGGGAGGGCAGGCCTGGTTGGGAATAGTGTGAGCAAAGATCAGGCAGGGGATAGGAATTGGGGACAGGGGCGGGGGCGGGAGGGGGTTGCAATCAGAGTCCAGAGAGGCTCCAGCCCTCAAGCCCTGGTGGGGGCAGGGGACTGGGAATTGGGAGTCGGACAGCTGTCTCCTGATTTAGGACAGGGGTACAGCAAACATGCCACATGAATCCCAGCACAGAACCTGGTGTGGGGTCTGTGGAGGGGGCAGGGTTCAGTGTGGAGAGACAGGACTCCCCAGACCCCAGGGCCTCCGGTGGGAGGTGTGCAGGCCTTGTGCAAGGCTTGGGAGGAAGCTGGTGGCAGCTACCCAGACTGGCAGGATGGGCTGTGGCTGGAGGGAGCATCAGCCTGAGGGTAGCCTTAAGCCTAGATTAAGGAATTGGGGGTCTGGCTTCTTGAGGGCCAAGAGACCGAGAAACAGAGAAGTGGGAGGGGTCTGTGGTGGGTTGGGAGGGCCAGCCCCCAGAGCCCCCAGGGCACACCCAAAGCCCCCACAGTGTCCCAGGCTCTGGGTCAGACTTGTTCTGAACTTGGCCCAGAGGGAGAGTAGCACTTCGCTCACCCCGAGGATCTGGAAGCTTGGCTCAGAGAGACTAATGACTCACCTGCCCCAGGTCATTTCAAATCAGAACTCCAAACTTCTAGTTCTTTCAGTGGCCCCACACTACTCCCCACGCTGTGGGTTTTAGAGGTAATGACCTCCCAGCCTGCCCTGGGTGAGCTCGGTAAAAGAGACCTAAATAGGCCATCTTCCTTGACTTTGCCTCTCGTGGGGAGGCTCAGAGAGGTTGAGGGTGTGCCCCAGTGCCACACAGCACTGAGGTCTGCCGTCCCTGGCTCCCAGGAGAAGGGGGTGCTGTGCTCCCTCCCCTAGAGAGTCTAGTGGCCCCTGCCAGGCCCTTCCAGGTCTGAGGACAGAGGGAATCATTGCAGCCACAAGCCTAACCATGTGTCTTAGCCACTGAAGGAGGCTTTAAAATCTCAGCCCCAAATTAAAACCTATGCGTGTTCCAAAACAATGAAAAATTTCCCTAATAAAAGATGAGGCACACTCAGGCATGTCCTAAATGAATGGAGTGACTTCTGGGATTAATCCAGGATGTATGGGAGGGCGCTCAGCTGGGAAAATCGACCCATGGATATTGTAACAAATTGTTTGCTTGCAAGAGGAATAATTCTTAATGTGCACGGGCTGCAAGTGGAAGGCACCTTGGCTCCTGGCAGCTGCGTCCCTCATCAGCTGGACCTGGGCAGGGTCTCTGCTAAGGTGGCCTTACCTCGAGGCCTCTGGACCGTCGGTGAGGACCCTCCGACTCCAGAAGCCAGTCTGAATGGGAGTGGGTGGGCTTGAATCTGGATTTAGAACCCCTGTTCCGGGGTCTTCAGAGTCCTGGTACCTCCTGGTACCTCCCTAGGCTCTGTGACCTTGGCCAGGTGGGAGGGGGCTGCGCTCACTAAGTGGTGTTCCTCCTCCCTTGCCGTGTGGGCCTGGAAGTCTCAGACTTGCTGAGTCTCAGGCCTGCCCATTCCTCTATCTCAGACCATCCGGGGGACTCTGCACAGACTGGCTCTCAGCCTGCCTCAGTTTACCTTCCTGGGACTTGGGCCACTGCCTCTATCCCAGCTCCTATGCCTCAGGCATGGGTGGGGTGGGGTGGGGTGGGGGGATGGGAGCAGCAGTGTTCTTCTTGGCCAGCATCCTCAGCCTCCTAAACTGTCTTTGTGTTGATCCCGTGCCAGAGGGAGGCTAAGCCAATTTACACAGGGATCTTAAAGGAACATGACCACTGAAGTACAAATGACAGACAGGCCTCCTGGGCTCCACTCCCCACCTCCACCCAGGACGCGGCCAGCATAGGGGCAACAGCCTGGTTTCTGAGTCCGACAAGTCTGCGTGTGGTCCTAGCTTCCCACTTGCCCGCTGTGGGACCCGGGCAATTCCCACAACTGTTTCTGCTTCCTTACCTGTAAGAGATGGGATTTTTTAAAAATCATCATCATTGTTTCATTTGTTTGAAAGCAAGATCTCATTCACCCACACAAGCGTCCTGGGAGGTGGGTCCTGTTATCCCCATTTTGTGGGCAGTTATTTTATTTTATTTTATTGTCTTTTTTTTTTTTTTTTTTTTTTGCCATTTCTTGGGCCGCTCCTGCGGCATATGGAGGTTCCCAGGCTAGGGGTCGAATCGGAGCTACAGCTGCCAGCTTGCACCAGAGCAACAGCAACGCAGGATCTGAGCCGTGTCTGCGACCTACACCACAGCTCACGGCAATGCTGGATCCTTAACCCACTGAGGAAGGGCAGGGATTGAACCCGCAACCTCATGGTTCCTAGTCAGACTCGTTAACCACTAAGCCACGACGGGAACTCCATGTGGGCAGTTATTTTATTAGGTATTTTCCAAGTTATTTTACAAGGTTACTTTCACATAAGTGTGCCAGGCATTTCCAGATGTAACATTCTATTAGCCGCATTTTGTAGATGCGGAAACTGAGGTTTGGAGAGGTCAAGCGAATTGCACTGAGTGGTGGGGCCCGGACTCAGACCCGAGCCTCAGAGCTATAATTGCTTCATGAAATTGTTTAGAGAAAAGATCCCACATCATAGATGCTGCTCCACAAACCTCATCCCCACCTATTCCCTTCGCTCAGTTAAGAGGTGCTGTGACCCTGCAGAGGCTGGAGCAGAAGACACTGGGGACAGGGAGACCTGGCCCCCTTCTCACCAACACCTCTGGTTTAGATATGATGTGTCTTTATATTCATTCATTCATATATTCATTTATTCATGCATGCATGCATTCATTCATCAAGTGTTTATGAAACCCCTCCTGTTCTAGATTCTGCAGATACCACACCTAGAGGTTTACACACATGCTACCTGCCCCCAGGTAGTTTTCATTCTTGTGGGAGTGGCAGGGAGCCAAACTGCAAATAATTCGAATAGTATCCAATGTGATGAATTTGGGAGGGAAGTAAGTAGGGCCACGGACCAGGGGGTAGCTGGGGTGGGCTGCGCAGCTTTGGAGCAGGAGGGGTCTGGGCAGGACTTTCTGAAGAAGTGACCTTGGGTCTGAGAAGAAACAGCATTCCAGGTGGCTGAACTGCAAGACCAAGGCCCAGAGCTGGGTGTGTTTGAAGACCAGGAGGAAGACAGCACACTGGTGGATGGAGAAGGAGGGAGGGGGGAGAGAGGGGAGACGGAAGCCCTCCCAGCAGTAGGTTTTTTCAGGAGCACAGGGGGAGGGGGAGCTCTGGAGAGCGCTAAGCTGGAGAGTGACAGGATCTGATGTGAGCTTTTCGGATTCTGTGCTGGCCGCCATGGGGAGAGAATGGGTTACAGCCAGGGGCAGAGAAAGCAGGGAGCCTAGTGGGGAGGCAGGTGCCGGATCTGGAGGGGAGCCGTGGGTCATGGCGAGGGGGAAGGGAGGCCTTGAGATACTGAGACACGGGTGGAGGAGGGAGATGATGGAGATGGGCTGTGGGGTGGGAAGGCCCAGGGTCCAAGTCAGGGGAGGTCAGCTTGGCCTACGTGGCCCCATTTTTTTGAGATGAGATCCCGGGCCAGGCGGAAGCGTGGCCGTCCTCATTTGGGCTTGCTGGGTGTGAGATGCCAAGGAGCCATCCAGGGGAGCATCCCTCCCTCGGGCTGAGTCGGGACCTCCTGTGAGTCTCTAGACATTCTCACAATGACTTCTCATGTCTCATCGCACTCGTTTCAAGATCGAAGGCTTTGCCCTAACACATCGGGTCATCTCATTGCCACATCTGCTTTTCATATGAGGAAACAGAGGGGCTCTTACCTCACCTCAGTGTCTGAATTGCACATTGGTGTTGAGAGGAGGGAGCAAGAGCCCAAGTGATCCTTCCTAGGAAGGTGGCAGGAAAACTCGGGGAGTCCCGCGCCATCTCCTGTTGACGCCTGGTGTGTGTGTGTACGTGTGTGTGTGTGTGTGTGTACACGAGCATGTGTGTGCGTCAAGCCCATTAACAAACAGAGAAATAAATTAACAAGTATTCAACCCACCAAATGTTCCTTCTGTTCTGTATAATAGAGCACCGGAACATAATTTTCCCCTGGAGCAAATTGCTACAGCTGAACCTGCTCCTCATTTTCCTCCAAAAACTGCTTAAAATTCTGGAACGCTTGTTGATTTTGGGTCCTTTCCCTTTCTACCTCCTGTCCCCAGCCTCCAGGCTGCTTCCCTTGACCTTCCTCATGCCAGGCCTCAGAGGAAGCAGATTGTCGCAGAGCAATAGTCCCCGCCCTGCAGATGGGAGGATCCTGGGTGGCAGCAGCTCAGGCCGGGGACCTGTACGTGGGGGCGAGGGGCTTTTGGAGTGCTGAGCATGAACGAAATGCCCAGGGCTGGCAGAAAGGACCAGCGCTTCCCACTGAGTCCTGCCACAGGTGTGCTGTGTGACCTTGGGCAAGTTACAACCCTTTCTGGGCTTTAGTCTCCCCTGGCAAAGTGAGGCTAAACATGCCTGCCATCCCGTGGGACCACACCTTGTAGTGTAGCCAGCACTGTGTAAACGGGAGTCCCTTCCTTCTGGGGACACTGTATGCAGGTGCCCCTCTTACTACTTCCAGAACAGTCTATGGAGTGTCTGGATTCAGGGGACTCCTGCCCTGCTTCTGAAATCCTCTAGGGCACTTCTAATTTTCTTAAAGCAAATTAATTTTAATCCACTTTAATTAAACATGTCTTATAAAAAATGTATATTTATTTATAGACCTTCTCTCTGCCTATGATCATTTCTGTTATTCAGAGCCCAGCCCAGGTCTTCACTTGCACACCGCCCCCTTAGGCATGGCAGCCTGGGTTGTGGGGAGGCCTTTGCAAGTTGACTCCTGGTTGGCTCGGGCCAGGCTGAGTTACCTTTCATGGTGGCAGAAGGTGGCGGTGGGGATCCAGAGCTTAGGAAGCATAACATTCCACCTTCCTCCCCCCTGTCTCAAGGATCTAGCTGTACTTTATGGAAGATGCAATGTTTCATCAATCCTGCAGCTAGCTCTGTGCTCCTCAGCAGAGCATAGAATTAAGCCCCAAAGAAACTGCTGAGACTTTGCAGGCCAGCTGAAGGACAGGCCTTGGCTGGGGTCTGCTATGTGACCACAGGTCCAGCCAGCCAGGATCTGACCTGTTTTCAAGCTGTAGGATGGCCCCAAGCTTGTCTCCTTCAGGAAACTCTTCTTGACTTTGTCTTAGTCTGCTTGCCTACTATGATGAAATTCGGGGTGGCTCCAACATAGACTGTGAGACTTAAACAACAGAAATGCATTTTCTTGAGATTCTGGAGAGAGGAAGTCTGAGATCAGGATGCCGGCACAGTCAGCTTCTGGTGAGGACTCTCTTCCTGGCTTGCTCTGGCTGCCTTCTTATTGTTTGCTCACATGGCAGAGCGAGTGGGGTGGGGGCGGAGAGAGGGAGAGAGAGGTATTTCTGGTGTCTGTTTTGACCATAGAGAGAAGGCCATGTGACCACGCAGGTGGCGACTGGAGTGATGTGGCCACAAGCCAAGGAATGCTGGTGGCCACCAGAAGCCAGAAGGGGCCAGGAACAGATTCTCCCTAGAGACTTTGGAGGGAACCAACCTTGCAGACACCTTGATTTTGGCCCAGTGAAACCAATTTTGGAGTTCTGGCCTCCAGAAGTGTGAGAGAATAAATTTCTGTTTCTTAAAACATGTTTTTATGTATGCTTGATTTTCGATTTTTTAAAGCATGGTTGATTTTCAATGTTGTGCCAGTTTCTGCGGTACAGCAAAGTGACCTGTCATACATATATATCCATTCCCTTTCTTATATTATCGTCCATCATGGTCTATCCCAAGAGGCTGGATATAGTTCCCTGTGCTGTGCAGTAGGACCTCATTGCTTATCCAGTCTAAATGCATCAGTTTGCTCTGTTGTTTTAAGTCATTATGTTTGTGGTAATTTGTGACAGCAGCACTTGGATACAATTGTTAACAGGCCTGGAGAAAGAGTGTTCGATAAGCACCCTTGGTGTCCTGGGGCCATGGAGAGAGGGACTGTGTGTCCTCCCGTGGTGTGTGAGGTCAGAAGTCCACAATGATGGGGTCAAATCACTGCAGTGATGACAACAATGACAATAAAATGTTAATAACAGTAAATATTGCCATTACCACCTGCCTGGCCCTGGATGGTTGAGTAAATCTTGTGCATCTGCTCCTCACAATCCTCCCTGATTAAGACTGGGGGTTGGGGGGAGCTCCCGTCGTGGCGCAGTGGTTAATGAATCTGACTAGGAACCATGAGGTTGTAGGTCGATCCCTGGCCTTGCTCAGTGGGTTAAGGATCCGGCGTTGCTGTTAGGTTGCAGATGCGGCTCAGATCCTGCGTTGCTGTAGCCCTGGTGTAGGCTGGTGGCTGCAGCTCCGTTTGGACCCCTAGCCTGGGGACCTCCATATGCCGCGGGAGCGGCCCTGGAAAAGGCAAAAAGACAAAAAAAAAAAAAAAGACTGTGGGTTGGGGAAGGCCGAGGGGAACCCCTACAATGTTCGGGGCCCAGCACCCATTCTTCACTCCTCTAGCCTTATCTCAGTGATAAGGGCCCTCTCTGCAGGGTGGGCTCAAGGAAGGGGCTGAGTCTTCCTCAGGTGGTGGGGACGCCTCACCTGGTCAACCAAGAACGCTGCTCTGAGCTCTTAAGAGCTGGGCTCTGGGGCCAGCCTGCCCTGCTTTGTATTCTGGCTCCTCCCGCTGCAAGCGAGGTGGCCTTGGTTGTGCCTTGTGTCCTGTCTGTAAAAACGAATGTGTTAGTAGCACTTGGCCTCATGGGGCCCCAGGGAGAGTTAAATTATTGCATGTAAACATGTAAAATGCTTAGGACACGTCGCCTCCTAACTCTCAGGCCTTGATGGGCCAGGGCTGAGGTAGAAGGAACTTTGTAGTCCCGGGTTCTGGGTTCAAATCCCAGCCCCTCACAGACCAGCTCAGTGATCTTAGACGCTCCGTTTTCTCCTCTTAACACCAGCTGCTGCAGGGCTGCTGAGAGAAGGATTTGGTGGCTGATATGCAAAGGGCCTGTTATATTGGGGCTCCTCAGTTGGGGCCTCAGCCCAGCCAGCTCCCTATCCTCCTTCCCACCAAAGCTCTGCTCTGATGACTCACCCCAACCTACCTCTACTGTGAGCAGATTCTGTCTTAGGGCTTGTAGGGCAGCCTGGGATGCACAGGTGAGGGTACTGTCCAGCGGCCCTGGGTGTATGGGCACTGGGGACTCTCCAGTGGTCCTGGGCATGGCAGGGAGGGTGGCCAGGGCAGCCAGGGTGAGGCCTTAATGTACCCATTAGCACGCTGCGGCTGTGTGTTTGTGGTTGTGGCATCTTCTGCAAAAGCAGTGTATTCAGGCCGCATTAGAATCTGCAAGGAAGACATGTGGTGATATTTATAGGCCAAATCTTCGTCCCCATAAAGGAAGGTTGGGGTAGGGTTGGGAGGGGGAAGGATGGGCTGGACTTTTTGATAATGTCATAAACAGAGTCTGTTTCCCTGGAAACGGTGGTGGTGGCAGGCTGACAGATGTGTAAGCGGTAATATGGGCCCGTGGTGGCGGTAGCGAGGACGTTGGATGGGATGGGTGGGCTGTAACTCACCAAGCCTGGGGCTCGGGGACAGCAGGCTGTGCTGGTGAGGGTGTGGTGGGGAGGAATGGGGGCTTGGAACTGGGTATCTGGGGGGATGGTGGGGTGCCTGTTGCTGGACAGGGTTTGGGCGGTGTCCTCCAGCCTCTGGCTTCTGTCCTGGGGCCAACCTTAGAGAGAGGCGGGAGATTTTGAAGTTAGGGGCCTTCCCTAAATCTTCAGGAGACCCACCTCCACAATGTTGTTCTAGGGCCGGAGAGGCACAGACATTGGGTGGCGTGCAGGAGGAGAGCCTTGCCTTGGTCTGCGAGAGGCTGTATTACAAGGAGCAGCGAGTCTGGCATGAAGGAGGAGACGACTGGGGAGGCTTGGTCCTGCCTGGTATGCTGGGCCCTATTCAGGGCTGAGTGAGGTCGGCCCACAGAGTCTCTGGGGCCAGAGCTTTCCCTAAGTGGTCTCATGACAGAGAGAGTGAGGAACTAGCCTTTCGTCACCCAGTCATTCCGGGCTCCAGCCTGGGCCCCCACCTAGGCCCACAGGGACCCCAACAGGAAGCAGAAGGCAAGGAGGGACTGAGACCTGGAAAATGCAGGCCCAGGGGCTGGACTTGCTTGTCCAGAAATCTCTGAGGGACCAGCATCCTTTCCCCAGCCCTGACCTGCAATGGCCACCAGGTGCTCCATGGCAGAGCCAGGTCTGGGGAGGGGGATCCACTTAGAGCTTCAGACGGACAGGCTGTTTTCGGTGGTAGGGAGCTTGCTCTCATCACGAGTATGTAAGGAGGGGCTCGCCGGCCATGGCCAAGGCGACTGGAGAGGGAATTCCTGATGGAGAAAGGGATGCGTTTGTCCTTCTAGGCCCCAAGGCCCTGTCACCTTGAGTTCTAGGAGATAAGATGGCCCATGACATGAGCATTGGTGACTCTGCCCCCCTCACGACGTGCATTGCAGCTGGGTCCCAGCTTCAGGAGATGGGAGACTTGAGTTCAAGTGCCAGCTTGGCTCTGACTTGCTGTGTGACTTCAGATGGAGCCCTTGGTCTCTCTCTGCAAGAAAAGGAGCACTGAGGCTGTGGCCTGGTGGCTGCTAAGGAAGAACCTTAGGGGCCTGATGTTGGGTACTAACTCCAGCCTCTCATGGCCACTTGCCTCTACAGAGACTTGGACGCAGGTAAACAAGAAGGCTAGAATCCCAGGAGCCCATGGGTCAAGCTCAGCCCAGAGTCAGGAAGCTTCCTTTCATCTGCCACTTCTCAGTGGCAGTCAGCCCCGTGACCTGTTGCCCTGCTGCTCTCATTACTCATACCAGTGGCCTGAACTGGGAGGCAGACGGACTGTGTGTGTGGCGGGTGCCCACGCTCTGCTCGGGGTGGGCACCTGGGACTGTGTGTACGAGTGTGTGTGTGTGGCTGTGTGTGCGCTTTGGGAATGGGGGTTGGAGCAGGGCTCCTTCCATCTCTAGCATCTGTAGGGGTGCAAGTGGGATCCAGTGGGGGCTGCTTCTTGATTCTGAAATGGAATCTAAGCTGGACAAGGTGCTTGAGGGGCAGCGGGCCCTGGGTGAGGTGGGCAAGGGGCTGGAGGGCTTGGCTGGGGACAGATTGGGCTTTCAGCTGGGGATAAATACCTGACAGGTGTGGCCATTGTTTCACCTGAGGAGCCAAGAAGACTTTGGTTTTTTTTTTTTTTTTTTTAATGGCTCCACTCAGCGTATGGAAGTTCCTGGACCAGGGACTGAATCTGAGCCACAGTTGTGGCAATGCCAGATCCTTTAAACCACTGCGCCAAGCTGGGGATTGAACACATGACCCCATGGTGACCCCAGCTGCTGCAATTGGTTTCTTAACCCTATGTAACCGTGGGAACTCCAAGGATCCAAGAAGACTTTCTGGGAAATTGAGGCACCCTCCCCCAAACTCTTACCACCCGCTAGACTGTCCCTTTGTGGCCGCTGGCTCTCCTCGCCACTCTCCCCAGAAAGGGCATGGGCCGGCCTGCAGAGGGTCTGGCGAAGCAGGGATCAGAGACGGAGGCCCCCACCTTGGGAGCAGCTGAGGAGGGTGGCAGGGTGGGCTGGGGCCTCCCCAGTGGGGATCTCTTCCCTGCTGCTCTGGTGGTTGGAGCTCAAGAGGGGTTGGGAGCCCTCATAGAACTCATGACACACTGACCCCCTTGGAGCCACGGAGGTGTAGGATTGAGGAGGGGTATTGCTTGTGAGTGCTGGCAGGGGCCCGAGGTGCTCTCAGGATTTAAGGGAGAGGTAGGTGGGGTCTGGAGACCCCCTGAATGGGCAGATGGGGTCTCTGAGCCCAGGGAGGGGCAGCTGCATCTCAGGCAGGCTCCAGGTGAGAAGGGCTCTACCCTGCCTTGCCCAGGCTGTGAAGTGGAGGCAGGAGCCTATATATATATATTTATTTATTTATTTATATATATATATATTATTATTATTTTTTTTGGTCGCCCTGTGGCATATTTAGTTCCCATGCCAGGGATAAGATCCCAGCCATACTTGCAACCTAAGCCACAGCTGCGACAATGCCGGATCCTTAACCCACTGTACCGGGCTGGGGGATTGAAACTGCATCTCAGTGCTCCCCAAATGCCACCACTGATGCTATTGTGGCACTGCAGAACTCCTGGAGCCCATATTCTTAAAATTCTCTTTCTCCTGGTCTCTTCGATCGCAGGTAGATGCCCTTATCCCTGTGTGTCACTGTATAGTAATAGCTCCCGTCTCATAGGGCCCTTGGTACTGGAAGGTGCAGAGGGCTGGAGAATCATGTGCTCCTTCCTGCGTGGAGTCAGGGGCTGGGAGGCACTGGCCTCCTGGGTGGTGGGTGAGCGGGCACAGGGCACCGTCCGGCCTGTCTCTGGTCACATCTCAGCTACTAGCGGTTACTCAACCTCCTTGTGACCAGCCCCCTCATTTATAAAGGACATTGGGCAGCTTCTCGAGGCGCTGGTGCCAAGACTGGGTCCATTCAGTCAAGCCCTGCGCATAGTAGGTGCCCATTAACTGTAGGTCGTCACTGTTACAATCTTGGAATTGCAGGTGCACAGAGCTCCAGGTAACCCCTTCCCCACCACTGGCCAGCCCCCTCCATGCTCCGTTGTTCTGTCTGTGCCAAAGGCTCCCAGGGACAGAGTTTCCAGGGCTCTGTGAGCCCTCAGCAGTCACAGGGACCAATCTCCAAAGCTCAGAGAGCCATTGCAGGGACCAGGGCTCCAAGAGCAAGTGCCCGTGAGGCAGGTGAGGCTGAGAGTGGAAGGCTGAGGGATGGTAGGAGGGGAGGGAGAGACTGAAGCCCACTCCCCAGGCCCCCACCCCTATAGCTGAAGCCTGTTCCTGCTAATTAGCACCTTAACGAACCACGCTAAAGCGCTCTCCCCGAGCCTACTCCCAGACAGATAATTACAATGATTTTTTGGCTTCTGGGGGGCAAACTGGAGGTGGTGGGGGAGAGGGCTTTTCTGGGTTTTTTTCCCTGTCCTTAGGGATGTTCAAACCTACCCTCTCTCATCTCATTTGGAGAAGGAAAAAAAATGTGTTAATGGACCTTTTTCTGCAGCAGAGAAGGACAATTTATGATAGAGGTGACAAACTTCATTTTAATGAGAGGCAAATTCCACTTATTCTAAACTACAGTCCGTCCCCCCCCCACCCCCCCACCCCCGCTTTGTCTTCGGCTCTGGGGCATTCAGAGTGGAAGCTGAGGTGTCAGGTTGCTGTTCCCCAGGAAGCTGGCTGCAGGCCGCTTGTTCAGGGAGGCCTGGGTGGAGTCCCCCACTTTCATCTCACTGGGTCCCTCTCACACATGGCCCTCTTTTGGGGGACGTGCTTATGGATTTAAGGATGAGGAAATGGAGGTGAGAGAAGTGCAAAGACTTGCCCCAAACTGCTCTGGAATTTGAGGGGTTGGTGGGTGGTCTTTGAACCTGGGTGGCCTGACCGCAAACGCCACACACTTACTACTCCATCTTGCTGCCTGACCCAGGGAATGTGGGAGCCCAGCCAGACTGGGACTGTCCACCTAGGTCACTCCCAGGGACAGGGACAGGGAGCGCAGGTCAGAGAAGCCAGCAGAGTCTCCTGGCCACTCCTGGCCCCAGAGCCCCCGTGATCACACTGATCTAGGAGGAGGGCTTCAGGGTAACTCTTTTTGTGTGAAGGATGCTGCTTGAATGGCATTCTTTGCATACCTGCAGGCAGGGTCCACCGTGGAGGTGGGAGGTGGGTGTCCCATCTTTCCAGTGGCCCCTGAATCAGAGGGATGGGGTGGTCCGAGGATTCTAACACCAGGCCCTGGAGCCTGGCTGGAGAGGGGAGGATCCAACCTACACACAGAGAGCAACTCAAGGCCAAAGAGGGCAGGCAGCTGCCCAAACCCCATAGCTTTCAGTGCCAGAGGTGGGGTGGAGGCAGGTACCTTGTGACCAGGATGCAGAGCCGAGCCCAAAATCTTCTTTCCTGAGTTACGGCTTTGGAAGAATGGGCCCAAGAGTACCTTGCTCACATGCGGACAGAAGGGTGAAGTGGCTTCTGGGGCCCTGAGGTCCAGCCCCACCAGCTCCTCCTTAGGGGACTCCCTGAACACCGGAAGCTCTTATCTGCAGAACTTGGAGATGGTCTGGAACGCAGGGCTGGACAGGGGTGGGGGCATTTCCTTTCTCTATCCTCCCAGAATGCTCTATGGAGAATACCAGGGATGAGAAATCGGGGCTCTCAGACCCTCGATCTTCCAAATCAGAGGAATCTATTGCAGACCCCTGCCCTCCCCGCTCTCCCCACCTGGAACAGTATGATGCTTGAGGACCCGTGGGCTGTGGGCTGAGTGCACAGTGGTTCCAGTTAGTCAGGGCCCCAGAGTCTGAATGGCATTCTTTGCACACCTGCAGGCAGCCTGCCTTTCTCTCATCACTGACGACCTTGGGCAGGTCCCTGTTCCCGGTGAGAAAAGTAGTTTAAAATTTCCCTCCTGCTGGGGGTGGTTAGAGGGTGTAAATGCGATGCCGTATGGTGTTGTACATTAGTTAGTGCTCAAAAGTGGTAGCAGATATAAAGTGCCCAGAAACATGAGATTTTAGAATCACAGAGCTTTGGAGGTCCAGGGTCCTTGAGTGTCAAGAGGCTGGAAGGAAACTTCTAAGTTCCTGGCCCAGCTCTAGAAGGGGGGTTGCTCCTCTCCCAGGGCTGCCTGCCATGCCATCATCCCACCCCTATTTGGCCTCATCTTCTCTCTGACCCAGTCTCATCCACCAGGCGCCTGTGGGTAAGGGGGTGTCGTGCTGACGGGGATGGAATGGGAGTCAGCCTTCTGGGTAACCTGAGCCTAGGGAAGGGTCAGATTGGTCATTTGAGGGCCTGAAGGTGAGAACCAGCTCCTTCCTTCAGGACCCACCCTTCTGACTGGCCCAGGCAGGGGTAAAGGTGGGGGGTGTCTGCCTTTTTCCTGCCCTGGGGACAGTCTGCCAGGCTGTGCTGGAAGCTCCAGCCATCTGTGTCCCTAGCTCTGAATGGCTAAGCCCCCCCGGCCAATCCAGGAAGGGGCCAAGTCTGGAATCAGGCTTGGATTTATATTTATTTGGTCTTTTTAGGGCCACACTCGTGGCATATGGAGGTTCCCAGGCTAGGGGTTCAATCAGAACTGTAGCTGCCAGTCTATGCCACAGCCACAGCCACAGCCACGCCAGATCTGAGCCGTGTCTGCAACCTACACCACAGCTCGTAGCAATCCTAAATCCTTAACCCCCCTGAGGGAGGTCAGGGATCGAACCTGCCTCCTCGTGGGTACTGGTCAGATTCATTTCCGCTGAGCCACGATGGGGACTCCCCAAGCTTGGATTTAAATCTGCCCTTCCTCATTGTGACCTAGAAGAGTCACTTGGCCTCCCAGAGCCTCAGTCTCCCCATCCATGGAGAGTGACAGATGGCAGCAATGATCTGCCCCCTGGGCATCCCCACTCCAGCTGAGAGCACCAAGGTTTACTCGCTTCCTGGGACTCAGGCCCCAACTCATATGTCCCCTCATCCTAGAAACTCGCATCCCTGGGAAGAACTAAGCTCCCCAGGTTGGCATATTTGACTCCAGATCCCAGCCCCACTGCTTACTACCGTGTGACCGTAGGCAAGTCACTAAACCTCTCTGGACCTCAATTTCTCCATCCGGAAAATGGGGCACATCAGGGTCTCAGAATTAAGCAAGCTCAATATGTTACACATTTAGCACTGAGGGAGCATGTAAGGGAAGGCAGGTCTTATGTGAAGTGCCTGGCACGCAGGAGGCGCTGGGTGATGGTGGGTATTTCGGACCCTCCCTGGCCCTCTTCCCAGGGACCATCTTGGCTCGTGGTGTGAGGTGGGGGAGGGAGCGCAAGGCGAGCGGATGACAGCTGTCCAGCTCGGTCAGGTGTGGTCACTGTCCACTAGGGATGGGTGAGGGGCTGAGGGGCCGGCTCTCTGTCCTCGTTCTCTCTCCACGGAACCTCTCTGCCTCCATCCATGGACAGTGCCCAGCCTAACCTGGGGCATGGCAGGGTTAAGAGAGGGATTCCTCCTTTGGGAATGTACCCTCCTTGACTCCTTGCTGTCCCTGGCTACTGTGTGGGCCAACAGATCTCCCAGAGCACCTGCTGTGTGCTGGGGGAGAGAGGAGAGAGGCCCAGGTCATGAGGGGAGACTGAGAGGTCCCCGGAGTCTGCTTGGAAGAGCAACCTCAGGCCAACTTGAAGTGGGCAAACTGGGTGGGAGAAGGACAGGCCCTCAGGCAAGTGGACCTGCAAGAGCAAAGGCCTGGAGGTGGGAATGGGCCAAGAGGGGTTTTCTCCCTCTCCTGGAGCTCTTGGCAGATTTCCGCTCATCCCAGGGCCAGCTTCGGTGGGGTCCCTCCGGAGGCTTTTGCTGACTTTGTGGCAGCTGGTGGGGGCTTCCTTCTCTGGGCTTCACCCACCACAGACAGCCTCCTCTGTTCCTGCCAGGGTGGTGCTAAGTGGTCATTAGCCCCTAGTTCGGCACCCTGGCCCTAAGCCTTGCCTGGGTCTGGCTCTAGCTGGGACTGCATGCCAGAACCCTTCCATTGTCCCTGAGAGCAGCGGGAGCCGGGGAAGGATTGTGAGCCGGAGAGACCAGAATGAAAGCAGGGTGTATGGAGGAAGGACAGGGCGGGAGGACGCCTGCAGTGATGGGGCTGCAGCAGGCAGAGAGAAACCTCTGGCAGAGAGAACCTGCGCCCACACGGTGCTGCCCTCCCCTCTTGGCTGCCATGCCTCATCTGACCTGAATGAGGAATGAATTGAGGATGTAGATCACCCTGGCCAGGTGGGCATCAATTTCCATTAAAAGCCTGAGCCATGAATTTCTTTCTCCTGCTGTCCTCTGGTCCTGACTGGTGTGATGGGTGGGCACCAGAGGAGGGGGTCCGAGACAGAGCTGGAGGTGGGGCTGGAGGTGGGGACTTTCATGCTCCCCGCTCCCCACCACCTGTTCCTTTCAGCCAGGACACTCGTGCTCCTGTCACCATCCCAGCCTGCTCTCTGTGTCCCCGTGAAGAGATCAGAATTCTGCTTCCACAGACCTGGTTCTCTTCCTTCATGGCTGTCCCTACAATTTGTATTTGTTGCTTTATTTGCTTAATGTGCCATTGCCTTGTTCACAGCCCAGCCCAGTGCCCGGGACAGAGGAGGCACTCAGTAACTATCTGTTAAATCAAAGGTAGAAAGAAAAACAGCAGTGGACTGCTGGCTTGGGCGGATCAGGAAGCCCCAGACCAGGGAGAAGAGGAGGAGGAAGAGGAGGCTGAGGGCCTCTCTATCTGCTCAGGGGACTTGCTTCTGCCTCTTTGAGGGAGTGCGGGGTGGGGGGTGAGGCAGGTGTGAAAATCCAGCAGGGGTGGGGACAGGAGCTGCCCAGAGGCTGGGGTGCTGGTGGGTGGGGGTGCACAGGACAATGAACACTCGCAGGTTAGGGCTGGGGAATGGGGTGTTTAGGGCCAGAGGTGGCCCCACCAGCAGCGGGTGAGGCTCCTTGTGTTACTTTGTCATAAACTCTACATGCTTTTGCCCTTCCCTGGGCCATTTGCCACTCCTCGGAAGCAACCTCGAATTTCAACTTTTTTGGTGGATTATGTGCTTACTTCTAAATAACTTGCTCAGGAGTTCCCGTTGTGGCTCAGTGGTTAACAAATCTGACTAGGAACCATGACGTACGGGTTTGATCTCTGGCCTCGCTCAGTGGGTTAAGGATCTGGCGTTGCCGTGAGCAATGATGTAGGTTGCAGGTGCAGCTTGGATCCCGCGTTGCTGTGGCTCTGGCGTAGGCTGGCGGCTGCAGCTCTGATTAGACCCCTAGCCTAGGAACCTCCGTATGCCGCAGCAGTGGCCCTGGAAAAGGCAAAAAACAATAAGTAAATAAATAAATAAATAAATAAGTAAATAACTGGCTCATACGGCTGCTCCTTGGTTTAGTTTCAGGCACTTCCTAGTGACTTTTACTATACTATAGAAGCTGAGGATTTTGCTCCATTTGACCAGTGTGTTTGGTTTGCTGTACTTCCCAGCTGGAGCCACATAGATACTCGGCCCCCCTCCTCTGGTGTCCACCCATCACACTGGCCAAGACCAGACTTTTCTTCCCCACCCCCGCAAGGCTGCACCAGCAGCATCTGGAAGTTTCTGGGTCAGGAATCAAATCTGAGCCACAGCTGCGACCTATGCCAAAGCTGCAGAAATTATGGATCCTTAACCCACCATACTGGGCCAGGGATTGAACCCACACCACCAGAGAGACAACCCCAGATCCTCAACCCACTGTGCCACAGTGGGAACACCTATTTTTCCTTTCTTGACAGCTCTCTTTTCCCTGGAGTTTATCACTTTTTCTTGTGGGGTGGAAAGGGTGGGAGGATTCGGGTTTTGTGTGTTTGTTTGTTTGTTTTAAATACTCATCACTTATTCAATGCCCAGTTGGGTAAATCTGCTCTCATCCTAAGTAAACATGTAAAGTACTCTATCAATTTCGTCTTGAAGAAATCCCTCCCTGAGCTTTCTGACCTGCTCCAGTTTGGTTTATTTAGACACCGGCGGTGTGGCAGGCACACTGGCACAGCCCCCCTCCACGACTTGGGGCTCCTCTTCACCTCTCTGGGGGTGGATCTCTCGCTTCCCTTCTTAGCTAACACTCTCATTTTGTTGGAACCCATCCTCTAATAGCTACTAGAAAAGGGGTGCGGGAGGCACATGTTTTGAGACCTAGCGTGTCTGAAAACTCTTCTTTCTGCCTGAATCTTGACTGATCGTCTGACTGGGTGTAAAATTCCAGACATAGATCGTTTATTCAAGAATTCCTAAGGAGGAGTTCCCTTTAAGGTCATTACTTTAATGTTGCTTACAGTGCTGGTGTTGAGGGGTCCACGGCTGCTCTGGTATTAATTCTGGGCATCCTACCTGGGATTTTTCTTTCTGGAAGCCTGTAGGACGTTCTCTTTCCCGCCATGCTCTGAGAACTCACTGTGCTGGGCCTTAGTGAGAGTCTGCCCTTTCAAGCTGGAAGCATATTCTTCAGCTCTAGGAAAGTTTTCAATTTATTTCTTTATGATTTATTTATTTATTTATTTATTTATTTATTTTTTGTCTTTTTGCCTTTTCTTGGGCTGCTTCCGCAGCATATGGAGGTTGCCAGGCTAGGGGTCTAATCGGAGCTGTAGCCACCAGCCTACGCCAGAGCCACAGCAACGCGGGATCCAAGCTGCACCTGCAACCTACACCACAGCTCACGGCAACGCCGGATCCTTAACCCACTGAGCGAGGCCAGAGATCGAACCCGCAACCTCATGGTTCCTAGTCGGATTTGTTAACCACTGAGCCATGACGGGAACTCCTCTTTATGATTTCTATTTTTTTCTGTTCTCTTTCCAGAACCCCAATTAGCCACATGCGGTGGTTCTCAGAGGGACCCCTAATTTCCTTATCTTTTCCTTCCTTTGTCACCTCTCTTTCTGTCCCCATCTCTGAGATCTCCGCAGAGTTACCATTCTGTCCTTCTAATAGAGTTTTTGATTTCTGCTTTGTAAATTGTATTTTATTTTAGTTTTTAATTTTTTTGGCTTTTTAGGGCTGCTGCTGTGGCATATGGAGGTTCCCAGGCTAGGGGTCGAATCAGAGCTGTAGCTGCTGGCCTACGCCACAGCCACAGCAACGCCAGATCCTAGCTGTGTCTGCAACTTACACCACAGCTCATGGCAACACCAGAACATGCTTTATAAATTTTAAATTTCAAAGATTTGTTTTTATTTTCTGAGTGCTCTCTGTAAAATCTGTTGCATTCAGTTCTTACTTCATGGATATGATATTTTATTTATCTGAGGATAATAATAACACTCTCTCTTTTAGGTTTACCTTCTCTCTGCATTTCCTTCAAGTTTTTGTTTTTTGTTTTTCTGTTTGCTTACTAGTTTGGAACTCTGTCTTTCCTATGAGAGGTGTCCTCAGTTAATTCACGTGGCAGAGATTTATGGAGTCCCTGCTGGGCAGCTGACCTATTCTGCAGCCCTGAACAAAATGCTCAAAAATCCTCAAACTGGTGGAGCTGACATTCATGGGTCTGGTGGTGCTTGTTTGGTAGCTCTTATTCAGGATTGGGGCACTCAAGCCTGATTGGTGTCCCCTGTGTAGGGGCAGACTCTTTAACCGTGGCTTCCCTATAGCTGGTCTTCCCTAGGGCTGGTTCACTGGGGAGCCCTCAAGGCAGAGCTTCCTGAGCTGAGTGGGGGAGGAAGGCTGGAGTCCAGACCTGAAATTCAGCACATGGACTTTTCCCTGCTCCTTCCTCTATCAGCCCTGCTGTCTCCCAGTTTTCTTGGGGCACAGCTGAGAGCTCCTCGGGGTCTCTCTGCTTCTTACCTTCCAGCCAGTTCTTCATCCCTATGTCTGGGGCTACCTGATGCCCCCAGTTACTGAGCCTTTGTTGGGTTCTGCCAGGTAATAGGACCGGGACTCGCTTTCTCAGCTCTGCCAAATCAATTACCACTCACCCATCTGCTTTCCAACTTCCAAAATTACGTTGCTGTTTCCTCTTCTTCCATTCTATGTCCTTGTGGACTTATGTACAAAAAAGATCCTTTATTGTTGTAATGGGGTTTGGGAAAGGAGAGAAGCTAAATGCATGTGTTCAACCTGCCGCAGCTCATCTGTACATCCTTCAGCTGATCCATTCTCCTGGGGTGGACATTTAGAGTGTGGCCCCTTTTCACTCTTACAAACGAGGCTGCTGTGAGCATTGTACATCCTCCTCATGTGTGCGTATGTGTGTGCGTGTGCGTGTGTGTGTGCGTGTGTGTGTGTGTGTGTGTGTGTGTGAGGAGTTTCTTTTGGAGAGGAATTGCTTGGTGATGGGCTATATGTGATTTCAGCTTTCCAAGATAAGGCTAAATTGTTTCCCAAATGCTTGTAGCAACTTCTCCTTCCACCAGCAATGGATGAGCGGTCCTGTTGCCCCTCCAAACCCTAACAATGCTTGGCATCGTGACTTTTTAGATGCCTATCAACTTAATGGGTACAGAGTTGTATCTCTGTACTTGGCATTGCTGTGAACTCTGCTTGGCTGAGGCAAGTCTAGTCATGTGTTTGGCTGTTTGGGTCTCCTCATCCACTGATTGCCTGTTCCTATTCTTTGTCTTTTACAAAAAGTGGGTGATTTGTCTTTTTTTTTTTTATTAATTTGCAGAGTTCTTTCTTTTCTTTCTTTCTTTCTTTTTTTTTTTTTTTTTCAGGATTCCTTATATAGCCTGGAAACAAGTTTTTTTTTGTTAGCTGTATGTACTGCAGGTATACTCTTCTGGGCTATCTCTGGCTTTTCTTATCCCTTTGTGATGTCTTTGGTTGCTTTAAATTGTAACTGAGTCAAGTTTCTCACCTTTATGACTTATACTTTTTATAATGTGTTGGGCATGAGCATTTTTTTAAGGCTCATGATAGATATTGCTAAATGTTCACTGAGAGCATTTGTAGGACTCTGCCCTTGGAATGGGCAGTGTTGACAGGTGTCCCAGGAGCCCTGATGGTGGGCGTCACTGCCCTGGGAGGAGAGATCAAGGAGTA
Organism: Sus scrofa; assembly: GCF_054392235.1. Classification (NCBI taxonomy): domain Eukaryota; kingdom Metazoa; phylum Chordata; class Mammalia; order Artiodactyla; family Suidae; genus Sus; species Sus scrofa. The sequence continues at coordinate 66,427,488 of NC_139389.1, read as the reverse complement.
AGAAGATACTTAATGAACAACCAAAATGTGTGCAGTGCTCAAGGCTTCAAAGTGCCCTAGAGAGAAATGCTTTACTTGATCCTTGACGCTGTCCTGAAACGCCCCTTCCTTTGTTCTCCTTTGCAGAAAATGGAGTCCTTCGCCATGGCCCCCATCACAGGTGACTCTGGTTCGAGCTCGGATCCAGCTGTGGTGGCTGGGTCGGGTGTTGAGGAAGCCCCCGGGGGGGTGGTTAGTAGATGTGCAGGGGAAGTGAGGCGCAGCATGCTTGTCCCAAGGCGAGTGTGCTGTCGTGTTGTTACCGCTGCCTGGCAGTGTTTGTACCCCTCAAGTCAAGCTGCCTAAGGAAGTGGGACAATTTGGGGTTCCAGAGCCCTCGGATCTGTCACTACCAGCTCTGCGATCTTGGGCAGGGTCTAGACCTCCATGAGCCCCTCGCCTTTGGATAGAATTGGATGACACTCACACAGCCCTCAGGGAGCTGGGAGGCCCGCCTGAGATAATGCAGATAAAGAAGTTGAAAAAGGTTTTCTTAGGTGGAAGCTCTGTTCCCTGCAGAGAGCCACAGGGATGATGTTCACCCAGGAGCTTGGCTGAGTGGTGGGCTCTGAAGGGAGACCCTCAGGGGTTGGTTGGTAAGGGGGTGCACAGGAAAAGCCTGGGGTGGTGGAGGGGTGGGACCAGTGACCTTCCTTTCTTTGTAAAAGGTCTTTTTGGAGAAACTCTACTGTAAGCCCATTGAGGGGAAGAGTGCACTGTCCGCCCTCATATCAGTAGAGAGGCTAGCGAGGTGGGGCTAGGTTGGCAGGGAAGGACCGTCCCCTCCACCAGCCTCTGTTGACTTGCTGTCACTCCACCCTTCCTCCTCCTGGCCTCACCCAGGTCTCCCTCCTCCCAGCCCCACCCCGGGGCTGGAGGGGTTAATTTTGCCGCCTGGAGCCTGGTGTGACAGTATGCAAATCCATACACTTTCATAAACTGCTTAATTAGGCGAATGTTAATGAGACGTTAATTACTGTTGTGCCCGCGGATCCCACGGAAACGGAGATTATGTTTCTCTTCAAACATCCCGTCTTAATTATAACTTGTGCTTAATTCTGCAGCTTTTGCCAACCGGGCGAGGGCGGGGCGGGGCCTGCCTGCCTGCCTGCCTGCCTCAAGGGTGGGGGCGTGGGCACCTCCTTTTCTGGGCAGTTCTGTCCTGCCTCCTCACCTCTGGTCTGCCATTATTTCCTTAGACATCTGTTAAGCACCTACTATGTGCCAAGCAGGGTCTTCTGTGTGCTCCTGGGGTGACAGAAAACACTCAGACCCAGTCTCGCCCTCGGGGAGCTCCCAGCCCTGTGGGGAGTAGATGTTCCAGTGAAGGCCCCTGGGACAGAGGTAGAGGTGTGAGGGGCTGCTTGGTGGGGATGGGTGGTCCAGTGGAGGAAGTGGGGTGTCCCTTGGGTGGTGGGTCAGGGAAGGCTTCTTGGAGGAGGGGGCCTATGGACTGAGCTAGAAGTAGAATGGTGTTCACCGGGTAGATAAGAGACCTGAGTTTGGGTGGAGGGCCCTGCTCGGGCAAAGCCGTGGTGATTGAAGCCTGGTCCCCTGTGTAGCTTCCCCGGAGTGCTCTCCCACTCTGGTCTTGCTTTCTCAGCCTCCAACCTGATCTCCTGGCTAGGAAGCACAGGAGGCTGGGTGGCTCCGTGCAGAGATGCTTGAGCAGGTACTCACTGCATCTGTATCCTGAGGGCCTGGTCAGAAATCAGTGTGGGTCTGTGGGGAGTGGGGTCCTGACCCAGAGAAGAAGGTGACCAGTGAAGGCTTCCTGGAGGAGGCTTACCCAAGTCCCGATCCTCTGGAGCTATGAGACCATATTTTGCCCTTGCACTTGGGTCTTTGAGAAAAGATACCGGCTGTGTGCTATCGCCCCATATTCCAGCCGGGGCCCTAAAAGACTGACCTGCATTCACTTGTCCTCATGCCACTGTCCTTTATCTACCCCTCAGTCTTCTCTGCCTTCACCCAGGAAGGGCCACATAGTGCTTCCCCAGCCCTCCTCTTGTCCACCCCCAGATACAAGGAAGCCCCAGGCTGTTCTGGCTTCAGCAAAACTTCCCAGGCAATTTTAGGGCTGAGTCATCAAGTTCTAGGGCTCAAAAGACCCAAGAGGGTGTAGAGCCCTATTTTAGAGGTGGGGAACATGAGAGGGTCAGAGTCTGGCCTGGGGTCACACAGCCAGGAGTTAGTAGTGGCACAGCACAGCCTAGAACTGTGTCTCAGGTGACTAATGGGCCTTTTCTTGGGGCAACAAGAGAAATGGAAGCAGAGGTCTGCTTCCTGAACACCATTGCACAGCCAAGCCTCGCTCCATCACTTACATCCAATTCATAGATGGGAAAACTGAGGGTCAAAGAGGCCATGAGCCAGGGACAGAAGCTCTGGGCCTGGGCACAGGGCAGGGCCTCAGTGAACTCCTTTGGTCATCTCTGACATCGCTCCCCCGGGGGAATTCTTGGGCACAGGGGCTACAGGCAGCTATAAGGGGACTTGATTCCATGCCCTGATGTCAGGAAATTGCCTGGGGGTCTCTCAGCAACTCCTGAGGACTCCTTCCCTCTCTCCTTACAATCTATGGTAGGGGCTTATTTACCTGGAATATTCTTTACCTGACCTGAACCAGATTAGTGATATTTCTAGAGTTTAGGCATCTTAACCAGGAAGAGCACAATCATAGCAGAAAAAAACCTTTTTTTTTTTTTTTTTTTTTTTTTTTTAGGGCTGCACGTGTGGCATATGGAAGTTCTCAGGCTAGGTGTTGAATTGGAGCTGCAGTTGCCAGCCTATGTTACAGCCATAGCAACAGCAACGCGGGATCTGAGCTGCGTCTGCGATCTACACCACAGCTCCTGGCAACACTAGATCCTTAATATGCTGAGCGAGGCCGGGGATCGAACCCGCATCCTTATGGATACTAGTCGAGTTCACAACCAGCTGAGCCACAATGGGAAATGCCTAGAAAAAACCTTTTATTTCATTCTATGTATTCTCACAATTACAACTCAACCCTTTAAACTGATTATTATATCCCTAAATTTGAAAATGGAGGATGTCCATTCAGCTCCTGCGTGATCAACAAATTGCTAGGACAGCCTTTGATGGTGTGTGGTCCTGTGTCTGGATTGGGCTGCCGTGACCTGGCCCCTCACAGTTGGGTGGCAAGTCCCAGCACTGTCCCATCCTATACACCGGAGCAAATGTTTGGTTTAATAGAATGGTGTGAATTAAACATGGATACTTATTAATAACAACGACAAAATAAAACCTATTCCTGATAATATTCCCAATTTGGGTCTAGCTATGAGTCCCGTTAACCCCCTTTGCCTCCTGTGCCTCACTGCCCCCAGCCCCAGGCAGAGCACAGGGGGCTCATATAGATTTAGAGATTTGGACCCTCAGAACTGGAGGCCTTGCGGGGGGCTGCGGGGGGGTGTCTCAAACACAGACGTTCCAAGGGCCTGGCAGGGCATGGAAATGAGGGAAGCAGGCTGGGTGGGGGCCGTGGGGCACTAGAAGGCCACTGTTAGCCCCAGGGGATTGTTGCCATGGGAAAATGCAGGCCCTCTGTGGCCAGATCATATTCTTCCAAGAGAAATCAGAAAGCCAGATTTCTAGGTGATTTAGAAAAGGTGACAACTGACTCGAACTGCTTAAAAACCACTCCACAGGCCAAACAAAACACTCTGTTGCCCAGTTTGCAACCCCTGTGTATGGTCCAACCTCTGCTTTTATTGACAGACACTGAGGCCCAAGGGGGCTAGAGTGGCGGGATGGGGCCTAGGATACCCTCGGTGATTGGGCTTGTTCTGCCTCCTTGACCCTTTCCAAATCCAGCCTGGGCTAGTAAATGTCATCCCCCCCCTTCCAAGAGGGGGTCGGAGACATCAGGTGTGCTTGAGCAACAGCATAGAAGCAGGCTGCTGCGGGGAAACAGGCATGAGTCACCACCAGGCTTCCTTTCGAGGAAGAAAAAAACAAGCTTCCTCCATAGAATTGTCACCCAGGTCCACCTGGGAAGGGAGGGGGCCTCTAGCAGTCACTTTCTGGAGCTTGGGGCATGGATGCTGCTGGCACCGGGTGAGCAGCGGCATCCTGGTTAAAGAGATGTGGCTCAGATGCCAGGCTCCCTGCGGGTGTGGCCAGGGGAGAGGGTTTGGCGTGTCTGTTCAGTTATGACTTGTAAAAATAACACAGGAACTCTTTTATTAAAACGGCTGTGTTACCGATCAACGTGTTTTAATAGGACACTCAATTAGAGCGCATTTGCAGAGATGCATACGCCCCCACATAAGCTGGCACCTTTTTTCCCAGTCTCTGGCTCCAATCCGTCACCGTCTAGTGGGGGTCTTCTGTTCCGGCGGAGCGTGAAAGGAAAGCTGCTTTCAGCTATCCCAGCACTCCCCAGACTGGGGCAGGGGCAGCAAGGGATGCTCGTTGAGCACCTACTGTGTGCCAGATCCTGGGCTGGGAGCATCAGTGTATGATCTTACTTAACCTTTACAGCCACCTCGCAAAGCTAGTGTTTATTGGCTTCGCTTTTTCAAGTGAGGAAACTGGGGTTCTGAGAGTCACTTGGCCACCGTTTGCTGCCCCAGGCCCTGCTGAGCTGAGCTGGCTCTGGCAGCATGGGGTTAGCAGGCTTCACTGTCCTCTCTCCAGCTGCCCCCGAGCCGTCCACGTGGGGAGGGCCCTGCAGCCTGCTCCTCATCTCCACACGAGCCCTCTCTCAGGCCCAGGGACTTTGGGGGCAGCTGGTGACTTGTAACCTCAGGTCGGAGGCCAATGAGGGGAGGGGGAGCTGTGGGAAAGATGGTGTGTGCACTCGTGTACACACATGCACGCTCGCACGCACGCATGCACGCACAAGGGCGTTTCATTTACTCGTGTCACATGTCTGCCCCTTAGGTGCCTACCGCTTACTCCCCTGCTATGAAGCGCTTTCAGGGTTTTAGAGAAGGCCCTGATTTTATTTCTTACTCATGGAGGCTGGGGTGGTTTGGTCTCAGCCTGTAGCAAAGAGAAATCTTGCTGTATCGGTCGGGGACCTGGTGGGCTTCGATGGGCTGAGGGCAGCAGATCTTCCCCGGGGTCAGGCCTGGGCTGAGGCGGGGAGACTCGGAGCAGACCGACCTCACACAGATAGCCACCGACCCTCCTGGCCCATCGCAGATGACGGGGATGCTGGCATCGCCTGAGTACTTCCTGTTGCCCAGTTTCTTTCATGGATGGTGGCACCGTCTGACCCTCCCAAGAACCCTATGGGGTAGACACACTTCTCCTGATGCTTCAGATGAGGAAACTGAGGTATAGAGAGTGGAAGCAACCTGCCAAGACCACAGAGTAGATGAGAGAGCAGGGATCTGAGTCCAGGCATCGCTAGAGGCTGTGTTCTTAAAGAACTTGAGGCCTGGCTGCTCCCTTGGCCAGAACATAAGACTTGCCTCCTCCGTGAAGTGCACCCTGACGGCGCAGCCTGCTCCGAACTCCCCTCAGTTCAGCCAACTCTCCCCAGCAGGTCGACTGTCTCGGCCTTTCCTGGGGGCTCTCTGTGGCAGCCCTGCTTCTCCTCCGTTTCCCCAGAGCGTACAGGTGATCCACAGGGTAAGGAGATGCCCAGAGGAGGACAAAGGAGCCCAGCTCCAGAAGCTGCAGGGGGCCTGGACAGGGTCCAGGTTGCTCCACCCGCTGCTCTACAGACCAGGGAACAGAGGCTGGAGACACGGAGGGGCTTTTCAGGGTGCAGGGAGTTAGCAGTAGGGCAGGACTCCAGACCCCCAGCTCAGGGCTTTCCCCTTGTACCCACTTGTTGCACTGATATAACTTCAGAGACAGGGCCGGGATGGGTGGTAGGGGAAAGGCAGATGGAAAGCCGTCCAAGATCCTCTTTCCTCTCCATTGTCTCAAATCCTCAGACCTTGCAGGCTTCTGCATTTTCAACTTCCCTCTCATCCTTCACCTCCCACCATTAAAAAAAAAAAAAACAACACTTGGGAGGCGGCGGGAGGGGAGAGCTGTTGACTTAAATGTTTAAATTAGCCTCACTTTGCTGAAAGCTGGGTGTCAGGATAAATCCATTCCTCCAATGTCATATATCTTTCCCTGAGTGGGAAGTGGGTGAATAAATGAATGTTCTTCATATATTATTATGGCCTGACACAGCCAAGGCAGGGAGAGGCGGCCCACGGTGATTAACGAGCAGGTCTTGGCTAACGAGCTGGAGTTTGGGTTTCTTACCAGGGTCCCTGAGCCCTGGAGCCTGTGCCAGGGTGTGGGGGCTGAGCCCCAGGTTCCAGGCAGTTCCTGCCAGCCCTTGCTTGGAGGCACTTATGGCTGCCTTCTTCTGGCTCTCTTTCTCCTGTCTCCACACTGTCTGTTTTCCTCTCTGGGGACTTGAAGGGACACCTCTGTGGCTCAGGGTCCCCTAAGGATGCTGTGTGGTCAGGGGAGTAGAAGGGTTCCCTGAGAACACTCTGAAGGCGTTTTTATATCATGGCATTTTTAAAGCAAAAGCAAAAGCATCTTGCCTTGGTCTTCACAATATTCCCATTGACCAATGAAGAAACTGAGGCACAGAGATGGAAAGTGGCCTCCATAAGGTCTATGGGGCCCGGCCTCCATTTCGTGCTGCTCCCCTCCTCACCTTAGATTTGCTCTGGCTGCCTGGCCCCTCCCTCCCTGTGATGCCTTGTCCCTGGAGTCAATCCCCCACACATGGCCAGTGCCTGATAAGCCCAACCTGGGGGCACGAGGCAGAGCCCCAAGCCTGGGAAGAAGTCCCACAGGAGTCATCTACACTCACTCTTATTCTGGGGGCTTGGGTCCCCTGTCTTGTCAGCCAGAGCCAAGACCCTGGGTGAACTGCCTGAGAAGACTCTTCTCAAAGACATAGTCGTCAAACCAAGATGATTCCTGAGAACCAAGGAGGCCTCCAGGAGGGGGTGACCCTGAGCCAGGGACACTGTTAGGGGAGAGAGAAGTGTGTGGCTTGGCTAAGGAGGGAGGCAGCAGGACCCTGAGCATCTCTCCTTATTCAGGGATGCTGGGACGTCTTCTCAGGCCTGGGTTTCTTGGCCCACTCCCCCGGGTGCCAGGCTACGGCTATGTGTGGGGATACCTGCACAGCAGAGGTGGGCCATTGTGTGGCCAACATGTGTGAGCCTAGATGAGTGTGTGTGAGAGGCAGTGCACATGAGTGTGCATGGGCAGTGGAGCACTGGGTGTGCATGCCCATATGTGGAGGCAGCAGTGCGCTGTGGGACAGATGCAGGGGAAACGGGCATGCAGGGCAGGGTCAGTGCCCTGAGCACATTCCCCTAAAGTGGCATTTTGTGGTCGTCTTTCAAGGTAGGTGTTCTTAAGACTGCAATGAAAATGCACAGAAGAAAGAGGGAAAAGCCAGTTAGCTGCCCTGATGGAGGGAAACGGTTACATATTCACTGCCTTACCAACCCTGGGCCACCACCTCGACTTAGCCTCCCCTTCAAGGTGTGTGTGTGGTTGTCATTGTGGGCCAGTGTATGTGCTGTGTAACTGTGTGAGAGCCTGTGTCCATGAGTGTGTGTCACCATGCATTTCATGTGATTGTGTGAGCATGCATGCGTGACTGTCATTGTGTGTTGTGCTCTATGTTTGTGGGATGGTGCTTGTGCATGCGGTGTCAAGTATTTGAATTTCTTGGGCCCTGAGTGAGACTGTGGGCTCCATAACTGTAAAGCACTGTTTGCCATGAGGGGTCCTCTGATGCCACCATACGAGAAGAGCTCCATGCAGAGGTCAGGACCCATCAGGAAGAAAGTGGGTTCAGCTGGGCAGGGTGTAGCTGGTGGAGGGGACGTGGCTTGCTCTGACCCTTTTTCATGGATGTGGACTTTCGTGTTCCCTGTAGTTGAGGTTCTGCCTCCCCAGCTCTGGCATGGACTGGCCCAGAACCCTCCCACGTGCCTTTGCTCAGCCACACAATGGAGAGAGGATGAGGAAGAGCCTGGAGGAGCCCCCCAGTTACACCCGGGAGACAGAATGAGGAACTTGGGAGCAGTTAGGTTTTAAATCACACTGGGACAATCAGGGAAGGCTTCCTGGAGGAGACAGGGCTGGTGCAGGCCTTGACAGATTGAAGAGGAAGGTAACTCTGCAGAGAGGTGGAAGGAGGCTAGTCTAGGTGGAAGAATCAGCCAGGGCAAATGCTTAGCATCAGGAAGGAGGCAGGGATGCGGAGGAGTTAGGGAGGAAGCCATCCACCTGGGCAGAGGGTACTTACAAAAGAGAGGAGCTGGAGGGGTGGGCAGCAGATTGCCTGGCACAGAGTAGATAGATACTCAGTAAAGGGTTGTGACATGAAACCAGGGATCTGGTTATGGAGTTTTCTATGTGACCTTAGGGAAGGTGTTAAATAGACAGTGTAACTAAGCGTAATTAATGACAACAGCTCCATTTGTTAAGTACCTGCAGTGTAGGCAGCACTGTGAGCCAAGGGTATTTTACCATTTCATCTTCCAGGTAAGGAAATGGAGGCTCAGGGCGGTAGTGACTTGTTCAAGGTGACAGCACAAAGAAACCGTGGTACCAGGATTCAATTCCTGGGGGGCCTTCAAAGCCTGTATTCCTCTCCCCACCATGGAGGAGATGTCTTGGATTTGGCCATTCTCCGTGAGTGCCTTGCTTTGGGGCTAGAGCCTGCTGAGCCCGGCCTTCCCTTTTCACCTCAACTCTTAGCCTGGCCTTCAGGGAACCACTTCCTTCCCAATCAGAGCCCTAGGACCTCTGGCACCAAGCCCAGTGCAGGACAGGGCCTAGGACAGGCGATAGGGAGAGGATTGAGAGCCCTTTGGAGTGAGGGGCATTGCTATGCTTTTGAAGGGGACTGAGTGCCCAAGTATGGTCCTGGGAGGGTCCTAGCCAGTAGGGAGAGTTTGTGTATCCGTCTGTGGCCATCTGGTCCCATTTCCCACAGACCTGGCTGGCAGAGGGAGAAGCAAAGCCTTCTTATGCATAGCCTTTGTCAGGTCTAAATGCTTCCCACCCTTACTGATTGCCTTGAGCTTCACAACCACCCTCAGAGCTGGAGACCCTGGGCCCCTTTTTACAGGTGAAGAAGCTGTTTCCTAGAAGCTTGTGAGTTTCCCAAGGTGTCCTGTGATGGAGGGCTCATCTGAGAGTCAGCTCTCTCTGTGCGCCTGACGACTCTGGGCCTGGCCCTCTGGTAGGCTGGGGTGGGGAGGCTGCACCTTGAGGCATAGATCCAACCTCCGAGGGGGCAGCTGTGCCAGGGTGTGGGGCCAGAGGGACGGCTCTGCCGTCTCCTCCTCCTCCTCAGAGCCCCTCCCCCAGGACACTCAGCACGTGCCCATGCTGGGTCGGCCACCCCCTCGCTGAGTACCCAAGCCAGCTGTGCTGTACCGGGTGGGGTGTCTTGTCGCCCTGTCCCGGGGAGGCGGGCATGCCTAATGAATTAATTAATGTTGGCAAAGCACTTGGAGATCTCGGGCTGAAAGGTGCTCAATACACGCAAATCAGAGTGATTGTTATTACCCATAATTATGGAGTTTCTGCTGGAGAAATTATTCAGAAGCGGACGGTGGCTGGGCCAGCAAAGGGCCCTGCCAAGATCTGCTCCTCAATAGCAGTGAAATCTATCTTTTCTCTCTCCCTCTTTTTCTCTCTTCCCCCTTTCCGTGCCTCCCCCATGCCTCCCAGCCCGCAATTTTTTTCCCAGCTCTGGGCCTGCTGCCTGCTCTTCCACGGCGAATGCCTTCTTTGTCTCATCTCTCATGAAGACAGGCACCTGGCACAGTCTGAAGAAGGATGGATCAGGCAGTAGCCTCGCACTCTGAAAGCGAGAAGGATCCAGGAACTGAGTCTTATTTGTCTCCTCTTATAAATGGGTCCATAAGGGGTTCCCTGTGCCTCCTTGGGTGTGGGGGATCAAGTGTGGCAATGCTTGGGAGGGCACTTGGGACCAGGAAGCTCGAAGCCCCCAAGGCTTGCCTACATTGTTTACAGAGACCTTGTGATGTGTGTGCTGCTGCGTGCACACATGGTGTGTGTGTACTTCCAGCCCCTCCTCCATCAGACCGTGCTCTCCCTGTGACTCTGGATACTTGGTTGGTCCCCCAGTGGCTGAAGCTGAACCTCCTCCCCTAGCCTGAGAATGTGGCCCCCATGCTGACAGACCCTGGCAGTACCCAGAGCCGGCAGTCCAGCCTCGGAGAGGGCTGCTCCCAGATTCAGCACCACGAACAGCGCCCAGCTCAGCCTGGGGTCTACCATCTCCTCCCACCGAACACAGCCCCAGGTCCTTCTGATTCAAGTCCTGCCTTTCAGGTGGGGGCAATAAGGCTGTGACTTCTCCAAGAGCATACAGAAGCCTTATAGCTGACTCTAACCCTGGTCTCTAAATCCTCCAAATGTTCCCAGTCGCAGCATATGGAGGCTTTAGAAGGACTTCCTAGTGTTCAGGCAACAAATGCTTACCAAACACCTTCTGTGTGCTTGTCTCTATACCAAGCTCAATGATGGAAGAGACACAGTGGCGGCCAGATCTCTGTTCTTTCCACAACAGGACCCACAAATCATCAACAACAACCGCAGCAACGAGAGCTGGATATGACAGGCAGTACAGAACCACGTGCCTGATTTTGTGGGGCCCATGAGAAGTGCTCCCAGCATGAGGCAGAGCAGGTCCCTGCAGGATGGGACAGTCAGAAAGGCCCCCCAAAGAGGTGGCACCAAGCCTGGAGAGGCAGAAAGGATGGGGAAACAGCCTGGTCATTGAAGAGGAGGCTGGCATGAGACCACCTGTGTATGGGAGACACGGTGAGAAGCCCATCCAATGGGCTTAGAGCAGGTGGCAGCAATGAGTCTGGGAAAGTAGGCTGTGCCCCTGCTGAGGGGCTGGTCTCTGTCCTGGGGGTGCCAGGGAAGGCTGTCCATCACCATGGACACTGTGGGATTTCCACTCAGCTCTCCAGTGTGGCAGCCTGGTCTGCTGCCAGAATCCCACCCCCACCTCTCCCACCCTCCCGCCTTCGCTTGGGGTTGGCCGATTTCATCTGGAAGTGACGATAGGGTTGTCTATGGGGTTTTTGTGCCTTATTGCTCAGCCTGTCATCTTTCTCATTCAACACAGGCTCCTTTCTCCTCTGCAGCCCTTGTCAGAAGGATGGGATGGAGCACCAAAACCCTGTGGGAAGGCTGGGCCAGAGCAGGCCTCTTGCTGCCCGTCGATTTGCACTGCTTTTGCCAGCTGCCCGAGCGTGTGTGCCGGACACTGTGGGGCTCTGTTTGGCTTTGGATAATGAAGTAATGTCCTCGCTGAGGGGAGGATGGAGTTTCTGCTAATTAGCTCAGCCGCCTCCTTTGAGGACAAAAAGTCTTTACTATTGGGCTCCTGGGGTTGGCTGAGTGTGGGGGCTCTGCAGGGGACCAGTAGGCTAGGCAGTCTGCCTGGAGGGTGACAGCAGGAGGATGAGAAAGGCTGTGCAGGCAGGGCTTCACAGAGGAAGCTTTCCAGGAATGCTGCTTCCTTGGCCCTGCGACCCCTCAGCAGGGCCTTCCTGGTTCAGGGGCAGCACGGGATAAGGAAAGGCCTCGGATCCAACAGATCTGGGGTCCATCCCAGCTCTACCACCTGCAGGACTTGTGACCTAGGGCGAGTCGCTGCTGGCCTCTTTGGGTTTTGAGTCACTTCATCTGAAGCACAGGGCCAAGGTCATGTGGCTGTGTGAGAGGGTGGCTGTTTGGCCTGAAGGAGGTAAAGGAGCAGAGTGCTTGAGGCACAGCAGGGACTTAGAGAACGTTAGTGACCTCACGGTTCACCGCTTGGGGTTATGCCCTTACTCCGCTGTTGTCTCAGACCTTGTTCATCTTGGACACATATGTCCTGCTTCTCAGCCATCTGACCCCTTACAAGGATAGGATATTCTTCTTGTGCCTTTCCTGGGGCTCAGGTGGCCGTGGGGCTTGTTGAATGGCCAGATTCAAAGGCTGAAAGTTTTGAAGTGCCCCCCTCCCTTATACTCCAGCTCTGGGGCCGAGGTCTTTCCGTGGCCCCATGGGAAGGGACCAAAGATCAGGCCAAGTGAGTAGAGGGGAGGGGGCTGGGATGGAGAAGCCCAAAGTACTCTGCTCCCTCCTCCAGGAAGCCCTCCTGGGATCAGCCAGAGGGATTCCTTCCCTATGCGATCTCCTTCCCATAGATTTTCATGTGCTGCTCCCAGGGCTTCCTCCCACCCTGACTATTACAGGTCTCATGATCCTTCCCATCTCTTCGAGGCTTGTTTTCTGAGTTCTCGCATATCCATGATTGATCAACTCCACAGGTGAGATGGATGACAGTAAAAGCAGTAATCATAGTAATAACCACAATCATAAACCAACTCACCCTCAATGAGCACTCACTATGTTGCAGGCACAGTTCAAAGCTCTCTACATGGATTCACCTCTGTACTTTATGCAGATAGGGTGAGGTTTACTGCCATTTTATGGGGAAGGAAGTTGAGTCCCAAGAGGGAGATGTGGCCTCTAAAAGTCATCGCATGAGAAGTGGCAGAGATAGGCTTACACGTGGCTGGGTCAGTTTAGGCTGACAAGCATGAATGATGTGCCCACTCTGTGTCCCCCCTCTTTCCCTGGACACAGGGAGGTGATGGGACAGGCTTGGGCTCTCAAGGAGCTCACAGTGGAAAGAATCTCTCCAACATGCCCCTCCCATGTGTCCCTGTCCCCCCTGACCTCCTCCTGGCCTGACTCAGGTGGCATCTGCCTCTTTCCTGTCCCTGGCTCTGGGCTTCCTTCAGGGTGGGCTCCACAGGAACAGAGGCTTCAGTCTTGTTGGCTGAAGTGGCGCTCATACTTACCAGACCTTGGCATAGAGTAGGTGTTCACCTAATACTTGTTTAATGAAGGAATGAGTGTCATCATGTCGATTAGATGAGACCATGCATGTCAAGTACTTGGCAATTCAAGAGTTATCTGTTGAATGAAAAATATGTCTTGGGTAGAACAGAGGAGGTGACGGTGTCAGGTGTCTGGCTCACAGTACGCTCAGCCCATGGGAACAGCAGTAGAGGTAGTTTTTGTTCTTCTGGAAGGGGCTGAGTGGATGGACCGGAAGTAGGGCCAGGAAGGAGGGGGGCGGGGGGTGGTGCAGAGGAAGGGGAAAGGCAGGCGGGAGAGAGGCAGGCCCTGCACCGGAACTCCAAAGAAGAGGCGACAGCGTGGAGGAGGCTGGTTAGCAGCGGGGGCCCTGACACCCACTCTGCGAGGAGCTTCGGCCTGGAGCGCGTGCGTGTGTGCATGAGTGTAGGCGGGTGTGTGTAAAACAAATAACTGGAAAATGAATTTAATTATAAGGCACTTTTAATAGCTATTTATATTTAATCCTGCTAATTCTGTGTCTTGTGTAGCCAAACTGTAATTCTATTCTTCTTACTCATTTGCTAGTGAGAGTGGGGAGAAAGGGGAGAGGGAGTCAGCCCCACGGGAAGGCAGCAGGCGTCCTCCCCGCCTGGGGTCAGCCAGGCCTGCTGTGGACCTTGAGGGCAGGGAGGAAGGGGTCACTGGCAGCCTTGCCCTAAGGGAGATCTGGGAGCATCAGCGCTGTCACCAGGGCAGTTAGTTTACCTGATGATGCCTCCTCAGTGCTGGGGTGGGGGCAGGGGGAGCAATGGAGCACCAGGCAGATCCAGGTTCAAATTCAAGTTAAACCATGTATGTGCCTTGACCTTAGAGAGGCTCATTTTCTCCATCTATAAGGCGGACGTACTATAAGGAGCTGTTGGGAGGGTTAAATGAAAGAGAGCAAGCCTGCCCCATGGCTGGTGCTCAATAAATGCTTGTTCCCGTACCCTCCTTACTCCCCTTACCACCCCCTAAGTTGATCACGTCTCTGTGTTTCCACCCATCTGACTGCCCCTAGACAGCCCTCAGCTCATTGGCTGAGAGGAGGTGACTGACTAACTCAGTGGCCAATAAGTGGCTGGGGTCCTGCATCTTTTTTCAGAGGATTCCTTGGTGCTGGTTGAGGGCCTGGGGGTGGGGCGGGTTGAGGGTAGTTGTGTAGGTGGACCCCAGAGGCACCAGAGCAACCTCACTGGAGGGCAGCAATGGGGAGGCCTACAAGCAGCTATGGGAGGAAACAAAGAAGAGCCATTCCCAAGGCGGGACACCAGAGAGGGCAGTCCCTGATGAGCCTGTTTCCTCCTCTGGGACACAAGGCCAGGGTGTGGGAAGACTGAGTGAGAGGAAGAGCTTCAACGGGACCTGCTCAGAGACTGGGCTGTGGAGGGATGTTCACAGGGGCCCCGCCCAGGGGATGGCGTTGTGCTTGTTTCCTGGCCGGTGCTTCCTGTGGTCAGGAAAGTCAAGGGCCTCAGGGGAGCCCTGCAGTGAGCCAGGCAGGTGATGCTGGGCCCAGACCTCCCCCCAGGACTACCAGGGGGAATTGCACTGGGGTTGGGCTGGAAAGACAGGGCAGGGACCCGGCCTTTCTCAACCCATTGCTTCTTCCTGTGTCCTCCTGGTTCTGCTCACTGGAGCCTGAGCCCTCCTCTGGTGGCAGCCACCTGAGGGTTCCAGGACTTCCGGGAGGGCTGGGCTCTGCAGAAGTCAAGATGGGTGGCTGCACGCAGTGACAGAGGGGGCTACCCTAGGGGCTGGGCTTCTTCCAAATCTTCTTGCAGGGAATCCCTACAGTGATGTTGCAAGGAGGGTGTCATTCTCTCCATTTTATACGTGGGGAGACTGAGGCCCAGAGAGGTTAAAGGACATGATTAGAATTTGGGTCGTCTGATTGCAAGGACAGTTCTTTTCCTCAGTGGTAAACTGGTGGCCTGGGGATGGCATATCCAGGGGCTGGGGTAGTGTGGAATGTACTGCCTCATTCAGCGAGCTCAGAAGGCCTGTCCTAAGATTTGAGTGCTGACTTTTACACCCCCAGAGTCCTAGTGAAGCTCTGCACCAAAGCCCTGCAGGGCTGATGCTGGTAGCCGGAAGCTCATCCTGCCAGAGGGAGGCTCAGGGAGGCAGCCACAGTCCCTGTCAAGATCATATGGAAGGAGAGAGCTTGGCTCTGAGTTCAAATCCGAGCTCTGCCACCCACAGGCTGAGAGACCTCTGGCCAGCACTTGGCCCTGGAGCCTTGGTGTCACCTCCAATATCTGGCACATAGTAGGTACTCAGTGCTTCCCCCTCCCTTCACCCACTTCCTCGGCTGACGCATGGAGGTGGGTAATGACTGAGGGTGTGATTTCTCTCCAGGATATTTTCACTTTAATAGGAGACATTAATGCCTCTGAACCCCAAAGGAACGATGTTTTCCTTTAATGGTGACATTTCAGGCATGGTGGCAGCTGAGAGGAGATGCTGGGGTGAGGGCTTGCCTGGTTCTGTGTCATGTGCAGCCTTATTCTCTGGCCCTTCCCCACGCCCCCCATCCTCCCGCCCCCATTCCCCAAGGCTCCCTCTGCTCTGTTCACAGGCAGGTCAGCCTCTCGTTAATTTGATTGAGGGATTTGTTCTGAGCGTACTCGCCCGTCAGCTTGGTGAAAGCCCTGCCTGGGAATTGGCAGACATTCTGAGGCAGCCAGGGCCAGGCTGACCTCTGCTCTTCTAGGAAGTGAGGGGTCACCGGGCAGGAGAATAATTAACAGGTATACAGCAGGAGTGATTAACCCGGAAGAGGGAATCTGGGGGCCCAGTCTTTGGGAGGAGTATCCAGAGATGGGTCTTATCTGGCCATTAATGCAGACCCCTAGGGCCTGCCTGTGCTTCAGCTCTGACTCGTTGTCAACCCACATCCACTCAGTCCTGCCAGAAGTGGCCATGGCCCTGGGTGCCTGCCTTGGTGTGGCCGTGTCGTCACGGGTAGAGGAGGGAACACAGGGACAGAGGGATACAGGATTGTGCTCTGGAGGAGCCCTGGGCCTGGAGATGCGGATGGACTCAGCATAACTTGAAGGCAGGGAGGATTTGGAGAGGTCCCTGGAGAGTGGAGTCTAAAGGAGTGGCCACTGGGCTGAGGCTGGAGGCCCGGGTTCTAGCCCAGGTTCTGCAGTTGGCTTCCTATGGGACCTTGGGTAAGTTGCTCTTCTCTCTGGGCCTCAGTTTTCCGGGCCTTGCAATGGGATTTTGGGTCTGGACCAGCTACTCTGGACCTTTCTTATGTGCCATCCCTGATTCTAAGAAAGCTTAGGGAAAGGGCTGAGATGGAGGGTGGGGGATGAGGGTGGTCCCAGAGCACAAGGAGCTGGAGAGCGCTGGGAGGCAGATGTATGTGCTGCTACCTGCTGTAGCCAGCACATTCATTAAGCATCTCTAAGACAGATACACCCCCGCCCCCCAGTTCACCTGGCGCACGAGTCTTGGGATTTATTTCTTACTGAATAGTGTCATCCATCAAGTTAGCTTTGCTGCCAGCAGGCGCGGCGTGTTGCCTGAGTCTCCTGCAGGGTAGGGTGCCTTGTTATCCTCCAGGCAGGGCTCGCCTCCCCACCAGCCAGGCTTCTTCACCTGACTGCCCTTTACCCGTGGCATGGGGACACTTCTACCTTCTAGGTCTGCTCTAGTCCTCAGCTAGCCTGAAGCCTCGGGGTGCTCTAAGGGGTGCTGGGCCATCAAGGCTGGCTTCTTAGAGGAGGGAGCAGTATTGGTTCTGGGCAGGTGGGGAGAAGAGTAGGTGCTTTCAGTCTTGGACTTGGGGGAGGGATGGGAGACCATGGAATGAATGGGAGGAGGTCCCTCATTCAGGGTTCCTTGTCGAGGGCACTCAGGCAGTGCTATTGATCCTGTTCCCAGTCCTTATAATCTCCTGTCCTTTCAGGCTCAGGTGCTCTACATCCTTCTCTGGTGGCTCAGAAACCATTAGGTGACCCCACATTGGCCTCCGTGCCCACAGAACCTTCACATCCATCCCTGCTAGAGGCATGGGGTGTGTGGCAAGTGTTGCCCTAGCCAGCTAAGTGACCTTGGACAAGCCACTTCATCTTTTGGGGGCCTTAGTCCTCCTGAGTTCTGAGAGAAATTGGCCGGTTTCACTGCAGAGAGGGCATTTGAGATGGGCTCCAGAGAGCAAATGGGAGTTCAGTGGGCAGAGATAGGTTGGGGTGGCAGTGATTCTAGATTATAGTGGAATGCTTGGAACAACCCTGAAGGCCACTGTTGGGAACAGCTTCTTGACCCTGATTGCAGCAGTTAAGGGTGCAGTCTCTGAAGCCAGGCTGCCCCCACCCTGAAACCTTGCTACAACACTTACTCGCTGTATGACCTTGCATGAGGCACTAAACCTCTCTGTGTCTTGGTTTCCTCCAAGAAAGGGGGAATGGTAGGATCTTCTTCATAGTGTTGTACTGATGAAATGAGTTTGTACATGTAAAGTTGTAGAGTAAAGCTGAGCACATGGTAACTGTTCAATTAAGTTGGCTGCTCTTGTTATTCTTACTGAGGCTCAGCAAGATGAGGGGACTTGCCCAAGGACACAGCTTGTGATGAAGGTTCAGGATTCAGGCCATGGTCTGCTTAATTCCAAACCTCTTCTCTTTCCTCTACTCTGGGCTTTCCTGGTGTCTGACAGAGGCATCCAATGTACACCCGTGTCCAAGCCTCACTGGAGGTGTTGGACCAGGCCTGCCCACCATGCATTTTCTTCCCTTCCACAGACCTCATCTGTCTTACTCACTGAGGCTCCTCAGGGCCTGGCATAGACTAGGTGCTCAAGATAGAAGGGAAAAATTATATAAATAAAAAAAAAAAGAATAGGTGCTCAAGAAATACTTGTTGATTGGCTGGCTGCATCAATGAAAGTGGGATGGGTGCCCCAGCTGCTCCCAGGGGTGGCTGGGGCTCACAGCAGCACAGCCTCCAGCCCTCGAGATGCCCAGCCAGCCCCCCTCTCGCTGCCGTCCTCCCCCACAGGGTCTCTCTTTTTTTTTTGTCACTCCACTCCCCACCCCCAGTCTTCAGCCTCCCTCCCTCTGTCCTCCCCATTTGCTCGTTAAGAAGAGAATAACTCCTGAATTGATGTCTTTGACTCTGCTTTTATATCGAACTATAATTTGACTATCTAAAGGTTCTTGGAGGAGAGCGAAAAGAATATCAGCCCCCCCCACCCCGCCCCTGACACTGTGCCCAGAGTTGACTGCCTTCAGAAGGAATAGAGCAGAAGCTGCTGACCCTCTCCAGGCTGGGGCTCCTGAGGAATGGTGCAGGGAACAGGCCTGAGGCCAAGAAGCCTGGGCCCTGCCCCCAAGAATCTGTGCCCTTTCAGCCCTTCAACTCTGCCTTGGGGTATTGGGGTCACGCTCCCCTTTCACAAGGGAGCTGTTTGTCCCTTCCGCTGGCCCCTGGGCTCCCCACAGGCCCACTCTCACTACCCTGTGGACCTTGGTGAAGGGGGTGCTCATGATGGATGTGCCTAAAGAGGGAAGGAGTCTGGAGAGGAGGGGGGCTTCCCAAAGTCCTCAGCAAGACCCCTCCTGGCCAGGGAGGTTCGTGGAGGCTGGGGGAGGACAGCCAGCTCAGAAGAGAGGCCTGGAAAACTCCCCTACCCCTCTGCCCTTTCTGTTAAATTCACTCATCTCCTGCCTTCCCCCCAAAAGTGTCGGGGAGGCAGGCTGAGTGTCCTGTCCACTCACCACCAAGGGGGTCTTTCTTCTATCTCCCACTGTGCCCCTGCTTTCTCGTGAGCATTGTGGGGACCCGTGGAGACAAGCTGGTGGGGAGGGCAGACCCTCTTTGTCTGGGTCTGGCCCACATTTGGCCTCTGAGACTTGCTACACCTGGAGCTGTATCTGCTGGTTTGGGGGCACCCTTTACTCCCATCTCTGCCAGAGCTGAAACCATCGGCGGCGTGTCCCACACCCCTCAGAGCAGCCTGTTACCCTCTGCAGCTCCCTCCCCCTGGTTGCCTTGTGACCTCAGCTCTCTGATGAGCTGAAAGAAAGTTACAATTTTGAACATCATCTGCCTTTTTCTCATTGCCGGGCTGGGAGAAAGGTTTTCTGTGTCTTCTGCTCAGCCTTGGTTTTCCCCTCTGTATATGGGATGCTCATGCCTCTCAGAGAGCTGCTGGGAGGGAGGGCAAGCTGCTATGTCAGCCCCCTAGCTGGTGGCTCTGCGAGAGCTGGCCTGGCCACTGTGACTGTTCCCCAGAGGCTGTAGGGAGAAGGTGCCATGACAGGCAGGGGCAGCTCTGGCTGGGAGGCCGTGGCGGGGGACCAGCCTGAGCCTTCTCACCCCTCAGAGGCTTAGGAAAGAATGTTCAGTTCCACACAAGCCCAAGGGCAGTTTTTCTGGGGTGCTCAGCCAGGTTGGTCAGTTGCCAACCTCATACTTGCCAGTAACTGGCTAAAGGCTCCCCTTCTCTGCTTAGATCGGCCCATGAAGCTACTGGGCACAGAGGGTGATGCCCAATATTTCCGTCTACCTGACATGTAGGCTCTGCCCACTGAGATGGCTCAAGACTCTTTCTGCCCCTCTCCTGCCTAGTTTCTCTCTCCCTCTGCCTGAACCCTGATTTATTCTTGGTCCCTCTTCTCTCTGGGTTCAGCTGAGATCTTGGGAGCCTTACGCTTGGATGTTCAGGTGAGGCTTTCCTGGTCTGTGTAGGGACCAGGGCTTCAGCCCCCAGCAGCGGGGCAGGGCTGGTTACATGGAAAGCTTGTTGTATCTCTAGCCAGCCCTGGTATCCGCAGAGCCCACAACCCCCGGGGCTGCACTGGAGAAGCTGAGGTGGGAAGCCACTTGCCTGCAGAACCACAAGGTCAGGCTGGGCCTTTCTGTTTCTTCCTGGCAGTGGTGGGCCCTGGGGAGAGAGGCTGGCCGCACTGTAGTCTGTGGAGCCTGTGGCCTGCCCCTCGTGGGTGGCCAAGCTTGGTTTCTAGGGTTTCTCTGGGGGACGGTGGAGGGGTAGTCAAGGGCCTTCTGAGCAAGAACCCTTAGCCTCTGCGGGATCCTTGACTCAGGGGGGCTTGGACCTCAGAGCCCCAAAGTGGAGGACAGAAGGCCTGGCGGGGAGGTTCCCAGAACAGCCTCTCAGGGCAGGGTGGTGGGTAGAAAAGGGGCTGATTTCTTCAAGGCTCATGCTTGAGTGGGCTGACCCATGTTCCCTAGAGCCCAGCCAGGCCAGAAACTGGGGCGGAGGGTACAGGGAGGGGCAAAGAAGCAAATCTGGTGGAAGCTTTTCTAGGTCCTCGCCCAGGACTACCTCTGCCTGGAACGCCTGTCCTAGCCCAGCAAACATCTCCTTAGAGAACCACTTCAGATATCTCTTGCCTCCCTAGCCCAGGTTCAAGTTCTTCAGGCCCCTATTCTCGCTTCCAAGGGCCACAAGGTGTGGTAGTTACCTGACTATTGGTCTGGGAGCTATTTGGAGGTCAGAGAGGGGTTGTTGGGTGCTGAGAATAGGTTCCAGTGGACAATGACTGCTTAAGGAACTTTAGCTGGCATCCCCCCCCGCCACCTGGCTGCACAGCCTAGCGGAAGCAGCTGCTCTCTGAGCCTCAGTTTCCTCCTCTCCAACTTGACTTCTTCAGGGCTGCAGGTTAGCGATCAGCCTGGGCGGGTCTTGGTCTTTGGGTGCCCACATCCTCAGGCCTCTCCTGAGCTATTCTCTCTGCTACCCTGGATAGATGCCCTTATATTGTCCAAATCCGTCTTTATTCCGAACCCTGATCCATCTCTTCAGGACGTTCTCTCTGATGCCTTCAGCCCACGCTGATCTGAGTCTGAACCTTCTGATGGTGTCCCCAGTGCTTCCTTCTCCTTGGCACAGGCTTGGCTCTGCGCGGGGCTCTGGCTGCACAGAGACTGCTCAGCATGGCCTGTGTGAGCAGGGGGCCCTGTAACATCCAGCAGCTGGTGGGGTGGGGTGGGGTGGGGAGGAATACTGATGTGGGAGCCCAGGGGAAGGAGCAGCTTCTGTTTAAGCTGCTCCTTAAAGGGGGAAGCTGGAGATGTGGCGGGGTAGGGGTGGGAGGTCAGAGTTCAGGCTAGAATGGGCCTTGGATGCTAGGTAAGGCTGAGATTTGGCCTCCCTTTGCAGGTAGAGAGCCTTGGGAAGAGGCCTTCCCGCTGGGTGGCATCCTCCTGGGACCAGACCCTCCCTGCAATGCCTGGAGCCCTCCACCCACACCCTCTGCCCTGTGGTCTTCTGCTTGCCCTGCAGATTTCTGCTCTAAGGACACTTCCTCAGGCAAGCATCTCCTGACCCCTGTCCATGGTCTTAGAGCCCCCTGGCCTTTTTTAAAGCCCTTGTCCCAGTGTGGCGTAGGCTTCCCCCTCATCTCCCCGGAGTGTGACCATTGATTGCTCACCAAGCTTTCAGGCCACTGAGGGCAGGAATCAGAGGATTGGTTGTCTCCTGCGTCCCCAGCTCCCAGCCCACTGCTTGGCACAGAGTAGGTACTCAATAAATGTTGACTGATGGGGTGAATGTATGTAGGGGCACAGAGCCCCTGAGTCCCAGGCTGGAGGGTGGGGCTGATTAGGGAGGGGGAGGCATGGACAAGCAAGGTGGGGCAAAACCTGGGTCCCAGTAGGACCTGCGCTTCCTTTGTGTGTCATTAGGTGGCTCTTTAAAGAGCCCTTTGCTGGAACAAAAGCCATTTCTGGCAGCATCTCAGTGGGCGGACCGGGCCTCACTGGCTCCCTTTGGAAATGCTCTGAGAACAGGTGGACTGAGCCAACCTGTCACCTCCAGGCTGGCTGGTGACTCTGGGAAGTGGGGGTGGCCATGGGGGCAGGGCTGTGGGAGGCAGGGCCATTGGTGGATCCAGTCCTGACCTCAACGAAATTATTTTTAAAAGCTGCAAGAGAAAGGGGATATTTTTAACCTTTGTTCCATCAAGGCATCCCAAGGGAAAAAGAGGGGAAGGAGGCAGATGGAGAGTTGGGAGAGGGGCATGAGCAGAGGCGGGGGCTTCCAGGGGAGGATGAGCAGCCCCAGAGAGCCCCGAGGACAAGCTTTTTTGTCCCCAGCCCTTTTAAATTTTTTAAAAGCTCCAAACAGCAAGAGGGACAGTGGAGTTCATTATATCGAGTTATCTCCTCCGTTTCAGGCAAAGATCAATCTTCCGAGTCTTGCAGCTCCGAGGGGGAAGGGAAGAGAAAGAAAACGGGAGGCGAAGGAAAAAACTCCCTGGACCAATTTCCGCTGGCTAACACGATTACTTGGCTGCCTGGCAGCAGCACCAGCTGTTGGCAGGCATCCTGCGGGCCCCCCACCCCCACCCCAAGTCGCTCTCAGTTGCCGGCTGCCCCCCAAGGCTCCCTTCTGAATGGGACAGGTTGGCGGGTGTGAGAGCCCCAGTTTCCCCCTGGGCAAGGGCCATGGGGCCTGACAGCCCAGGGAGGCCTCAGGCCGCATCGCTTTCCATTGTGCACCAGCTGTTTCAGCTAGCCTTGTCTCAGCTTTGGGCCCACCTCTCTGCCTTTGCTCAGAGGGTCCTGCCCTGCTGGGTGTGCCTTCTGGCCCCTTTCCACTTATATGGGAGCAGATTGTGTAGGAAGTAGATGCACAGGCTTTGGAGCTAGATAGAGCTGCCTCTGCCCATTCATTCATTCAACAAATATTTACTGAGCATCTGCTTAGGTGCTGAGCACTGCACTTAGTAAGAGGTGGATTTAGAGCTGAACAAGATGGACCTGGTCCCTCCCTGCCTTACTGGGTTTGTGTTATGATGAGATACATGAAAACAAGGACATAAATCAGCCAAATGATGTCAGGTAGGGATAAAGTCTTTGAAAGATGGGAGAGATTGGGGTGCATGGGGGTGGCCAGGGAAGATAAAGGAGGTCCCTTTGACCAGAAAAGTATGGGCGAAGAGCATTCTGGGCAGAAGGGCAGAAAGACAGAGACCCTGAAACCGGCCAGCCTGGGAGGGGACCAGATTGCAATAGAAGGTGAGTTCCAAGCAGTGGGCAGAGTTTGAAGAGTCTGGATGTGTTTCTCTCTGCACTGGAAACCTCTTGCTTATGGCCTGAGAGTGACAGGATTCCATTTGTACCATGATGTGGCTGCTGTAAGAATTTGGGGCTAGGGTGGGATCAGGGAGCCCTGGAGAGGCAAGGGGCAGGAGCTGGTGAGGGCAGGAGCAGATGGCCTGGGAAAGCAGGCAGCGTCTGGATGTGTTTCTGGGGTTGAACTGACGTGGTGTGCTGATGGCTTGGCTGTAGTGTGAGCAAGAGAGGAGTCAAGGCTGAGGGAGATGTAATTTGGGGGATAAAAATTAAAAGTTCTGTTTTGGACAGGTCTGTTAGATGAGCGAGTGGGGATGACAAATGGGCTGGTAGATACCCGCAGCTGGTGCTCAGGAGTGCGCTGGGGCTGGAGAGAGACTGGGGCACGGATGGGATTTAAGGCCACATGACTGACCAGGTGAGACCAGGGGATATGCAGATGGGACAGAGAAGAGAGCCCTGTCCAGCCTTGGGGCCTTAAATGTTTGGGGGGAAGGTGGGTTAAGAAGGGAAGAGAGCCTGGGAGGATAATCAGAAGAGGCTGAGTCCTGGGAGCCTGGAGGTAAAGTGTTTTCCTGATGGAGGACACAGTTAGCTGTGGCAGTGACCACTGGGTTTGGTAAAACTGAGGTTTCTGGGAACCTTGATAAGAGCAGTTTTGCGGCGTAATGGGGACAGAAGCACAACCAGAGGCAGGGTGAAGGAGAGCGGGAACTGAGGGAGTGGAGACTGAGACTCGTAGTAGGGATAGCTCTGGAGTTTTGCCTTAAAGGGAGCAGAAAGATGAATTGCCATCAAGGAATCAAGATGGGGAGTTCCCATCATGGCTCAGTGGTTAACGAACCTGACTAGGAACCCTGAGGTTATGGGTTCGATCCCTGGCCTTGCTCAGTGGGTTAAGGATCTGGCGTTGTTGCTGTGAGCTGTGGTGTAGATCACAAATGCAGCTCGGACCCCACGTTGCTGTGGCTCTGGCGTAGGCCGGCAGCAACAGCTCTGATTAGACCCCTAGCCTGGGAACGTCCATATGCCGCCGGTGTGGGTTCCCCACCCCCCTCCCCGCCAAAAAAAACAAAAGACAAAAAAAAAAAAAAAAGGGGAATCAAGGTGGAAGTGGATCAAGGAATCCCCCTCCATCTCTCCTTCCTTTTTTCCCTCCCTCCCTCTCTTCCTCCCTTTTTCCCTTCATAATACTGAGGCAAACTGATAGGCGTTTTACCAGCTGTGTGGCCTTGGGCAAGTAGCTTAACTTCTCTGAGCCTCAGTTCCACATCTGCAAAATAGAGATGGCAACCCAGATGTTCCTGGATCTGGCACCTAGTAGGTACTTAGCAAATGGAACTTGTTCTTAAGTAGGTGTTCACCTGGGGAAATAATCACTCTGGTACTGGCACAAATGTTTCGAGTGGTCAGTTTGGCAGTGAGTATAAAAATTTCAAATGTTGTATACTTTGACCCGCTTTTTAGAAATATACCTGTACAAAGAGACAGGCTTTTTTTTTTTTTTCCCAGCAATGTGTGAAATAAAAAATTGGAGCCCCCTAAGCACTCATCCTGGGAGGGCTGATGAAGTAGGTGAGGGTATGATTCCACATGGAGTTCCTCCAGGTGGCACCGAGCACAGCAGGGCTCCGTTTGCAGCATAGATACTGGCACTTTAAGGGCTCAGCTGCTCCCTTGGCTGGCTGTTCTTGGGCAGGTTATGCCGCCCTTGGGTTTTTCTCATCTACAAATTAGGCTAACAGCAGCACCCATCTCTAAAAATAAAATGGGTTAATACATATCCTCAAGCCAGTATCTGGTGCATAGTAGGTGCTCAGTGAGTACAAGCAGTGCTCATTGTCATCTTTATGTACAGACAGGGAACCATCTCCAAAATCTACTGTTAGGAACGTGGTTACACACAGCACAGAGACTGCTCCCTGGTGTGTAATCACAGGTTTGTGCCTATGTGTAAACACACGGGCACCTCTTGGCATGTCTGTGCAAATGCGGAGCGAAAGTTGCACATCAGAGGGGCAGTCAGGACCTCTGGAGACGTAGCTGAGTGAGAGCGTGTTTACTCTATAGATATCTGTATTTGAAGCTCTTTAACAATATAAAGCTTTTGTGTACAGGCACACCTCAGAGATATTGTGGGTTAAGTTCCAGATCATCACAATAAAGTGAATATTGCAATAAAGTGAGTCACACCAAGTTTTTGGGCTCCCAGTGTATATAAAAGTTATGTTTACACTATACTGTAGTCTATTAAGTAATAGCATTATGTCTGAAAAAACCAAGGTGCATACCTTAATTAAAAAATACTTTAATGCTAAAAAAAATGCCAACCATCATCTGTCTTCAGCGAGTCATAATCTTTTTGCTGGTGGAGGATTTGAAATATTGCAAGAATTACCAAAACGTGACACAGAGACCTGAAATGAGCAAATGCTCTTGGAAAAATGGTGCTGATAGACTTAAGGTAGTGTAGCTGCAAACCTTCAATTTGTAAAAACCACAATATCTTACGTGCAATAGAGTGAAGCGTAATGAAACAAGATATGCCTGTATTACTTGTATAATAATGAGACTACAATATGTAAAAATGGTAAATTAGGTCTTCACCTCCTCCAGGAAGCCTTCCGTGACTGCACTGGCCCACAGCTTACACCTATTAGATCTATAAGCCACATTTCCCGCTGTGGCTGTTTTCAATCAGCTGTGCATACACACAAGCGTGGTCTCCCCAGTCAGCCTATGGACTCCTTGAGGGTGTGGGCCAGACACATCTAGACTTGCAAATCTCAAAGAGTGATCACCTGGGAGCTTGTTGGAAATGCTTATTCTCAGGCCCCACCATGGACCTGCTGAATCAGGAACTCCAGGGATGGGGCCCAGCATGCTGTGTTTTCACAAGTCCTCCAGGCAACTCTGATGCAGCTACTAGGATTGATGGGGAAATCGAGGCACAGATGAGGGAAAGGGCTGGCCCAGGGTCATGGGGTGAGCCAGTGACAAAGATGAGAGGACTAGGTCTAGGTCCCAGCTGGAGGTGAAGGAGGGCATAGGTTCTCCCTCTGGCCACGACATCTGGCCCCAGGAGGGAGAATTTGAGGTTCACCCTGTGTGTCTAGAGGCCAGAGAGCACACAGGTACAGGTAGATGGGGACATCTGCTCTCTGTTTATGTGCGGGTCCCTCAGGGCCCATGTGGGCTCCCTCTGGGCCTGTCACTGGGAGCCCCTCGGATAACTCTGTGCCTCCTGAGCCCCCTCCCCAGCCAGCTGGAGCGGGGCACTTGCTTGTAGAAAGTGCATTCTTGACTCTGTGGAGTGAGTCTGGTATCCTTGGGATGCCCTTTTTCCTGCTCCCTCTTGTCCCAGGGATGTGGGCAGGGGCTTGGTGAGGTTGACTGCAGGAGGGGTCCTGTGGGTGGGGAGTCTGCAAGGCTCCATCTGACGGCGGTCTCACCCTTTCTCTGCTCTCTCTGCAGGTGTCCCTTTGAAGAGCCCCTGAGCCCACTCACGCCGCAGAAAGGTAAGTAGCTGCCTGGGGTGGTGGATGAGGCAGGGGGCCAGAGGCTGTGTGCATGTGGGGCAGGGTCCAGGGGCCTCGTCTCCCTTTGCTCCGCCCCCTCTGCTACCCTTTCTCCTCTTCCATCTCCTGGAGCCCACCTTTGCCCTCCTCCTGCTGTGTCCAGGGGATGCTGTTTAGTTGCAGAGGGAAAGAGGGTTTGGCAATCTGCTTTGGAGAAGAGAAGAGGAGGGTGGCTTCTTGGTCTGAGGGGTCAGCATTATGGATGCTGGGGAGCAGCTATTGGGGTTTGGGTTTGTTGGCCAAGGCACCCACCAGGAATGAGGCTCGGACACCCTGGAGGCCCCTCACTGGGCGGGGGCAGAGCTGTGGGCCACTCTGGGGAGGTAGGCCTGCCTGTGGGGGACAGGCCAGGGCATACACTGAGGTTGTGGGTGCTCTGGGTGGGCAAGCTCAGGCTTTTGGGGGCCTGGTTATGCCCTGCAGTGAGTAAGCATTTTGGGGACATGATTCCCAGGCCCAGAGGACACTGTCAGATGAGGGGCTTCACTGGCAGGCCCAGCAGGTCTCAGGGCAGATGCTCTCCCTCCCCGCCCCCACCCCAGCTTCCTGTATCTCCTCGGACTACAGTTCCAAGGAGGCTTTGCTGAGTGGAGGATTTCTGGGAGGGCTTTAAGTTGGCGTCAGGGGGCCCAAGTGTGTCTGCTGAGTCAGCCTCGCCTCCACGCACAGGAGGGAGCAGAGGGGTGTGAAGTGGGGGAGGTGGCACGCTTACCCACCCCCACCCCCGTCCCAAGCCTTTCACAGCAGCAGTAGCAGCAGCCAGAGGGAAGCAGTGGGGGTTTTGAGGGCCGGCCTCCCTGGTTCTCCACCCTTGTCTGGCTGAGACCCCATGCACAACACAGGGCGGGGCTTAACTGAGATCGCCAGTCAGAGTTCTGGCTTCACCCTTGTCTGTGTGACCCACTACTCTACATTTCCACATCTGTGAAAGGGGGCTTCTCACAGTGCATCCTGCTGGGCCTTGTATTGCATGGAGAAGGCCTGCTGCAGAACCTGGCATACAGTTGATGCTCAGTCCGTGTTAAGCACGCATCAGTTATTTTGCTTCGTGGACTGAATTCGGTGCACAGAGCCTGGGGCCAGGCATGGGGTGGCTGTGGTTATTGGGAAGAGTCTGCAAGACTCTGGGGAATAGAGGAGAGCAGCCCAAGGCAGCTCAGACACCCCCGCAAAGACCAGTGTGGCTTTTCTGCCATTATTGTGAGGGAAAACTGTGCCCAGTGGACCCAATCCAGGCAGACTGCCTGGAGGAGGGGTGTTAATTGTTATTAATTTGCCATGGCTGATCACCTCTTTTAAGTCTATAAGAAACATTTTTTCACACTTTGATTAGCTCATTAATCTTAACAACCAGGAGCAGTTTGTTCCCTTCCTAGAGGTGGAAACGCCAAGGCTAAGAGGTGGGGAAGGACCGTGGCGGCCAAGGTAGGATTTGGCTCAGATTCTCTCTCCAGGTCCTACTGTCTACCCATCACTTCCCACTGCTCTGCCCATTGCCTCCTAATTTGGGACCTCCCAAGGAGAGGGGCGTGGTTGGAGGCCACACTTCTGGCCACCACATACCCTGACCAAGCCCCTTGGAGTTGGAGTCTGCTTTCTGGAGAAGCCATGGCCGGTGGGTGGGAGCTGGACTCCTGTCTGGACCAAGAGGCCACAATCAGCAGGGCTACAAGATTAAGCCACTTGGTTAGTCCCTCTCTGGGGCACATCCGTCCTTCTGGCATGTGACCAACTTCTCTCTCCTCTGTACCTGCACACTGATGGCCCCTCCACTTAGAGTTTGGCCTCTCTTAGAAGCTACCCTACAGTAACTGCCCTCAGCTGCCCTCCCCAGCCTGCCATCTCTTGGGTGGCCAAGTGGACCCCAGCCCCATTCTGCTGAGGGAGAGCAAGCTCCAGGCGCTTGTCCCTGACACAGGATCAGGCTGCAGGGATGCTGTTCAGGGGCAGAACTGGGCAGGGGCAGGTTCATATCTGCAAGGCTGACCACAGAAGCCTGAAGGGACCGCAGAAACCTGTCATCCAGCACACCTGGAACTGGCATCTGATGCATGTTTGATTATTTATGACTTGTGGGATGACCTGAGAAACCTTTGGCGTAGAAGAAACCTGTGCTGGATCAGAGACTATGTGTATTTGGTGGTAGTGGTGGGGGACGTGGGGAGCCTGGCAGGGAGGCATGCAAATCTAGGAGCCACAGTCACAACAACAGCATCTGTCAGGGGGCAGAAGGAGGAGCCACCGGGCACACCAGGGTACGGGCTCTGTCTGCCGTCAAGGCCGGGCGTGGGTTGGTGGCCAGCCTTGGCCAATGCTTTACCTCATGTGAAGCTACATGTGGACACCAAGGGGTGTACACTTGTCTGAGGGGACCAGAGTGGGAGGGCTACTCCAGAAGGACCCACTCAACAGAGCCCAGGAGGCCTGGGAAAAGGGTCTTGCCTGGATGGGCGGGCTTGCCAGGCACCCATCCCCAAGCCCCTCATCACTTCCAGAGCTCACTGGCCTGACTTTTCTGACTTGGGCCTGAGATAGATCCAAGCTGCAACTGCCCTCGTTTCTAAAACAGGGGAACGATGGGGCTGGGTGTCAGGCCTGTGCCCTAATTGACATCCTATTCTTGGGGATATAATTTTCAGCTTTAAGAAGCCAGGGTGTCTCTGCTTCAAATGCTGCTCTGTTTCTTTGGTTTTCACCTCAGTTAACTCAACACAGAAGGGCAACCCCATGGCCCTGTCCCCACCAGTCTTCCGGTTGAGGGCATTGCAGCAGTGCAAGGGGGTGGACTTAGCAGAAAAGTAGAGTGAAGAGTCCAAGTTCTGAGCCAGGCCACCCAAGTTCGTACTGGTGTCACCATTTGTGAGCTGTATGACTTTGAGTGAGTTTCTTAATCTCTCTGTGCTTCAGTCTTCTCATCTGTAAAATGGGTGCAATAGTCGCTTCCTCATAGGGATGTTGGGAAGATTGGATAAGATGATGCATGAGAAGCCTTTAAACAGGGCCTGTCATGTGGCAAAGTCCCTGTCAATGAAGCCATTGTTATGGCCAGAATTGGTGGCCGGTTGCTCTTCTGAGTAGGGTGGGCAGCAGAGCCAGCTCTGGCTAAAGCCAGTGGTATTTAGGTCTCTGTACTCCACCCCTGTGGCTGTGGTGAGGGAGGCTGCTCTGGCTTCTTTGCTGCTGCCCTCCTCTGAGTGCCAGTTATTGAAGGCCTCCGGGGGCACAGCTGGGTGTGAGGTGGAGGGTGATTGG
This sequence comes from Sus scrofa, assembly GCF_054392235.1. Classification (NCBI taxonomy): domain Eukaryota; kingdom Metazoa; phylum Chordata; class Mammalia; order Artiodactyla; family Suidae; genus Sus; species Sus scrofa. The sequence goes on along the minus strand of NC_139389.1, from coordinate 66,397,663 downwards.
TGCTTTCAGCCACCAGGGTAGAGGTGGGCACAGAGGGGTGAAATCCGAGTTGTGAGGAGATGGGGAGGCTGCTTTAATGGGGTGCAGGGAGGCAGCAGCAGTTGGGGCTAAAAGGTCTGGCAGGTGGAGGCAGGAGGCAGGGAAGAGAGGGAGGAAGGAGCAAGAACTGGCACAGGCCACCTGCCAGGCGCCTCGTACAGTTTTCACACATAGAACATTGCTTATTCCTCACACAGGAGAGGGATGTCACCAGCCCTGTTTCCATATAAAAATGGAGACCTGCAATGAGAGAAAACCACATCTTGCTGGACCCCATGTTGGTACCTCACCATCTTTAAGGGATAAAAACCCCTATAGGATAATAGCAAGAGCTCTTCTCCCCGCTCCCATCAGTCCTGGGAGCTATTTGCTTTCCTGTAATAAAGACATTGCTTGCTCGCTAAAAAATAAAAACATAAAAAAATAAAAATGGAGGTCTGATAGGAAAGGGGAGTTGACCCAGGTCACAGAAGAGGCAGAGCTGGGATCGAACCCACTTGTGTCTTATGCCCTGGGGAGGCTGCAGGGCACCAGAAGGGGCAGGGCTGTAGTGCTAGGCTCCGGCTGTCCCAGGCATTGGTCATGCATGGTCCTGGATGCGTGTGTGTGTGTGTGTGTGTGTGTGTGGCGGGGGGGACTGTGTGCCCATATCCTCCCTGCTCCCCCACTTTAGCAGGAAGCCTCTGGAAAACTGGGGCAGTGGGGCGGCTCTCTGCCACCTCCTACAGTATTGGCACCTGGGGGCGGCTTCCACATTGGAGGCCCGGTGCCTGGGCCCAGCTTGTTTTCTTGCATATGCCTCCCGTGACTCTGTTCAGCACCCCCCATCCAGCCTACCTACCAGCAAGGAGGGGTGCCTAGGGTGGGCTAAAAAGTACCCCAGATAAGAAAAATAATTAGTGGCTAAGATATTGCATGCCAAACATGGGCAAGTGATGTTTCTACTATCCCTATTCTGCTGCGGAGGAAATTGAGGCCAGAGGGGGTGTAATGACCAGGCAGTTGTGGGGAAGGGTTCTGACCTGGGTGGTGGGGCCCAGCTCTGATTTTACTCAGTGGGCCATCCTAAGAGGGCCCCTCGAGGCCTAAGGAGCCAGGATCAGGCGCTAGCTCTGCTCTGGGTCAGGCCCCAGGTAGGCATTTGATACTCATCATCTCAACAGAACCTGCTGGCAGGTTCCTTTTTTTTTTTTAAAAAAAACCTGTTTCTTTTCTTTCTTGTTTTTTTGGTCATGCCCACAGCATGTGGAATTTCCTGGGGCCAGCAATCAAACCTAAGCCATAGCAGCGACCCAAGCCACTGCAGTGACAATGCCGGATCCTTAGCCCTCTGCGCCACAAGAGAACTCCTGCTGGCAGGTTCTTAGTGTTCTTATGTCGTAGACATGGAACCTGAGGCTCAGAAGGGGCTCAGGCCCCCTCTGGTGCCAAAGTCAGGCCTTTATCCCTCTGTCCTGCTACCCCAGAGTGTCCCCCCACTTTGCCTGCTTGTCCCCCCACTGCTACTTTGGAATAAGTGCATCTTACCCTCCCCCCAGGCCTCATGCCTGCTAATGCACCTGGAGGGGAGGGAGAGCCTGGTCCAGTCCAGACATAGAAGCCAGAGAGGCAGGGTCAGCCCCTGCACGGGTGGGTGGGGGGCAGGGGCTGGACTTTCTGTCTCAGGGATGTCATTGTTGAGTCCCTTGTGCTCCACCCAGTCATATGTCCTTTTAAGTATAAGTCATTGTTAAGAACCTGGGCTGTGACATCAGACAGAGTATGAATCCCTGCTGTGTGACCTTCAACAGATTACTTAAGCTCTCTGTGCCTCAGTTTTCTCATCTGAAGAAGGAAGAATGCTGGTAGAACCCACTTTGCAGGGTTGTTGGAGGATCAGCTGGATTGAGGTCAGGAGTAAGGCCTTTCACATTTTAGGTACTCCATAAATTATGGTCGGAGTTGTCAGTGTTGTTATTAGCAGGGGTGTGGAATGTTCTAAGATCAGAACAGCGCTCATCCAGCTCCTATGTATAAGTAGAGGCTAGAGTTGAGAGGGACAGGGCTGGACCTTACCTCAAACTCTCCCAACCCCAACCCCCCACCCCCAGACCTCACGACCTGGGGAGGAGCTGTGTGTGGGGTGGGGGAAAGTTTTTGTGAATGTGCTGATTTACATGTTAACCATTACATATTTATACCCACTTCATTCCATCAAGTATCTGTGTGATACTAAGAGACATAATCCAGGGCAGGGAAAATAGGATGTAATAGGAAGAAAAGGCTCTGGGAACAATAGACGATGGACACACAGGGTCTGATGTTAGGCTGACTCTCTGGCCCTGTGCTTCCTGGTGGTCAGAGTGAAGAGGGCAAGATCAGTTATGAGATTCACACTGTTCACAGGAGCAAAGCAGCAATGGGTCCCTGGGAAGACGTGGCTTTGCAAGAGGAGGGGTTTTGAAGCAATGGGACATGGCTGGCCTCCCTACCCTTGTGAGGTTGGATCAGAGCAGCCTCTGCCCTCCTGACCACAGGAGTCCTGAGATTAGAGATTCGCATGGAAGCCTGGTTGGAGTCAGACAAACTGGAGTCTTTGGCTGGAGCTGAGTGGGGACCCACTAGGTGGGTGCCGTGTCATCTCATTGTTTGTGCTTGCACCTGGGCCCAGGGAGGCAGGATTTGGTGAGCAGTGACACAGGCGCCAGAGCTGGAGTCCCATCCTGCTAGGACCATCACCTCATCCTTGGGGCAGTCTGCCCCAGACGTGCATTCTGGTGCAAAAGGGCCCTCACTGACCATCTCTTTCAGTCCTCTCATTTTACAGGTGGGGAAACTGAGGCCTAGAGGGGAATCTGAGTACCTACTGTGTGTCAGAGGTTTTAAAGCTGCTACTCACTTCCTCCTTTCCTGACTCCTGTGGGTGTGCTGAGGAAGCCAGGGCTCAACAAGGCTGAGTAACTTGCCTGAGGCCACATGGCTGCGAGATGGAGGAGCCAGGCTTGAACTCAGGCCTGCCCAGTAGCCTCAGGAGATGGGAAGAGCTGTGCAGTACTCTCTCCTCTCAAGACCTTGGCTGGCAGAGGAGCAGGGCACGCACCTGTCCAGCCGTCCCTGCATCCACTGAAGCTCAGGATTTGGGGAAGCGGGGGTCAGATGGCTGATCGGGGTCAGGAGTCCTCCAGACAGGAAGAGACCTTCTCTTCACAAGGGTGACACTGGGCATAGGGCCGAGGACTGTGTGAGGCTGGCACTGGGTCATAGCCCCTGATGCTTGTGGTCCCAGCTCCACAGCTCCTCCCGTTCTGGATTCTTCTGTCCAGCTAGGCCTCTACATCTACAGGGCAGGGCCTGAGGCCGGCTCTGCCTGCTCTGCTCCTCTCCTCAAGAATTCTCAACGTCTCCTCACTGCTTGAGCACTGGCTGCAGGTCCCTGTGCCTGGACTCCTGGCTCTCAGCCCTGAGCCTAACTCAGCCCATGGGGCTCCCCCGTACTCCCTCCCATGGCCTGATTCTGCAAGTGCTCACTGGTCCAGATGTGCCAACCGCCCCCACCCCCAACCCTGGCCCTCGAGCTGCTCAAAGGCAGGACAGAGTTTTCCCTTCCTCCTTCCAGGGCCACCTGGGCTCCTGAGGGGTGAAGCCTCCATAAAGACCTGCAGGAAGGGGGTTAAAGGGGAGAGACAGTCAGCAGTCACAGGGGAGAGATCTTACATGTACTCGGCCACGTTGAGACCTCAGGAACTGCCCCGTGAAACAGGACACCAAAAATTGTTACCAACTGCAAACATAGCTGATGTTCTTGAAGTGCCTGCTGTGTGCCAGGTGCTGTCCTAGGCAGTTTACCAATCTTTATCCATTTAGTCCTCACCGCAACCCATGAGGCTGTTTCACAGGAGAAGAAACTGAAACAGAGAGGTTAAGTGATTTGCCCAAAGTAACACAACTCATAAATGGCCAAGTGGGGATGTGAACTCAGGCAGTGTGCATTCAAGGGAAAGGGAAGGGACTCACTATTTATCAAGCTTCCATTACATTCTAAGCATTTGGCACACGCGGTCTCCTTGGCACCTCCTGCGGGCTGGTGCACGAGTAATGTGACACCCCTATTACAGATGAAGAAACAGGGCCTGAGAGAAGATGGGGCCTGCAAGGCAGCCCAGCTGGGAGGAAGTGGACGAGGTGGGTGCCCTTGGGGCTGCCTGATCTCCTAGAGCTGCCCCTGGAGGCCCCTCCCTGGAGGCCGGGAGGGAGGGGCAGGAGTGAGGTGGGGAGGGCTGCGGGAAACCCTCTTCTGGGTGTGGCTGCACGCTGGGCTCCAGCCCTCCAGGAGGCTTTGGTCTCCAGCCAGCCTGGTGGGGAACTGGGAAGACCTGGGGGCCAGGACTCAGGCAGGCCCCAGCATAGCCCATCTGCCCTGGGCTCGTGGGGACATGGCGTGGCCGTGATGAATGGGCTCCTGGCAGGCTGAGTATTAATCATATTGCTGGGCGGCGGGAGAGGCAGCTGCCTGAAATGCCTGCACTGGGCAGAGTCTGTCACCACTGGGCCTGGCTGGGCTGAGAGGGTAGGGGCCAGCAGGGGGGAGGCGGTATAGCCTTGACCTTGGAGTTGTTGCTGAAGAGGCTCAGTTGGAGAGGTCTCCTCATTGCCCTCCCCAGACATTTCTTCTTTGGAGAAATGTCTATCAGGTCTTTTGCCCACTTTTTAATTGACTTGCTTAGGTTTTGGTGTTGAATTATAGGAATTCTTCAATTCTGGATATTAACCCTTTATCAGATATATGATTTGCAAATATTTTTCCCCACGCAGTAGGTCGCTTTTTCACTTTGATGATTGTTTCCTTGGACATGCAGAAGTTTTCAAGTTTGAGGTTGGCCCATTTGGCTGTTTTTGCTTTCATTGCCTATGCATTTGGTGTCATATCTAAGAAATCATTGCCAGGTCCAATGTCATGAAGATTTTCTCCTGGAGTTTTATAGTTTCAGGGCTTACATTTAGTTCTTTAATCCATTTTGAGTTAATTTTTGCATATAGAATACCACAAGGGTACAACTTCTTTTGTGTGTGTGTGTGTGTGGATGTCCAGAAACTGAACAGAGGCTACAGCAACTGCAAGTTTATTCTTTCTGGTGCAATATCTATATATCCAGGTCCACAAGACCCACATCCTTTCCTCCTGGGGGATGGCTGTCACCTTGGCCATGAGTCTTTCCTCCTCCCCTCTTTGGGCACTGCTGTACCGAGGCCGCGTTAGGCAGATGCCTGCAGCCTCCTGGGGTGGTGTGAACCACTGTGGGGATGCAGGGTTTTTCCCTACCCATCTCCAGGGCTGCTGGGGCCTCTGGGTGGATTTGGGGGCTCTGTGATGGGACAGATAGAGGTGCCCAGGGTCAGTGCACCACCAGGAGGACTGGGCTAGGACTAACAGCCCAAAGAGTCAACACCGGACATTGGTCTTTGGGAGGAAGGTCCCCAGTGGGGCACTTTGGGATTCTGACCTCATTTTGCCCTGATCTTCTGGTAGCTTAAATTAAGGTTCCATATTAGCCAGGGAGAGGTGATTCTCATCTTGGGTCCTCAGCTGATGGAAGTTCTGGGCTAAAACCCACCAAACCAAATGAAATCTTTTTTTTTTTTTTTTTTTTTTTTTTGTCTTTTTACCTTTTCTAGGGCCACTCCCATGGCATATGGAGGTTCCCAGGCTAGGGGTCTAATTAGAGCAGTAGCCAGAGGCCTCTGCCGTGGCCACAGCCACACGGGATCCAAGCCGCATCTGCGACCTACACCACAGCTCACAGCAATGCCGGATCCTTAACCCACTGAGCAAGGGCAGGGATCAAACCCGCAACCTCATGGTTCCTAGTCGGATACGTTAACCACCGAGCCACGACGGGAACTCCGAAACCAAATGAAATCTTAGAGCTAGAAAAATGAAGTTCTGCATGTGGGCTCAAAAACTCAAAGGCCAGGGGAATGGATGCAGGAAGGGGACAGGGACGCTTCCACGTACACTCCAGCAGTGCAATGGTGGAGCCCGCTCGCATAGCTCTGCCACGAGGTGTGTTTACTGGAACAGTTCAGGAACTTTGCGAGTCAGTGGTTCAGCACAAGTGTTCCAGATGTCCTGGCTTCCTCAGGCCTGGCAGATGCAGGCACCACATCTGACAGGACTGCCCATGGAACCAGGGAGTTCACGATCTGCCAGTAGCTTTCTGTGTGACCCAGGCAGGACTGTTCCCCTCCCTGGACCTCAGTTTCTTCTTCTGTAAAATGACCATTGTTTCCTCCCCAGAGGGGAATTTTGAAGGTTCACCAAGATGGTGGCTGTAAACTGCCCTGAGTGGACTGGGAGCCAAAAGCTTCCCAGGACCATGAGGCCACTCTGTGCACTGTATGGATGGGGAAACTGGTACCCTCAAGCTCACAGACTGATCCAGGACTCAGACCTCAGGCTCTGAATTCCCCACCCAGGACTCTTTCCCCTACTCAGATCCTAGCACAGGAAATTGGCTAAGCTCATTGAGACCTGCTTATGGACTGGTTACACCCAAACCAGCTCCTGATATCCAGCCGGGAGCCCCACCATCTGGAGGGGTGGTAGCGGGGATAAAATCCTTCTCCCCAATCCTCCACAATAGCTTATGTGACCAGTGGGAGGAAGAAAAGGAGGCCAGGACTCCATCTCAGGCTCCCCCAGGTGGGTAGTGACAGGGTCCACCTGCCATCCGGGAAGCACCTGCTGTAGGCTGGGTGGCGCCCTGCCAGGGTGGGATGTTAGGAAGAAATGGACCAGCCTCTGGCCATGAGGCTGGAGCCTAGCCCTGTGGGGGCTCTGGCCGCAGAAGACTATGGGGTACTTCCTGCCCTTGGGAGCTCGTGGCTGTCTTCCTCATGATGGGATGGTGGCTTCATGGGCCTTGCTCCATTTACTCCTCCCAGTAGCCCATGAAGTGGGTACCAACTTTATTCCCACTTGGCTGAGCTCAGAGAAGTGGGAAGCTAGAATGTGGCTAGAATGAAGCTAGAATGAAGCTAGAACGTTTGAAGCTAGAATGTGGCTCTGCAGCTGACATGCTGGTGACCTTTAGCTCTCAGTTTCCCCATCTGGACAATGAGGACTTAGGCAGATGAATTTAGGGGAATCTTTTAACTTCAGTCATATCTTCTGCTAAAGATGCTCAAGTGTCAGAGTATCTACAGTTCTGAAGATCTGACAAGTCCAAGGAAGGGCCGTGACCGCAGCTTAGAGACCAGTAAACCGAGGCAGAGAGTCATCCCCTTCCCAGCCTCACTTCACCCACCCTCTTGGGTAGGGCTTGTCGGCTGCCCCAACTCCCCCTGAGGCTCGGGTCAGAGCTGGCAGTCACTAGTGACCTGCGTCTGGCTGTGCAAGTGCACACACATGTGTGCTAGGGGGAGGATGGTGCCTGGAAGGAGCCGGGGAAGCTGAGCAGACCCCATGGCCACTGGGCAAGAGGAGGGCCCCGCCCCCTCTCCGGTCCTGCTCCGGGGCAGTGAGTGGGAGAAGCCCCGGGTGAGGGTTTGTGTCCACTATATATAGCTGCTCAGACACGCACACCCAGCTATTTCTGTGTCCTTCCTCCTACTGAGGCAGGGGGAGGGGAGAGAAAGTAGTCCATCTAAAAATATAACCCCGGGGAAAATATCACAGCGCCTGAGCCTGAGCCTGAGAGATCTGTCTGGTTCTCTCGCCTCCGCCCCCGCACCCCGACTTACTGCCGCCTCGGCTCCCTTTGGAAGCTTCAGGATGTGGCCTTCTCCCCAACCTGTGCCGCTTTCGACTTGTGCCCACTAGGTGGGGCTGGGGTCCCTCTGCCCCCATTTCGCAGGTGAAACTGAGGCCTGGCCAAGGCTGGCCGGGGGGGGGGGGGGGGGGGTGGCTTCATGGGCCTTGCTTTCTGCTGGGGTGGGGTCAGTGCTTTCTGCTGATGGCCCCTTGGCATGCCCAGGTGTCCCCAGGGTCTCCCTGCCCTGTTGGGCCTTGGACTTGGGTGGCGGGGTTCAGGCTTGGGCCTGCACTCTCTTGCTGCAGCATCTCCCTTTGAGCCTCTGTTTCCTTGGCTACAGGGGGAATAATGGTACCACGTAACTGGTAGGTGGTGGTGAGAATAGGAGAGGTACAGGGGAAGCCCATGACCAGGTACCAGTGGGCTTGCCCCGCCAGCATCATTGTTGCTATCGTTACTATCATCTTTGCCTTCATCCGGGCCAAGGGTCCTCTTTTCCTGAGGCCTGGAGCCCTCTCAGCTCCATTTCCTTAGGCTTTGCTGGGTACCATGCAGCTTAAAAAATGACTTTTCCTCTGGGAGCTTCCTGAGAATGGGATGGCCCTTCGCAGGTCTGCATCCCTGTGCCCACCCCAGCCTTCAGTGGCTGAAGATGATTGGATTTAAGTTTGCTGAGGAAGGCAGAGCTAGTCTAAGGGTGATCAAGCACCTGCCTCAGTCTAGGCTCCTGCTACACAGACAGGCTCCAGGTGGGTGGGGTGTGGTCGCTTCCATTATAAAGATAGAAGCCTGGAGCTCAGAGAGGGAAAGCCATGGTCCCTGGGTCACACAGCTGGGACAGTGGACCTCAGGCAGAGGCTGCCTGACTCCCCTGGGATCCCAAGCTTCTGGGTTATAGGGGTCCCTCACCTGCCTGTCTCCGCTTTTGTGGACTGCAGGCTCCCTGGGGGGTACCTCTGTGATTGTTCAGCAGCCCTACTCCATGCTCTTTCCTGGTGCTTTATGTTGTCTTACTGCCATCTGCCTCTGAATCTCGCTGCGCAAGAGGTCCAAGGCTTCTGAGGCTTGGATTCGGAGGCCCTGGATGTAATGAACACCTAGTGGATGCCAATGTGTTGGTTCAGTGTGAAAATGTCAACTTATCTAAAAGTGGAGCGACTGGTCTGCTGAACCCCATGTTCTCATCGGCGAGCATCAACTCATGACCAGACTGGTTTCCTCTATACTGATCCACTCCCTGCGACCACCGGGTTATTTTAACATCATAAAATTTTATCCATAAAGTTGCAGTGTATATCTCTAAAAGGCAAGGATCCTTTAAAAAGCATAACCATAATGCCATTACCACATCTGAAAAATCAAATGTTACCTGGCACTTGGTATTTATTATCTGATTCACTCTGCAAGAAAGCCCTGAGGTAGGACTTAGCACTGTCAATTTATAGGTGAGGATACTTGGGGCTCAGAGAGGTTTGGCAACTGGCTTTAGGGCACACAGCTGGTAAGTGACCAAGAAGGGATTTAAGCCCAGGCTATCTGACTACAAAGCCATGCTCATTCCTCTTTCTTCTGCCAGGCAGGGCCCATGTCTGCCCCTGGCCTTTCCCAAAGTGTTGCCAAATCTTGTGGCCCCAGTGGGGATTTGGGCATATTTTTGACCAAGAGTGTCTAGTTCCCGGGCCTCCTGGCAATGTCGGAGTCCAGCACAAAGTTCAGCATGGGTGTGTGCTCAGATCACAGGCCACAAGGGAGTCCATGCTGCGCCAGGGCCAGGAGTGAGCTGTCTCCTCCGGCCAGCGCAGAGCTTTACGGGGGCATTAACAAGCCATTTAAAAAGCGCTGACAATACACTTTGCAGCTCCTATTTAAGATGTACTAAAAAATAAGCACCTTTTCAGGGAGGAAACTGCAGCATGTCGGGGTAAAATACGCCCGTGGTGTCACCTACGCACGTGTCACCCCGCAGGTGTTGGTGCAGCGAGCAGCAAGCTTCCAGGGTGGTCTCAGACAGTGGCACGTACTATGTGAGCAGGGTGTGTGTGTCAGCATCTCCAGTTCTGCAGGGGAAGGAGGGGGGAGGTCTGAAGTTTGGGGGTGTTAGATGGCAGAGTGCGGCAGAGTGGGGGTCTTGGGTAGAGGGCAGAGGATGTTACCTGCTCCAGGCTGCCCATGCCATAGATGGGGATGCCAAGGCCCAGATGGGGTGAAAGGTCCAAGGTCACGCATCCTGAGAGGTGCTCCCAGCAGTTCTGAGCACCCCAAGCCCAAGGGAGACACACTGTACCCATAGTGGGTACCTCTATATCTCTCTCCTCCCTCCTCATCCCATTGCAAAACAGACATTCTCAGGCCTGAGACAGGCCCAGACTCTTGCACTGGTTCACTGTAACCTTAGGCTTATCCTGCCTCTCTGGGCCTTAGTATTCATATCTGTAAAATGGGGAGAGTAATGATGCCCAGATGGGATGAGGGGAGTGGAGGGTTTCAGAGTTTGTTGGGGTAGCCCCTTAACACCTCCTCAAAACCCCCTCAGCTGACACAGGGGCTGTGACAGTCTCCTAGAGAGTGCCCTGGGGTGGGGCTGCCTCCGCTCCCCCCTCCCTCTCATCCTTCTTTCCTTCCATGAATATCTCTTAAGTGCCCACCACAAGCTAAGCCCTGTGATGGGCACTGGGGACTCAACAGTGAACAAACAGGAGTTCCCGTTGTGGCTCAGTGATTAGTGAATCCGACTAGGAACCATGAGGTTGTGGGTTCAATCCCTGGCCTTGCTCAATAGGTTAAGGATCCAGCGTTGCTGTGAGCTGTGGTGTAGGTTGCAGACGCGGCTCAGATCCCACGTTGCTGTGACTGTGGTGTAGGCTGGTGACTACAGCTCCGATTGGACCCCTAGCCTGGGAACCTCCATGTACCGCAGGTATAGCCCTAGAAAAAGCCAAAAACAAAACCAAACCAAAAAACCCCGAAAACCAAAAAACAAACAAACCAAAAACAGTGGACATAACAAACAAAAAAATCAAATGAAACAAAAAAATAGTCTGGCTGCTTCATGAAGCTTGCAGTTGAACAGGGGACCCTGAAACTAAATCACCCCACTGTTGCAGGGCCACTTGTACACACTAGCAAGGGGTGGGTGTGTGGCGCTGTGAGAGGATTTCAGAGGGGATGGACCACGTCGGGGAAGCCAAGGAGGGCTTCCCTGAGGAGGTGACGCATGAGCTGAGCACTGCAGGATGAACAGGTGAGCTGAGAGGCGGGAGATGGTGGCTGGAGGGATGAGGGCAGCAGGCAGAGGGAATAGCACGTGAGCTTAATAGGAGGAGGAAAGCACGGTGTGGCTGGAGTGGAGAAGAGCCCAGGGAGCTATACGTGGTGGGAGATGTGGCTGAGGACGACTGAGCCAGGCCTCCACCAGAACCACGGAAGGGTGTAGGTTGGGGCGAGAAGGGTTATATACTTAGATTTGTGGTATGAACCGATTTCTGTTGTATGTGGGGAAATGGCCTGAATGTGAGTCAAGAGTTGGAGTGAAGGTGAGCATCCAGGTGGGAAAGGCTGGTGGTTTGGACCGGGTCATGGCCTGGGGTGCCCACTGGCTGTCTGTCCTCCCCAATTATTCCTTCTGGATCTACTGACCCAGGAAAGTCCCTGCAGGTGTCCTGGAGGCACAGTGCTCTAGGACTGTCATCCACAGGGGGTGAGGGGGGTGCCTTTGGCGATGGGTCTCTTTCCTTCCCTAGAAGGTGGGGAGGCCCTTCTGAGGTCAGGCAGGGGACAGGTCGTGGAGCAGGGCCCACTGTTCAGCCCACTGGCCCAGGGGGGCGCTCCTTCTCTGACATGCAGCTCAAGAGGCAGCCTGGGTGTGAGAGCACGAGCGAGTGGAAGGTGTAACATCTGCCTTGTCTCCCCTTTGAGATCTAACCTAGGGAGGAGCGGGTGCCCAAGAGGGGAAGGGAGCGAGAAAAAAAAAAATGGCTCGCTTTACTTAATTATGACTGATTGTGACAGCTTGCATCTTTAGTCTGAAAAGTATCTATGGGGTAAGGACTGCTTTTCTCAATCGGGATAATTATGTTAATTAAAATGCTTTCTTTATAGCAGTTCTGATTAATAAAAACAGTTCCACTGCTCTCTTTAAACACTCTAACCTTCTGTTGCACGGGGAAGGAGGCCCTTTCTCAGCAATTTATGGTTCTTCACGCAGATTCCAAGAGGCAACCTGCTGCCGGGTGGTCTTGGTGGCGGGCACTTTGCTCACATGCACGTGGGGATGGATGCAGGGAGAGAGGGGAGGAGAGCGAACCTGGCAGGTGGCTGGACTGGCCATCAGGGCCAGGGATGGGATAGGGCATCGTGCTGCTGAGTCTGCTGGAGAATAAAAATACCACTGATTTCTCTAATTACTGTTTATTTCCTCTGGAAAACATGGGGATAATTAATGAGCTCCCAATTAGGAAAAATTACATATGGAGGAAAGAGGTAGCTGGGCCAGGACTGGTTCTAGAACTGAGGGGTGAGCTGGGGGATGACCCCATCCTGGCTTTGGGGGGTGGGAGTGGGGAGAGTGGGGGGCAGAGGGTTTGCTGAGGAATGGGGGGAGGTGGGGTCTAATAATAAAGTGGGGGTGGTTGTTGATGTGCGGGGATGAGAGATGGAGGGAGGGAGGGACAGGGCGGGGAGGGGGTGTCACCTGTCTCCCACCCCCAGGGAAATTGAGCTGGGAGGGAATAAAATCGGGGGCCTTGGTGGCAGAAAGCTGAGTTCTGGGCCTGGATCCTGTGTGACTCTGAGCCTGGCCTCTCTGACTCAGCCTCAATTCCTCACCTCCCCCTGGGCCAGAAATCACAGATGAAACCCCATAGGTGTGTGGATGTGCATGCGTGTGTCTGTGAGCATGTGAGTGTGTGGGTGTATGAGCATATGCACGAGTGTGTGTGCATGTTTCTGTAGGTGAGTGTATGTGTGTATGTGTGAGTACACGTGTATGACAGTGTGTTTATGTGTGATTGTGTTTATGTGTCTGTGAGTATGTTGATGTGTGAAAGTGTATATGTGTGTGAATGTGTTGATGTGTGCAAATGTGTATTTATTTATGAGTGCATGAAAGAATATGAGTGTTTATATGTGTGAGTGTGTATGTGTTTGAGAGTTTGAGTGTATATTATGTGTGTGTGAGTGTGGCCACATGCATGGGTGTGAGAGAGTGAGTATATTCCAGCCTCAGAGTGTGGTGAAAATCTCAGCCCACCAGTCTTGGAAAGCTTTGCAAATGTCCCATCAAAGTCGGGTTTTCTGGCCTCTCTCTCGAAAAATTGGAAGCCAGGAACCCTTCAGCGGCAAGGAGCCTTGGGCGGGACTGAGTGGGGGCTGCTGCCATGCCTGTTCCTTCCCCATTTTCCTTACAGCCTGACTTGGGAGGTGTCTGAGTTTTCAACCCCGCTCTCAAGAGGACTGACTGGGTTCTGGTGCCCGTGACTTTGTGTCGGCCAAAACCCAGCAGGGTTGGGGGTATGGATGATCTTGTATAGAGAAGGGTGTTTAGGCCCCAGAGAAGAAGGAGGTCCTCTCGGTGGAGCAGCATCTCTTTCTCCTGAAAGGAGTGAGTACAGATGAGGTCACAGCGGCTCTGAGTGGAAGTATCCCTGGTGCTAGAGGGAGACCCAGTGGGGTTCCCACTCCGTTGACACCCAACCATCCCAGTCCTGGGAGTGGCTCAGCCCGGGTCTTGGCCCTAGGAGTTTAGATGAGGCTGGGGGATGGCCATCTGGAGGAGGGAGGGAGGAGAGGGTTATAGGAGATGCTGCAGCAGCAAGGTCCTGGCAAGGGCGAGCTGCCTGCCCCTCCTTCTCCCTGAGGCCCCAGCTGTCTGCTAGACCCCTCTTGCCACTTGCCACTCCAGGTCATTTTTCCTGTCATCCTCCTGGCCATGCTTCTCGCATACTGAGGACTTTGGCTTCCGCCATTCTGCTCATGCCAACCCACGCCCTGCCCCCCGAAACACAACCTGAAGCCTCTTTCATCTCCCTGCTCCCCTTCACCCCCAGCCTGGTCCCCGCCTCGCTTGCTCCTGTGAATGAGGAAATAAGCTGAGGGCTTCCTCTTGAATGTGCTGCCTGGTGGAGAAAGAGCCTGTTGCAGTCAGGAGGCCCCTGTAGCCCACAGAGCATGTGGGCCAAGAGGGCAGGGGGCTTGTCCAAGGTCACGTGGCCTGGAGCTGGGGTCTGAGGAAGGCACAGAGACCAGGGGGTTATAAGGGTGGCCAAGACCAAGGGGCTAAGGCTGAGGGGCACAGGAAGTGATGCTAGTGGCTCCCTAGACCCCCGGCCTCTCTCAGGAGAACCCTGCAGACGGCTTCCTGGCCTACATCTTTGGGCCCTGGTCTTAGGGTTCAGGAGCTTGCCTGGGTACATAGCTATGGGTACTCACACACGTGTGTGTGTGGAGACACACCTGTGCAGCATGTGTGTGGGCCCATGAATCTGTACAGGTACGTGGGCATGTGCACATTTGTGTATTCTCAGGTGCACGTATAGATGTGTGGACGTGTAGGGGGTGCCTATACATGTGTGCAAGTGTTGGCACATGTCTGTGCACAAAATGGGACAAGCTGGCGTGTGGTTGCACACATCTACGTGTGTGCGTGTGTGGAGCACTCCTGTGTATGCACAGCCTTGGGCATGGGCATGTGGACACGTGACTGTTTAACATGTGTGTCTAGAGTGCTGCCCCTGCATGCTCACGCGTGTACTTTCCCAGGTAGGTTGGTGTGTACAGCTGAGGGACGTGGCAGGGCCCCTCCCGAGGCCTGGAAGAGGGTGGCCCTCTTGGCGGGTGGGGTCCTAGGCAAGTCAGAGGTGTGAGCTCTGGATTGTCCTGGGAGCCGGCTCATTTGGGAGGGTGACTTCACTTCTCTAGGTGCTGTGAACATTCTCTTGGGTGCTGACTGCCAGGCCAGCCTTGGACCCCCCCGGCAGCTCTCCAGGCCCCCAGGCCTTGTATGGAAAGAACGTGGGCTGTCTACCATGCCCTGTGACTCCACTGCTGCCCAGATGTTCTGAGGACAGAGCAGAGGCCCTCCTTGTCCACTCCCCCACAAGCTGTGGCTGGGGTGGGTGATCCCCACATAGTCCAACAGAGTCCCGGATGTGCAGTGGGGTCTGAGCCACACTGAAGGGGGCTGGGAGTAGGAGGCCTGTCTGCTGGGGCTCCCTTGCTGCAGAGCAGCCCTGGCTCAGAAGGAGCTGCCTTTGCCCCAGGCCCCCAGGGCTGCCCCTTCCTCTTCCCACCAACACGCTGGCTAAGGTGGAATCCATCTGCCTCCCCGCCTCCTCTCCCGCCACCATCCGACAGGCACTAGGGCTGGCCCTCTTCCAAGAGGGGATGTGTTTTCAAAGACAGGACAGTTCCGACCCCTAAGGCGTGGTGTGCTAATGGAGGGGTTTCAGGAACTGCGAGTGATGCCGGGGTTCCACTCCTGGGCGGGAACACCCCCTTGCCTCAGCAGACACACTTGGCTCCTTCCTGCATGCGTGCAGTGGCCCCACAGGCCGGCTGGGACCCGGGCCTGCCACCCCCACCTCAGCCTGCCTAGGGGGCTATACCCCCCTCTCACCTCTACTGTATTTACGTGTCTATTTTATGATTTCAATTTTTAATGCCTCTGCTCTTTGAAGACGCTTAATGCTTTCGAGTGGAACATTTCCTTCCAGGACCTGAGCGCAGATTGAGGACAGAGCAATAAATCAACTAATAACTGGAACCTCATTTTCTGCTCCACGGCGGAGAGTTAACCCCCGCCTCGCTGCACTCCTCTCAGAGGCAGGCAGCTCCAGGCGAGGGGGGCTGGCGAGCTGAGCCGGCCCTGCGGCTCCCCTCCTCTCCTCCTCCTGAGTTTCCCCACATTCTCTTCTTATCTTCCCTTCCTCTCTATTATTTCTGTCCTGCTCAAAGCAAGCAGAGGAGATATCTGGAATTGCATCTGTGTGTGTGTCTTCGTGCATGTGTCTGGGCCTTTAGAGTCAGGAAGCACCACCACTGTTCACCTAGGATGACTCTTGACCTCTGCAGGACTTGTGAAAGAGCCCACAGTGGGGAACCACATCTGCATGGTGAGGCTGAATGGTACAGGTCGAGATTAGGAGCATAGCCTCTGGGGACCACACTGCCTGGGTGCTATTCTGGCTTTGTCATTTATTGCTGTACGATCTTGATAAGTCACTTAACCTCTCTGAGCCTCGGTTTCCCCATCTGTAAAAGAGCGTTAAAATAGCGCCTCGCTCGTAACTGTTACACAGATTAAATGAGTTAGTTGCCTGTGAGGTTCCTGGTACTTAGTAAGTACGATGTAAGTCTTTTCTGTCATTGTGTAGACACACACAGATATACACAGAGCACACTCCTCTCCCCCAACCCACTGACCCTGAGACGCCAGAGATGCCATAGGCACACATGCCCAGACCCATCAGCCTCCATTGCCAAGTGTGCACCACAGCCTCCAAGTGAGGAGGAGCCCAAGCATCTATCCGAGCTGTCTGGGACAGCTTCCTGGAGGAGGTGGTGCCAATACTAGGCCTCAAGTTGATAGAGAAGAGGGTGGACTTGGGGGCCTGTTGGGCAACAGCCGGAAGGATATTGGAGAGGGCCAAGGCCCAGATGGATGTGCTTACATTGATTCAGAAGGCAGCAAGAAGGGGAAGGACTAGCATTTAGTAGGCACCTATGGTATACAGATATCTTGTCTATGTTATCTCTCTGTGGACGTGAGGCGCCTGCCTCTGAGCACTGAGATGTGACTTGCCCAGTATTACCCAAGCCATCAGTGGCAGAGGCAGGATTTACATGCATGTCTGATCCTGAAGCTCTATCCCTCTCATGTGTGGCTTAGGTCCCAGTGCTGCAAGGCTGGAGAAGGGCAGCCAGTCCAACCATCCCCACCCCAACAATGTCCTGGTCTGGCTGGACACCTCTGGTGACAAGAGCTTACCACTTTTCAGGACAGTTTATGCCTGTGGTTCCACACATGCTAACTGTGATATTCGGGCTCCGCCAAAATCCAGTTGCTCTAACTCATCCCTCATACGCCCCACACCACCTCAACCACGCCCTTCCTGATGGGCCCACACTGAGTGGGCTGCACCCTTTCCTCCCGATGCCCCAAAGATATTGGGTGCCCGCAGTGTGCCAGATGTGACGTGCAGCACCGCCACAGGCCACCTGTGACCACGGTCACCCTGTAGAATTGGCTGGTGCCCATCCCTGAGCGTTCAGTGTCCCATACTGTCAGGTCCACCACTGGCATCCAGAGCAGTCTGGACTAGTGCTCAGCCCTGAGTATGTGGTTTCCAGAGTATTTAAACAGATAGTCTTCTAGGTTATAATTTTTGCCCATTATGGCTGATGTCTTCTTGGGGCCATAAAACAGCAAACTATTACCGCTGGAAGCAGCTCCCAGCAAGACATGGGGAAATTAGCATGTCATCAAGTCATCTGAGTATCAGTTACTGTTTTGGGGAGAGTGGAGTGTGTGGATATTTATAGACTTGTGCCCTCTCCCCCATGTACAGCTGAGGCAGCCTGAGCAGGGGAGAGAAGATGCTTCTGGGGGGAAACCAAGGAACTCTTGTCCATTTGCTCAACAAGCGCTATTGAGCCCCGACTATGCACTGATGTGCAAACTCACTCAGGCTGGTGGATGAGGAAGACACTGATGCAGTAAAGGCAAACAGGGGATTCAAAATCACTAATGGTGCAGTGATGGACTGAATGGGGACACCTGTGAGATGACGCCCAGCCTCCTCTCAGGTGAGGGAGCACCTGTGGGAGGTCCCTGAGTAGGGAAGAGGAAGCTGTGTGGCAGGAGAGAGGGGGCCCCAAGTGAGGGCATTTGCATGGCATTCTGGAGCTGTGGGGAGGAGCCGAGATGTCTTCCAAGAGGCAATGGCCAGCTAGCTCTTGCTGGGTGAAGTAGGGGTATAACTGATCTGATGTGTGATTTTAAAAGTGCTCTCTGGCTGCTGTAGGAGGGACCAAGAGGGGAAATGGGGTAAGACAGAAGTGATGGAGGCTTGGGCCAAGATGGTAGCCATGGGAATGGAGAGAAGCAGACAGACAATTCCAGACCCACCATGGAGGCAGAACTGGGGTTGAGGGAGGATGTGAAGGAAACAAAGACCCCTCGATTCCTGGCTTGAGCCACCATGGCCATTTTCTGAGATGGGGAAGGCCAGAGGAGATTCAGGATTGAGAGTCAGATAGGAGTTTGGTTTTGACTACCTCCTGCAGCAGAAATGTCTATGGGTGGTTGGGTTCACAAGCCTAGAGCTCAGGGGGAGGGTGGAGCCGGGAGCCAGCACCTGTAGGTACTGTTTATAGACATAGCATCAACCACCCAGGAAGAGATACGGATGGTGGAGAGAGAGGACCAGGCCTGGCCCTGGGCTCACCCACGTGGAGAGTTGATGGAGGGCCAAGAGCCAGCACAGGAGGCTGACGAGGCACATCCAGGGAGAACGAGGAAACCCAGGATGGTGTGGCATCTCAGAGCCAAGGGAGGGTAACAAAAAGAAGGGCAAAGTCAGCCATGGTTGAGGATGCTGTGAGCGGGGTAAGACGGAGACCGACGCCCCTGTTGTATTTGACAACGTGGAGGCTGTGGCAGGCTGGGACCATGGAAGTGTTGTGAAGGGGCGAACGCATCCAGCTGACACTGGGCTGAGGATAATCGCAGAGAGAGAAGGGAGAAAGGGTGTTGTTGACGCTTGCTAGAAATTTTGTAAAGAGGGAAAGAGAGGTGGAGTGGGGGCCAGAGCCAGAAAAGTTACAGGACAATCTAAAGAAGGTATAGGTAAGTCCCAGACACCCTCCAGTGAGCTGGCCTCAGCCATGATGTTTGTGTCACTCTAATACACATCAAATATCAAACCAGGTTATTGACACTGGTACAAGTCACAGACCTTATTCAGATTTCCCAGTGCTGTGTGTGTGTGCATGCCTGCGCATGCAATACTGTGTAATTGTATTGCACGTGTAGCTTTGTAACCATCACCATCACAATCAAGACACAGACTGTTCCATCACTACGAGGCTCCCACACACTCCCTCCCCTCCCCCACTGTCCCTCCCCCGCAGCTACCGCTACTTGATCCTCCATCTCTGTAGTTTGGTTATTTTGTGAGTGTTATATAAATGGAATCATACAGTATAGAATCTTCTGAGATTGAATTTTTTTAAACTCTGCATAATTAAGGAAGGGATTTTTAAAGGATGAGAGATACCAGGACATGATCACTGGTGGGGGGAGGATGGCGGATCCAGTAGAGGGCAAGACGGGTGAAGCCAATAGATGGCATAGTGGTGGGATTCAAATTCCTGGGACCAGAGGTGATGATGGGTTCAGAGTCCAACAGAGCAGCTAACCTTTGACAGGCAGCGTGGCCCCGCCTCAGGCAGGAAGAGGGGATATGGGCAGAAGCAGGTGGGTTTCTGGAATCTACAGTAGGCAGAGGAGGGAGCTCACATCTACTGTCTTTGGCTTCCTCAGGGAGACTGAAGGGAGGGCTCAGCTGAGAGTGATGGGTCAGACAGAGATGGGAGGTACCAGGCAAGTGGGGAAGGGGAGACATTGCCATCTTGGTGAGCAGGAAAGTGAGTCAGCCTGTGCCACGAGCTGGGACTGCCAGGCAGCCTGTGCCACTCGAAGTCCGAGATTTTGAGCTCATAGAGGGCACAGCCTTCATGGTGGGCTCATTTCATCCAATCCCATTTGACTTTCCAGCTGTAGGTGCCAAGAGGGTACAAGTTGGCTTCCTCCAGATATGGGTTTCAAGAAAATATTGCCAAGGGGCGGGGGGCAATACATTTGAGGGATTTATTATACCGATGGACCATGGAACCCAAGTTAGGCAAAGAGAGTGAGGACGGAAGAGCAGCGGGGGAGAGAGGGAGGTGTGAAGGGTGGGAAACAGAGGCCCAGAGAGGTTAAATAAGTTTCATAAATGAAGGCTCTGTGGAAGCTCAGCCAGGGCCCACTGGAAAGTCAGTGGAGTGGTGAGGAAGCTAGATAGGAGCCACCCCGTTGTCTGGGTTTGAGTCCTGCCTCTTCCCACCTCTAAGCTATTTTATAAACCTTTCTGGGCCTTTCTTCCTTTGTAAAGTGGAGCTATAACAATATATACTCCAGAGGTGGCTGTGAGGATTGAGTGTTAGTGCGTCATTCTGGAAGGCCTGGAGTCCACCCTGTCTGTATATAGGGAAACTGGGGCTCAGAGACAGGAATTGACTTGTCCAAGCCCCAGTGGTCCCCAGCTTCCCTATTAGAGCCCATCCCCCTGATGCAGAGGTACTGCACCCAATGCACTGCCCCACTTCCCCCAAATGCATGCTTCTGTTGGGGTCATCCTGGATGTTTCAGCAGCCCCAGGAAGGAAGCAGAATGATAGCCTCGTTCCCACTTAGCAGATGAGCTAACCGAGGGCCGGATGGCATCTTCTCTCCCTGTGTATCCAGCGTGCCAAGGGAGGACAGAATCTTTATTATCAGCGGTGTTACTGCGGGGGACACAAAAGTGACACAGATGCTATTCCTGTCCCTGTGCCACAGTCTCACAGGAGAGACAGGACAGAATACCGAGCCAAGGTGGTAGCCTTAAACAATGGAATACAAGGCAAGAAACAATCACTCAAGTGACAGGGACATGGGGTGGAAGGTCTTGGAGGAGCAGAGGAGGAGCGAGGGTGGAGCTGGGTTTGAAGAGTGGTGTGAGTTTAGAGAGATGGGCTTCCAGGAGGCAGAGGGGAGGGGAGCTGTGTAAGCAGAGGCTCAGAGCGGGGGTGGGGAGGAGGCCTTCACTAGAGAGGAAGAGGCAGGAGGGTGAGGCCTTGCAGGCTGGCTCCTGTGATGTCTCAATCTTCTCTGGTGAACCAGATGTCCCTAAGGCTCATGAACAGATGCCAACAGTGGGAAGCTGGCCAGTGGATTCTCTGTGGTCCAGAGTGGCCGAAGCTGCCAAGAGCTGAGGCAGAGGGGCCTGCAAGCCGGAGGGGGGCTCTTGGCCCCAGGATGCACTTGGCCATCAAGCTCTGCAAAATAGGGCTACCCCAGTTGCGCCTTGCCCCTCCCAGGCAGGCTGTGTGAGGTGTCGCAGCCCTGTGAAGTCTTCTTGGGCGAAACAAAAGCCGGCACCAGGAGTGATGGGATGGAGGTGAAGGCTTTTAGCTCCCTGGCAGAGATGCCCAGCAGAAATCCAAAGTACATCAGAAAGCAGAGTTTCAGGAGACACTTTGATTTAGAGAACAAGGTTTTGGCATCAAACCGTGATCAGAGAACAGAGGCAGCCCTCCACACCGTGAAACTGAGCGCTGTAAACCTCATTAGTCTGATGCCTCCGTGTTCAAAGCAGTACCTAATTAGAAAGCGCCAAGACTCTCTACCAGCTGGGTGGCCCATTGTTCCCGCTGGACAAGTCACACCAGGTAACTTCAAAGCCCACTCTTCCCGTCCCTTTGCCGCACAGTGCCAATTAACCAGCATTTAGAGCGGGCTGCCCTGGCTGGTGTGCTTGGCTGCGCTCACGCTCCGTTTGGTGCCAGAGCTGGGGGCCTCTGCGTGTTCTCCAGCTCCTGGGGCGGATGGAGGCACAGAGGAGCGGAGGAGCCAAGTCCCAGAGCAGGTATGGGTGTGGGCCAGCCCCAGGCCACCCTGCCCCAGGGGCTCAGAGCCTGGAAGGAGCTGGAGAAGGCCAAACTCCATCCTCTCTTCCTTCAACTTTCAGGTCTGGATCCTCCTGAGGAGGCCCTGGGAGAGGGCCTAGAATGTCCAACCAAAGGTCCCACTTAGTCTGGGGATACCCCTTGGGGTCTCTCTGAGTGATCTGATCTGTATGGACTTGGGGTCCCTAAGGAGATGGTTTTTACCCCCATCCGGTACTGTGTGGAGGGGTTTGCACACAGTAGGTGCTCAGTAAGGGTTCATGGGCCAGTGTAGCACCTCTCTGAGCCAAATGATGAGTGGCTGCACCAAGATGCAGAGGCCAATAGTGCTGCTTGGAAGCTTCAGTTTAGATTTGGGCAAGGCTTTCTGAAGTGATGTCACTTGCAGTGTGGAATATCTGGGTCCACGGAGACTGGATTTTTCTCTGCCTTTCAGGACAGTGAACTACAATTGAATCCAGAGACAGGGAAGGCGCAGAAGGAAGACTCAAGGTCATGAGCCTGAAAGAGCCCAGGACTGGCATTCAGGATTCTAGATTCCAGGCCTGCTATTGGCATGGACTGGCTACCTTGTGCTCTTGAGCAGGTTATTTGCCTTCTCTGGGCCTCAGTTTCCAAATCTGTGGGATGGGAATGATAACTCTTTCCTGTCCAGTTCTCTGGACTGCATGCAGTGAGGTCAGATGGGGGACTAAGTGTGAGCTTGCACCAGCATCTGTTCAGAATGCTGGGGAATGGAATTCCCATCGTGGCTCAGTGGTTAATGAATCCGATTAGGAACCATGAGTTTGGGGGTTCAATCCCTGGCCTTGCTCAGTGGGTTAAGGATCCGGCATTGCTGTGAGCTGTGGTGTAGGTCACAGACGTGGCTTGGATCCCACGTTGCTGTGGCTGTGGTGTAGGCCAGCAGCTGTAGCTCCTATTAGATCCTTAGCCTGGGAACCTCCATATGCTGCAGGTGTGGCCCCCAAAAACACACACACACACACAAAAAGAAGAATGCTGGGGAAATGGGGTCACTCCCGGCTTTGCTTTGCTTGTACACCTCCAGAGGTGGGGCATGCCCCAGGTTTTGAGGCTGCCTTGTAAAATTGCTGGATAGTTGCAGTTGTTATAATGGTCATTGGATTAATTTCCTAAGGCTGCATAACAAATTATTACAAACCCAGTGGATTAAAACAATAGAAACTTATTTCCTCAGTTCTAGAGGCTAGAAGTCAGAAATCGAGGTGTTGGCAGGCTCTCTCTGAAGTTTCTTGCTTCTTCCAGCTTTGGGTGATTCTTTGACATTCCTTGGCTTATAGATGCATCCTTACAATCTCCACCTCCACCTTCATGGAGCTTTCATACATGCTTTTGTGTCTGGGTCCATATTTCCCTCATAAAGACTCCAATCAATGGATCAGAAAACACCTTAATCCAGTATGACCTCATCTTAACAAATTACATCTGCAATTGCTAATTACTCTGTTCCCAAGTAAAGTCACATTCTGAGGTCTCAGGTGGACATGGATTTTGGAGACACAATTCAACCGTTTCACTCATTTTCTTCTCTGGAGCCCAGACTTCTACCCTGTCACCCTGTTCTGCTGGGTTCTCCCCTGCCCAGCCCCAGCTCTGTCAGCATCCCATGCTCCCATGCAGAGTTCCAGCCTCTTCATGTCCCCATCTGCTCTTCAGGGACATCTATTGGTGTCACAGAAACATTTCTGGCAGTGTCCATCTTACCTCCCAAGGTTTGGCATCCCTTCTCCTGCTCTTCTCACCTTCATTTTATTTTTAATTAAGAAAAATATATTTTGGGCTGTGCCCACAGTATGCAGAAGTTCCTAGGCAGGGATCGAACCTGTGCCACAGCAGCGACCCAAGCCGTGGCAGTGACACTGCCAGATCCTTAACCTACTGCGCCACAAAGGAACTCCTCTTATCACCTTTAGACATGGAACTCCCATCGCTTCACTCTAGGACTCAGCCCAGGTCCCACCAATTACTAGCTGCCTTGATGTATAATACTATAAACCCCTTCACCTCATTATAGGAAATTTCTTTTGAATGGCCTTTAAAAACCATCTCATTACACAGGAAGAGCTGTAATTATCTTGCGCAACAAGGAGGTGCTGGATGAGCTGGTGCCCAGCACTGTCAAAATCATCGGACGGGGTTCATTGCTGGTGGTTTGGCCACTAGGGGTGAGCTCCTCCTTGCCCCTGTTTAATTCTGTCTGGTCCTTTTTCTTCTAAAATCCAGGCACCCTTGGCTCTACTGGTGGCCTTCTAAGAGGTCAGAGCCTCCCATGGGGAGAAAGCAGCAGAGTGGCCAGGGTGGAGGGTGGCAGGCTGGGAGGGTGCCTATGCTCTGAGGTCCGAGGCTCCCTCAGCCGTTCTTGGCGGCTGCCCAGCTCTTCCTGATCCCACCCTCCAGGAGGCCGTGGGTGGGAAAATCACGGTGGGGTGGGACCCCGAAGGTCAAGATGTCCAGCCCTTGCTCTCAGTCCTCCTCAGCAGCCTCCTGAGATCATCTTCCTGGGATCGAGTTCTCTCCAGCCTTTCAGGATTTTGTTTCATGTCTGGCTAAAACCCCTTGCTGCTCCAGTGCTGACTGATTTGAAGCCCCTTTCTTTCTGGCTGTGGGACCGTGAGCAAGTCACGTGACATGACCTTTCTGAGCCGAGCTTCCTCGCCTGCAGACTGGTCAGGATTGCTTCTGCTTCAAGGCTGTGGTGAGATGGACTATGGCTGCCAGTGTGGAATGCCTGGCTTTGGCGCATGGTGGGAGGTCCACACCGCTTCCTTTCTCAGAACAGCCTGGCCACGGCGGCCTTTTTTCTCTGTCCTTTGCTTAGTGCTGGATGCAGTGGCAGCTCTGATCACTTGAAGAAGGGCTCTCCAGCATCCCTCCGTGGTCTTGGGTGGGTGTAGCTTGCCTCCCTCATACACTTTCTCCCTCCCCAGCCTGTGTGTGTGTGTGTGTGTGTGTGTATGTGAGAGAGAGAGAGATGGGAGGGTGGTTGCAGAGATGATTGCATCCCTTTTCCTGGTCCCCCTTCCAGCTATGCCCAGGCCAGAGCTGTGGGTACAGATTGGGCCACTCCTCAAGGCTCACCCTCCCCTGAGGTCACCAGCACATTGGGGGCGCTGCACTGGGAGGGAAGAGAGGCCCAGGGTGCCCCTCACTGGAGATCTGCCCCCCTGCACTGTTTTTTTTTTTTTTTTTTTTTTGCTATTCTGAACTTTTCACTTCTCGGCTTTCTGATAGGCTCCGGGGACCACTTTGTCCCCACTGACTAGTTAGGTGGACCACGGCTGGGGGATGATGGCATATGGAAATGTCAGTGATAGCTATGGAGCCTGGTAAAGTGGCTCCCTTGGGAGGGGAACTGCTGTGACAGTGTTTGGACAGCTCTGAGGAGTGACCAAGTTCCCTCTCCACCCAGGCCTGGGGGTCAGGAATTGAGGACAGAGAGTGAGGAGGCCCCCAGGTGGGAGGACAGAGCTTCTGGGGCTTAGGGCCAGCTGCCCTGGCCCCTTCTTGATACTGCACTCCTCCCCCAGCCTCTGTCACACTCTGCCTCTCAGTGCAGGCACCCTTCCTCTAGGACGTCTGTCTCCAGGATCTCTGAGCCCTCCCAGTCTGGTCTTGGTGCCCCTGCTGCACCTTCTCTCAGCCCCCTGGCCTGTTGCCACCGAGCTTTCCCTGCTCCATGCCTGTGCACCATCAGGACCTCAGAGACCTGAGCGGGCAAGCCTGAAAGAATGCTGCCTGTGTAGTTAGCTCTCCCAGGCGTCTCGCAGGAAACTGTGCTGGGCTTGATCACCCTGGTACCCCCAGTGCCCAAGAAGTGGTGAGTGCCTGGGGCAGATGTGCTCAGTGGTTGAGTGATAGGAGGGTTGGACCTCATGGCTAGATCTCCTTCATCAGATCAGTAAATCCTAATGGTAGGGACCCTGCCTGGCTCTTCGGATGGAGGCTCATCTGAGAGTGAGGGGTATCTTCCCCCTGCCCCTTGCCTGTCTTGGAGGGCACGGCTGGCTAAGGAGCAGGAGGTGCTGGGCTCTCACCACACACATGGGCCTGATTAGCTGCCACCACTCCACCTTCCCTCACCAGGTCTCCCGGGCATCTCCCCAAGGTGCTGACCTCTACCTGCAGAAACAGTGATAGGAAGAGTCCTGCTTCCCCAGGAAGTCCAGGAATGCTTCCTCTAAGAAGTGGGACTGGGTCAGGATAAGATTTTTTTATTTTTTATTTATTTATTTTTTTTGTCTTTTGTCTTTGTTGTTGTTGTTATTGTTGCTATTTCTTGGGCCGCTCCCGCGGCATATGGAGGTTCCCAGCCTAGGGGTTGAATCGGAGCTGTAGCCACCGGCCTACGCCAGAGCCACAGCAACGCGGGATCCAAGCTGCGTCTGCAACCTACACCACAGCTCACGGCAATGCCGGATCGTTAACCCACTGAGCAAGGGCAGGGATCGAACCCGCAACCTCATGGTTCCTAGTCGGATTCGTTAACCACTGCGCCACGACGGGAACTCCGGGTCAGGATAAGATTTAGATAGACAGATAAAGAAGGGTATTCCAGGCAGAAGAAACAGTATGAGCAAAGATAGAAGGTGTGACTGGACATCTGTGGCCTGCAGGATTTCTGGGAGGACCAGTATGGGAGAAGGTTGGAGGGGTCAGGCTGGGAGATGCCTGGACCCCAAAGGCCAGGAGATAGATGCCATTTGGTTCTCTCCCCTGCCAGCACTTCTAGGAGAGGTTGCATTGGTTCAGTTCTGTGATTTGAGTTCCACGAACCCTGTGTGTGAGACCTAGTCAAGTTGCTTTGAGCCTGGGTGCTGCAGGGAGTGGGCCCCACAAAGGGCCCACTGTGAACAGGACCAGGCTCAGGGTCCTGCCAGAGCCCAGCACTGAGGCACAATCAGACGGGTGAGCTTGGATTTTCATCTCTCTCTTTTCTGGAGCATCAGAAGATGTGGGCACATCCTGTTCCTTCCCGGCGTGCCCACCCACTGCCTGCTGCTGCTGAGGTGGTTTACTGTGAGAATGCCTAGCCCCTGGCAGGGTTTTAGTAGCCCTGGGTCCTGCCTGGCTCTTTCCCTATCTGTGCTGTCCCCTGCAGAGGATCTGCATGGTATCCTGGCACAGCTACAGCCATGGGCATCAGCCAGGGAGGCAGAGCCATGCTTATCTGGGTGTCTGTGCCTGCCAAGGCCGCTTCTGGGACTCCAGATATGGCATCTGGAATTGGCTGGACAAACAGGGAGGGTGGGCTCTCTGGTCTGCTCCTGAGTGCTGAGCTTCAGGGGGGCTTCCTGTTTAGTGGGCATCTACTATGTCCAGGCACTGGGGATACAGGGCTGAGCACGGCAGCTGTAACCCCTTTTCTTGTGAAGCTCACAGTTTTTGTTGAGGGGGAGGTGGGGACGGATAATAAACAAGTAAACAAACAAATAGATGTATCATTGCAAACTGTGACAAGTGGTATGAGGGAACAATAGAGAATGTGGAAGTGGGGAAAGCTCCAGGCCCACAGATTGAGGGCAATCTGGGAGGGCTTCTTTAGGAGGTGTCTCATCCCATAATCAGATGGATGAGGAGGAGGGAGCTGTGTGCAAGGAGGGGGAATAGCTTTCCATGCTTGGGGGAACCTTGGTGCATTGAGGAGCTGGAAGGAAACTTGGGGGGTAGGAGGAAGGAAGCCAGAGGAGGTGGGTCAGGGCAGGTGGGCACAGCAAGGAGGGGGGTGGGTTTTGTTTTAAGAGAAAGAGGAAGTTGCTGGAAGGTTTTAAGCAGGGAAGGGACCTAATCTAATTTAGGGTTCGCTACCACTGCCCTGACTGCCGTGTGGGGAAGAGTGGAGAGGCACAAGGACAAAAAGTGGCGGTCCAGCAGGCACTGGGGGGCTTGACCTGGGACAGAGGTGCAGAGAGGAGTTTGGATTGGAGACACTTAGGACTCATGCTGGGTGGTGGTGGGGGAGGGCGTGGGGAAGGAGTCATAAGGGCTCCTGTTTCATCTGGCAAAGTTGCCCAATAAACAGGAAGCCCCCCTGATGCATCTGGGCTGGGGGTGGAGCCTTTCACAGGAGGAGGAGCAGGCTTGGAGGAAGATGAGGGATGAGGGGTTTGCAGGACATCCTGGGGCAGATGGCAAAGATGCCAGGAACTCAGTGGTAGCAATCAGGTGACTGATGTATTATTATTCCCATTTTACAGATGAGGGATTTGAAGCTCAAACAAACAAACAAACAAACAAACAAAAAAACCCACACAGCTGGTAGTCCCCAGAGCCAGGATATGAACCCAGAGCTGCACCTCTGTGGGTGACCCATCCCCAGCGACCCTTGCCTAGTTTTGTGCTTGAGAAGAGCAGGGCTTCCCCTGGAAGGATGAGTCATGAGCAGTGGGGTTTCAGGCATGGGCAGGCAGGTCATCTCCCAGCGCTGTGGCTTTGATCGTCACGTAGGACCTTGTCTAGATTCAGTTGCAGACTCTCCCCCTGGTATCACACTGTGATGCCCTTGGCCAGGAGGCCTCAGCTGCCCTGGGCAGGGTGGGGGCAGCTCATCCCCATGGCCCCATTATGCCAGGGAGGATCTGGAAAAGTTTTCCAATTGTGCAGCCTGAGAAGATGTCCAAAATTAGTCTTGAGTTGGGGCTTTCCAAGGCCAGAGGAGCCCAGGACAGGGGTTTCCCGCCGCCTTCCTGGATGTGGGAGGGGGGTTGGGGTGTGCCTGACCCCCACCTGAGGGGCCCCTCCACTGCTAGCTGGGTGGGACATGGAGAGATGGGAAGCCCTTTGGCAGCCAGAGGGTTAGGTGAAAAAAATTCTGGACCAAGATGGGGGTCCTGGGCTGCCATTCACCCCTAGGGATCTCAATGTCCCCACCTCGACAGTAAACCCACAGAGTAGGGTATGGCCAGGGGCCCTTTCTCTCAGGCATCCTAGGATCTTCACCTTCTAGGTGGCAAAACATACCAAGGGCTTGGGTCATGGGGTTGTGGTCAGGAGACAAAACTGATCAGGGGGCCTAGAGAACAGGGCTAGTGTGATGGAAGCAGGGCTGGTGTGTGGGAGGGAGGGCATCTTCTGATGGAAGCCAGTTGCATAGTGGAAAGATGTAGGGAGGATGTGAGCAGAGGGGCAAAATGCTGGCGATGTACCCTGAGCCCACAGGTTCCTGCCTGCTCTCCACCAGGAATGAGCCAGTTCATTTGATGGAAGATGACTCAGCAGCTTTTCTACAAGAAGAGGGGACCTGACAGCCCTCCTTAGGGCCAGCTATGACATTGGTCTCTGGCGGGAACTAGCTGCAGTAGCTGGTGACTGGTTGAAGGCTCAGTGTGTGACCAGGAACAGGACTCAGATTGGGGTCAGGGCTCAGATTGGTTCTCCAGGTAGAACCCTACTGGGGCAGGTTGGGCAGACCTCATCCACACTTCCTCTGAGCTCTCGGTGCTCATGGCCCCCATCGGGCCCGTTAGTTGAGTGCCCAGCACTGACATCACCCACTCTGGGCCTTGACGAAAAAGCCTGGCCAGGAATCTGGTCATAATGTCTACAGTTCCCCCAGAATTTGCCACTACTAGACAGTATATGGTGTGACTATATCCCCATTTTATAGATTAGGAAACTGGAACTCAAAGAGGTGAAGTGACTTTTTGAGGTCAACTGGGTAGTTAGGTGCTAGAGACAGGCTAAGACTCTATTCCTTTTCCTGCTTTCCCTCAGCATCCCTCCTGGGACAGAGAGGGGCCCTCAGCAGAGCTCTTTCTTTTCTTTTTTTTCTTTTTGGTCTTTTTGCCTTTTCTAGGGCTGCTCCCATGGCATATGGAGGTTCCCAGGCTAGGGGGCGAATCGGAGCTGTAGCCCTATGCCAGAGTCACAGCAACGTGGGATCTGAGCCACGTCTGCGACCTACACCACAGCTCATGGCAACGCCAGATCCTTAACCCACTGTGCAAAGCCAGGGATTGAACCCACAACCTCATGGTTCCTAGTCAGGTTCGTTAACCACTGCGCCACAACAGGAACTCCTCAGCAGAGCTCTTTCTGCCCAAGTTCCTCCCCCCACCCATGGAATCTTATTCCCTTTTCCTTCTAGATTGGGGGTATGTCATCTGGGCCTGAGGATGGAATAGGAGCCCATCCTCCAAGGTCCAAGACAGGCAGGCTTGTCCTTACAGGGCCTGGGAAAGGTAGGCCCTGTCTGCTGGGCCCCATAAAGACCAGGGGTTTGGCTTGCCCTTTGGTAGAGGATAAAAGAGTGTGGCAATCCCAGGGGAGGCATTGGGCATCATGGTCCTGGATTTGAGGCTTTAGAGGGTCCTCACCAGTGCCTCTGACATCACTCCTACAGGCATTTTCCTCCCTTTGCTTCCAGGAAGTGGTGCAAAGGGCCACCCCACCTCCTGTAGGCCTGGACATCTCATGTTGCAGATGGGGCCACCAAAGGCCAGAGGGGGGAAGATGTTTGTACCAATACACAGATGTTAGTAGAGAAGAGGGACCAGAACCCCAGGGCCTGACATCCATTGTCAATATTCCTAAGCATTCCCTTATTCAGGCTTAAAGCCATTGTGGAAACTGAACACTCGTGAGCCCATGAAAGAATAAATTCTAATAGTGGGCATTGACTGAACATTGTACCAGCTGCTCTTTTGGGCCTTCCTGACCCTTCTGCTAGCCTCAGACATCTCTCAGTAATGAGATTCTGCCCATCTTTGAGTCATTTGGAAAAGTTCATGGGGAGAAGTAGTCCAGAATTTGAGCCAGGCACCAGGAAGCTATGGGGTAGGTGTGGTCAGCAGACAGCCTTGCGGACCTAGAGGGCAGCAGCCCCTTTCATGGCTTATCTGCACTCTTGTATAAATCCCAGCAGGCTTGTTAGATGGACAAGGTCAGCTCATGTTCCAGCTGGGGAATCTGAAACTCAATGAATGAAGTAAAGTGATGGATCTAGAGTTTTCCAGTCAATTCTCATACAACTCTGATTCCAAGCCAGTGGATTTCCACGAGTCCTCTCTGTATGCCTAGACTGTGGCATGGAAAGGAGAGAGGGACACAGTTCCCTGTCCTCAAGAAGCTGCTGAGAGAATGGGATTTAAGGCAGAAGTGAAAGGGAGCAAGAGCTACATTGTTAGGTCTCAGTGTTGTGTGCACATGTCACAGCTGGGCAGGAGCCCAGGAGAGAGAAGTGCAGCTGGAGCAGTAAGAGAAAGCTGGATGATGTTTGTATAGGAAGAGGGGATTGGGAAAAGCAGGCACAACTAAGGGTGTGTGTGTGTGTGTGTGTGTGTGTGTGTGTGTGTGTGTGGTAGGAGGTGACCAGGTGGTGGTCAGGAAAGCTGCAGCAAGAGCTGTCCAGGGTGCTGAACAAAAGCAGCACTGAGGGCTTGTCTGCAGCTCCTTCTGGAGGCCTGGGGTGTCCTTTCTCATGTCTGAGCCTCAGTTTGCTCACCTAGACAATTGGAGTACTGACACCTGCATCCCAGCCTTGTTGAGAGCATAAGGGAAGGCCATGAAGGCTTATGCTGAGCACGCAGCCTGCATACACAGTGGATACAGGCATTGGGAGGGGTGGCTTGTTGGGTGCATCTCTGCTCCCCTTCAGTCTTCCCCAGCCTTTAGCCTGGACACTTCATGCTGCAGATGGGACACCTGGAGACCAGAGAGGGAAAGACCCTTGTGATAAGAAACACATCGTGTCGGTAGAGAAGGGGAACCAGAACCTCAGGGCCCTACCTCCCACTGCCAACATTTCTAGATGGTGCCTCTCCCAGGTTCACAGCCTATGGAAACTAAAAACCTCTGGGGACTCAAAGGATTGATGCTCTAATAGTAGGAGTCCAGGCACTGTGACACCTGTTCTCTTAGGCCTTCCCGATGCCCTCCTACTGGTCTCAGCCCACAGGTAGCCTTGTCCTAGCTCTGAACTGAATTTCCTCTTCCTTTAATCACATCCTCCCCCTCCACCCCCGGCCTCATACAAAGGTTCTTCTCAAGCCCTGTTGGCAACATCAGGCCTCCTGGGTGCCCCCATCTCATCAGGGAGATGGATGCTTTTGGGCAGGGGTGGGGGAGGCAGAGGGGTGCTGGATGCACAGGAGGGGTCTCCTTTACCTTCTCCTGACTCTTATCTTCTCCTCTTCTCCAGCTGCCCAGCCACTTGAGTCCTGGGCATGGGACAACTTGAGGCCACTGGGAGGGGAGCCAAGAAGACTTCACCCTCAAAGACCTCTTCCAGGCCTTTATTGTGCCTGAAAGACCTTCCACCTTCAGCCCTGTGAGCCTTTTCAGCCTTTGGCATCTCCTTGCTCATTTTAAACAGACAATCCTAGGTGTGAATCCCAGCTTGGCCATTCCCATCCGTGACTTCAGGCAAGGGACACAATCCCCCAGAACCTGTCTCCTCATCAAGTGAGAATAATAATGACACCTACTGCCCAGCATTTTTGTGCAGTTTCTCCACCCTGCCTCTTTAGAGCCCAGGAATTCTGGAACCTGGCATGTATGTGAGGTTGGTCCTGTGGGAGATAGGTGGGGGAAGCTGTAGGTACCAGCCATACTCAGCACCCGCCTTTTAAACAGTGGGAGGGCCAGACTGAGCTGTCACCACACCCATTGTGTAAATTCTGGCCTTGCTGCCTCTGACCTGGCTCTTGAAGGTTTCTTCCCACAACCCCTACCCCCTACTCCACTCACCCAGGCTCAGGAGTGGTCACTTGGAGGTTGGCTGAAAACACAGGGCAACCTACAGACCTTGCCCACTGGTGACACCCATCTCACCTACCACGCTGCCTGCAGCCGGCCCAAGGCTCTGACCTCAATCAACACTCCACCATCTGGTGCAGTCAAAGGGAGTTTAGGAGAGGGGCCAGCTTGGCCTCAATTCCACCTCAATCTCTCTGGGCACAAAGTACTCACACAGAGCCTAGCACAGAGTAACTGCCCCAAATACCTAAGGTATTGTTACTATTATTAGTGTTAGTAATAGTAGTTGTTGTTGTAAGAGGAGGAGCAGTAATAGTACAGCAGACCCATTTCACAGAAAAGCAAGGTGAGGCACAGAGCAGTTGAAAAGCCACCACCTCCGTGAAGCCTTCCAGGTTCTGTCCCTTCTCCCAGAAATGTCTCCTCCTTCTTTCGGACTTGTTTTGGTTTCTTTCCAATGTTCTAGGTTGGGCAGGCCTGGCACATATAGTGGGGTAGATTCGGAGGTGGAATTGGAGCAGCTCACATGGCTGTGGGTGCTATGAGGCTTGGGCCCAGGAGGCCTATCTGCCCAGGGACCCTCCACTTGGGTGAGCCCATCTCCCAGCTCTGGCTCCCCTCCCCTTTCTCCCACCTGCTGGTCTGCTGAATTATTGAGAGTGCAGATGTGTGTGTTGAGAGCAGGGCCTCTGCCATCCTGGCGACCTTGGCCTCTGCTGTGTCCTCACGCCTGCTCCCTGGGGCACCTGCCATCTGTCCTCCTGTGATGTCCTCCTTCCTCTTAGCCCCTTCCCCACGGGGTCAAGTGGGCAGAATTCTGACCTTGCATCGTGACCAGCTGGTTAGCAGTTAAACTCAGTTCTGTAAAAGCGAACTGAGCAAAAGAGGGTGGGAGGCCCTGGACTCCAAGAAATTCTACCACCAGGGACAGAAAGGGGACTGTCATCCGTGTACACTTACTGCGTGTGCTCCAGGCACTGGGCAGTGATTTCCTGGCCTGACCCTCAGGTCCACCTCAGTTTACCTAGGAGGAGAGTAGGGCCCGGGGAAGTAAGGAGCCTGCTGGCGAATGCTCAGTGTGGGCAGGCTGGCCCTGGCCTTCTGCCCACCCCATGTGGCCGTGGAACTTCTGGAACTCAGTTTCCCTTCTTGAGTGAGCCAGAACAATGCCTGCAACAGAGCAGACACTCAACAATAGATTCTTGATGAATTAACAAGCTAAGTAACTATACCCTGGCCTGTCCCCTCACCTAAGGGCTGTGCAGATCAAAGGAACGGATGGATTTAAACGGCTTTACAGATTTGACCAGTGTTTTTTGGACATGAGTCCCTATGATGCTCAGCGGGATGTTGCTGCCCCCTACCCATTGAGAGTCAGTTGACCCTTGGCCCTCACTCCCATAGGTCAGCCCTGCCCCTCTTGACCCCTGAGACCCTTCCTGGCCTGAGGACCTCTAGCGCCTCAGGACCTCAATACTGAGTCCCACCTCTTGACTCCTCTAACCTGGCCCCAGCCTTGCCTTGTGCCCTGGCCAGCCTGCAGATGGTCTGGCCACCACCCTGCTCTTACAGACTCATGTCCTGGAATTTCTGGCTTCCTGGCCTGTCTTTCCTGGTGCTGAAGTGTGTTCCCATGAGGGATGCCCTTCCGTGGACGCTGTCCATGCCGGATCCTCATTTCCTCCAGCCCTTGCCTCCAAGCCTGTACATCTGGGCAGAGTCCCGAGTGCCAGTCCCATGTGTGGGAGGGCTTAGGGACAAGAGGAAGGAGAAAATGCCATCCTAGGCAGAGGGAACCCCAAAGACCGAAGGGTTCACACGTATACAACCGCTGGAAACTGGCAGATCCCAGAAAGAGGGGCTCTGGCTGTAGGAGATACCCAGGGGTGGGGGTCAGGGAGGATTCTCGGGCAGAGGTGGGGGTGCCCTACGGGGCACTGGTCAGTCCTGCTCTTCTTGACCCCTGAGACCCTTCCTGACCCTTCCTAGTCCATCGAGGACTAGGAGGAGGGAATGAAGAGGAGATCCTCACCAGTGGGCAGAAGAGCATGAGTGAAATTGTCCTGGGTGCCCACTTTGTGCTGGGCTCTGGGCCAGCTTTATACAACCACCCCCCCCACCACACACACAGCACAGCCTCCAGTGAGTATTATTAACTCCAACTAACAGACAGGGAAACAGGTTCAAAGGGGCTCAGGGACTCCTCCAGGGTCACCCACTGTCACTGAGGGATTGTTAGGCTTTGCCTTCATGTCTAGCATCTTTTCAGGCTCCTTAGTGGAGGCAGAGTCTGGGAGAAGAGGGAGGGATGCTGGCATCCGCCACAAGCATCACACAGCTGCTGACTGTGACTTTCCAGGGAGGGGGTGTGGGATGGGGGGTGGCTTTCCTAGTTGGTCCTGTTCTTCCCTCCCCACCGTGGGAGAGCCCTCACGACAAGGGGTTCCCACCATACCCCCTCCCTGGAGGGGCTGGCAGTTTGCCTTTTCAGAGGATAATTCCCCATTATACAGAGATATTTAGCCTAATAGAAGCCGACAGATCATTCAGGGCAGTAATGTACTCCAGCTTCAAGCGTTTAGTTTCCTCGGCCTGAACTCCCAGATTAAAGGCTCCTTGCCTGCGCTTGCCCCACAACAATGCCTGTGACCTTGACTGCAGTGATGGGGTAGGTTTCTCCCACCCTCCTTCCCTCCGCCTCCTTTGCTGACTTCCTTGTCCCTCCCTTTCTCTCTCTTTCTTAAAAAAAAAAAAAAACAAAAACCGTGATGGTATTTTTCTTCTTAAATATTCAGTCGAGGGGCTATTGCTTAAACCGTGCATGCTCTGGGAACAAGCCAATTGTGCTTGGCTGCTAGCAGGAACAGCTGGCTAGCCCAGAATATTCCCGTAGCCACCTGGGGCCATCGGGGATGCTGTACCTGGGCCCTCCAGCCTGGGATGGGCAGACAGAGACAGAGAGATGGCCTTGCCTAGGGACAAAACTGGCCCCCTATTTTCTCTGCCCACCTCCTTGGCTGAGGGCTGGCCCACAGCGGTCTGGGCTGACACCCTTGCTGACTGGGGGCAAGAACAAGAGGTTTCTTCTGTTCCTTGGACCTGGGCACCCTGGGAAGGACTTAAGGGAGACTAGCAGCTAAACTGGGGAAGAAGACGGCTGCAGAGGTGGCACTTGAGAGCCTTTCATTGATCAAGAGGGCAGCTTCTGCAGTTACTCCTTCTGGCCCCTGCAGGGCAACTTATCAATTCGTCTGTCCCTGCTGCTCTCTGTCTTGTCTTGTCTGGCCTTCTCTGTGCCTCTCTGCCATCATCGCCCCCCACCCTCCTTCATCTGCTCACCAGGCTGCCTATTTGAGCTTTCTTGCACTCCTGTGAAGGCAGCAGGTAGCCTGGGAAGCCGAGGGTACTTAGAATCAGCCAGACCTGAGTTCAAATTCTGGCTCTAGACCTTACAAGCTGTTTCTGTTCAATTTAATATTTTGAATGTGGGCAAGCTCTTCATCTCTCCGAGCTTCGTTCCATCACCTGTAAAGTGAGATGCTGCTACTTGGCTCACAAGAGTATCCTGGGGTTCCATGTGGGGTGTGGCATGGAGTGGTGCTAAGGGGTGGCAACTTTCCTGCCCTGGCAGTCCCAGTGTCCCCACCTCCTCCCTCTGTCTGACCCTCTGGCTAGGAAAAGGGAAGGTGTTGAGGAAGGAAGCCTGGAAAAGTGGGCTCCGGTTCCCCCTGGTCGCAAGCTGCCTGTTGTAGCTGTGTGGTGAAGAATAAGGCCGAGTGGGAGGGACCCTTCTCCTGGAGTGCATTGCCTGGGCAAAGCCTAGTGTCTGGTCCTAGGTCTGGTTTGAAGGAACCAAACTAAGCGGCTGTGGCAGGACTACCAGGGGAATGAGAGGAAGGAGCGGGGAGCGTGTGTAAGCTGGGAGGAGAAGAGCTTCCGGGCTGGGACTTCCCCTCCCAGGTTTTGGGCAAGGTGTGCAAAGAGAGCCTCTAACCTTCGGGGATGGGGAATCTTGGCAGCTGGACAAGCCCAGGGTATAAGGGAAATTCCTGATTACTCCTTCTGTGGCAAGGGTGGTAGGATGACCACTGGAGTACAGGAGGCGACAGCCCCTGGGTCTGGAGCTGACATGCTGTGGGAACTTGGATGGGTCCCATTCCCTCTCTGGGCCTCAGTTTCTGCATCTGCTAAATGGGGTTAATTATCCTGCCCTATGTGCTTTATAGGGTGGGCAGAAGATCTAGTTAGAGAATAGATGGGAATGTTTGGTGATCTATAATGTAGCAGTAATTATTATTATTATTATTATTATTATTATGGGCCTTATCTTGCCTTCCCTTTACTCTTTTTAATACCCTCTTTGAGCTATACAATCGAGGCCTGATTCTTATGTGAATAGAATTAAAGAATCTCATTTCTGAAAGCAACCTCCCCATTCAGTGCAAATTCCTCTCCAACATGTATGTTCTCCAGATCTATGTTTGCATGCCCCCAGAGACAGGGAGCTCACTACTCCTCATGCTGAGCAGAGATCTGTCTTCCTGGAATCTTTTGTTGCTGGGCCTAGGTCTGCTCTCTGGGTCCATAAATGCCAAGTGTTTTTGTTAGGGACCTGAAGTCCTGACCCTGAGGCTTCTTCGGGGAACACGGGTTCCAGGACCATCTCTTCCTATCAAGCCCCTACGAACCGACCCCACTTTATTAAAACTCTTCTAGACAGAGACAGTGATGACTGAGCACAGTTTTCTGGGGGTGGCTGCACCATCTACAGAGCTGGAGCAGCTAGTTCACCTAGTCCTCGCATCTCCTGGCCACCAGGCTCCACAGAGCCCATGACTCCCTGGCCACACTGTGTAGCTGGCTCTTGGACCTCCTCCCAGAGCTCAGCCAGGGCTTAGTAATTCTCTCTTGTCCCCTTTGGCCCTTTTCTAGGACAAGCAGAAGGCTTTGAACAGAGGATCCTGCCTCCTTAGTTGACTCCTCCCAGGCTAGACCTACTTTCAAAGCTCCATCCTAATCTCTGCCAAAAAAGTTGTTCCAGGCAGGGCCAAGGACCAGCCCTGCTGATTGATGCCAGTGAGGTTCCACCCCAGGGGCTAGTCCCATCCATTCTCCCACATTCTCTGACATAACTAGTTAGCTAACCACTGGGAAGCCCAGCCTATAGTTTTCTGTCTCAAGGCTGTCTCAAGGGCCTCACGTGTGGCTGGCTGGAGAGGCCCTTTCCTTTTGAGCAGCCAGGAGAGGACTTGCAGTTATCCTGCAAAACTCTGGAAGTGAACTCCTCAAACTTGCCATTGTCTTTTCTGGCATTCTGGGCAGCCCTTCCAGAATCTCTATTGGAATAGATGCAAGCTTACCAGCCTAAGCTTAAATTGGTTTTTTAGCCTCCTTCTTAAAACAAAAGGGGCAAGATTGTAATATTTTTAAATGCCGATATTTGCTGTGTGTCTTTCCACCAAGTCTTCATCACAGCTATGTGTGGGAGCGTTGTGGTTACTACTTGGAAGATGGGGGCGCTGAGCCTTGGGAAGTGAAGTAGCTTGTCCAGGGTCCCACAGCCAGCAAGGGCAGAGCTGGGACTCAAACCCGGGATGGTCTTACTCTCAAATGCCTGCTCTTCCCAGATGCTGTGCCTTGCTTCCCCAGTCCTCTGACCTCTCAGGTTCAGGCTGCAGGTCCTTTAACAAGCATGTACTGGGGGCCCTCTCTGGGCCAGCCCCTCTGCATCCTCCCCACTCCTGCTCTGTCCTGTCTTTTTGGACGATCTTGTCTCCCGTTACCCTGAGGGTGGGACCCAATCTCTGCCCCTCCCTGGGTGCCATGGGAACAGAGCAGGGGCTTGGGAAGAATGATGTACCCTGGGGAGGGAGGGTGTGATACTCAATGCAGGGTTGAGGCGGGCATTGGGCAGGTGAGAGGGACAGTCTTCATGGTGGCTCATCTGCTATGTTAATTTTCAGTGGTTATTTTAAAAAATTTTATGGGGTGGGGGGGATCTGGTTGGAAAAGCAGTGCCTGTCTTTGATAGAAGATCCAGGAATCATCCTTGATTTTTTTTTTTTTTTTTTTTTTTTGTGTGTGTGTGTGTCTTTTTGCCATTTCTTGGGCCGCTCCTGCGGCATATGGAGGTTCCCAGGCTAGGGGTTGAATTGGAGCTGTAGCCGCTAGGCTACGCCACAGCCACAGCAATGCTGGATCCGAGCCGCATCTGCAACCTACACCACAGCTCACGGCAACCCCGGGTCCTTTCGATCCCTGAGAAAGGCCAGGGATCGAACCCACAACCTCATGGTTCCCAGTCGGATTCGTTAACCACTGAGCCATGACGGAAACTCCTTCCTTGAACATTTTTCTTACCCACATCCCCTCACGGCTGAGGAGTTGTTTCTGCTACTGCATGTGTCCTAGCTCTGCCTAGTCCCTCCCTCACCCTGGCCCGAGCTGCATCTCCCTGTCTCAGACAACTGAGGCAGCCAGCCCTGGTTCCCTGCCCCTGTGCCTACTCCCTCTGAGTCCAATCTCCACTCAGCAGCCCAAGGGAACATTTCACAATGAAGAAAATATCCCAGCACTTCCCAAGTGACTTCTTTGCACTAGAGATGAAGTCCAAAGCTCTTGCCTTGGCCTTCAGGGCCCAGCCTCCCTCTATGGCCTCCTTTCCCACGGTTGCCCATCACCTCTGCCCATCTTATTCCAGGTACTGGCCTGGCTGCTGCTCCTTGAAAGCCCCAAGCTCCTTCCCCTCCCCAACCCTTCTCCTTGTCCTACTCTTACTACTCCAGGTGTGACTGAGTTCTTAACGTCCAGGTATAAACTCAGATGTGATCTTTGCAGAGAGGCCTTCTCTGATCCTCCGGCTAGAGTGACCTCTCGGCCCCCTCCCAGGGACACGTCCACATTACCAGGCTTGACTACCTTCGTTGCACCTGTCACTCTTCGGAATTATTTTATTTTTTTATTAGCTTTTTTTTTGGTCTTTTTGTCTTTGTTGTTGTTGTTGTTGTTGCTATTTCTTGGGCCGCTCCCGCGGCATATGGAGGTTCCCAGGCTAGGGGTTGAATCGGAGCTGTAGCCACCGGCCTATGCCAGAGCCACAGCAACGCGGGATCCGAGCCGTGTCTGCAACCTACACCACAGCTCACGGCAACGCTGGATCGTTAACCCACTGAGCAAGGGCAGGGACCGAACCCGCAACCTCATGGTTCCTAGTCGGATTCGTTAACCACTGCGCCACAACAGGAACTCCTTTATTAACTTATTTATTTGCTTATCATCTCTATCCCCATCCCCATGAAAGCACCAAACTTGCCTATCTTGTACCCCACTGAATCCTTGGCACCGGTAATCCACTTAGTGTGTAGTAAGTGCTTGATAAGTATTTGGTGACAGAGAAAAATGTGAAGGAGAAAGAGCAGATTATACAATTGTGGGTAATGGCAGCAGTTAGTAATGTAACGTGTGTGTTACATTACTAACTGGAAATCACCTGCCCCCCACCTCTTTTTTTGCTTTTTAGGGCCGCACCCATGGCATATGGAGGTTCCCAGGCTAGGGGTCGTATCAGAGCCTACACCACAGCCACAGCAACTTGGGACCCGAGCTGCATCTGCAACCTACACCACAGCTCACGGCAACACCGGATCCTTAACCGACTGAGCAATGCCAGGGATCAAACCTGCGCCCTCTTGGATCTCAGTCCGGTTCATTAACCCCTGAGCCACAATGGGACCTCCTCACCAGCCCTTTTAATGATAGGCTTAAGGAGTTCCCGTCATGGCTCAGAGGTTAACAAACTTGACTGGGATCCATGAGCGCACAGGTTTGATCCCTGGCCTCGCTCAGTGGGTTAAGGATCTAGCATTACTGTGAGCTATGGTGTAGGTCGCAGACACAGCTTGGGTCCCACGTTGCTGTGGCTGTGGTGTAGGCTGGTGGCTACAGGTCCAATTCGACCCCTAAACTGGGAACCTCCATATGCCACGGGTGTGGCCCTAAAAAGCAAAAGAGAAAAAATAAATAGGCTTGAGATGCCTGGGTCAGAAACACTGCACACATGAAGGACACACACATGCACATGTGGGTCGTATGCACACACACATCTCCCTGTTCAGTAGCAG
Organism: Sus scrofa; assembly: GCF_054392235.1. Taxonomy (NCBI): domain Eukaryota; kingdom Metazoa; phylum Chordata; class Mammalia; order Artiodactyla; family Suidae; genus Sus; species Sus scrofa. The sequence continues at coordinate 66,357,352 of NC_139389.1, read as the reverse complement.
TGTGACCTCTGGAAAGTTCTTTTGGTTTGGGGGCCTCCATTGCTCCACTTGTGGAATGGGACTGCCTGGGGCTGGAGGCAGAGGCCTGGATGTCATGGCCTCCTGAGGTCAGCCCTGGCCAGCGACAGTAGCTCTGCAGGCTCGGAGGCCTGCTTGCTGGCCTGCTGTGCTGTGCTGAGGGCGCCAGGAGGTGTTTATTGAAGTCCATCTCCCTGCAGGTCTGCTCCCCGCTGCCCTCTGAGGTGAGGATCTTGCCCAGGCAGGAGGGAGTGGTCCTGGGTCAGGAAATTGGCAGGAAAGCCTGGAGACGTGAGCTTTGCTGCCAGGAGGTGGATTGAGTTCACAGCTGAGGTCTCTTGGATACATCAGTAGCTTCAATTTGATAAGCTTTTGTTTTGGGGTATGTGCTTGTTTTTAAAGAAATTTTTGATACAATATTTTATTCCTGGGCCTTTTTTCCTTCCATTGCTCCAAAAAGAATATCTATGAAATAAAAAAGGGAAGATACACTCACACACACATCTGTATTTCTATCGCTCCAGTTCAACAACTCTTCACCTCGTGCCCCCTTGGTCTTTGCTTCTGAAGACAATGCTGGAATCTTACAGAATGTGTGGGAAGTGGAAGTGGCCCTTAAACCCTATGCCTCAGTTTTCTTATCCAAAAAATAAGGGTATACATTTCACCTTCATACATTTTTTGTACAGATCATGTGAGCCAACATTTGTAAAGCATGTAGAATGTGTTTATTAAATAAAATGAATTAATTATTAGAAAGGAAAGGGCACCCAGAATGCCCCCATTATGGTACAAAGAGGCCCTGTGAGAGTCTATCCTTAGAGTCTATCCTTCTGTGGAAGTTAGACATGGAGAGTTCAAGCTATGATTTGCCTTCACTCCCCATGTAACCAAGTATGTATGTGGCTTCTTTAAGCCTCAGCCCTTCCTTCTGTAGCATGGTTATGAAATCTAGATGCCATGATGCTGCAGTACATGCTGGGGGTAACAGATAGGAATGAGCTCGGTGAGCACCGGGCCCTTTACACCACTGCAAACCAACCCTACCCTCATCCATTTTCTCAGTTTTCTTCCGCAGTATTGTTAGGTAAACATTGCTCTGTGCTGCTCCCAGTCTCTGTATTTATCATTTTTAATGGCTGTGTAATATTCCATGGAGCAGAGGTGTCATGATATACTTTGTCATCTCTATTGTGGGATGTTTAGGCAGCTTCCAGCACTCTGCTGTTATTAATAACCCTGCAGCAGACAGCTCTGTGCCTGGAGCACTTCCCCTCTGATGGATGATTTCCTGAGCCAACCTCAGGAACCTTCATTGAGGCTGCTTTGCTGGGGTTGCTGAGGGATGGGCCAGCAGCAGTGGCTGGGAGAGTTAGGTCCCTTCAAAAGTGGCCTGATACCCTGTCCCAGGGAGGCCACTTAGGTAGTGGGGGCAGCAAGACACTCAGTGACAGTGCCGAGCAGAATGGGAAAAGCAAGACATCTAGTGCCATGGTGCTGAGCATAATGGGAGAATGTGTGGCCACCGTGGGAAGGGCAGTGGGTGCTATGGAGAGCTGGGACTGGGAGTCTGAAGAATGAGGTTCTGGATTTTCCTTTGCCACTCTCTACGTGACCTTAGGCCAATCTTTTCTCCTCCCTGGATCTCAGAGTTCCCTGGATACTCTGGCCAGGGGCAGGGCAAAGTTTGGTCTAGAGCAGTACTATCCAGTTTGGTAGCCACTAGCCTGGTGGCTATTAAGACTTACACATAAATGAATAAAAGACAAGAAAAATCAGATTCTTTAGTGTCACTACCCACATTTTAATATCCACGTGTGCCTAGTGGCTGCCCTATCAGGCAGCACAGTTATAGAGCAAGTCCGTCATTGCAGAATGCGCTATTGGACTGCACCGGTCTAAAGACATTTCTAGAGGAGTTCCCGTCGTGGCGCAGTGGTTAATGAATCCGACTAGGAACCATGAGGTTGTGGGTTCGATCCCTGGCCTTGCTCAGTAGGTTAAGGATCCGGCGTTGCCATGAGCTGTGGTGTGGGTTGCAGACACGGCTCGGATCCTGCATCGCTGTGGCTCTGGTGTAGGCCGGTGGCTACAGCTCCGATTGGACCCCTAGCCTGGGAACCTCCATGTGCCACAGGAGTGGCCCCAGAAAAGGCAAAAAGACAAAAAAAATTAAAAAAAAAATAAATAAAGACATTTCTAGAGATCCAGTCAGCCCATTGGTCTGTGATTCAGGATCTGTATCATCGTGCCTTTTTCTGGAGCTGAGAAGAAAGCCTGCAGCCCCTACCTCAGAGGACTCATTAAGGGCCTAAAGAGGCTTAGTGACTTTCCAAAGGCCAAGACCTCGGGCAGTGTCCTGACTCTGCAATATCCCCACCCTATTTCTCTCCATAAAGGTCCCAGCTTGGCCTCAGAGAGAAGCTGGGAAAGAGTGTGGGTCCCTCAAGGGGTGGCCCCCCCATCCAGGGATGGTGCCCAAAGGAGGCTGGTGTGAAGGCAGAGTCGATGGTTTCCTGGTTCCTCAGACAGGAAGGCATGTGCAGGGCCTGTGCCTGGAATACCACCATTCATTCTCTTGGGTTAAGCATAGTCCTCTCTAGGATTCTTTTAAAAGTGTAGACCAGAGATCAAGGAATGTGGCTGTCTCAGCTTTGTCCTGTTCTGGCTGCCTCGGGCCCTAGGCCTAGTTCTGGGCAGTGTCTGGAAGAGGAACTGTGGGAAATGGGTCCACAGTACTGCGGGTAAAGCTTCCCCACCCTCTCCCCGCTTCCAGGCATACACCATACACTCTGGCAACAGCAGGTGGATTCCAGCCATGCCTGCCCCCCCACCCCCCGCCCCAGCCCTGCCTTCTCTTCAGAGGAAAGGCCTCCTTCAGATGCTCTTCCATGGCCTGGAGGTACTCCAGGCGGAGAGGGCAGGAAATGGGGAAAATAAGATACGAGATGTGAGGAAGTGAAGGCAGCATGGATGACTTTGCCCAGATGCCTCTCGGTCCCCCGTATGAACCATACTGCTCACTCTTGTTTCTCCTGTTTTCTAGGAACCCCACAGCCATGTCCTGGCTGCCTTGAATCTGCCTCCCACCAGCATTGCCGGGCTCTGGCCCTGTCCAGCCACTGCACCTGCTCCCAAGCCTATTCCTCATCCCAGCCTGTGCCGAGGGGACTCCTCAAGCTTCAGGACTCAGTGGGGCACAGTGGCAGTCACGGTAGGTGGCATCCCCACCCTGCCTACTCCCTGGTTACTGGGGATGCCTGAGCCTTCTTGGTCTCTGGAGCAGGAACATTTCTGAACACTTGATCTGTCAGGATTCCTTTGGTTGCAAGCAGCAAAAATCCTGTTCAATAGAAAGAAGTTAATAGCTCATGTAACTGTAGTGTCTTCAGGCAGGGTTTGATCCAGTGATTTTTAACAATGTGCTAGGATCTGTCCTCTGTCTATATTCCTCTGCTTCTCTTTTTTTGGTGATGGCACCGCTCCTAGTGGCATTTCACATGACATGATCATAAGATATCTGGGCAGACAACTGTCCTATCAGTTCCTGGGGCAACAGCTACCAGGTTGAGTTCTGGGGTCTGGGCTAGAGACAAAACCTGCTTTCCTGATGGTCTCGGAGTTGATCTCTTGGGGCCAATTGGCAGGACTAAGATTATCCTAACCTTTTGATTGGGCTTAGAAATGCAGATGGGCTGGGGGTCAGGGTCTGTTCTTCCCCAATCATGTGACCAGAAATGAAGGGGAGGGTGTTTCCCAAAGGAAGCTGAGGGTCCTGCTAGCAGGGAGGAGATGCTTCCCACTTGGGGATTACGGCGTCTGCCCCCTTCTCTTTTTCAAGGCCCAGTTTAGGTCTCTCCTTCTCCAGGAAACCTCTGCTGACTGTTCCAGCCAATGGGTATTTCCCTAGTTCATCCTCCAGTTCCACCATTTTTGTAGATGGAAAGACCAAGTTCAGTGTGCATTTCCTTATGAGTGCTCTATTGTTACTGCATCAGTGCCAAAGCATGTTGCTCTCTTTGCCCTGGCTGCTAGGAAGCTCATAGTTGGTCTGTGGCGCATTTTTGATAAGTGCTCAGGATGCTGTGGCATGCAGTTGTTCAATAGCTTTGCCTTTGGCTTCATCTCTTCTCTCTCATATTTTTCCCTTGTTCTGATTCCTTCTCTTATTTTTCAGCGTGTGCTGTTCTTAGCAGCTTCAAACTCTTTTAGAAGGAGGTGGGGTATAAATAACCAGGAGCAGTCGTAAATGAAGCATTCAGTGCTGACTGCAACCAAATGCGAGGCCTTTTCTTTTCTAGGGACTGCTGGGCCAGGGGTCTCCCCAGGCCCAAGACCAAGCCTGTCCTCAGGTAACACCAAAGCCAAACCATGGCAGCCCTGGTACAATGCCCACCTTGCCCTCCTTGAGTTGAGAATGGCATTGTACTGTCTTCTCTCTTCCCTCTCCCCTCCCCATCTTATCAGAAGCTAATGAAAGAGGCTGGGAAACCCAATCCTCTGGTAATTAAATTTACTTAACGGGTATTCAAGTGGAGTAATGAGAAGTTTAATGCAGTGATTAGATTTTTCTTTAATTAATTAAAATGAGAACCATGTTTCTTTCCAGCAAACCAACTTGACCCTCTGCTTGAGCGTAGCAGGCAGAAGTAGTGGGCGTTTTGGTTGGGTGGCTGGGGGTGCGGCGGGTTGGGTACAGCCTCCTACCCAGCTCTGACAGCCACTCAGGCCAGTCTCTGATTTGGCTCCCATGTCTGAGCCCTGTGATTGCCAGAACTGGGCTAGACCTGAGCCACCCTAGGGCTCAAGGATCTAGCAGTCCCCATGCCTAGCTGAAAACAGATCCAGGATGGAAGTTTCAGAGGAGGATCAGCAAGATGGCTTAATGCAAGGAGCACAAAGGAGGGATTTCAGGCCCTGTGGCAGGAAGAGGCGTTTGGATGGCATATCTCGTTGCCACGTGCCAGCTAACACCTTTGCCTGCATGTTCAGCCAGGCCTGGCTGTACCTCTGTTGGCCCTGGATCATTTGGACTATGGAGTGGGGACATGGGGGTAGATAATCAAAAAATCTGAGCTAACCCACAAACCATTTCTCTTTGGCCTGAGAAAGCATTCATGCCGGAAGACTGACTGTCCTTGCTGAGTTTCTGAAGGCCAGTTAGGGATGCAGGGAAGCACTTCCTGCCCTCAGCCACTTCTGCAGGAGTCAGGTGGCTGCTGGGGCACAGTGAGTATGGGAATCCCAGCATAGCTGCCTGGAGTGGGGCATCGGATAGGCCTTGCCTCAGTAGATGGTGGGCATAGTGCAGACTCAGAAAATAGGCCCAGCACCCCAGGGCAAGGATATGTTGTTTTCAAAGCAGTGATTAAGGCCGGGAGGAGTACTGAATGCTTCATGGTAGGAGACAGAAAACTTTTTTCATTGAACTCTGACCCCAGCCCTACGCTGAGCCCAGCTTGTCGTGGATACTAAATGGAGAAAACAGGTGCTGGGGTGGGAGGGGTAGATGGTCTTGTTTGTTCATCCCCACTGCCAGCTCTGCTGCCTGTGGGCAGGACTGCTGTGCCAGGCCCCACACTCTGCAATGGCCAAGATGAATCAGATGTGGTTCCTGCCCACAGGGCTGGAGGGGGAGGTGACAAGCAAACGTCAATGACAGTCGAGTGATCAGAGTTGAGGTGGGCCTCCCAGTAATCCTCTGGCAGCAGGTGGGAGTGGGAAGTGCTGGATGTGGGCCAGGGGGAGGCTAGGATAGGGTCCCTGTGAGAGATGAAGAGGATGGCACCATGGGGGTCTTGGGGGTTCCTAGGGGGAGTGATTCTCCCCTTAAGAGCCAGCTGTGAGCCCCCACTCCCCAGCCACCTCAGCTCCTGGTGAAGTGAAGGACTCACCTATGGGGGGGTGGGGGGGTGCTGGACACTGGGCTGCTGTTGCCTGACAAGGGAAGCATTTTTACCATTTCATACAGGCACTTGCCTAATGACACTCAGCCTGAAGTAGCCGGTGGGGCAGGATCCCAGGTCTTACCTGCCTCCAGGCCTGCACACCGCTGTGCCCACTGATCAGGGAAGTGAACTTGCCTTGGGAGGCAGAGGCTCCTCTTGTTCCAACTTCTCCACCTGCAACTGAGTGACTACAGCCTGGGCGCTGGTGGGGGTTGGGGCCTCAGAGTAGGGGGTACGAGGAGGGCCTTGGGCAGATGGGGGACTAGCACCAGGAAGGAGGGTCTTCTGCTTCCTTGGTCCTCATTCCTCCCCTCTCTATTTTTGTTGTTGTTGTTTTATTCTATTTTATTTCATTCCATTCTGTTTTATGCCATTTTACCCACTGTCATGTTCCCAAAAGGACCAAAGTTGGCTGTCAAGGTTATATAATGTAGGACAAGATAGAAAAATGTGAACTTAATGATAGACATAAAAGGGAAACAAGGGTGAAGACCCAGAAAGGGTCCAGGAATGAGATGGATTTTATAATGAAAATTCTACCACTCTTTATCTACGCTTGCTTTGCCAAGCTCTAAACAGGGCTCTGAGCTTCCAGGACAGCATTGCGAAAAGGGAAACCCAGTCCCAGGGGTCATCCAACAAACCTGTTGATCAAGATAAGCAAAACTTTGGCTGATGCTGAAACCTGAGGGGATTTCCTGTGAGCCCTTTATGGAGAAGACCCAGTGTGGTGAAGAACAGCCCCTGAGAAAAATCCTTACCGAGAGCCTCACATTGCATTTAATAGCGCTGTCTACAGTGGTAATGTTCAGCCTTGCCTTTCCTCAAAGCATAGTTCTGAGGGGTATGTTATAGCCCAGATGCCAGCTCTGCCACTCCTGCTCAATGACTCGGGCTGGTTTAACACAGGCATTCTAGTCCCAGAACTGAAACTATTGGTGTTTGGTGATCTGTCACACATTTTTCTTAAGAAGACATGCTCTCGTTTGAACTTTGTTCCTCCCCTCTCTAGATCCCACCTCTCTGGATTTCCACCCCCCGCCCTTGCGCCCCCCCATTTCCCTTCTTCCATGGCTCAGACTTTTCTGAATAACTAGACTAGAGAAAATACCCTGCCAGCCACATGGGGGAAATTGAGGCCCTGAGAGGAGCAGGGATCTGCTCAAGACCATGGGTCTCTGCTTCTCATGGCTCTTTAAGGTGAAGCGTCCAAAATCACATTCTCTGGAGTCTACACTTTAAACACAAGGAATTCATGTTTCGAATACTGTCCCTGGGCTGGGAGGCCTGGTAGGGGCATATGTACACACGAGTTTGCCTCATACGGGCAGATGAACCAGGGAGCCACCTCTGTCTCCTCTGGCACTGCGTCCCCACACAGCTGTCCATCACACCACCCCCTGGGGTCCAGCTGCTGCAAACCTCTGTCTCCACAGTAGGAAGCTGCAAGATTTGCTGCAGGTGAGGGAACCGAGATGCGGCATAAGGCCACAGTCACGCAGCTCCCTGCAAAGGTGGATTTTCCTGACAAGTTCCAATGCTGGGCAGTCCATCCTCTCCAGACTGCCCCCTCCAAGGGCCCCCAGCACCCCTCACTCCCACATCCACTGCTGCTTCCCTCTTGTCTTGTGCTCCAGCCAAAACCCATGACTCTTTCCCAGCGCTCCCCACACTTGCCCACCCCCAGGCCCTTGCTCAAGCTGTTCCAGCCCCCTGGAGTTCCCTTCCCAACTCCATCTGTCCAGATCCCCTTCATCTTTTTAGGCTGGGCCCAGATGCCACTTCCTTCATGGAGACTCTCTGTCTGCCTCATCGTGATCAGAAGCCAGCTCCCCCCTTCCTCCGAGCACCGTCCTACAGCTCTTTGCCTGGCTCCCTCTTAGGCTCCCAGCCTCTATGTGTCTGACTTTGTACTGTATGGAGGCAGTTACCCCCAGGATCTGGCACAAGTAGGTGTTCAGGAAGCAGCTTGAGTTCTTGTCTTGGGAGGGGCTGAACCTCCACAAACCATTCCTTTGCTCAGCAGTCCTGGCTCAGCTGGCCCCTCACCATGCTGTTCCCAGGCTCTGCTCTTACCCCTCCCTACCCAAGCCCCCTGGGGAGACCTGCTGCTTACTTTAGCCCTGGCTGGGAGGGATTGGGGGCTGGCTTCTGGCCCCAGCAGACCTCCCTCTGCACGCTCGACCTCGTCCGGGTTCCAGGGGCAGGAACAAGGAAGTCACAGGCCAAGTCTTGGAGCCTGGCAGGTACAGGTACTGTGTCCTGAGCACTGGTGGAGGGCTGTGTGGGTGCCCTTCCTGGCTCTACTCACTGACTGCTGATGGTTGGCTGTGTGACCTTGAGCAAGTCAGGTAACCTCTCTGTGCCACAGTTTCCTCATCTGTTAAATGAGGTGATGCTAAACCTTCCTAGGGTTGCTGCAAGGATTGAAGGAGTCAATACAATGTAAAGCACAGCTCCGACACAGACACATGTACTCCCTGGATGCTGGTTGTCACCATTGCCGGGAGGCAGTGTGAAGGCAGAGTGTGGGGAATGTTCAGGGCCAGTTTCCAGAAGGTGGTGATACATGAGCAACAACTTGCAAGACGAGGCACAGAAGGCAGGAAAGGACATTGTGGGAAGAGGGAATCACATGGACAAAGGCCCAGAGGCAGTCTGGGGGACCAGAAGGGGCCTGAGCATGTCTATCTAGATTTCAGGAAAGAATGGGAGGAAGGAGGACCCCAAGCTGAGGGCACACAAGAGCCATGTCCTGAGGGACCTTCGGTGTCACACTGAGAAGTTTGGGAGAGGTCATGAGTGGGTTTTTTTTTTTTTCTTTTTCTTTTTCTTTCTACCACAAAGGCAATATTTGCTCATGCAAAAAATTGAAATGATATAGAAGTGTGTCCTGTTAAGTTCCCTCTTTACCCTTAAATCTCATTCTGCCAAGGAATCGCTGTTGTAGGTCTGGTATGCCTCCTTCCAAAATGTTTTCTCTGCCTTTATAGACATATGTATTGTGTATTATCTGAGAAAAAAAGAAATGGAATTTTATTGTGCACATTACTCTACAACTTCCATTTTTCATTTACCAGTGTGTTGTGGGAATCTGTCAGTGTCACTGCATACAGCTCTTCCATGTTCTTTTTAATCGTTGCCTAATATTCCATTGTTTGGACATAGTGTAATTTATGAAACTAGTCCTGGGTTGACGGATATTTAGGTTGTCTTCACTTTTTCACTTTTTCAAATAATGCTTCAGTGAACATCTTTGTATATATATCTTTGCTGACATGTGTAAGCCTTTCTGTAGGATATATTTCTAGATGTGGAATTGCCAGGGTGAAGGGTATGCTTATTAAATTTTGATAGGTACTGTCATATTGCTCTTTCAAAAGGTTGGGCCAGTTTATGCTCCCACCCTTTGTATCTGCGGGTGGCCATTTCTCCAGCCATCCTCCTCACTGAACATTAGCAAGCTTTTTAATTTTTGCCAATCCAAGAAAACATCTCACTGTGGTTCCAACACTCACTTTCCTTCTTCCGGGCGAGGCTGAGCATCTTTTCATATGGTTCCTGGCCATTTGTAGTTCTTTCTCTGTGAATTGACTGTTCATATCCTCTGACCATTTTTCTTGTCTTTTTGCCCTTTTTTTTTTAACTGGATAAAGGAGCTTTTAGTATATTAGGAATTTAAAAACTTTTGTCTGTTGCGTGTGTTGGAAATATTTCCCCTAGCCTGCCATTTGTCTTTTTAACATTGTTTATGGTATCTTTGGCCATATAGAAGCTTTAGATCTTTATTCAGTCAAATCTGTCTGACGTCTCCTTAGGGCTTCTGAGTTTCATGTCTTGCCCAGCCAGGCTTCCTGGAAGGGCTTGAAGTGGCATGAGAGTGGGTTGCATTTGTGACAGGGAAGGGTCATGCTGGTTGCCACTGTGTAGAGGGTGGATGGAGGTGGGGTTTGCAAGCCAGCTGGGGTGGGAATGAGGGGGAACTGGGGAGAAGATGAATTTGAGACACAGTCAGGAATTGGCTGACCAGGGTGAGGCTATGAGCATGAGAAAGGGAAAGAAAGGACCCTAGAATGACGTCTGGGTGTTTGGCTGGGGACTGAATGGCTAGTGCCACAACCTGCCTGAGGTAGGGACAGGACTCGAGAGGGAAAAACCTGCATGTGCACATAAGTGCTCACCCTGGCAGGGACATGTGTACATCTGAACACATACACGCAGACATACGTCCACGCCCACGTGCATGCTTGGAAGTTCTGGAGATTGGCACCTTTGTGCTGTGGCTCCATGGTGGGGGCGTGTCTACTTTTTGTGGAGTTTCTCTTCTCTACCAAGTACTACAAAGCTAAACACACACACACACACGCACTTGCACACACACATGCACATGGCTCCATAATCTCCACCACCATGTGAAGTACATTTTACAGATAAGGAACCAGACGCAGTGTAAGTAACTTGCTTGAGGTCACAGAACTAGTGAGTGACAGAAAGGGGAGTTTGGGGACAGCTTAGATCAGACCACTCACACATAGAATTCCTGCCAGTGGCATTGAGGAATGCCTTTCATTCATTTCTAACCTGACCACCCCTGTTTCATCAGGGACTCTTAGGATGAGGGCTGGGCCTGACTGTGCGTTTGAAATGCAGCCTTCCAAGGCAAGTGACTTCCCCTCTCTGTGCCTCAGTTTCCCCATCCTGAAAACGCAGTGACAGTACCCACCTCCCAGGGTGCTGGTGGGCATTGAATTGTTAGCATGTGAGAAGTGCTTAGGTCGAGGAGGACTGAACTCTCAGAGATGCTGCCTACAGTGACTGATGAGATGACAAAAATCTGTGCCCCTTGACCCGCTCCGATCCCTCTCCATCCTCCCTCCACCTGCCGTCGTCTCTCTCCTAGGCCAGCTCTTCCTCAATTCCCCACAGGAACTTCTTCCAGCATTTGCCTTTGAATCTTTGTCCTCTGTTTTCAGCCCCCAACCCCTTGGCAGACAGTGAATTAAAGCCCAGTCAGTCAGTGAAAACCATTCAGGGGAAAACGATTCATGTTGCGCTCGGGGAATCCTCCCCCACGCAGCTCTAGTCAGGCATTTTCCACGAGCCAGTGCATTCATCCCAGCATTGCCTGGTCCTCTGGGTACCAGACCATAACATCCAAGTCTAAAACCCCTTTCTCCCTGAGTGGGGATGCTCAAGTGTATTTTTGAGCCCGGGGTCCAAGCTGACCCCAGCCCAGCCAAAGCTCCACTCCAGCCACAAGCCGTTGCTGGATCCCTGACCCCAGGATGAGTAATTCTCAGCATCATTGGTCAGGAAACTTGCCCATAGGAAACAAAAGCAGAAAGCCCAGCAAATTCTGGGCACCATTCCTTACCCGTAGCCTATCTAAGCAAATCCTGTACTTACGAGGCTGGGGGCAAGGAGTACAAACCAGGTTAAAAAATTTCAGGTCTCCATCCAATTTAAATTTTCTCCTGTGCCAAAAAACGTACCCAAACCACCAAGCTTATTATGGATTTCTCATCCTCAGAATAAACCCCCAAGTAAATACACTCTGTGGTAAAGAATGGAGAAGGTACTGCCTGTTTCTTTCTAGGATTTTGTTTTCAGTTATACCGTATCAGTCACACCCTTTTATTCCTAACCCAAAAGATGGCAAAACTTGCTTCAGTCCTTCCCAGGGAACAGCTACCCCCAACTGCAGGTCCCCAACCCCAAAGCCTCCCAGAGAGGATTCTTTGAGACGGCTCTTTTGGAAGCCCTGGTCCCCGTGTCTTCAGGTCCTACCAAGCCTTCCTTTGCCTCAGAGGCTTCTTCACTTTAGATAATCCCACCCCTGCCTCTGACCTAATCCCCCATCCCCAGCACACCCCAGTACCCATGCAAGGTGCCACACAGTGCTGCAGTTTCCAGCTACCCTGGCCCAAGTTCAAAATCTTTGGATGCCCATAGACAAGTATTGATACCGGCACCCAGTGCTCATTCACAGGGAAGGTCTTTTTAATGGTCTCAAAGAAGCTGCGTTGCACCCATTTGTTGGAAGTGGGTGGGTGGCAGGAGGTGGTGTATTTTCCTGCAGCCAAACCTTATTTCTGGAAAAGGTGAGAAGTCACATGGGCCTTTGTATAAACTAAGTGCTTTCTCCTCAGGTCGAGGGGCTGCCTCTTTGCCTCATTCCTTGTGTTTTCCCACTGGAGCACACATCTGAGGTGATAATTGCTGAAGCAAAGTGCCATTAAGTTCAAAATATAAACCTACAATTAAGCTTGCAGCACGTTGTCATTTGTGGCTCCAAGGCCCCATTGGAGTTTTCCTCCCCCCTGCCCAACCCCAAATTGTCCATTCAGGACAGACCCGTTGGGGGTCCTGCGACCTTTCCGAGAGCTGGTGCGAGACCCGAGTCAGGGATAAAGCTCTAAAGATCCCCCAGCCTTTGTTCCAAAGTCAAGTTCAAGCCCTTGAATGGAGGCCAAGGCTCCAACTGTCATGAAGCTGCTACCAGCGGCCTTGGCTCATACCTCCCCCTGTCTAGGTGGGGATGGTCCTGTTAATGGATCCTGCTGAAGGGCCTGGAACGTCCCCCTTTCCCTGTGAATAGGGAAGCCTTCTACTTGGGGACCGAGATTGTTCCATTCCCCAGTGAAATCCTATTTATTTAGGGGCTCCCAAATGGAGCTTTGTTCTCTCACCCAGAACGTCATCCAAACATGGTCTCAAACCACATGAAACCACATGGCCCCATGTGGCTGGAGGGGATGGAGGTAGCTAGTGAGGTGCTGCACTAACAAGTGCTCTCTGAACGCTCCGTGATTGAATGTGACAAGGCTCCCTCCTTTCTTCTTTTACCCTATGAATTCACATTACATGTCCAAGTGGGACGTGGGGAGGGTGGCAGACTCTGATCCATTGAGTCACGCAGGGACCCAGAGTGACAGAAGCTCCTCCATGCTGTAGCTGCCCCTTCTGGAATTTGTGGCCCCCTTCAGCCACTGTAGCGAAGAAGAGAAAATGGTAGAGTCACATCCTGGCTCCTAAATGCATTGGCCCAGCAGTGACACACAGGACTTTTGTGCACAGCCAGAATTTCTCATGTGGCCTTAATGTCCTGCAAAGGGGCTGAAGAAACGTGGGGATGTTTTGTAGGGGAAGGGCATTGAGAGAATGTGCCCAGACATTCAGTGAGCTGTAAGCACATCTGTACAAGGGGTTTTATGGAATGCTCTTGGAGCAAGCGTTTCAGAATTGCAAAGGCCATGACTTCCTGTTCATTCTCTCCACCTGGGGAGGCCTTGTGTGTGTGGGAGGCACTGCTGGGAAATGCTCTGAGGGAGAGTCCTTGTGAATGAATAAACCCCAAGGCAGGCCCAGGCCCTCCACCCACCAGGTTCCAGGTTTGACTCAGCTCCTCCTCTCTTATCCCCATTGGTCGCTGGCAATACCAACACAAATGGAATTTTTCCGGAGGAAAAGCAGGGTCATGAGTTCAGCATTGGAGGGAGAAAATCCAAAATGTGGCATCCAGAAACCACTGTGTCTTCGTCTGTTTGGCTGCTATAACAAAAGAGCAGAGACTGCATGGCTTGTAAACAGGAGTTTAATTTTTAGTCTGGAGGTTGGAAGTCTAAGATCAGGGCATTGGCAGATTCAGGGTCTGGTGAGGGCCTGCATTCTGATTCATAGGTGCCATCTTCTCGCTGTGCGCTCACATGGCACAAGGACGAGAGAGCTCTCTGGCGTCTCTTTCATAAGGGCACTAATCCTGTTCATGAGGGCGTCTCCTCATGACCTCATCACCTCCCCAAAGCCCCACCTGCAGATACCATCACACTGGGGAGTGGGTTTCAACCCAGAATTCTGGCGAGGGCACAAGCATGCAGTCTATGACACGCTGGATGTGACAACCTCAAGACCAAGAGAGCACCCTCACCAGGAGAGAGAGAGAGAGCTGGAAGTTGCCTTTCGTCCACGTTTTCATTCCTGCAGCAAATGAGGCTGCGAAGGGCCATGGAATGGATTGATTTTGACACCAGACTCTGCGGAACACCAGGGATTGAAGCTTTGCTTGGCCCCTTGTTCACCATGGGTTAATTACTCTTCCTGCCTGTTTTCTCCTCTTTAAAATGGGGATATTGATAGCCTCTGTCTGTCTTACACTGGGTGTGAGGATCAAATGAGTTAATGTTTGTAAAGCACTCAGAAGAGTGCTGGGCACAAGATGATGACTCTATTAACTATCATGATATCATCATCATCATCATCACCCAGTACCAGATACTGTTCTAGATGTTGAGGGAGTAGATGTCAAGCTCCCTGCTCTCAAGTGTGATGGGGGAAATGGAAGATAAACAGAAAGAATTAAATCAAGATGATCGTTTCAAATGCACATAAAAAAATCACTCATCATTATTAGTCGGCAGGGAAATGCAAATCCAAGCCACAGTGAGATACCACTGCCTGTCTCTTACATTTTTACAAAATTGACAATATGAAGTGCTGGTGAGGATACAGAGCAACTGGAGCTCTTATATGTTGCTGGTGGGAATGCAAAATAGTACAGTTACTTTGGAAAACAGTCCGGCAGTTTCTTATAAAGTTAAAAATATGCTTACAATATAACCCAGCAATCCTACTGCTCGGTATTTACCCAAGAGAAATAACAACGCCTATTTGTGCAAAAACCTGAATGGGAATATTTATGGTGGCTTTATTCATAATCACCCAACACTGGAAAAAATCCAAACGTCCTTCAGCTGGTGAATGGATAAACAATTGAATACTACTCAGCAATAATAATAATAATAAAAAAAAGAATGGAATTCTGATACAAGAAACAACCCAGGTAAATCTCAAATGCATTATTTTCTAAAGGAACAAAGCCAGACTCAAAAGGCTACATACAGATGATTCTGTTTGTATGACATTCTGGAAAAGGCAAAACTACAGAGACAGAAAACAGATCAGTGGTTGTGAGAGGCAAAGGGTGGGGGAGTTGACTGCAAAGAGACAGCTCGCGGAGATACTTGGATTTGGGGGGCTTCCCTATCATAATTGCTGTAGTGGTTACATGCTGTACCCAGCTAGCAAAGGTTCTAAACGGCAATTTTTGTTCTTTTTTTTTGAGAAATAATTGACATACACCACTGTCTACACTGAAGGCATATAGCATGATGGTTCGATTTACATGTATTGTGAAGCGATTACTACCTAGCATTCACCATCTCATGTAGATACAAGAAAAAAGAAAACAGAAAAAAAAATCTCCTTGTAATGAGAACTCTAAGGACTTACTCTCTTAATAACTTTCCTATATAACAGACAGCAGTGTTAGCTATAGTCGCCATATTGTGCTCTGTGTTCCTCGTACTTATTTATCTTGTTAAGTGGAAGGTTGTACCTCTTGACTACCTTCCTCAGTTCCCCCTCTGTCTCTGGTAACCAAAGTCTGATATTGTTTCCTATGAGTTTATTTTATTTTATTTTATTTTTTGTCTTTTTTTGTTTTTTCTAGGGCTGCTCCCACGGCATGTGGAGGTTCCCAGACTAGGGGTCCAATTGGAGCTGTAGCCGCCGGCCTACACCACAGTCACAGCAACGCAGGATCCGACCCACGTTTGCGACCCACACCACAGCCACAGCAATTCTAGATCCGAGCTGCGTCTGGACCTACACCACAGCTCCACGGCAACGCCAGATCCTTAACCCACTGAGCAAGGCCAGGGATCGAACCTGCAACCTCATGGTTCCTAGTCAGATTCATTAAACACCGAGCCATGATGGGAACTCCCCCTGTGAGTTTATTTTTTTAATTTTCATTATTTTAGATTTCACATAGCGTATTTGTCCTTGTCTGACTTATTTCACTTAGCATAATGCCTTCAAGGTCCATCCATGTTGTCACAAATGGTAAGATTTCCTTTTGATGGCTGTATTATATACACACACACACACACACACACACACACACACACATATACACACACACACACATATATATATATATATATAAAACATCTTCTTTGTCCATTCATCCATTGGTGGACACTTAAGTTGTTTCCATGTCTTGGCTGTTGTAAATAAGGCTTCAGTGAACCTGGGGGTCCATACATCTTTCTGAGTTAGTGTTTTCATTTCCTTTGGATGTACACCCAGAAGTGGACTTGCTGAATCATATGGCAGTTCTATGTTTAATTTTTTGAGGACCCTCCATATGGTTTTCTACAGAGGCTACACCAATTTACATTCCCCCCAACAGTGTGCAAGCTTTACCTTTCTCCACATTCGTGCCAGTTATTTGTTATCTAAAAAGGGTAAATTTTACTGCAAGTAAATTACCCCTTGATTAACCTGACTGGAAATGAAGTTCACTGTGGCATCGCTGAAACAGGGAAAACCCAAATGACAAATCAGCCAATCAGGGTAGTGTGACATGGGTAAGGAGAGGTTCCCACACATGGTGGTCAGGGAAGGCTTTCTGGGGAGGAGCCAGGACCGTGTAGACATGGAGGGGGGTGTGCCAGGCTGAGAGAGCTGCAGGTGGCTGGCGTGACTGGAGCTGAGTGAGGGAGGAGAGGGTGGGAGAGAGGACAGAGGCCTCAACTCTCCTCTGGGCGTGATGGGGGCCCCTGGGGGGCATAAACTGAGGATGACTGAATCACTGGTGTGGGTGAGATGGTCCAGGGAGGAGAAAGGAGGGGACGATGGAAACAGCAGCTTGTGAGCATGTGTAAGGAGGAGGATGGAGGGTTGTGATGAAAAGAAGGAGAGGATGGGTCGGGAGCTTCCTCCAGGAGGGAGGGAGTGGTGGGCCAGCCAGAGGCCCCAGCCACGTGGAGCTCCTTGCTGAGGGCATTGGGGGCAGGGGTGGAGCAGAAGCCAGACATCCTGGATTGAGGATACAGGGGATGAGGACAGGTAAGTGACATTTCCAGGAGGCAGGGGACAGGCTTGGTGGGGAGCCAAGGGAACCTCAGAGAGAACAGGGTAGAGCTGTGTGTGTGTGTGTGTGTAGTGTGAACAAAACTTGCCTAAGTGGCCTGACCAATGGAAGACAGTGTGTGATGATGAGAGGGGAGGGGTTTGGACAGGGCCTTCAATGCCGGACCTGGGAGGCCACTCAAGGAGATTGGGGAACAGGAGGGAGGCTGGTGCCACAGGCCCATCCCTGAGGTGGGGAGGCAACACCAAACCCGCTGGACTAGGGGGCTGGGATCTGCCTTGGGGAACCCATGCTGAGGTGGGCCCACCCTGCATAGGAGAAGCCCCATACATGCCTGCACTAACCTTCCTGCTCTTCCCCCACAGTGCATGCTGAGAAGGACAGGCTGCCGCTCCCCCTGCCGCCTTCTGGGCCCCCAGAGGCCTGACTGTTTGCCTCCCTGTGCCGTCTGACCCAGGTAGGGGGAGAGCAAGGTGGGCTCTCCCTGCCTCATGCTTCCGCATTGGGTGGGAGGGCTCTAAGAGTGAGGACCAGTGGCCCTGGGTGAATGAGCTCTTGTCAGAGGCAATGATTGTTGGTGGTTGGTGGGTGGGGGCACAGCACAGGATTTGAAGGCCACAGCTGCAGCAGGGCCTCCTGGGGAGGAGTCCCCAAACCTCCAAGAGGCAGGCCGCCCCAGCAGCAATCCATCCTCACCAGGCCTTGTCTTTGGGACACTGAGAAGCCCTGGGACACTAATTCCTCCAGCCAAGGTTTGGCTTTCAACTGTTTGCTGTCTGCGGCTTGTTAAGGATCCTTCTGGTACACACCTGCCAAACTTTTGCATCTGAGGTTTTCTCTGCCAGAGTCGCCGTGCTCATTCACCTGGCGTGTGTGCTTCTGTGAGTGGTGGCTCTTACTCGGGAAGGTCCCCGATCTCTGCAGGACACCCCCAGGGCAGAGCTGCTCCTTCTGGCACCAGGAAGAGCCCTGCTCACTTTTAATTCCCTTGTGTTGGGCCTGAGAGAGGCTATTTCTCTGCGGCTCCTGGGCACCCCAGGTGGAGACTTTCTGCTTGGGGACAAGTTCCCCAAGGGCTGGGATGCTGTCGGAGCTAGGCTTGCCAGGAAAATACAGGATGTCTGGTTAGACGTTAACTTGAGGAAGATAACAAATCATTTTTTAGCGTAAATGTGTCCCAAATGTTGCATAGGATATTTAATTTTATGTATTCAATCTGGTAACCCTAGCAGGAGCTGAAACCCCAAACCCCTCTTCTTCTGGGGAGTCCTCCTGACTGGGCCCACCATGGGTTGTGTCCAGTGCCTATGGAGGGTGACCTGGAGTCAGGGGCAGCAGAACCTTCTCAGGCCACAATCAATGAGTCTTTCCTAATCTCTCAGGTCCTGCTGGCCAGCCTTGGGGCAGAGACCCAGGGTTCCAGCTGAAGGCTGGGGCAGTAGTCCTGGCTGTTAAGAGTGCTCTTGGGGCCCTTGTGTTCCTCTTGGGCTCTCTAATAGCAGAATCCCAGCTTAGGAGGTCACTGGGCGGGGTCGGCTGGGCCTTTGTGCCCGTGAACAGAGCTGTGAGACAGGTGTGGAGCTGTGAGAGGAACCAGGAATAGAAAAT
This sequence comes from Sus scrofa, assembly GCF_054392235.1. Lineage (NCBI taxonomy): Eukaryota > Metazoa > Chordata > Mammalia > Artiodactyla > Suidae > Sus > Sus scrofa. The sequence goes on along the minus strand of NC_139389.1, from coordinate 66,338,842 downwards.
TGTTTCCTGAGCTTGGAAATCAGAGAGTGCCGCAGGGGTGGGGGCAGAGGGGTAACAAGGGATGAGGCAGGGCCAGTTAACGAGGGCTCGGAATGTCCTATTTCTGTATCCTTCAACACTGGGGAGACAAGGAAGTGTTTTCTCTTTACGTGGAGTCATTTTCCTGACTATTAAGGTAATACAGTCTCTATATGTCTATCTATCTATCTATCTATCTAATAACATGGACATGTTTGAAGCATGCACTTCAAGCCTTTCCGATGATCTCTTTCTTGCCCGGGCTAACCAGTGTTAACTAGGACCATACACCATATCCTTCCAGATTTTTTCTATGTACTTGTCAACATATTTTAAAAGGGAAAATTAGTTATACTGCTGAGTCACCTGACTTTTCATTTAATACCTTGCCTAGATCATTCTAGCGCTCTTCCCTGTCCTTTGATGTCCACTGTATGGATGGTCTTTCAATTATGTTCTCCATGATTAATCCTGTGGGTGGCCATTTAGTTTGTTTCTGGTGTTTGGCTATCTATAAACCTCACTCAGGGAAACTCCCACTTCACACATCTGTGTGCGCTTGTGTTGTGGGTCCTTTGGGAATGTTTCCAGAAGTGGACTGCCTGGGTCAAAGGGCATGCCCATGTCAGGGTTTGATCTATAGGCCAAAGCAACCTCCAGAAACTCGGGCCAACTTACCGTGTACAAGAGGCCTTGTCCGCTCACCCTTGCCAACCACGGGCATTATCAATCATTTAAATCCCTTCCAATCTGATAGGGAAAATGGATGTATTTGACATTTCTTTGATCACCAATGCGCTGGAGCATATTTGTGTACACGGCTTGGCCATTTCAACTTATAGGTGAATCGCCTATGTCTGTCCCATCCTCAGCTCATTTTTCTAGTCATCTGTCCATTTGTTCAGTAAGCATTGATTGAGTACCTACTAGGTATTGGGGACTGTTTTGGTTAGGAACCTAACAGTAAAGAAAACTGACAAAAAGAAAAAGAAAAACCTGCTCCGTGGAACTTAAGCTCTAGTGAAAGAGAGGAAGCCAAGGCAAAATAGATAAATAAATGAAATATGATGGGTGTGTGAGTGTTAAATGCTCAGGAGAGAAAAACAAAGCAGGGAGGGGATGGGAAGTGCTGAATGACTTGGATGTGGTATTCAGGACAGCCTCCCTGGGAGGTGGCAGTGAAGCAAAGGCCTGTGGGAAGGGGAAGAATGAGTCACATGGATGTCTGGGACCCTGCGTCAGGAGCGGGGCTGGCCTGTTCAGGGCCCTAAGAAAGCTAATGTGGCTGGAACAGGGTGAGGGAAGGAGAGAGTGGAACATGTGATGAGAGAGGGATCAAAAGCCAGACCCCACAGGGTCACTCTAGGTCCTGGGCTTTTACTCAGAATGAAGCAGGGAAAGTGAGGAGCCGTGGAAAGTTCTGAAGAGTGATATGACATGTTCTGAGTCTGATTTTAACCAGATCACTCTAGCGACTGGGAAGGGGGCCAGAATGGAAGCAGGGAGATCAGTTAGTAAATCTACTATAGTGATTCAGGGGAGAGAAGGTGGGGGCTTGGACCAGGGAGCCTTGATGGGGGGGTGGGGGCGGTGGACAGATCCTGGGTGCATGTTAATGGTAGAGCCAATAGGATCGCTGGCAGATCAGATGAGGGAGTGTGTGTGTGTGTGTGTGTGTGTGTGTGTGTGTGTGTGTGTGTGTGTGAGTGTGAGTGTGTGTGTGTGTGAGAGAGAGAGAGAGAGAGAGAAAGAGGGAGAGAGAGAGAGAGAGCCAAAGATTACTGTCTTAGTCATTTTGGGCTGCCATAACCAAATACCATAGGCTGGGTAGCTTAAACAACACACATTTATTTCTCACATTTCCTTAGACTGGGACGTCCAAGATCAAGGTGCTGGCAGACTCAGTTCTTGGCGAGGGCCCTCTGCTTGGTGTGCAGATAACTACCATCTCACTGTGTGCTCACGTGACCTCTTCTTTGTGCACACACAGAAAGCCCAAGCTCTGGTATCTCTCCTTCTTCTTCTAAGATCACGCATCCTATTATGAGGGCCCGACCTTCATGACCTCACCTAACCTCATTGCCTTCAAAGTTCCCACCTCCAAATACCATCACATTGAGAGGTGGGGCTTCAATGTACGAATTTTGGGAAACCCAAACATTCAGTCCATAACAAAGATGCCAAAGGTTTTGGTTTAAGTAGTTAGAAGGATGCGGCTGTCATCAACAGAGATGGGGCAGAGAAGTGGAAAGAGTGGGTTTCGTGTAGGGGGGAGAGGAGCTCAGCTGTGGACAGGACTGGCTACATAAAATATGGGGCCCAGAGTTAAATGAAAGTGGGTGGCCCTTTTTTTAAAAAACACACATGTATATATAATTTCAAAGTGGTTACAATGGAGAATTAAATAAAGCCTGGGATCCTTCTGACTGTGGGACCTGATGCACCTGCCCAGGTGGCACACCTATGAGCAGGACCTCACTGTGGGCCTGTGAAGTATGAGATGCCAGTAGACATCCAAGTAGAAATAGATGTATCAGGATGGAGTTCAGGGGCTGGTTTGAGCTGGAGAAACAAATATGGGGTCATCAGCATAAAGATAGTATTTAGGAGTTCCCGTCGTGGTGCAGTGGTTAACAAATCCGACTAGGAACCATGAGGTTGCAGGTTTGATCTCTGCCCTTGTTCAGTGGGTTAACGATCTGGCGTTGCCGTGAGCTGTGGTGTAGGTTGCAGAAGCGGTTTGGGTCGCGCGTTGCTGTGGCTCTGGCATAGGCCGGAGCTCCGATTCAACCCCTAGCCTGGGAACCTCCATATGCCGTGGGAGCGGCCCTAGAAAAGGCAAAAAGACAAAAAAAAAAAGAAAAAAGAAAAAAGATAGTATTTAAAGCTGTGAGATTGGATGTGAGCATCAAGCGAGTAAGAATAGGTTGAAAAGAGAAGAAAGACCAAAGACCCAGTCCTGGGGCCTCCTTTGGCTAGAAGTTAGGGAACTGAGGAGGAACTGAAAAGGTGACTGAGAAGGTGCAACAAGTGAGGTGGCGGAGAGCCAGGTATGCTATCCTGGAAGCCAAGGGCAAGACATGTTTCAAGCACGAGGTCAAGTAAGACGCAGACTGAGCATTGATCATGCATTAACCATGGGGAGGTCACAGGCGACCTTGGTTTCAGTGATTGGGGGAGAGTGTGTGAAATGCATCTTATTGACTTGTAAGAGCAAACTGATTTACAAGAAGGTAAGGGATTTAACCCTGTACCTGTCATATGTTGCAGATATTTTTTTTCACAGTTTGGGGGAGGGGTTGTCATTTAAATTTATGGAGGTTTTTTTTTTTTAACCCTTTAGAAATTTGAAATTGTCCTCGGTCAAGTCTCTCACCCTTTTCCTTAAGAGTTTCTGGGCTTACCCACTGGAAAGTTTTGAAAATATTTTCTTATGTTGTTTGCTAGTTCTTTATGATATTTAAAAATATTTAAATCTCTAATTCATCCTGAATATTTTTACGTGTGTGTTTGAGGATAGAGATCTAAGCGCTTCTTTCCCGAATGACTAGCCAGTTGCTTGGACACTGTTTATTGAGCGAGCTGTCCTTTTCCCCCTGTTCTGAAGCTCCATTCCTATCATCTGCCAAATGTCGCCGTAATCTCATGTCTGTCCAGGCCTTGCTGTTTGATTCCATTGATCTTTGCCTAAGGGAGAGATTTAGGAAGTCCAGAGAATAGATCGATTTGGCAATTGGGTAGAGTGTGAGAAATCAGGAGGAGTAGAAGGAAGTTGGGGATGATGGGAGCTCTAAAGTGTTGAGGGCCTCCTATGAGCTGTCACAGTTCTGCAGGGTTGGTGTTCTGTACACCTGCTTGCAGCCAAGGAAACTGAAGATCAGAGAGGTTTTATCACGTGTTCAGTGGCATCAACTCGTAGAGGTAGAGTGAGATTGAGAGGCTCTCTCAGCTCCCATGCCTGTGTTCTGTCCACCCCAGTGACAGGGGAGGTGGGAGGGGCTGGGTTTCGGGAAGGCTGGAAGGGCTCCAGGCACAAAATACCTCCCCACCACACTCAGCAGCCCCGTCTGCCATTTGGCTGGGTCATGAAGGTTTTCCCATTTCCAAGAGGAACCTGTTAAAACCAAAATACTCCTGGCAGGGAATCACACATTAAGTTTACAGCTAACATCTTAATTATCAGTTAACACCTCTGCAGGGATTAGCTGACAACCAGCTGAGGACACTGAATGGGGGCCTGGTGCATATCTGGGTGGGGGAAGGCCAGGAGAGGGGAGGAGGGGAAGCAGAGGGGACAAGTACCCAGCAATTCATAGCTTTTTCCTGCAGAGCTGGGGAGAGGGGAAGGGAAGGGCATGGCAGCTTCACTGTAGAAGCCTAGGGCTGAAGAGGCTAGGACACCAAAGAGCTTGTCACCTGCTCAGTCTTGGTCTTGAGAAGGTTGGGAAATCAGCCACCATGGGCCACCTTGGGTACCAGCTCCCAGCGGTCACTCAGAGCTGGGATTTGTCTCAGACACCCAAACACCGGACCTGTCACTCAGGCCTAAGAGTAGGGGGAGGAGAGAGGCTGATGCCTCTGGAACCTTCTCTCTATCTTTGAGGACCAGTCTACCCAGCAAGGTCAGGGCTCAATGTTTGACCAGGGTCTCAGCTGTTTCTGTGAGAAGGGTCTGGACTCTGTGAGTGAGGAGGGTTGGAGCTCAATTCGTGACCAAGGTTAGGGCTCCACGTGTGGCCAGGATTGCCGTGCCCTATGTGAGGAGAGTGGAAGCTCAGTGTGTGAGGAGGGTCGAGCTCTTTGTGTCACAAAGGTCGAAGCTCATTTTGTGACCAACGTCGAGGCTCCATGTGTGGTCAGGGTCACAGCTCATTGTGTGAGGAGAATGGGGATTCTGTGTATGGAGCATATGGCCAAGATGAGAATTCCATGTGAGACCAGAGTCCATGAGGAGGGTCCAGGCTCAATTTGTAATGAGGGTGGGGCTCGGGTGTGAAGAGAGTCAGGGCTCCGTTTGTGATGAGAGTCGCAGCTCGGTATGTGAGGAGGGTCGGGGCTCTGTGTGAAGAGTTAGAGCTCTGTTTGTGACCAGGGTTGCAGCTTGTGTGTGACCAGGATTGGGGCTTTGCGTGTGGGGAAGTTTAGGTATCTGTGTGCAAGGGTTCCCACTCTTTCTGTGAGGAGGATCCAGGCTCAGTTTGTGATGAGGGTCGAGGCTCTGTGTGGGAGAAGGGTCGAGCTCCTTTTTGTGACAAAGGTCAGAGCTCAGTTTGGGGAGGGGCACCATGTGTGGCAAGGGTCACAGGTCCTTGTGTGAGGACAGTGGGAACTCTGTGTGAGGAGAGTCTGGGCTCAGTGTGTGATGAGGTTCAGGACTCCCTGTATGAGAAGGGTTCAGGCTCAATTTGTAATGAGGGTGGGGCTCGGGTTGAAGAGACTCAAGGCTCCCTTTGTGACGAGGGTCACAGCTCCGTTACGTGAGGAGGGTCGGGGCTTCGAGTGTAAGACTGGGTATCTGTGCGTAACGAGGGTTCCAGCTCCTGTGAGGAGGGTCCAGACTCCCTGTGTGAGGAGGGTCCGGGCTCAGTTTGTGATGAGCGTTGGGGCTTCCTGTGTGAGGAGGATCCCAGCTTCCTGTATGAGGAGGGTCGACCTCCTTGTGTGGCGAAGGTCGGAGCTCAGTTTGTGACCAGGGTTGGGGCTCCACGGTGAGGAGGGTCAGGGCTCAAAATGTGACCAAGGTGAGGACTCTGTGTGAGACCAGTGTCTGAAGTCCCTGTGTGAGGAGGGTCCAGACTCCATTTACAATGAAGGTGGGGCTTGGGTGTGAAAAGAGTTAGGGCTCCTTTTGTGACCAGGATAGCAGTTCCGTGTGTGACCAAGATCAGGGCTTTGCGTGTGAGGAAGTTTGGGTATCTGTGTGTAAAGAGGGTTCCCACTCCTTCTGTGAGGAGGACCCAGACTCCCTGTTGGGGGAGGATCTGGGCTCAGATTGTGAGGAGGAGAGGGGCTGCGTGTGTGAGATGGGTCAAGCTCCTTGTGTGACCAAGGTCGGGGCTCCATGCGTGGTCAGGGTCACAGCTCCTTGTGTGAGGAGGGTCGGGGCTCGGGTGTGAAAAGAGTCAAAGTTCAGTGTGTGGCTAAGGTCAGGGGGTGACTAAGGTATGTGACAAGGGTCTGGACCTCTAAGAGAGGAGATTCCTGGCTCCCTTTGTGAGGAGGGCTGGGGCTTGGGTTTGTGAGGAGGATTGGGGCTCTGCTTGTGAGGAAATTTGGGGATCCGTATGTGACCACAGTCACAGCTCCTTCTGTGAGGAAGGTTGAGACTCAAGGCTCAGGGCTCAGTATGTATCCAGGGGTTGGACCTCAGTGTGTGAGGCAGGTTGAGGTTCAGGAGTGACTGGGGTCAGGGCTTGGCGTGTCAGGAGGGTCAGGGCTCCTTGTATGACCAGGGTTGGCGTTCACTGTCTGGCCAGGCTGATGTTTCAAGTATGAACAGGACTAGGAAGGGCTTCCTTCCCTCTTTACTTCTCTCTGCTCAGGGGGGACTGATTGGTGTCTTTGGGGGATATTTGTATCTAAATGTAAAATCAGCTGCCCAGCTGCTGCATCACGGTGCCGGACTCTGACTTAGCCTTTCTGTAACCCTAGGGCCAAGAGAAGCACCTCCCTCTTCTTCTCTATTCCTCCCTATCTTGCCCCTTTTCTCCTCTCTTCTTTCTTCCCCTCTCCTCCCCTCCTCTGCCAGCCAACCCTGGCTTTGCCCCCAGTTACTGGCAGACAGACCCTGAGGCACCCAGACACCCTATCAGCTCCAGGTGGGCCCAAGTCCTGGGTAACCTGCAGTCAGGCACACCTCCAGTTCTTCCCTCATTCTCACTGGCACGCCCTCCCTAAGGTGCTCAAGGGCTTGGCTGGGGAGGGAGCCCATGGGACGGGGGCTGGGGGTAGCTGTGAAGTCAGACTTACAGGAGGGGAGGGACTGAGCTTGGGTGCCTAGGAACAGGCCTGAGGCGCCTTGTCTTCTAGACCCGGAGGCACGTCTCTGAACCAAACATAAAATAGCTTCCTGGCCTCCAGGAGCTGACAATTTATAGGGGGGAGGAGTAAAGGGTCTCACCCCACCCTGCTTGGCCTGTCTACCTGGTGGCCCTCAGGACAACTCAAACACGGGGGCTCACAGGTTGAGGGCTAGAAACCTGCCGTCCTTGAGGGACCTGAAGGGGAACCTGAAAGAGAGGATTCCTTTCTACTGATGGAAGGTTCTGGGAGGGAGGATGGCCAAACAAAGGGAAGATGAGCACGAGAGGAAGAGGAGAAAAGCCTCTGAGGAAAGGAGCCCCCTCCCTCTGTGGTTCCTACCAGGGCAGGGGAAAGTGATGAGCCCTCTCGGGCACGGAGGCCATTTTGCTCAGGACTGTCCCAGTTTTAGCACTTCTCAGTCCTGGAATGGTCCGTCATTCTACCGGAAAGCCATTCTGCACCAAAGGCTCAGCTTTTGCCCCAGGCCAACCCACAGGGTCCAATCAAGCCGCTCTGGGCTTCCGAGGAGCTAGATGTATGGGTCGTGGTACTGGCCATGCCTAGGGATTGTGGGAAGTGACTGTGGGCTCCCTGGGGAGGGGGGGGGCGGTGTGGAGGATGGAGTAGTGGGCAGGGGCCTCACCACAGTGACAGATGCCTTTAGGGCCCCAGGGGATTGAGGCCAGATCCAGCAAGTGGACTTGAGTCTGAGGCCTGGGGAGTCTCAGGGGGGCAGGGGGAGGGGGGAGGTTGAGACAAGAAGCAGCAGCAGAGCTGTCTGTGCTTTTGTGTCCACCTTCCTCTGCCCCCCAAAGAATGGCCACCAGCTGCCCTGGGTCGTCCTACACCAAGTTGGGAAGTCTGACTCCTCAGGTCTGGCTCCAGCTTGCCATGTGACAGTTCAGCCGACCCTGGACCTGGACCTCAGTGGCCTTGCCTGAGACATGGCTGTGACTCTGGACCAGAGCCAACTGAAGGAGGTTTTGCAAAGCACGAAATGTGGCTTGGGTTCAGGTGCTGCTGTGGTCACTGTTGTGGCTCAAGTGCCTGCCCTTGGGGTGCCAGTTCTGGGGACCACTGAGGGGCTTCAGGTGGGGCCAACTTTCCATTCTTGCGGGGGAGACAGATGTCTAACCCAGAGGTTGAAGATTGGAGGCCCCAGCCCAGGATGTGGCTTATGGATAGGTTTTGTTCCATTTTAAACAATTTATTTTTTCTCATTGAGATATAATTCATATACCATAAAACTCACCGTTTTAAAGTGTACAATTCAGTCTTTTTTTAGTATATTCACAAGATTATGCAACCATCATCACTGTCTAATTCCAGAGCATTTTCCTTACCCCAAAAGGAAACCCTGTACCCATTAGCAGTTCCTCCCCCTCGCTCCATCCCTCAGGCCCTGGCAACCACTAATCTACTTTCTGTCTCTATGGATTTGCCTATTCTGGACATGTCGTATAAATGGCATCATACTAGAGGTGGCATTTGGTGACTAGCTGCTTTCATATAACATATTTTCAAAGTCCATCCATGTGGTCGCATGTGTCAGTATGTTGTTCCTTTTTATGGCTCCATAATGCTCCATTCTGTGGATCTTCCATATTTTGTTTATCCATTCATTCATGATCATTTAGATGTTTCCCCGTTTTGGCAATTATGAATACTGCCACTATGAACATTTGTGTGACCATCTTTATGGGAACATGCTTTCCAGTCTCTTGGGTTTATCCCAGGAGTGGAATCACTGGGCCAGAAAGTGCCTCGGGGGTGAGGCCTTAGGCAGGGCATGTGCCCCTTCCCAAGTCCCGTTCCCTCCCCATTCGTTACCTACACCCTGTCCCTCACAGCCATTTCCTCTCTGGCCCCTGTGGGCCTCTAAGTTTTCAGCTCTTGATTACAGAACATTGATGGAGAGCAACGCAGAGGAATGGAGGAACCAGAGAAAGCTCCTGCCCTTGGAGGGGTCCTGGAGGGCTTCCTGGAGGAGATACCACCTGAGCTGAATTTAGGCTGCATGGACATTTTCTAGGGCAGACGTGGCGAGGGAGAGTGATGCCAGTAGGAAGCCAAAGCAAGGAGGTGTGAAGCCCCCTCCCCTTTCTCCACCCTGATGGGTGAGCTTGGGCCGAGATAGAGGAGGGACAGGGATGCTCCAGAGACCAGTTGAGATGCCCTCTCTCCCTTCCCCCAGTGCGTACCTTCTCTCTTTTTCTCCGTCTTCTCTCTTCTCTCTTTTTTCTTTCTGTCTTCTCTGTTGTTTGTTCAGGGAATTGCAAATGGTTTGACGGGCTGGCGAGGAGAAGGGGCAAGATGAGGGCGTAAGATAAACCCCAGCAGAGAGAGCAGGATGGGGGTGGGGGGCAAAAAGGCAGGGGGCTTTTAGCTAGAGGCAAAGTCTGAGACCCAGGACAGAGGTGACCCTGAACCAGACACTCCATGTCCCAAATAGCATCCAATTTTCCCTCCCTCGGGGGCAGATAAGAGGTGGGATGGGCCCCACCAGCCTGGACCAGGCCTATGGGCAGAGGCAGAGCAAGGGGCCCAGACTCGGAGCTGCACGCACATCTTCCTAGGTTTCTGCTCCGCTACCTAATGGGTAATTATACCCTGACATGCACCGAGGCAGAGAAGGGATTTTCTGTGAAGCAAAATCTCCCGTGAAATATTCAGGCCATGCTGGGCTTCACTTTCCAGCCACCTAATCACTGCTGCTTGGCTTGGCCACAGTTTGAGAGGCTACATGTGCCTGGAAGGCCACATGGGGCTTTTTATTTCCTTCTCAACAGGGAGAGGTTTCCATGGACTAGGAAGAACCTTGGCTTTGGGCCCAAGACACTCTGTGCATACACATGTGCGTGTGTATTTGCCTGTTTATCTGGCCTCTGCACATGCATTTATGAACTTGGCCATGTGTATGTGTTCTGAGTATGCCTGCTGACATGCCCGAGTGTGTGGCACACCCTGGTATGGACACTGCCCTTCACAAGGCCACCTGGGTTGTCTCTGAAGGTGCTTCTCCACTGTGCCCTGTCCTCTGTTTCTGGCCAGGCAGCCTATAAGACCTTCTTGGTGAGTGAAGTTCTGTTCTGTGTTTGAGTCCAGCCTGTGACTGGTGTGCCACTCAGGGTTGTGGCTTTGCGGAGAAAGCCTTGAAGTCCTCACATGTTTGGGGACTTAGAGGTGGCAGCTGATGGGCTGCATATTTGAGTCACGTTTTGCCTGTCTTCTCTCTGGCTTTAGTGCTGGATGGGGGGCTGGGGGAGCATGTTTGCTTCTGAAAGTTGATTGAGCTAGGACATGTCTGTCCCCTTGTCAGTGCCCTCAAGCCCTTCAGCTATCTGACTTGTCTCCTCTGCCTACAAAGCCCCTGCATTTGCCCTGAGGGTCACCCTTCTAAAGCTTAGCTTTTGTGCTTCATTCACCCCTCCACATTGCACAAGATAGGCAGGACCGGAATTATTGTACCCATTTGGCAGATGAGGGAAACTGATCAGAGAGGCAAAAAGGCATGCCTGAAAGTCACTCAGTGAACCGGGGCTTCAAGCAATATCCCTAGTTCCTCCTTCCTGTGCCCTCAGCCTCAGCCCAGGCCCTTGGGAGGGACCCCTGTTAAGAGGAAACAGGTCCCAGTCCTCCACATGGAGCTCGCCTCTCCTCTGTCATCATTTAGCATTGTCCTGGAGAGACAGCCTCAGGGCTCTTTTCAGATCAACAGGCAGGGAAGCAGGAGGCAATAATATTGATGTCCATCATTGATATTTCCTCATTGTGGCTGTAATTAGCAATTCTTCCATGGCTGAGGCTCGATCTGGAAGATGAGTGGGGGAGCTCTGGCTTATTAATGTCAGCCTGTTAATGTCACACGGACATGGCTCGTGGGGGGAGTGGGGAGGGTGGCCTGAGGTAGGGTGAAGGAGAAGGGAAAGGTGGAGAGGAAAGTGGACAGCTCTCCCCTCCTCCCCAGGCACTTGTTCTCCTTGAGCACAGCCTGCTAGAGCACCCCTCATCCTCAGAGAGCTCACTGCTGGGTTGTCTCCTTCACCCCATGGCCCTTCGCCCCTCCTTGTTCTGGCAGGATGGCTTGGATTAAACGGTGGCCTCTATACCCCTGGGAAAGTCCGCAGTCATCAGCCCGAGGTCCCCCACATCCCAGAGAGCCTCCATAGCAGTGTTCCCACATAGCTAGAGAGGGGAGAGCAGCTCCTCCATCCTCTACCCTTCTCCAGTCGGAAGGATGTCTGCTCCCACCCCGCCCTGCCAGCCCTGCCACATTCAGATCTGCACCCCCTTGCTGGTGCTGGCCTTCTCAGAAAAGCAAGTACCCCTGCCCGCAGGTCCTGGCATGCTTCCTCTCATCCATGTACGTTCTGAGCAGAAGGGCTAAGATGAGCACTCCCAGACCGCTGGGAACCTGCTTGTCCAGCCACTGCAGTCTTTCTCTCTTCCCTCCCCTCAGGGCCTAGATCTCTTTAGGTCCTTTGATTCTTTGAGCAGAGAAAGAAGCCAAGCCAACCATCCTCTGGAGAGGTTGATTTTCTCAGCCCTGGACTTCTCCTTTGCTGCCACGCTGCCTGTTTGCTGCATGCCTAGTCCATGACTGCTTAGAACTAATGATAATTGTGGGTATTCTTATTCCTTGGGTGCTTATTCTGTGCCAGGCACCATTAAAAGCGTCTTATAAGCATTTGATCCTCCTAACAACCCTATTGAATAAATACGCATATCATCCCCATTTCCCAGGTGAGGAAAACTGAGATGCAGGGAAGTTAAGCTAGCTGCCCAAGATCACAGAGCTGCTAAGTGGTGGGCTGCATGAACCAGGGTATGTGGCTCCCAAGCCATCCTCTTCTGCCTCCAGCTTTAGCGTATCGTCATTTTCTCCACTTGCATCTCTTCTTCCTGAGCTCAGCAGCAGGCAGGAGCTATGTGGTCCTTGGCCCTGCAGCAGGTGCTCAGAGTTGGCAAATGCGGGTAGCGGTGACAAAAGGATGCTCTTCTGAGCTCTACCTCACACAGATAATTCCCCTCCCAGGGCTCCCTGGTCCTCCCAGGAGCACCATGCACTCTCTGAAGACAGGGGTTTCATATACTGTATGGCCAGCTGGTGGTGTCTGCTGAATGAGGGGCTAGCATCTGACTACAGGATTCTAAAGCGCATCTGCCCCCTCGAAGGAGATGTTCGAAGCTGTGTCTCAGCTTATGCTGGCACGAGGCAAAGATGTCCACGTGTTCATAGCATTCATTCTTTCATTCACTCAGCACTTACTGGATGCCGGGCACTTGGCGCCAGGCCCTCAGGGGGGCTCTAAGCATGCTGAGACGAAGGTCCTGGCCATGCCCCGAGGGAGCCCACTGCCCAGGCGGGACAAGAGCGTAGCCACTCCGACCCGTGCAGGGTAAAACATGCCCCATGGAAGCGGTACCAGAGCATCATTTGGGTAGGAGCAGAATGGGGGAGCAAGGCTGCACCGGGGCAGAAACATCTGAACTGATTCATTCGGCAGAGGGAAGTGTTTTCAGGCTGACAAGAACAGTCATCCCAGCACAGGAACAGCCTGTGCAAAGGCTCTGAGTCTGAGAGAGCAGGTCAGACTCAGGAAAAGGCAATTACAACATACCCCGGTGGGCCTGGTTGTGGAGACAGGGTAGGGGCAGCTGAGGGAGCTGTTGGAAGGCTGTGTGCACCCTGTCTGTCCTGCAGATGCTGGAGAGGTGCACTGCAGAGGCGGAGGACGGAGGCCAGGGCTTCTGCAGATGGTCACAGACCCAGCACACATGTCAGGGAAGCTCAGCCTTTTTCCTGTCCTGCCTGGTGTAGGCTGGGGAGTGGGCTGGTCAGCGTCCGTGGATGGCAGTGTACCACAGCATGGGGACTGAGCTAGCTGTGGAGGGCTGTGTGAGGACAAATGATACCCTGACCATGCTGGGAGACTGCCTTGGGCTCAGGAACCAGATGCTATGGGGTGCGGCTGGCCTGGAGGTCACCCATGACCATGGCTGCATCCACCTATGCCACACCTCCAGCCCTCCAGCAACCCCTCCACTGGGGTCAGTCCTATTGGGCTGAAGGGACACTGAGGCCCGACAGTGGCAGGGCCATGCTCAGGGTCTCCCAGGAGCATTGGGTGAGCATCGGGTTCCTCTTGCCCTTCAGCAGAATGTTGAGGTCCTGGGCAAGGCCAAGGCCCACCCGCTCTTAGGGTCCAGGGTAGAGCCAAGGTGGCTGCCCTGCGTGGCACAGAGAAGGCCTGGCTGGAGCGGAGGTGGTGCAGGGCCCAAAGAGGCAGAGGTCAGGCAAGGAGCCTGGAATGTGGCAGAGGGGAGGCCTCCCTCTGGGGTCTTACCGCAGGAAGGTTTTCAAGGATTTAGCTTGAGCCCCTAATAGCCCATCTCTGGGGAAAATTTTTCTCACATGCCTGTGGGGCCCAGAAAGCCCAGAGGGGAACCAAATACTGTCCACTGTGTGTCCACGTGTATACCAGCTCACACTCACGTGTACAGCCCTGCTCCTGTTTGTACATACAGGTATCTGTATGTCATGTGTGTGACCCTGTGTAGCCACATGTCTGAATGTGTGTGGCCCTAGGAATACAATTCTGCCCATATGTGTGCACCCGAGCCCCCGGCCATGGCCGGCAACCCCACAGGACACACTCTCTTCCTCTCATTTGAGCCAGAAAGTGACCAAATCTCCTGCCTCCAGGTCTGGGCCCAGCTCTGCCCTGTCCCCTACAAGGCCCTCCCCTAAGTACTGAGGTCTGTTTCCCTGGGGACAGGCATTGTGGGTGGCCCTGGGCATCAAGGGGACAGCTCAGGCTGGGAGGGGCTGTTCAGCTCCTTTTTTGTACTCGCCCCCTCCTCGGCCATCTCTGAGTGCCTGTCGAGGGATTGTGACAGGTAGATTCCCTCCCCTGCCACTTGTGCAGCCCCCCTGATGGGGAACTCACTGCCTCCCAGGGCACCCTGAGAGGGACCCGTGGGACACTGCCCAGAAAGGGGAGATCGGGAAGGCCAGAGGGTGGGGTCAAGGCCCAGCCCTGACCACTCAGGCTCGGGGCTCTCCCCTAACAGCCAGGCCTGGGGCTCCAGCTCCCGGTAGCAAGGTCAGGCCCGAGTATTCAAGGCCTTTCACCTTGTTGTCAAGAGCATATTTTAGCTATTAGTGACAGAACAAGGGATTTGGGGAGGATTTCTCTCTCATTTCCCAGAGCTTTCAGCAAGCTTCCTCCCTTCCCACCCCTCTGCCTGCTAAGGCTGAGAATAAAATATACACGCATACACACACACACACACACACACACACACACACACACGCACAGTCATACCCGGTGTTCCTGTGTGGCTGAGAGAGAGGGAGAAAAATCTGGGTCAGTCTCCCAGGGAAAGCTCCGTGGCATCTCCCCACCTTCTCCAGCAGCTTAGTGTTGCAAACTCAGACTGTGGTCTGAAGGCCAAGGCCTGCCTCAGTCCTGCCCCAGATGTTCGCCCCTCCTGGTCCCTTGCTGAGCCTCCCTGTCCAGGTGACCTCATGTTCTGACCTCACCGTTTTCCCCGGCCTGGCCCCAGGGCTCGTAGGTCAGTTTTGCTACTCTCTGCTGATGGCATAGAGGGTGGCAGAAGCTCTCCCGTCCCCCACTGGACCCTCCAGCCCCTGGGGTCTGGGGGGTGAGGGGAGGAGTGGTTTGGGGAGGCCTGTCTGGAGCTGTTGGCCTTGGAATAGCAACCCTATGCAGAGAATGCCTGACACAGAGGAAGGATCCCTAGGGATGGAAGTTCAGGCCATATGCAGGGTCTGGGGTCTGGGTAGGATGCCTCAAGGGTGGGAAGGGGTTTCTGAGAGAAGGTGGACAGAGAAACAGTGAAAAGGCTTCCTGCTGTTTCAAGAGAGAGCCCAGAGTAGGGACTCAGCTCAGTTAACTTGGTGCCTGGCACAGGCCCCAAGTCCAGGGTGGGAGCCTCGCCACACCCAGTGAGCTCCGGGAGGCCTTCCCTGCGGGCAGAGGGAGGGAGGGGGAGTTCCTGTTCAGCTGGGGAAACTAGATCATGGGGAATCGCCGTGGTTTAAGTCACCCAGGGACACTGGAAGCCTTCCCCTACCTGTACCCCTGGGAGACCCCAAAGCCGCTTCCTTCTTATTGCCCCTGGGACACAGTTCTCACGAGACTCAGCAAATTTTTCCTTCTTTTTCCCAGGGCATGACCCTGGGGTCTTCAGTGCCTGCCCAAGAAAAGTCTGTTGAGCGAAAAGCATAGAGAATTGATTTGATTTAAACTAGGTATAAAGAAGGGACTTTCTAATGCCCCTGCAGCAGCTTTCGCCTCAGGATGGGATGCTTCTGGAGATGAGACAGGGCTGTCAGATGGAGCAGGGGACCCCAGCCACCCTCAGCTTCCCACAGAGGCCAGTTCCTGCCTGCCAGGTATGGGGAGGCAGCGACTGCCTGCCTGCAGGGGCTTCAGCTTGTCCCAGAACCTCCAGGCTCAGGGCCTGCTGGGATGCTCATCTTTTTTCAAACTGAGTGTGTGTGTCCCATGTAGGGGGTGGCTGTTGAAATACTGTGGCTGTCACTGGTGTGGATGTATTGGCACACATCCTTGCTGTGTGTGTACGTGCACAGGATGCTCAGAAGTCATTTCGTGGACTGAAAAACTCTTGAAATATGGAAACATCCATCTTTCGAAGGGGTTAAAGGCGTTGTTTTTTAGGCCATGGAGAGGGTGGCTGGCCTCCTTTTACTCAGCAGCCACCTGTGGAGTGAAGATGCTCAGGCTGGGACATTCAGGGAAACATTGGCCAGGGGAGATGGTCCTTGACCTTGAGGCCTGGCTGTGAGGGGAGTTAAGGAGGGTCAGGGAAGGCCGGAAAGAAAGGATGGAGAGGGTGGGGGCTTGAGAGGTAGAGGTGAGGACCGGATCATGCTTGGTCTCTTCAGATGGGGCCCCAGAGCAGGGCTAGGGTTTTTTTTCTCTCAGACTGGGGTCCCCGTGGCATTATCTAGGAGCCTGGACAGTCTGGCCCCTCCTTGAGAACCCGTGGAAGGGAGTTTTCTGCCATGTCATTCCCAAGGGACCCAGCCAGCCCCCATCCCGCCTCCCTTCTCACCACACTCAGGCCCATCCTTTTCTCACTCCAAGCTGCAAGCCCATGCTCTGGGCCCCTTGGGCAGGAGCTGGGGCAGCTGGGGCAGCTCAGTTCCTGTGGGGAGAACCCGGGCTGCCAGCACGTCATCCCTCTGCTAAGCTGCCTGACTCAGCGCATGCCTTGGAGCCTCTGGAACCCCACGCGCTGGGGGCACAGCCTGCTCACACGTGTGCTCCCTGATCAATAGGGTAAGAAACTGGAAAAGGTATAATTCAATCTGTCAGCCTGGTTATTAGTTATTGTGCTGGAGGTAACTCCTGTTCCTCCTCTATCTTCTTCTCTCGCCTCCAGAGGGCCGAGCAGGATCTCGGCTGGAAGAAGAGCTGGGCAGTATCCTGGGTAGGAATAGCCCTTGAAGACGGAGGCAGAATCCAGGACCACTGCTCTCTGCCCCCAGCCATTGGTCCCTGGAGGATCTATAAGAACCTCTGGGTCAGCATAGCCATTGTGCAGACAGGGAAACTGAGGCCCGGTGAAGGTAGAGGGTTGGCCCATGCCTGTGTGTGGTGAGGGCGCCCTGTCCCAGCTTGGCCAGCCTGCTTTGGAAAGAGCAGTAGGGACAAAGGAGCAGAGGGTGGGGAAGTCAGGGAGGAAAGGGGGTGCAGAATCTAGGGTGGTGTGAGGAGGTGACCAACTGTTCCTCCAGCAAATGCTGTCTAAGCTGCTGGGCCAGAGAAGGGCTTGTCTCTACTCTGCCCTCAGGGATGGTGGCCCAGCTGGGAAATGGAGATTGACCCACACTCTGTCTCATTTGGAGCCTCACGAATGAGTGGCCTGGCAGGGTGGGCACTGTGATTCCCATTTCATAGATGCACTAAGGCCTGTGGATGTGGAGGGACAATCCAGCCCTTAGGGGACATAGACTTGCTCCTGGTGAGGGGTCTCCCACAACTGAGCACTCTGAGCGAAGGTAGCTTTGCTTGCTGCCTTGAGGCAGAGCCGGGACCAGCTCCTCTGAGAGAGGCCGATGCTTGGCTTTAGGACTCTAGACTTCCCACGTTGTTCCTTATGCTGACCGAGAATTTCTTCTGCAAGTCTGACCACAGTCCCTCATGCTTTAACTTCACCCCACCACTCCTGTGGGATCTTGTTAATCCAAAGGGCCCACTACCTCCCCTCTGTTCCTCTTCCTCCCTGGTTCCGGGTGGGTTTGGGGGTGTGTACACTGGCCCCTGCAGCCTGGCCAGCCCCTGAGAGCAAGGGGCGAAGCTGACCCACTGCAGCCTTTCCAGCCAGGCCTGTTTCAGAATCAGCTCACCTTTGCCCAGCATCGCCATTCTCATCACAGCCTCTGCCCATCGCATTTCTATCAAACTCATTTGCCGTCTGAAGAGCTTCATCTTCCACTCTGTTTGCCCATAATCACCCCCCAACCTGTCCCCATCTCTCCAACCTCCCCCTGCAGTGCCAAGAGCAGTGGTGAGAAGATAGCCATACTTGGGCACAGCTTGGTGCCCTCCCTCCTGCCCATCTTGGGAAGAGGCCTGTGCTCCAGGCAGGCGTCACCCCTCTGCTGCTGTGGGTTTCCCCAGTCCCGGACCAGACACCTGGTTTGGTTGAGACCTAGAGACAGACGCTCAAGTCCTTGAAGACTTTTGATGCCTCACTCTCTACCGTCTCCATCCAGGCTAGAAAGATGGGGCATCACCACACTGAAATCTGATGCTCAGAAGCCCAGGTCTTTCATATGATGCCCTCACACAGCAAGCTCCAGATTTGCGCGTATCCCAAGAGAAGCTGACCTGAGATGGGTGAGCAGGAAAGCAAGACAGTTTTTTAAACTGATTCATACCCAGGAATGATTGGTAGCCGTTTATCCCGCCTATGGTATTTGGATTTGAACAGAGGAGCATGACAGTAATAGTATTAATGAGAATAGTAATAATCACCTACACTCAGTGTTTCCTGTGGGTCAGGCACTATTGTTAACACTGTACACGTATTCAAAAGCTGTATTGAGCCATTTAATTAATCTACTCACCCGCAGGAATTTCTAGTTGATAGGAAGATAAGGGAAGAGTGGTGAGTGGCAGGAGGAGAATGAGGGAGCAGGAGGCAAACCTCTCCCTCCTTCAACCCTCCATCCCGGTTGTACGGAGAAGGACCGGCACATCCCCTTGTAGAGGGAGTACCTCCCACTTGGAACAGAGAAGAGAGTCCACTTGTTGGCATGTAAACCATGTCAGGCATTCCTTTGAGGTCATCTTATGAGGGCAAGTCTCTGCTTCTCCCTGGGGGCTCACAGTTCTCCCAGGAGACACCAGGGAGGCTGGCCCTCCAGGGTTGGCAGGCATCCCCTGGGAACTTAAGAGCACCCCTTCAAAAGGTCCTTGGTGCTGAGGGCCATCACATAGGCCCCCGGAAGTCAAAGACAACATCTTCCCTGGTCTCAGAACTCCCTAAGTCTCCTGTGGCTGAGCAGCTGCCCAGCCTTCTGGCCACACCCTTGACTCTACTATAGGCTGGACCCGTCCCAGAGCCTGTCTATCGGCTTGATTTAATGTGAGCTTCACATGAACCCTAGAGGGTGAGTGGAACCGGGACAAGGAGCCCCATTCTGCAGGTGGGGAGTCAGAGTCTCGGAGAAGAGAAAGAACTGTGCTGAATCCTTCTATCCAGGAAGATGCCCTGATGAGCTCCTGCAGTGAAGGGCGAGGAAGGGCTAGTTGCATTCTAACAGGAACTTCACCACTTTAAGCAGACGAATGTGAGATAATGGTGGCATTTCAGGCTCCACTCCTTTTTGCCTCCCCAGGTAGTCTCCTGTTTCCTCTGGGCATCCTCTGTTGGAGGAGACTGAGCACTTGCTCCTAGGCTACCCCCTTCACCCCAGCCTAGTGTCTCCTGCCTGCCTGCTTTCAAGGTCAAGCTGCCTGGTAATTCCGTAATTGATCTGGGAGACTTCCATTAGAAATCTCCCAGCCGTGGCCAGCTTCTCCCATACAGCCAGCCGCATGCCCCACAGCCCATTCCATCCAGCTTATCCTGGTAATGACCACTCATTTGTTCCTCTGGAGGTAGGTGGCTGGCTAGTCCCTGTTTCTCGCTACCCTTCATAGCCCTGTGGGCAGGGCCCCAGGGACTCTGAACTCAGAAGTGAAGTGGTTCTGAACTAACTTCTGCCAAGTGCTGTATGATCTCCAGCAAACCACTTCCCCTCTCTGAACCTCCATGTCCACATCTGGGATGTAGATCGGGTCAGATGGCTTTGAGGATCTAATGTGACAAAGTGTAGGAGCTGGCAGGGTGGCTATTGTGATGGGGGCTCCCTTGGGACCCATGCTTGGGGGTCCTCAGAGTGGAGGAGGTCAGAGTAGGGCATGATGGCCCCTGCCTCTCTCAGCAAGTCAGGAAAGACCTCTCAGAGGTGGTGGCATTTGGGCTGGGCCCTGAAGGATGATTAAACCTCCCCTATGTTTGAGGGTGGTTACAGGGATAGATGGTGCTCTGGGTCCGACCAGCTAGGGGCCTTAAGATTTCTTACTTGCAGCAGTTCCCGTCGTGGCACAGTGGTTAATGAATCCGACTAGGAACCATGAGGTTGTAGGTTCGATCCCTGGCCTTGCTCAGTGGGTTAAGGATCTGGCGTTGCCGTGGAGCTGTGGTGTGGGTCGCAGATGCGGCTCAGATCCCACATTGCTGTGGCTCTGGTATAGGCCGGCGGCTGCAGCTCCGATTCAACCCCTAGCCTGGGAACCTCCATATGCTGCGGGAGTGGCTCAAGAAAAGGCAGGCAAAAAGAAAAAAAAAAAAAAAGAAAGATTTCTTACTTGCAAATCTGAGCACATCAAGCCTCTGCTTATACCCTTCAGTGGCTCCCTGCTACCCTTAGACGAAAGTCCCCACTCTCTTGGGATGCTTCAGAGGCCTGACAAGGTCTAGTCCCTGCGAGCTTCACGTACCCTAGCCACTCCACCTTGGTGAATTTTTTGAAAAATTCTCTACAGGCCATAACCTTTGCACCAGCTGCTCCCTAATTCGACTCTATGAACTCAATAAAAATTTGACTCTGTGACTAAATAAAATCTCTACTCCCTTCCAGCTCTCCCAAGGTCATATGTATCTACCTCCCCGCTGCCCCCCGGAGCCCATCATCTCTCTCTCAGCCTCACGCTGAGTCCTCATGTTCAGGACTCAGCTCATGTATGCCCAATTTAAAGTAGCCACCACGTGGAGTTTCCGTTGTGGTGCATGCAGTGGGTCACGAATCCGACTAGGAACCATGAGGTTGCAGGTTCGATCCCTGGCCTCGCTCAGCGGGTTAAGGATCCGGCATTGCCATGAGCTGTGGTGTAGGTTGCAGATGCAGCTCGGATCCCATGTTGCTGTGGCTCTGGCCTAGGCTGGCATCTACAGCTCCGATTCGACCCCTAGCCTGGGACCCTCCCTATGCCACAGGATTGCGGCCCTAGAAAAGGCCAAAAAACTAACTAACTAAATAAATAAATAAAGTAGCCACCAGGTGACCAGTCAACCTGACTCATCTGAGGCCAAGTTATTTCCAGAGTGCAGAAGTTTCAGTGCTAAAACCACAACAGTTCCAGACATATCGGGGTGATGGGCCACCCTGAGTCCCCTCTGGGCCCTGCTGCCAGGCCCACATGTTTTCTTGTCCTCACCATCCTTCTGTGGGAAGACATTCACTCATTGAGTGACTAAATGAATGAGGGGCATGGACTCAGACCTGGGCAAGCCTCTCCTCCTTTCTGGCTTCAGTTTCTCGACTATACCATGAAGGTAGGCTCCCAGCCCTAGGCACCCAACTGCAGCATGTTGGAGAGGAGGGGGAAGTGCCCAGCTTAGGAAGGGGCTGCCCGTGCCCTGAACTCCAGGGTGGGCAGAGCTGGCAGCGGCCTGGCAGCAGGGCGGGGCAGCATAGCTGGCGGAGCACCAAGTGTTCAAGCCCTCACTTTCTAGACATCCCATCATTACCTGAGAGCCTTTTTTGGACTAGGCCATGGGTCCAGACCCGGGGTTGAGGTTGTCCAGAGTGATAACACTGACTGCCAAGCCCCACTCCCCTCCCACCCTCGGGGAACAGATGGCCCAAGCTTGGGCGGGCGGCAGAGATGGGGACTGGCATTTGTGTATGTGTGTGGTTTTTTTAAAAATCTGACACATTTTTGTCACGTCTTGGTGCATCAGAACAGTAAAGGAGGCGGGAGTGTGAAGAATGTTTTAACTCGCAACTTTGTAACAGTTCCAGTTTCTCTAGACCCTCTCCCCCTCCCCCAAGCCCCTGCAGAGGAGCTGAGGAGCCCATCTGTTCCTGAATCCCTGCTCCTCGCGCTCCCCCATCCCAACCAGCCATCGATCCGTCCATCCTTCCTTCCTTCCCATCAGCTGAGAGGGAGAGGGAATCAGAGGAAGCAGCTTGCTACTCCAAGAGAACCTTGGGCAGGGAGGCAGGGGGTCTGTTTCTGGGCCTAGCATGACCCCAGACTTGCTGTGTGATCTTGTGCCGTTTCTGACCCTCTCTGGGCCCTACCTATGTGCTGCTAAGGGGTCGGATCCATTCCCTTTGGGGTTCCCTGACTCGGACACTCATAGACATGTCTGGGGAGAGGGATTAGAAATGGGAGAGTACAGGGACAGAGATGGGGGGGGGTCTTAGGCCTAGAGCATCCAGAGAGAATGGCTCTGAGGTGACAGAAAGAGCCACATTCATGTAGCCGGACTAAGCGGGTCCCCCCCTTGACTACCCTCAGATCTGGGGCTTGGGTCCCCTCCTTAATTCCCACTCCACCTAGCCCACCCAGGTGGTTCTTTGAGGGTGGCCCAGGGCTGGTTGAAGTCTAGGTAGCTCCTCCAGAGTCAGGTAGAGGAATGGGGATCCAGGCAGTACTGGGGACCTAGACGTCCCTCTGCTGCCCCACTGTGCTTGTCTGCCCTGCAGGGCCCTGGCAAAGACAGCAGGGTGGGTGCCAAGCCCTGGAAGATTTGCTTCTCAGCCGCCAGCCCTGCTGTCCCCAAGCCTGCTGGCACTAGCTTCCATTTCATTAGTCATGGAAATGCCAACTGGCCTGGAAAGCCAGGAGTCCACACAGCAGGCTGGTAGAGGATGCCTTGGGCAGGGGGCAGTTGGAGACATGACCGAGCAGTGCCTAGGGGCAGCTGGGCCATGGCAAGGCCCCAAGCCTTGCTTCCTCATCACACAGCTCAGGCACTAGGCACCGGGTAAGCACCTGTGCTATGGCTTAGGATGGAGTGGGGGCAAGTAGCTGGCACGCTATTGCAAGGAGGAAAGACATCAGCCCCAGTTTCATCCTGTTTCCTGCATCCCTCCACACCCAACACAGAAATCCTAGAGTCCAGGGCACATGTCAGGGATCAAAGGCAGAGGGAAAGAGGAGGTAAAGGGAGCTCTCTCTGACCTTGTTTGACCAGCCCACTCTGTTCTGCCTTTAGGGATAAGAAGCCAAGTTCAAAGCCTTCATCAGAGCCCTGCAGACCACAGAAAGCCCCCTACTCAGGGCTGAGGGAGCTCCTGAGTATCACCTCCACCTCCCTGCACCCCTCAGTAGGGCTTAGAGTCCCCAGAGAGTCCCTGCAGGAGGTGGTCTCTTTTGCTCAGGAGGGTAGGGTCTGGCCAAGGCAGCCGAATAAACCAACGTTGCCCCCCTGTCGAGGTCTAGGCCTGGGACCCCAGAGCCTAGCTGAGTCAGTGCCATGCGAATCTCACCATATGGGCACAAGGCGGCTGCGGGAGGAGGAGCTGGGGTTGCCATGAGAACCTGCACGCTGGCATTTCCTCTTTTGGGGAGGCTGAACCATACTTCGCAGGCGGTGTAGGCTTCTGAATCCTATTTCTCTGTGTTTTTTAGGAAGGGAAAAAGGGCAGGGGAAGGGGGTGGGAAAGGCAAGGAGAGAGAGACGGAGTAAGACAGAGGGAGCGGCAGGAGGGTGGGAGCTCTGTGGGGCTGTTGAGGGTTGATCAGGGTGCTGTGTTCCCTAGAGCTCAGCCCAGGCCCAGGGTCCCCTCCGATCCAGGCCATGGGTAACCCTTTTCCTTAAAACATGCAAACCTGTGCCCTACCTGAGGTTTCTAGTCAACTCTTTGGCCCTTTCTGGGTTTCTCACCCTCATCCCTGTCCCCTGAGTGTTCCCTCAGTGAACAGTGACACTGGGGCAGAGACGGGCAGAAGGCCACGGTCCAGGGCAGGCATCCAGTCTAACCCAAGTACATCACAGACTCCTTGGGTGTTCGTGGAACTCCGCATGGCTGGGGCAGACATGGAAAGCTGCCTAGAGAACAGGGAATCGTACAGGGGCGGGAGGTGGGAGATGAGGCTTGGGAGGATTTGGGAGCTGAAAGGAGAGGACTGTTTCCACCCATCCATCTGGTCAGGGACTGAGGGTGGGTGGGTATGCTAAGAATACAGGCTTTGGGGACCTGGTGGTGAATCCAGCTCTGTCTCTTCATACCTGTGGGACCTCTGACAAATGAGCCTCCTTGAGCCTAGCTTCCTCCTTCTGCAAAATGGGGCTGGCAGCCCCTACCTTGCAGGGTTCCTATGGTGTACGTATAGCTCAGGAGCTAGAGCATGTCTCATTCAATGGCAGTGGTGGGGTCATTCAAGACATGATCCCTGGCATTTGCTGGGGACATAGGGATGTGTTAATGCAGTCCTGAGCCTGGAGGAGGACCTGCCCCAGGCAGAGGCATGGTGGTGAGACCCAGCGTGGCCACATTCTGGGTAAGCAGCGCTATAGGGTGGGACTGTCCGCATCAAGAAGAGTGGGTTGGAGTTCCCATCGTGGCTCAGTGGTTAACGAATCCGACTAGGAACCATGAGGCTGTGGGTTCAATCCCTGGCCTTGCTCAGTGGGTTAAGGATCTGGCTTTGCCGTGAGCTGTGGTGTAGGTAGCAGATGTGCTCGGATCTGGCGTTGCTGTGGCTGTGGTGTAGGCCGGCGGCTACAGCTCCGATTCGACCCCTAGCCTGGGAACCGCCATACGCCACGGGAGCGGCCCAAGAAATGGCAAAAAAGACCAAAAAAAAAAAAAAAGAGTGGGTTGGCAGGAAGATGGTGGAGTGGCAACTAGGGAGTTGGCTCTTGGGGCAGAACCAGGCCACGTGAGCAGCTCTAAAGCCAACTGTTGCCTCTACTGAATCTCTAGCTCTCCCCTAGCTCCTCTTCATGGAAGCTATGCCTAGTGTGTCCAGGGCAGCCAGCCTTCCATCTTGGAAAGTCCCCTCTAGACCCTTGGAAAATGGGGCTTCTGAGCAAGGAGGCCAGCACTCTGACACAAGCTCCACCCAAACTTCCTGGTGTGTGATGCTGGGAAACACCTTCCTCTCTGACTACAAATGGGGTTACAGAGACCTAGTCCTCCCTCCTCCAGGGCCTCAGTAGGGCCCTGTGAGACAATGGGGCAAGATTCCTTTAGACTGTGTCTAGGGAAAACATGGCACATTCTGGTTGAGGAGATGAAGAGGACACGGTGGAGAGTGGAGCTCTGGGTTTTGCTTCCATTGATAAGAACGTCCAAGGATCAGGTCCTTCTATGTGCCAAGCTCTTTGCATTTCATTTTATTCTTGCAGTAACTAGGGAAGTAGCATTATTCCCATTTGTCACCTGAGAAGACTGAGGCTCTGGGAAGGAGAGTAACTTGCCCAAGGTCACCCAGATAGGGTACCAGAGCCAGGTCGGCCTACCTCTGAACTCTAGCCATGACCTCTCTAAGCCACTGTCCTCTGATCACCATGAGCCCTCACGGACGGAAAGGCCCCAGTTTGGCCTCTTCAGTGGGCCCCTGTGAGGGGCTGCAGGGATGCTATGCTCAGTAAAGAGGGCAAAATGAGGAGAAATGGATGCTGAACACTGGGTCCCTGTTCCCACTGGCTGGAGTCTGACCATACCCGGCCAGCTTGGAGCAGACACGGGACCCCAGTTTAGGAAGAGCTGGATCTTGGCATTGGGTATATTGAGACTGCCTCTGAGCTTTATTATTTACTCACTCTGGTTCCCCAGCAAGTTACTGATCCTCCCTGAGCCTCTGTTTCCTCATCCAGAAAACAGGAACAGAGAGTCACTGTATCACTCAGACTAGGCAGGTTTTGCTATGATCACAACCACCTTCAAAGTCTCAGAGATTTCCAACAGCTTAGGTGCATTTCTTGTGTGATTGTGACCGGGAGTGGGAGGGTCTGTTCCTAACTGTCACCCAAGGCCTGAAGAAGCTGTCCCCATTTCATCATGGGCACCCACAATACCACAGCAACAGGAAGAGGCGTAGCCAAACTGGCAGTGGCTCTAAAGCTCCCTCTTGTAAGTGGCAGAGGTAATTTCCACTTCATTGGCCAAAGAAAGTCACATGGCCACACCCAACGTCAAAGGCAACAGGGAAGTGCAATTCTTTACCAGATGTCTGAAAGAAGAGACTTGGCATCTTGGCAAACATTCCTTACTGATGACCACAGGTGCTGCCCCACAGGGATGGCCATGAGCATACAGCATGCTAAAGGGGGTGGGGACCTTGGCACACAGAAGATGCCTAATCATGGTAGCTCTTTTTCCCTGCACTTCCAACTCCTAGAGATTTCAACTCCCTTTCCTTTCCTGACTATCTCCTCCCTGTCATCAGGGCTGATGGACAGCCCCCCCCTTAAGGAGGAAGGCCTTTGCTTCTGGGACAGAGCAGAGTGTTGTGTTCCCCCTACCCCAACTCCAAGGCACACAGTGTGGTGGCAGCAGAGCCCGGACAAGCGGACAGACATCCTCACTCCCATCTGAGCAGCCCACCACCCCCGATCCTCCAGTGTCTCTTTTAACAAATGAAAAAAGAGCCAGAGATACTAGTAATACCTTGACTTTATTAAGGGCTTCATAGGACCCAGATCAAATTACGTCTCCTGCAACTGAACGGTAAATGCAATTCTGTTCAACAAATGTTGCCTTTGACACTGAGAGGGTCTGTGGTGGTCAGGGTTGCCCACCAGGCTGAAGACCCCTCCTCTCGCTCAGCATCTTTCCTCATCACTCATGAAGATGCCATCCACCCTGGCTGGAGGCTGCCTGTCTGTCCTAGAGTCCAAGATGAGTAACGAAGGCCTGGGGCAGGGAGGGGGTCTGTGGGCAGGGTCGCTGACTTAGGACTTGAGCCACTTGAGTCCATAGCCACATAAAGCTGTCTGACCTTGGGAGAGTCCCTTTCCCATTGTAGTCCTCAGTCTCCTCCAGGGAAGGGACCTAGGTCCCCACCCTACCCCTGACATCAGGGTTCGGAGAGCTTCTTTACCAACCAGCATTTCCCCTTCCCCACGGTGAAGTGGCTTTCCCTCATCCTATAGTCACTGGGCCAGCCAGACCCTGCCCTCCCCTGCAGTAGCTCACAGTCAGAGGAAGAGATGGGCAGGTAACCAAGACCAAGTGGTGTGACAGAGGCATACTTCCTCCAGGGAGGCTCACCGGTTACCAGCCATGGCACAAAGCAGACAGGCTATAGGTGGAGCCCAATTTCCTATTCTCTGCTCCCTGGTCCTATCATTGACCACTGCTAGGCTGGAGAAATCCAGGAGGACTCCCCGGTGAAGGAGGAATTGGAGCCGGACCTTGAGATCTTTAGCTGGACAAGGAGGGGGAGCAGGTTCCAGACAGAGAACAGCAGGAACAATGGCTTGGAGGTGGGGTACATCTGGGGTGAGTATGACAGATGTCACCAGGAGGAGATACTTACATGGGGAAATGTGCAGCGATGTTGGAGTTGTTCAGGAAAAGAGAAGAGCTGTCAGCTAAGACTTCATGGTGCAGAGCAGGGATGCTGCTAGAAGGCCCAGAGGCTTCTGAGTCCTCGTGGACTGTGGGAAGGGACCCCCCCCTTCTACCTAGTGAATCAATAACAGCAACAAGAATAGTAGTAATTCTTTTTGGCGCTTTACCTTTAATGGAGCACTTGAGTATTCATTTTCTTACTCTGTCCCATTGATGTGCTCTGTCCCATTGATCCCCTGATTCACAGAGAAGGCAAAAGTTTTGCCCAAAGCCAGTAGGTCCACAAATGTGCTTATGCTATTTGATTCCGTGGTATCTTTTGCCTGCTTTTTTGAAGGCACAAGGGCCTTCACCAGGGGGACAGTTCCTTGGTGATTGAAGGGAGCAAGGTTCCATCATGAACGGGAAATGGATTCTAGAGCTCCTGCTCTGTAGCTTTCCTTGACTTCTGGAATTTGAGAGGTCTCCCAAGGCTACCTCTGTTCCACCTTCAGCCAAGAATCCCTGAGGGCTTGGCCAAATCCAGAAATTCAAAGACCCCCTACACCCTAAATTATTGCAAAGCCTCTTTCCCTTGAAACAAGACTGTGGCCAAAGTGGCTGGTTCATTGGGCGAAGGGGTCAGCCACGACCCTGACCCAGAATCTATATTTGCATCGCTGGACTTACTCATCCACCAAAGCCTTTTGAGTTTGTATTTGCTCTTCATTTGAAGCTGTTTGGAGAGTGTGACTTCTAGGACATCAAGCTGTGAGCCTAGCACATGTTTCAGAATTGTGGCTTGTTAAGTCAGAGCATGACCTAAAGAAGTCTAAACACCGAGGTACAGTATGGTACTTTCTTGGTAGAAATGGACTGTTATCAGTCACTACTTGATATAAATTTGGGCTTTTATCATTTGGCCTTAAGAAAGAACTGTTATCATCTTTCCCAGATTTGGGCTGCCAGATACTCTGGCTATTCTCTAGGCCACGTGAGATTCAGATTCCTTTGGTTTCCTGGACCAGCAACCTCCTCATTTATAGTTTTAGGTCGGCTTTGTTTCTTTTGCTGCTTAACTTTCACTACCAGCCTTCAAATTATCAGAGAAAAGGTGTCAGCTGCCTCCTTAGAGCTTCCATTCATTCAGTCCTCTGCCATTCATTCATTTATTTAAAAAAATATTTCTTGAATGTCAGACACTAGGGATACACAGTAAAAGAGGCAGTGAACTCTCAGCCACTTTCCAAAAAGGTAGGACTCTCTCCTCCTAATTCATTTTCCCATCAAAAGTGGCCTCTGTACATACCCAGATGTGTGATTCTGCCGTAGCTACTTTTTTCTAATCAGGATTTTTCTTCTCCACATTCCTCTCCCGCCTGAGCCCTGCCTTTGAAGCCCCGACTGAGGCCAAGTTCACTCTCGACCCAGCCTATATAATGTCTATTGCCCTCCATTAGCACAGGCTCAGGAGTGGCTTGAGAGAGACACTAGCTTCCAAACCATGCCTTGTCCACTCTAGCACCCAGACCCACCAGCGCTTACCCCATCACCCAATCCTTATTCCATCATTTGTGTTGGCCATGCATGGCCTCTCCACTCTGACCACCATGTGGGACTCCCTTGTTGCCACTGGCAACCCTTCAGCTCCTCCCCATCTCATTCCATCCCCTTCTCTACCTTCAGACTCAGCTCCCCGTCTCAACCTGCCCTGGCCCCACCACTAGGCAACTCCTGTCTATCCTCTTCCCATTGTGGTGGCCTCCAGAAGAGGAAGAACTAGTGGCCTCCAGGACAAGGGTATGGGCCCACCACCAGCCTCATCCTCTGGGGTCTGCTGGGCTGACTCACCCTGTTCAGCCCAGACAAACCAGCAGAGTCCAGGCCGCCCCCTGCTGGATGCCCAGGGTTGCTATGGCGACCCTCTGCCTGGCTTCCCTGTGTGAAGACAATCGAAAAATAACAGCAAAGACTGTTTTATTCTGTGTCCCACCTGGGAGCCATTTAAGCCTCCCCACTCCTTTTGACACGTAATAATTTTTTTTTTCCCGCTTTTAAGATTATCTTGAAATCTCACTTCCTTCTCTTCCCCCTCACTTCAAACCTTGGTAGCAGAATCTCTGAGAGCCTCAGGTCTTAAAAATGTGTACACACACATGCGTGTACATGCTGTGCCCCTGCTCACACACCACATCCCCATCAAATAGGCCTCCTTGGTCCTTGTCAATCAACGGCAAAGTCCCAGGGGCCAGGACTCCTCCACCTCTCATTGCAAATCACTTTACCGTTTGCAAAGCCCTTTCACATCCAGTTTCATGTGCGAACCACACAGGAGGTTTTATCACCGGCTCTCCCAACCCCCATTTTTCACGTGAAAATTGAGGCTTGGGATTTTAGGTGCACTGACCTCTGTCCCCTGGTGGCTGACTAGGGCTAGTTTTATTTTCTGTTGTTGACCTCCTGGCGTGATAGAGTTGGGGGTGGCAGCTGAATGATCCCCAACCTTTCATCCTCCCCACTCTCCCCATAGAGGGGTTTCCCTTGCTCCGTCATGAGCAGTGTTGGGAACTGCTGATCTCAGAGGGGTGGTCTGCGAGAGCCCAGCCTGGGTACAGGACCCTGCTGGCCGCACTGGGTTCCAAGGTCCCCTAATTGCACTCCGGGTTCCCTTGGCTTCTGTTTTCTGGCTAGACACCTTCCCCACCCACATCTGGACCCCAGCCGACCAGGTTCTCTGCCCTAACCCAGCAGCCACCATCAGCTGTGCCAGCTTCTTTCGGCACCCTCCTCCCCGCTCGGGATCCTTCTCTCCTTCCCACACTGTGTCCCTTGGTCCAATGTTCTCCTGTGCCGTCCTTTCTCATGGTGTGTTTCTCATGCGGATTCACGTGGATATTTGCCTCTGCCTTACATTTGTAGAGAACACATGCATTACCATTGACCTCAAATGTGCATTCCCATCAACCGGACATATTTTTCATGAGGTCCTCGGTAGAAGACTGGACATTTATACTGAACAGCGCATGACTATCTATCATGTTTACTTTGAGTTCACCAACATTTATACCCGTCACACATTAGCCTAGAACATTCCCATTGACATGTACACACACGTTGCTATTAAAACACATTTACACTGGACAGCCAAGGAGAGCGCTGGGTTTGCAGATAACACAGACTGCTATCCTATATAACTCCCATAAAGGATCCAAATACCCCCCTCTTAGCTTGCAGGCTTGACAGTTATTCCTTGGATGGGTTTTAAAGTCACTTTCCCGGAGTTCCCGCCGTGGCGCAGTGGTTAACGAATCCGACTAGGAACCATGAGGTTGCAGGTTCGGTCCCTGCCCTTGCTCAGTGGGTTAACGATCCGACGTTGCCGTGAGCTGTGGTGTAGGTTGCAGATGCGGCTCGGATCCTGCATTGCTGTGGCTCTGGCATATGCCGGTGGCTACAGCTCCGATTAGACCCCTAGCCTGGGAACCTCCATATTCCATGGAAGCAGCCCAAGAAATGGTAAAAAAAAAAAAAAAAAAAAAAAAAGACCAAAAAAAAAATAAAGTCACTTTCCCTAAGTTTGGACTTGACGATACATGGATCAAGACCCACAATAACACATGCATAGCTGGGGGCCTCCTGGCCTTACTGGGGTGCTCCAGAATGTGCAGGCAAGATTCCTGGGGGCCGCTGAGCTGTGTAACAGCAAGTTCGAGGCCCAGGCCAGGGTTCCTATTGTCCCCTCTTTGTGTCTTCTGGCCACAGAGAGCAGACTGACATCCCAGAGGAGCAGGGGCCTGCCTGTGGTCTCCAACCCTGGAGAATGGGGTGAGCAAAAGTGACCCTTGGGAAGGGGGCATGGGTTGCTCCATATAGGGTTCTTGGCCCCACTTTGTTGCTATCCAGGGATCAGCCTATCTGGTCTCCCCCTTTCTTAGCAGAGTCTCTGAAGCCCAGACAGGGCAGGTCAGAGGCTGAGCCAGGCTTGACCTGGAGCTCTGTACCTCTTGGCCTCGGGAATCAGGTTGGGGACAGGATGAAGCCAGGGCATCCCATGATTAGAACTGGGTTCCATGTTCTCTTAGCAATAGCTATCAACATGGACGAGAGCCCAGCTTTGGAATGAGAATGTATGTAGACAAATATGGGTTCAAATCTTGGTTCTCCCACTTACCAGCCAGCTAGAGGGCGGGGGAGGGTTGCAGCAGGCAGAGTGGCCGTGTGCATGGTTGTATCGGCGTGGGGGACATTCCTGTTCTACTGGCCCTGCTGTGTGGCCTTGGGCTAGTGATCTCCCTTCTTTGAGCCTCAGTTTTCCCCTCTGTAAAATGGGGTCAGTGATCTATCTGCTTCATAGGTTCCTTGCATGTGAAGTGTTTAGCACAGTGCCTGGCATGTGGCAAGTACTCCTTAACTGCTAGCTCCATGGATAGTCTTAGTATTGTAATTAATGATGTTATATCCAAGTGATCTTGGGGCTCAGTCTCCTCATCTGTAAAGTGGGCTTAATGATGCTACTGAGGGTCCCAGAGGCCCACCCGGTGCCAAAGTCCTCCCTACTTACCACCCTTCTCCCCCAACTTCCATCTGAATGCCCTATCTTGCCTCCGTACCCTAGAACAGAGCCCAGAGATGGGGAGGAAAGGAGACAAGAAAATAAATATCTCACCGTCCATCCATCAGTTAGCAATCATAGCATCAGTTTTCACAGAGAAGGGGAATCTGCAAAGTAGTCAAAAAAATATTTTCCCTGTGACTCCAGCAGCCCAGCTGTTCTCTTTCAGGAAAAATGCTGAGGGCTGAAAATAAAATAAAGGAACAATGACAGAAAGACACAAGGAAAGAAGGGAGGGAGGGGAGGGAAGAGAGGGAGGGGTGGGCAAAGCAGACAGGGAAGAGAGGGCATGGGGCATGGCAGCAGAGACGTGAGCGAGATTTTGCCCTGGCTGCCTGGAACAGCATTTGGCAAAGCTGCCACCGACCCAGCACGTGCTCTAGTGAAGAAGCCGTCTGTGCTCCAACACTGGCATTGTTTCTGTGAGGCTTCCTGCTCAACCTCAGGAAAGCCCTCGGGCCCCCTGGCCCTTTAGAAAAGGTGGCATCTCAACCCTAGATTAAACACTGCCCTCAGTGCTGGGGAGGACAGTGACCTTAGAGAGGAATTCCCAGGCTCCCGCTCAGCCTCTAACCTTATTCTGACTCTCACCCCATGAGGGGAAGTGGCTACTCCTTGGGCTTTGTATAGAACCCACTCTGTCCCATCTTCACACCTTTGCACCTGCTGTTCCTTCCTCCCAGAATGTCTGTCCCCCTCTCTGAAGGATCCTTCCACTCCTGAAGACCACCTCCTCCAGGGAGACTCCCTGGGATTCCCTTCCTTCCCTGAGGTTCATCTCTCCTCCCTTCCTGCTCTGATCACTTCCCATCTTGTGTCAGACTTTCCTGCAAGCCGGGCCTCCCTCGCCCCTGGCTTGTGCTCTGGCAGATGGACTGGGACTCTTTCAGCTCTGGTTTCCTAGTGCCTTCTGTCAGGGGCAGGACAGCACAGGGAACCCAGCAGGGCCTGGTCTGCAAGCCTCTGAGGACCTTGATTCTCAGCAGGCCACCAGCCACCTCCCACCAGGGAGGCTCCTAGGGAAACTGCCCTCCTGGCTTCAGCATCAGTACCTGTAAAATAGGCAGTCAGACAAATGAGCTCCAGGTCCCCTTCTTCACACACAGCCATCTAGAGCCTTCTCCACCCTCCACACTCTTCGGCTGGACGTTCCCCACGGTGGCACTTACTTCTCTATGACCTTGGATTTGTTACTCTGCTTCTCTGTGACTGTTTCCCCACCTGTCCAATGGCACCTTCCTCATAGAGCCGCTGAGAGGATGACATAAGCTAGTGTCCAGATTTCAGGAGGGGCCTGGTCCCTGGCACAGAGGAAATGCTCAGGAAGCCTTCGGCATTTTAATTTTCCCCAGGGTCTGTAGTGGGGCCTGCCTCCCTTCTGGGCCTAGTTGATAGCAGCACATCCTACCTGGCTGGCAGCTCCCCCCAGCCCAGTCACTTGTGACTGTCAGAGTCCCCGCCCTTCCAGGGGTGCTCCAGAGAACAGAGACGCCTCTGAGGCCCTGTGGAAGAAATCCCTCAGACTGGGATTTCAGGCCGTGGGGATGGAGATGGGTGAATAATCACAGCGGACTCAGCGTAGGGAGAGGTCTGGGCCAGGGTTGACCTCAAACCTGGCCCTGAATGTGGGTTTATACTCTGCTGCATCTGCTCCCAGGAGAAGGGCAGAGCTGGCTGGCCTCTGCTCTGGCCTCCTGGGGGTGGGACCTCTAGGTTTCTGCCTGTGCTCCACCTGCTCAGAGATTCATGACCTGTATTTAGGGCACAAAGGAGAGGGAAGGAGAACTCGGCCCTCTCAATGAATTGTAGGTCACAGCCCAGTCCTCTCTCCGCTTTCCCCATCTGCCCTCCACAGGCCCTTCTGCCCCCCACCAAAAAAAACTCTCTTGGTTGCCATGACAACAGGGTGCTGGGAAGCAGGACTTGTTATGGGGACAGAACCAGAGTGTGCCAGCATGTGTGCCCAGGGTAGGTGGTGTCTTCGTGTACACGCCCAGGTCCTCCTGCACACTGGTGTGGGGTGGGGTAGTGGTGGGGCTGTGTGTTTGGGTGGGGTCCCTTCGGGGCTGCAGGCCTGGTTCACACCCGTGTCCCTGACATGTGGCTAAAGCTCAGGCAGGAACAATCCATGACTTTACTGACTGTGGGGGCCATAGATGTGTTTTTCCCCCTCAGTGGCTGGGTGTCTGCCCCCCACCAGGATCGTGCAGGAGGCTCATCTCATGTCACTGGCCCCTGCACGAAGCCGGCAGGATAGGGCAGTGCTGTCCCAGTTTGCAGATGGGGAAACTGAGGTCTGCTCCTGCCCTCACTCATTCTCTGGACTCACCCTGGGCTACCAGCCAACCTGAGGCCCTTCTGGGGCCTCGTGGCTCCCCCAGGCAGAGGAGATACCTGAGGTGCATTTGAGAGCCTCTGTTCCTGGGCTGTCTCTTCTTCCACGGAGGCAGGCAGGCTAATGTCCACCGCAAGGGAAGAATTACCAGCAAGAAGTTTAACTTTGCTTCTCTTTATTCT
Organism: Sus scrofa; assembly: GCF_054392235.1. NCBI lineage: Eukaryota > Metazoa > Chordata > Mammalia > Artiodactyla > Suidae > Sus > Sus scrofa. The sequence goes on along the minus strand of NC_139389.1, from coordinate 66,304,832 downwards.
TTGTTCCCAGAGCTAACTGGTGCTTAAGGGAAGGCCGCCAGCCTTCCTAAAGTGGGTCTAGAGCCAGCTCTCTATGGGGATCCGTAAGCTGTGCATGGGCAGAAAGTAACTGCAAGTGTGCAACAGGGGGAGCCAGGGTCTGAGGCAGCAGCCCTGCCTACGTGAGGAACCAGCCTGCCTGGGGATGGGAGGGCGCACACAGTAGGCTTGACTTGGTTCATGACGCCTCCCACCCTTCAGACATTAGCTGGCATTTCTCTTTAGCCATGAGATGTACACGCCCACCCTGACACACACACCTCCAACATGGGAACTAAATGTGACGATGTCCCTGCCAAGTTCAAGAGCAGAGAGAGAGCTGGGCACCAGTAGAAGGAGTGGCGATGAAGCCTATCTCTCCACCTGCTGCTTGGGCCGCCTCCAGGGAGAGAGATCGTGAGAAAGAGGGGGCCTTGCGGTCAGCCTTCAGCTCCACCCTGTTCTGCCTGGGACCCTCCCTGGCCCCTGCTTCCTGGGCTGGGATGTTGGCATTTTTGCCGGTTGGCCGGCCAGGACTCCCTCCTCCCAGATCCCTCAGCCTCCTGATGTGGGAAGTGGATGGCTAGTCTTCTCTAAGCTGCTCTCTTTTGTGGGAGGAAGAGGGCTCCCAGACATGCCACTTCCAGGGGTGTGCATATGGGAGGAGGAGTGTCTGGTGTGCAGGGGTGGGGGGGGGGTCCACACGTCTGTGAGTCACTGGGAAATTTCCTGAGGGCACACCAGGCCTCTCTTCCCACTTGCCTGATGAGCTACCACGACAATGCAGGTATTTATGGCTGGCTTTCACACCCCAGCAGGTGGTGTGAACACACTGCCTCTGAGTGTATGAGCCCATGTTTTGGTTCAGTGTGGGGGCACCCGTTGTCTGGCCTTCCAGATCTCTCCATCTCAGGCTGCCAGCTGAAGCCATGTCATTTACCCCAAGGAGAGGATTCCATCTGGGGGTCCTCCTTCCAACATCAAATCTCTGTGCCTGTCACCAGGGCTGCTAGTCCTGGCCCCACTAGGGCAAGTCACCTCCCTTTTCTGAGCTTCTGTTTTATCATCTGTGAAATGGGCAGAGTAGCCGCCTCTTTGGCTGTTGCTGAAGGGATTGAGGGAAACAGCCCAGGCCTGGGGCCATCAGCTTCAGGAGTGACCAGTGAGCAGTTGGCTGGAGCACAACCTGTCCCTGGCTCAGCCCTGCTTTGGGCCCATTCCTGTCATCTCGGGGCACATCTGCAGGGTTCTCTCTTGCCCTCTCAGCATCACTCATACTGCTGCCAGGGCCATGCTCATGTCCCAGATTATAAATATGCTGCAAGCAAGTGGTGGCCCAGAGGGAGCAGGTCAATCCCCAGGTCTGCCCTCGGGACTCCTGGAACCAGAGTCCCCCCCTCACCCACTTGCCCTCCAGGCTCTGGTCAGCCAATTGTGGGGGCTGGGTTTCCAGGACAACACAGGGCAGAGAAGGGATAGAGAGGGAGGGCATGGTCCGGGTACAGACTACAGCGGCTGCTCCTCCCCAGCACAGCTGGGAAGCCCTGAACGGGGGCTTGGATGTTTTGTCCATAGACGAATGGGGCTTGGAAAATGGGGGAGATGCAGAAAAGCCCTGCTCATGACACCTGATCCTGACACATACAATCAAGATAGTGCATCACATTTAACAGTGATACACACAGCACGGATCTGCAATACAACACCGTTATAATAAAAACCATAACACACAAAGCAGACATTTCTCCACCAACCAGACTCAGGATCACAGCAGTGCACCCTCTTCAGGGCTGATGATGTGCTGGGCCCTGTCCCTGGGGCTCTGAATGGATTATGTCATCTAATCCTCACAACCCTTTGGAGCAGGCGAAGGGACTTGTCTAAGTGCTCTGCCCAGAGAGGTCCATATTCCAGAAGGTTCTCCCACTCATTACACCTCCTGCTGTTTCCCTGTTTGCAGACAGATCATCCCCCTGCCCAGTCCCATGCTAGAGGGAGATGAGATAGGCAAGCAGAAAGCCTAGGCGTCCTGCTTCGGTGTGGAACCAGACTCTCAGGAAGGATGCCCGGTTGTCTGCATCCCTACCTGAGATTTCCCTCTGGCCAGAGCTGTGGCTCCTTTCTGGGTGGAAACCCAAAACCATGGGACAGACCAAGGCTGCCTAGGATAAGCTAAGGGGTGCAGAATAGAGTCCTGGAGGAGAGCGCCCCCCCCTCCCCCGCCGCCCCGCACAGCATAGCTAATAAAAACTCTCAGGATTCCTTTCTTTCCTCACCCACAGAACAAATGCTCCCTTTGAAGGTATTTCAGGACCCAGGAGAGGAGCCCATCTGCTGCCCAGAGCCAAGCCCAAGAGGTGGGCCCCTCCCTGCTCCCTGTGTGACCTCAAGCAGGTTATACAGGGGCATCAGGCTGCCTCTCCAGGGCAACTTCCCTAGATTCCGATGGCCTCCTCTTCCCTCGTATGGCCCTTGGCAGAGCTGAGCACACCATGGGCACCTAGGTGCCCACATCAAGCTGCTTGGTTCCCCCTCCTGGAAGGGAGCATCTTAGAGACTGCAGACCCCCAGCCTGTGAGACTGTGAGGTTCAAGCTCTTTGTCATCGAGGAGCCAAAATGGTAGCATTTCCAACCATTCTTCCTACCCCTCCCCACTGGCCCTGAGGCCTCTGTTGGCAGCTTGGGTTCTGGAGCCCCAGTCCATCTTCCTCCTTATTCCCTGGGGTGGGGGTGCCCTGTGTGTGGTGGATCCTGGGACCGGCCAAGGCCTGGCAGCTGGACACCTTGCCCCTCCTCAGTTGTCTCCCCCTTCCTCCTAACATCCTGGACTCAGGCCTTAAATGAAGCGTAAACAGAGCCTGGCAGAGGGAAGCCTCATTAGGCCTGATCTAATTAGGAGCCCCTATGAGATTGGGGGTGGATGAGGGAGGTAGAGGGAGTGTCCTATGCACAAGGGCCTGTGTGCACTGGGAATATTACATATATATATGCTCCTAGGACCCTCCCCCACAATCCTCCAAGGTAAGAATGACTATCCCCAGGTAGTGTGAAGGGAAAGGGGCTCAGAGAGGGTGAGTGACTTGCCCAAGGTCACACAGCCAGCAGATGGCTTCCCTGTGATATGCACCCTGTATGTCTGGCCCCAGCATCCAGTTCTTCCTAGCACCCCAGTGGGCCTCAGCACATCTGGCTGGCCAGGACCTCGGAGTTCTTCGAGCTCCTCTGTGTCCTCTGTGGCAGGTCTGCCCAGCCTCTGCTTACACACTGCAGTGATGGGGAACTCACAGCCCATTTTTGGCTCTTTATGTCTGTGGACCTCCTCTCTCCCCCCAGCGCTGCCTGACTTCACAGTGGGTCAGGATGCTGGAGAGGTGCAGGGAGGGGGGCAGCCAGTCTCTCTGCCTCTCTCCACACCCTCATCCATCTCCCTCTGCCGTCAGGGAGGGTGTGGGGGGAGCCCATGCTATGCCAAGCGGCAGGCTGCCCCTTCGTTAGTCTTAGCTAACAAGCTGTTTATGGGTGTGACATGACACCTGCTTTCTTCTTTATAACTTCAATAATTTATGGGTATATTAGCGGCCAGACGGCTGCCCTGGGTCCCAGCCAGACGGGACGGGGCGATGCAGCCGGGTGCCTCTGCCGATATTTACTCTTTCTCACCATCAATTATTAAGGGAGCTCTCCTTCGTTTTTACACATAATTACATGCACTGTTATGGTTCAGACTCCCCTGCTCTTAATCCCTCTAGAGAGGGGCCCCGCCTGCCCAACAGGCTAGAGAACCCAGCAGGCAGACACCCTACCTGGGAGAGAGACGGTGGCAGCCTCAGCCCCACACCTCCTCCGCTGAGCTGGAATCACCTTGGCCATTGCCAGGCTTCCTTGGGGTCAGTTGTCTCTCCCCACCATCCCAGGGCCGGGCCTTTGCACCTGCTATTTTCTTTGCTTGCAGTATCATCCCCCACCTCCCATCTGCTGGTGGCCCCGTCCTCACCCTTTGGATTGCAGCTCAGCCATCCCCACCTCCTGGTTATCTATCCTGCCTCCCCAGTGCCTGGTGTGTGTGTGCACAACCTCCCCTGTTTCCTTCATCTCAGCCGAGATCGTTCTGCGCTGAGCCTCCTGGGGCACGGAGGAAGCTTTAGCAAATGTTTATTGAAAGACCGAATGGGAGAATGGATGGATGAAAGCCTCCACCTGCCTCACTATTAATGAGGCTGCTGCAGCACCTGCCCCTCCCCCTCCTCCAGGAAACCCGTCCTTTGCCACAGCCACAGTCTCCCGCTCCTCCCAACTGCTCCAGGCCTTCCTGGTCTGAGCTGGGATCCTCAGAGGGCCACAAGGCCTAGACCCTCCATCTATGCCCCTAGCACCCAGCAGAGGTCAGGTCAGGGTGGCGGGAGGGCAAATCCTGACGATCTCAGCTCTGCTGTGTGACCTGGGGAAACTGCTCACCCTCCCTGATTTTGTTTCCTCATTAGTTATATGGGGATAATAACAGTTCCTTCCTTACTTGGGGTTGTGGTTGAGGCTTACATGAGATAATTTAGAAAAGCACCTAATACAGGGCCCAGCATGTTGTAGGGGCTCAAGCAATTTTCCTTAATCTCAGCTATTCTCTCCATGAAATGAGTTGATGCAAAGTTGAACTGAATAATATTGAATTTTAATCCAATCACCTTATTCACACCTTCTCTTGTCCACACCTCCTTGTTTTTCAGTCCCCCTGCTATGTAGCTGGCCCCAGGCTGGGTTCATGGTGGCCTCTGCAAATATTCCAGATTGATTGGTCAAGACTTTCTCAGCATCTCAGGTCACACTCAGGAAGAGGGAAGGGGGACCAGGCTCTCTCATGCTACAGAAGAATAGACTGAGATCAGAGAGGTAATGTGGTCTCCCCCGAGTTAGTGACAAAGTGGGGAACCAAGCCCTGCCCTCCCACTGGACTTGAAAGCCAGGAAAATTTCCCTGAAGACCCTGTGCCTCAGTTCCTCCTTCTGTAGGAAGACAGAATAATAGAATGGCCATGGGTTGTTGAAAGGATTAAATGAGTGACTTAGAACCATCGTGCCTGCTCATAGTAAACACTCCGGACTGTGGGGTGCAGGATAAGCCCAGCTTTACCACTCCTCTGGAATCAGAGTTGACCATTCTCATTCTTGTTCTTATGCTTTTCTTATATATGTGGCTATCAATGCGTAACTTATAGGGTTTGGGGCTTGTTTTAAAATCTTATATAAATGGTACCATCTTGTACATATCTTTGTTTTTTTTCCCCTCAACATTGTGTTTGTGAGAGCACCCACACTGACACATGTGGCTCCAGCTTGTCAGTTTTCATTGCTGCATAGTATTCCCTTGCATGGCTATATCACATTCTGTTCATGCCTCCTTCCAGTGATGGGCATTTAGGGCATTTCTAATTTTTCACTCTTACAAACACTACCCCAGGAACATTCTTGAGCTTCTGTTCCTTGGATACGTTTCTCCAGGATCTATACTCAGGAGGGATTTGTTGGGCCATAGCATGTATATCTTCTCAACCTTACCAAATAACTATCTAGTTGCTGTGTCATTCCTCACCCTGACCAGCAGCAGATAGTTTTCCTGCCTTGTTTCAGTGTTCTCAGCTATACTGGGAGAAAGGAATTTTTATGCCCATTTTACAAATGGAGTATGTATTACTTATTGTTTGCTGCATAACAAGTCATCCCAAAACATAGTGGCTTAAGACAACAAATATTTATTATCTCAGTTTCTAAAGGTCAGGATCCAGGTGAGGTTAGTTGGGTGCCTCTGGCTCAAGGTCTCTCTCTCACAAGGATATAATCAAGGTGTCCACCAGAAAAACAGTCATCTCAAGGCTGGGCTGAGGGAGGTCCGCTTTCAAGTTTGCTTATGTGGCTATTGGTAGGTCTTAGGCCCTCATGGAGTCTTGATTAGAGACATCAGTTCCCTTCCATGTGGGCTTCTCAACAGGGCAGCTAATAACATGGCAGCTGGCTTCTACTATGGAGAGGGGGTACCCAAGAAGGAAGCCACAGTCTTTTTGTAACCTAATCTCAGAAGTGATATTCCATCACTTCTGCCATATTCTGGTCACTAGAGGTGGGTCAATTAGTCCAGACCACAGTCAGGGAGAGCGGATTGCAATAAGGGGGGTTACCAAAAGGGAGGGACCATTGGGGCCATCTTAGGGGCTACCTGTCACAGGGCAGCTGAGACTCAGAGAGGTAAAGTGACTTGCTCAGGGTCACACAGTGGTTAGAGAGCGCCAGGACTAGAACTCAAAACTGCTTGGCTCTGGGGCTGGACATCTTCCGAGCTGCCATGCTCTTTGGCTTAAGTTAATAACAGGTTCTGACTTAAGTTAATAAACAAGTCTCCTGCACAGCCGAACTCAAGACAAGTGCTTAATAAATGGATTTGCTAATAGTGCTGTCTGTTTACACACATTAGCTCAAGTTCCCCCTGACATGATCCGTGGGGACAGCCAAGCCCAGACTCTTGGGAGAAGTCGCTGCCAAGCCTGGAGCCCAGATTCCCAAAGAGCCAAGGAGTGTCCCTTTACATAAACTACTTTTTGTGTTTGCTTTTCTGGTTTTGCTTTCAATTTAATCATTGGGATGGTGTGTGTGTGTGTGTGTGTGTGTGTGTGTGTGTGTGTCTAATGGAGTGCACACTTCCCTGTGTTCTTAGGAGAGCTAACTGCAAGGTCAGAAACATCAGATATTTCCCTGGGGGGACTTCAGGGTGGGCAGGGCTGACGAGCCCCTTCACTGACTGACCCCAGACAAATTCTCTGCTTCTCAGCTATTATGGATGCAGCAACCAGGCGCCAATTCAGCAGGCTGAGTAGGGGCCAGTGCCAGGACCTCCCTCATCCCTCTGCTGGCTTCTGCTGTGGATCCTCGAGGAGCCTTTTGGCCTCCTCCTGTTTTCTCCAAGTAGTGGAGGCTGCTGCCTGCATTGCTTCTAGATAAGTGAATGTCACTGATGCTGGACTATTTCCAATAGAGGCATGAGTGATTGAGGACCCCTAGATGAGAGGAGGTGAGAGTTGGGGATTCAAGAGCAGCCCTGAGCCCCATGCCCTGACCCGCTTCTCGAGGGGAACCCATTGATCCTTCCTGATGAATGGATTTTAGTTGAGTTTAATTTGCACACATCAGACCCTCTGGAATCTGGGCTCTGAGGTCTCTGTGGAAACTGGAGGAGACACAAGATCAACCCCTGCCTTCGGGTGTTCCTGATTCTCAAAAGGAAGCACTCGATCCAGGCTTCTTATGATGGGAAGGCTGAAGGGGACCTTACGGTGGACCCCTGACCCTTGTCTTTACAGAGGAGGGGCTGCAGGGTCATGGGGCAGAGAGCAACCCTCGAGTAAGTATACTAACCATAAAAATACCCACATTTATCAAGCGCCTACTGTGGGCCAGGCCCAGCATCAAGTACTGGGTATACATTTGGTCCTCTGTATCCATAGGTTCCACAGCCACAGGTTCAGAGGGCTGACTGCAAAGGACTTGTGCATCTGTGGATTTTAGTATCCATGGGGGTGTCCTATAGCCACAACTGTGCATGAAGTCATGAGATCCTCACAACAAGGCCATGAATTGGGTTCTACTGAAATCCCCATCTTACAGAGGAGGAACCTGAGGCTTAGAGAGGTGCCCACGCATACAAAGGCCGACTCAGAGCAGGAGACTGAGGTGGTTAGAGGAGGCTTCTGGAAGGAGGGGGCCACACAGTACTCTGCATTGGAGGGAGGAGTCAAGGAAGTGAGTCTAGAGTCTGAGAAAGCTGTCAGTGATCAATAAGACATGCCTGCAGTGGGGGCTGCCAGGGAAGAGGGTGCCACAAGGAAATGAGGGTGGGCTTTCCACACCCCTGCCCTTAGAGTCTTGGCCTCAGCCTGTACCCACCGTGGGTGTCTCTCCATGCCAACCAGCACATCTCCACAACCAGCTGGGCCAGCAGCTTTGCAAATAAGTGCCCCTCCCTGTGCCAGCTGTCCCATGCAGGATGTGGCTGACCAAAAGCAAGGGTGCACCCGGATCAGTGTCCTTGAGTAAGTCCTTTCCCTTTTAGGTACCTCGGTCAGACCCTCTGTAACATGCTCAGGTGGGACTCTGGAGTCCCCGCGTCCCTTCTGACTCTTAGGGAAGGAATTAAGAGGGAGCGGGAAGGCCCAAACCCTGGCCACAGCTCTGGGTCTGCCTCTTAGAGGTGACTTTCCTCCCAGCCCCCTCAGAGGGTCCTTCATCCCTCACCCCCTCCACAGCTGCACCAGCACGGGGTTCTGACCTATGGATTTTCTGCCACTTCCTGATCCACTTCACTCCAGCCTGAGTCTTTAGGACTTCATTATATCAGCAGCCTCAGCAAGCCAGCATGCAGGGCTGCAGGGCTTCTTCGGTGGCTCCCGGAGGCTAAAGGGCCCCCAGCTTCTGGGCTTCAGCCTTCTAGAATCTCAGGGGCCTTCAAGGAGCACCCCCTTGTGTCTTCATCTCACTCTCCCCACAGAGCCCTGAACTTAAGAGACCCCAGGCCAACTCCTTATTGCATAACTGGGGAAACTTTCACCCAAGGAGGGCCAGTGACTCCCCCGAAGGTGACACAGCAAATGAATAAAAGTGCTCAGAATCACATTTGTGGCATAAAGTGGAATATGGGGTCCACCTGCTCCTCAGGAACCTCTAGCTGGATGCTGGCTCCAACCCAGCCCCCCAACCCTGCTCCATGCCCAGTGCCATTTGCCCAGCCCCCACCTGCATCCCTGGCTCCTGGTCTCCGTTTTTCTTGCTAATTAGAGGTCTCAGCAATGACTCCACTGTCCCAGGCATTTTAGAGCTGTCATTAATTTCAAGTGCCTTCAGAAATAATCATCATCGTAAAACCCCAAGAGCTGCTGGGATGCAAACAGGCAGGACCAGCACAAAGCAGGCATGCAGGCAGGCCTATGTGTGCCACCCCTTCTTTCCTGTGCCTCGGGGGACTGGGTCCTGCCTCCTTGGCCTCTCAAGAGTCAGGGAGAGCAGGGCTTGTGCTCTGACACCACACGCAGAGCTTCCAAACCCAGCTCTACCTCTTACACAGAGTAAACTTGGGCAAGTCACCAGCCCTCCCGGAGCCTCAGTTTTTTTCATCTGTACAATGGGGATAGCAAATCCCAATCCTGAAGTGAGATGAAGTATGTAAAGCATAGCGCAGAGCCTGGCTTTCAGAGGGAGCCGAATAAATATTAGAGGGTCCTGCCCCTCCTCCAGAGTCCCCTGACAGACCCATTCCAGCTGCTCTGCTTTGCTGTGAGCACCCAGGCTGCAGCAGCCTGCCTGCTTCTTCCAGCCATCAATTCCTGCTTATTGGGACTTGCTGAGTTTTCACCCCAAAGCCAGGATGTGCTGGGTGCCCACTCTGGAGACATGCTGTCTCAGGCCTGCTCTTGGAAGCTCCTAGTCTGACAGAGAGGAAGGAGATTTGCCTGGAAGGGCATTTCAGCCTGAGGAGGAGAGACAGAAGTAGAAGGAAATGGCCCTCCTTTGGTGTTGAAGCCCAGGTGGGAACCAAGGAGAGGGCATGCGGAGCAGGTGGGCCAGTAAGGACAAAGGCTTGGAGCCGTGGGTGAACATTCTTCAGCTGCAGCTCCAGGGCGTGACCTCGGCTTGTGCCATTGAAGTCTTGGACTGGGCCATTCCGATGTTGCACAGTTAGCATGGCCCTTGGATCCCTGAGAGGGCCTTGTTGGGGACCACCCCACCAGACAGGAGAGGAAAGAAACCTGTGCCCTGTGACAGGCCCCCTCCCTTATATGGAGTTTCTGGTGACAAGGCCAGCGGCTGGCACCCTCACCAGGCCCAGGATGGGACCTCAAAAAGGATTTCCTCTAAGTTCTTCCCCTCAATGCTTCCCCTTCCCCATTATTTGCCCAGGTGTATATAAGACAGAGGGCTGGGAGGGGTCATTTCTTTCAGAGAAGCAGAAGGGGAAACGGCTTGGATACTATTTACAATGGAGAACTAAGACTGCGACAGTTCCTCCCAGACACACAACTCCTTGGTCACCCCTGCCGCTCCAAGGTACAGAGGGACAATCGCGGGCTCCAGAAGACCTCACCCCGGGACTCCAACTTCCTTAGCCAGCATCTGGGGATTGAGGGTGGGGGCAGTAAGGCTCTGCCCCATTTCTCCGTCGAGATCACTGAGGCAGGGAGCAGGTGAGTCGGGGGCGGAGATCTGCGGTGGCCGTGCAGTGCCTGCGTCAGTCGCCGCACCAGGAATAGCCCCCGCCCCCGCCCCCGCCCCGCAGCGGGTCTGCGCGCCCGCCGGGAGCCTGGCGGAGCCTTTACGCAGAGCGAGAGTGTCTATTCCTGTCGGGCTGGTGGGAGGAGGCGGCGCGGGAGGGCGGGAGCTCACGGGTAACTCACACAAACAGCCGGGGTGGGGGAGCCGGGGAGCCTGGAAAGGGGGTCCAGGCGACAGAGTTGAGGGGCCAGGGAGCCGCCTGCGCTGGGCTCTTGAAGGGAGGGGGACTCCTGTGTCGGTTTCTTTCTTCCCCTCCCACCCCTAAGACCCTCCGCCAAGCCTGCCCCCTCCTGGCTTACGCGGGTGGTGGGGGAGGGGGGAGGCTGGAAAGCGATTCCAATCCTCTATTCGTGGCTTTACTAACTGTTTGACCCCTGGGAAGCCACAGAAACTCTCTGGTCCTGGGGTTCCTTCTCTCTGTCACAGGGGGCCAACAGCGCCCCCTCCCAGGGTTGTTGGAGGATGAATGCAGAGTGCCCAGCACAGTATCCTCACTTGCTAAGAGGTAGCTCCACTTAGGCCTAGAGACGTAGAAGACAGGAGATGGTTCTCCAGGCAGAACTGTCCGGAGCGCGGTGCGGCAGTGAGCCTGAGAAGTACCCAACTCTGTTTAGCTAGAACAGAATGTCTGTGCAACTCTTTGGACTGCCTGTGAAGCTGAATAGTGGAAAAGTAAGATGGTGCTGGGGTGGGGACAGACTGGTGGCCCCACCATGCCGGCCAGGTATCTGCAGTGAATGTTAGGCAGGCTCCATGCAGGACGGGGCACTGGGAGCAGGATCCTCGCGTCTGCCCCAGACATGGAGAGGCCTTGGGCCAGTCTCCCACTCCCTTCCCTGGGAGCCTTAGCATCCTTTTCTGCGGGGACTCCTACCCCTGTGGGTTCCAGGTATCAGGAGCACTGAAGTGCTCATGGGATGCACTCCCAGCAGTGGAGAAGGGCGAGCTGCCAGGTGATGTCAGCATTGATGGTTATTCTAACCAATCTAGTTTAGTGTTAAAGGGTATCTGGCTTCAAGGAAATGGAAGGGGATGTACAGTGGAAGGAAGTGAGGTCCCAAAGGTTGTAGCTCACTCTGCGGGCTTTGCCAAGACACCCCCGTCAGCCGATTCTCTGTCTGCCGGTCAAGGACGATTAGGGTTTCTGAAGAGAAGTCTCTTTCCTTAGGCCTAAGTATATGGCCCTCAACTCAGAATCCCCTGGACCTTTGGGAAGGGGGGGTGAGGGACAGCCAAGCCCACATTGAGGCTCTGCGTTGCCCTCTGCTGGCCGCTGGGTGCAGTGCCTGTGCCTAGAGCCGGCCAGAGCTGCCTGCTGCCCTCTGCTGGGCAAGGAAACCAGGCTGGGCGGGGACCCAGACTGCAAAAGAAGGCGCAAGACCCCGCTCCGGGTAGAGCTGCGGGGCTGGCGCTCCTTCCTCGCACTCCCCTGGAGCTTCCCTCTCTTCCTGCCTTGCTCCGAGGCCGCCAGGTTGTGGGCCCAACAGGGATTCTCAGACAACTCTGAGAAGAAGGGACAAGGCGCAGGACCGAGGCTCCCGGCCTGACCCTTCCCACGCCGTCCTCCAAACAACCCTGGGCTGGTGGGGAGCCTTGCCGGTTCACGTGCGTGTGTCGGTCCACACGGCATTGTGCAGTAACCCCGGTTAACACGTGTGAACACACTCATGCGCTCACATGTACACGCGAGAGGCCACGCGAGGGTGCGCACACACCCCAGGGAGGACCGCAGGCCAGACTCCCCTGGGCCGCCGCGGCGCGGGACTCGTAGGGGCGCGGCCGTGTGCGGGGCTGAGGCACGCTGGTAACGGCCATCGCGCAAGGCTGGCGCGCCCCTTGTCTGTGCCCCTGGCCAGTTTCGCTGCCCCACCCGTGCAGGGCGGTGGTCGGGACGCTCCTCGCACTCCGCCCCCTTCGCTGAAAGGAGCGCCCCACCTTACCTCCCCCCGCCTCGGTTTTGCGGCCGCGCCTTCTCCTCCCCCGCCCGGCTCCCGCCGCTCGCTTGCTCCCTCCCTCCCTCGGTCCCTCCTCCCTCCCTGGCTCGCTCCTCGCTCCTCGCTCCTCGCGCTCCCTCCCCGCGCCGCGGCAGAGCGCGGAGCCGGGGCGGGAGCCGGCGCGGGAGCTGGAGCGGACGGCCGGCGACAGCGCAGGCGGCGGCGGGTCTTGGTCCCGGCCCCGGAGCGCGTGGAGTCCCCATCCGCGCCGCTCCGGCCTCTCTCCCGACGCGGGGCTCCGAGCAGCATGCGCGGCCGCTGCCCGCCGGCGTCAGCCCTGGCCTCGGCCCCGTTGCGGAGCGCGCCTGGCCTCGACCCCGGCCCCAGCGGCAGAGGCGGCGGCGGCGGCCGCTCCAGGCCGGCCCGGGGCGCAGAACCAGGCTCGTGGAGCCCGCGTCGTGCGTCCTGAGCACGCCCGCCCCTCCGCCCGCCGGGGCCGCGGCCTCCCCCCTGCCCACTCCCCGGCCCTTGCCCCGGCCCCGGCACCAGCTTGGCTCCGGCAGGCGTGGGAGAGACAGACAGACAGACGAACGGATAGCCCCGCGAGGGCGAGCGGACTGCCGGGCGGAGGTGTCGGAGGAGGAGGAGGAGGAGTAGACGGAGGAGGGGGCTGGGCAGGGGCTGGGGCCCGGCGGGGGAGACATGCGATTGGTGACCGAGCTGAGCGGACGGACAGCGCGCCCGAGATGCAGGTGAGCCCGGCGGCCGCGGCCCAGCCCCAAGTGGGCAGCCCGGCGGCGAGCGCCCCTGGGGGTCGCCGTTAGCCTGGGCTGCGCCCTCCTGGGGCTGTGGGGCACCCCAGCGTCACCTAGACCCGCTTTGGGGTCACAGATATGACTCCCCCCCCCCCCCCCGCCCAAAGCCCTAGAAATGAAGATTCCTGCTTTCTCGTACCTCCCACTCCAACAAATTCCAGGTTGACTAGCTAGGACCCGGAGCTGTGGAGGGGTCCCAGTGCTGTTCGTCCTCTGCCCCCCTCCTTTTCTGAGCACTGGTCACCCTGAAGGATAAGTCCCTAGCACGGGGTGCCCGCCTCTCTCCATAGACCCTAGACACCCCAGGCAGCCCTAGCCAGCACAGCACCAGGTTCCTTAAGCCGGTGGATGCAGGTCAGGGACGGGCTTTCTCCACAGGCACCGGGCTGGGCACCACCTCCCTCCCCTAACCTGGAGCAGCCTCTTTCTAGCTCCTGCCCATCGAGGGAGAGGAAGAGGCAAATGGGGGCTAGGAGAGTGGGAGAGAGGGACTTGGGGTTGAGGAGGACCCAGGAACCATTTAGGGGCCTCCCCTTTGTCTTCAGCCTTTGCTTCCCACTTCCTCCTGCCCCACTTTTCATTCTGAAGCAGACCTGGTGGGAGGTGGGAACCAGCTGAGCAGAAGAGGCCTCCTTCTCGACCCCCTACCTCTGCAAGGAGGGCTGTGGGCTTCCCGATCCCCCAGGCACCTCCAGGTGGATCCCACTTTGAGGAGGGGTGGGGTCAGGCCCACCCCGCCATGCCCTCCTGTCTCTTGTCCTGGGTCCCAGCCCTGGTTGTGCCAGTGTCGGCATCTCTTCTTTGTTCTCGGAGGTCCTGGGGTCAGGCTGGGGAAAAGGGGCATCTGGGAGTAGGGCAACAGCTCTGCCCTGGTGGGGTGGGAGTGCAGGAAGCCTGAGGTGGGGGCAGTGCCATCTGGGCAAGCCCCTTCCCTGCTAGCCCAGCCCTCCCCCAGGTTTCCTATACTCATCTTGGGCAGCCAGCTGGAGGGTGTGCAGCCCAACCTGGCCCATGGCTCCGGCTCAGCCCTGCTGGTCATTATGCCAGTGTCTCCGGCACTGGTGCCTCCCATGCCCAGGGAGAAATGAGCCGGGGCATCCAGGCGGCAGAGAGCCTGGGGCTTCCCCACAGCCAGTGAGCAGCACTATGAAGGAAGGGAGGGTCAGCTGCTTCCAGCCCTTTGTCCTTGTTTGGGCCAGGAGGGGCTCAGAGTCCTCACACCTCTGGAAAGATGCCAGCACCTGGTTTGCTGGGACAGCTTGCCTGCCCTTCCTGCTTTCTTCCCATAGCCTGAGGCAGGGGAGAGGGGATGAGGTTGCAGAGGGGAGAGGCCAAGAACTCCTCATAGGGCTTCCTGGCCGCACCCAGCTGCCCCTCCTGGAGTGGGGCTTAGCATAAGCAAGGGCAGGCTCCCTGTGGCATCCTTGTTGTCTCTGTCCCCTCTCCCACTCCCTGCCAATTAAAGTTTGAGGTGGCCCTTGGGTAGGGAGGGCTTGGTCAAGGCTGCAATGCTCCCCAGTTTCTGGAGTTAGAGTGGGTCCCTCATCCAAAGAGTCAGGTTTTAGGAGATGAGTGGGTGCTCAGGGCCGAGGTGTCATGGCCTGTGGGCTGAGGGCAATGGGGAGACTGCTCTCCCCCTTGCAGTAGTCCTCTTTGATCCTAGGGATCAGCTCCTCCATCCCCTGCCTCTGAGCACCCATTTTCCCTATACTAGATATTTTCTAGTATATATACACTAGGATATCTAGGGGGATATCAAAGTAAAAAAAAAAAAAAAAAAAGTCTCGTGAGGGTGGGTCGTTGTTCAGCAAAAAGCCACACAGGATCCCTGGTACCTGTGATGGCTCATCTGGTGCTGCTGCTGTCCAGGTGCCACCAAAGCAAATGGTGAGAGGATCATGATTGGGTCTGGGGGTTGGAGGAAATGCATTCCTTTTAAGAAATGAAGCAGTCCAGTGATTTGCACAGGGTCCCATGGAAGCATGAGGCAGTGTGTCAGGTGCAGGTTTGAGGAAGTGAGTCCTCTGGGGCTAGGGAAGCACCAGGGAGGGGAGGCTTTCAGTGGTGGTGGTTTCAGAGCCAGAGACTTGGTTTTGCTGGCTGGGGTCTCTTGGTCTAGCTGTTCTGTGCTCTTTGGAAGGATGGTGGCCTTCCAGCCCCAGGGTCCCTCCCTCCTGATGGTTACCCATTAATGGCTCTCTGTTCTGTCCCCACCAATCCCCTTACATATCCCACATATCCCCCCATCACCTGGCTTGGTTCAGCATTCCTACCCAAAAGTCTTTGCTTCTCCTGGCCCCTCCTCTAGGAAGCCTCCCTGACTTCTCCATGTCACTGACCCTTCTTCTCCAGGCACCCACAGTGTAGAAAGAATCACACTGGTTTGTGCCTAATATTGTACCACCTAATTCATTCACGCATTTATTCTACACATCCTGATCTGCCCTGCTCTGCTCTGGGCTGGGCTCTCCCATGGCCCCCATGGATTGCCTTGAACACCTGGGCAATCCTGTACCCATCCCTTGGGCTCCCCTGCCTGGCCCCTGGAATAGGGAAGGTGCTGGAGCCACCAGGGAGCAGCTGGTTCTGGTGGCAAGAACTACCTGAAGGGGACACAGTCAGTGTCTTTAGCCTGTAATGGATGGACAGGGATAGGTGATGTCAAGGATGCCCCAGGCAGGGGTTGGGGAGAGCCAAGGCAGAGTATTCAGTAGCACACAGCCGCACTTAGAGAAGGATGGGATTTGTTCCTGGGGCTGAGGCAGGCAGAGGACCTCCAGGAAGAGAGAGAGACTGGGTATCTCTGGAGGGAGTAGAAGACTTGGCAGAGACACAGAAAGCAGGATTCCAGCATCAGGGATGGTTTTTCTTTTTTTTTTTTTTTTTTTTTTTTTGGTAGAAAGAGTGTGGGAAGGTAAGTTCATTTCCAAATGCATTTAAGGCATGCTGACCTTTGTTTATTATGTGCTGAAAGAATGAATTAACATCCTTGGGTTCTGTGGATCCGGTAGAGTTGTGCTGACAGCTGTCTCCTGTTCATGTGTGTTCAGTTCCTCCAATGTTATTTAATAGTGAGGTTGTTGCATGTGGTCCCTGAAGCCAGATGCCTGGGTTCACATCTCAGCTCTACGACCATCTCACTCTGGGATGTGGGGCAAGTTACTTAATCTCTTGGGCCTCCATAAATTGAGGATAACAAGGGGGCCATTGTGAAGACTGAGTATGTTCATGTGTTCAAAGCATTTCGAACAATGCCTGGTACACACTAAACTCTCCAGAACTGCTATCAATGCTGTGCTCTCAGAGTTCATATCAATGCTGTGCTCTCAGTCAAATCTGGTTCAGAGATCTGATTTCATAGCTGAGAAAACCGAGAGCCAGAGAAGTAGAATGACTTGCCCAATGCCTTCTTCCTGACCTGTGGTCTGGGATTCTTTCTCATCGGTCTAGGCACGGCCTGTTAATTAATTAATCAATATATTTACTACTGCTGCTCTTCATATAATGAACATCAGGGCCCTACTCCCCAACCCGAGCACTGACACTTTAATAACGACATACATCGTCCCCTGTTTTTCTTCTCACTCCATCCCTTGGCAACTGCTACCCTACATTATCTATTTAGCCTTCTCTTGCCTTTTAAAAACCTTGTATTTCAATATAGATAAATTACTCAGATTTAGCTATTTTTGAACTTTGTAACAGGAGCATGAACACTGTACATGGCCCCTGTAATTTGCTGTTTTTCTTCATCGTCCTATTCCTAAGCTTCATCCCCACTGTTGCCAATAATGGTAGATGTAGTTCATTCATTTTACTGAGGTGTAATGATCTGTTGTTTCAACGTAAACTGTATTTCTTCTTCTTCTTCTATTAATGGGCCTGTGGGTTGTTTCTCCTTTTGCTCTGACAATGCTGGTGAACCTTCTTGTCCCTTCCTCTGAAACAATACGCTGAGCATCTCTGGGGCACGTAGCAAGGAGCAGAATTGCTGGGCCTTAGGGCATGTTCATGTTCGACTTTGCTAAGAAATGTGCCACTGTGGTTTTCCAATTGGTCGGACCAGGTATGCTTCCCCCAGCAGGAGAGGAGTATCTCTGTCACTCCCCGCCCTCATCTACACTCAGGATGGTCAGGCATCTTGACTTTTCCTGATCAAATGCGCCTTAAATGCTCTTACATTATGACCTGGATTTGCATTTCTGGAGTTCACGGTTTCTGATGTATGGGATGGGGGTTGAGACGGGCAGCAGCCAGTGTGTAGCGGATGCTTGCATACTATGTAATCATCCCCTTTGCTCTTCAGTTTCTCCAAGTGTTGGGATGCTGTCTGTACTAACCCTGAGCTCAGGGATGGGCAAGAGCCATCGGGGAGGACTTCCCAGGGAAGTGGGAATGAAGGAGGAGCCAGGAGAAACTAAGTCCCCACACATTTAGAGCCCCTGGAACCCAAGTGGCTCTGTGTTCACCAGCAAGATGGGCAAGGGTGGTCCTAGCTTAGGAGGTGGCGGGAACCTGTGCTTCATGATTTTAATAATGCATAGCCTCCCGATAAACCCCGTCTGTAGACCCTGGCACCTGGCACAGGGCTCGGCCTTGGTGGGTGCTTAATAAGAATTTGGTGACCCAAGGAGTGAACGCTAAGGAACAAATATATGTTTTCCCTCTTTCATTCCCACATCCTTGGGGAGCCCTCCCTAACTGCCCTTGCCCACTGAGAGACTGAAGGGGGGCTGTGCAAGGTGGCTCCTAGGCATTTGCAAGGCCCCCTCCTTGAGGCCGTGAAGCCCCTGCATATCTGCAGTGGCCGAGAAGCCTGGCTGGTAAGCTCGTTGGGAGCAGTTCCTTCTGCCAGCCTGGTGCACCAACAATTGATCCCACACTGCTTTCGCCACCCGGGCCTGGGGCCCTGGAGCTGGTTAGAGATGAGTGACGGGGCTGGTGGAATAATTATGCCTATTTCATGTGACACCCAAATTGATTGCCGCCAGGGTGACATTACCAGGGCATTGTTCCTCATCTCCAACCTCTTATTACATGTTATTAGGGTGTGTGGCATGTGTGTGTGTGTTTTTCTATTTTTTCCCATTTCGGAGAATTGATCTCCCTCTGCCACCTCCTTTGCTTCCCTCTGCAGAGAACCTGCTCCAGGCCCTGGGAGGGGTGGCGGCTCAGCCAGCAGGTTTCGTCTGCCTGGACCCGTGCAGGACTGCAGATGCTGTTGGGGGCTGGCCATGTCAAGTGCCTTTATTTGAGTGGAAGATGGGGGTATCTCAGAGCTAAGAGGGACGGCTGAGGTGTGGATCCCAGCAGAGGAGTCTTCCTGTAGTGTCCCCGATCCACGGTCTCTGCTTGCACACCTCTCGTGACAGCCTGCTCACTCACTGTCCACCAAGACACATCTTCCATCCTGAACTATCTGATCTTCCATTTGATTCCTTACTGAATGGGCCTCCTCTGCGACTCCTCTGGGACTCTGCCAGTGGGTCTTGGCCTCGCCCTGTGGGCCTGCGCTAGACCCTTTGCACCCTCTGCCTGGGGACACCCCTTAGAAATTTGCAGAGATGCCAGGCCCTCCCAAATCTGGGCTTCTTATGAATGGGCAGCCAGGCGATGGCATCACTTGTGCCTGAGCAGAACACACCACCAGTATGTGTCTGACCAGAGGGGTGCATCTCCTCTCGACACCGAGAGCCTTAGTATATACACTTGGTTGGAAAAATTGGCTTGAGCAAGAGGTTGGCCAAGATTCTCTTGAGCAGAGAGGGCTCTGAAGAGTCAGTGCCAAGAGAGGGGGGGCAAGTGTTTTTATTTGTAGGTTGCCTGTCCATGTTATAAATAACTCACTAGACCTGGGTTTTAGTGTATTGGGGGGTTGTTTGAAAGTCGTTTCTCCCTTTCGAGGCAGCAATCATGCAGAGCTTCACCTGTCCCTGACCTGGCCACACCATGAATGGAGAGGCTCTGTGACCCTCACATGACGTTGGGGAGGGAGGGTGGCTGCAGTCAGGAGCCTGGGGTTCTTCCTAGGCCCTAACCCTGTGATGCCATGGACCTTGGACAAGTAAGTCCCTGATGCTCTTGGGCCTCAGTTTCCTCACCTGTGCAGTGGTGTTTAAGGTTATCCTGCCTCTGGAGTTAAGCAAGCTCATTGACCTTTGGCAGGTGAATTAATGGCTTGGGACCCCAGTTCCTCATCAGTAAAGTGGTGCTAATAGTACTCCCGTCCCAGGGTATGTGGTGAGGGTTGGTGGGGTCATTCTGCAAAGCATTTAGTTTATGTGCTCCATATAAATGTCTTGTCCCTTCTCTCTCCATGAATTCTCTGCTTCCAGCCCTGTGAGGGCACTATAAAATCTGCCATTCCCTTTTCTAAATGAGAAGTTTAGAGCCCCGAAATACGAAGCCACTTGCCCACAAGCACGCAGCTCAGCAGCCCTTGAACTTGAGTCATGGAGAAGCTGTCTACCAGAGTCGTCAGGACAACCTGTGGTCTTAGCTGCCTCGGGCCTAATTCCAGCTCCGCCACTTAGCCCCGGGGTGATTTGGGGCAGGTCGCATCACTCTCTGTGCCCCAGTTCTCTGATCTGTAAAATGGGAATGATAATACCAACTTCATCGGATTGTCATGAAGATGAAACAAGTTCATGTCTGAATTCATGCCATGCTAGCTTTGTGACCTTGAGCAAGTTACAGAAACCTCTTTGCGACCTTGAGCAAATGACAGAACCTCTTTGTGCTTCTGTCTTTTCGGTCTGCAAAATAAGACAAATAACAGGTCCTACCTCAACAGGTTGTGGTGAGATGAAATTAATTTTTATATGTAAAGTACTTAGAATAATGCCTGGCACACCCAAAGCCCTCTATTCGGATTTTTCCAATCATCATCATCATCATAATACTTATTAGGTCTCTGGCTGTCAAATCCCACACAAGATCCACCACTCCCTTCAGCTTCCCCATTCACACCCTGGGTTTCTGAGGCTGTGACGTCCCCCCCAGTCTAAGCCCAAGGTTCGTGGCCCTCCCAGGTGGGGACTGACTGGTTTCCAGGCCTTGCCTGAAATGGACCAGCCTGAGCTGTTCCCAAGGTCAATGAGCCCGAGGGCTGGAGCATTGGGGAGAGGGCCCTGGGGTGCTTCAGACAGAGGGGGGCTCGTTGGAGATGAGGCAGGTGTGTCTGCAGGTGCCTCCCAGGGGTCCCCTGGCGTAGGCGGTAGATGGGGCCAGTGGCCTTTAGGGGCACCCTTCTTGTCCCCGAGGGCCTGGGTTGGCCTCTCAGACCTTGAGAGAGATGGGAAGGGGGGTAAAAGTGGTACAAGGCCTGCACTTCCTGGAGCCTCGTCAGGTCCCCAGATGGCTGCTTGCCTACCCCTCTTCAATTCCAGAGCAGCACCAATCCAAGGAGGAGTGCAGTCTACCCGGATAGGCCCGGCACAGACAGCAAGGAAGCTTCCCAGAACTAGTGGCTCCCTCCTGGTTCCTTCCCCCAGGCTGGCTCCTAGCTTCCCGGCTGGCCTCCCACCTCAGAACAACCCTGTGGAAGGGCAGGCATGACTCACCCAGGTCCAGGACTCACCCAAGCTCACACAGCAGGGCAGGGTGCCCTGGCTGGGGCCCAGTGCCTTTTGCCCACCCAGAAGTGGCCTCCTCTAGGCCGTGCTCCACCTTGTGCCTCCCCACTGAGCCGGCAGCTCCTGGAGGGCAAAGCCTATATATAGAAGCCTTTAAACACTAAGATGCTTTGACAATTAAAATTCATAATTTATCCCGCAAATGGCCTGAGGCTGCGGGCTGGCCGGAAGGCTGGCAGCTCCTGAGATTGGCTGTGCTCGGTGGGGTGGGCGGTGGGGTGGGCACGGGCAGCCCTCCCGTAGGTTCAGGGGGCACCCGTGCTTGCCCAGGGCCACTCAGGGCAGCTCCCCTAGCAAACAGGCGGGCAGCCCCACTGTGCCCAGTCGGCATCCTCCAGCCTGGCCGGGGCTGAGGGGCCCAGGTGAGCACCTTTGGGAGAGGATTGAGTTTCCAAGTGCACCTAAGAGATGTGGCTGGTGGCACTGGTCCAGGGAGAGCAAGGAGTGGCAGTGGCAGGAGGAGGTACAAGCACACACATCCACGCAGGCGACACAGGAGTGCCTGCGCGAGCGCACGCACGCATACACACACACACAGACACACACACACACACACACACACACACACACACACACACCCCGGGGGCCCAGTAACTCTTGGCTAGAACCAAGAGCAAGAGGAAAATAAAGAATTATACACGACAAAGGACATGACCTCAATTTTCTTTCAGGTTGATTTTTCTCTCCCAGTGGGGTGGGGGGGCTGAAGGAAGAGGAGGAGGGAGAGGGCAGATGGCGGTGGGCAGACCAGCCCAGGAGCTGCCTGCCCATGGGCCACCATCCGTCTGCATTTCCCCGGCCAGAGCTCAGCCTGGGTCCTAACCCCTCCTCTCAGGGTTCCTTGTGCCCCCTGTGCTCCCTCCCCATTTGCCAGGAGGCAGCCCCTGCCCTCCCCCGCCGGGCTCTCAGAATAGCCCTGCCGGATTAGACTGGCCGGGGAAGGCTGAGTTTCCCCTGTTAGCGGCTCACACCTTAAGCCATTATCAGCCATTCACACCTCAGCAGGGATTAGCCCTGGAAAGCCAGAATGGAGTATCTTTAAAAGGCATCCAGGGACCCGGGTCAGGATTTGGGGTAGGAGAGAAGCAATTAGGAGCCCCTGGATGCTCTGGAAGGGTCCAGGCCACCAGTCACCTCCACTCTGCACACCCTTGTCTGCATCATTCTCGGCTGAAAATGCCGCCCCTCCTGCCCCTGACGTGGCTGGTGGACACGTATCTGCATTTCAGCCTGAGCCCACACGACACCGCCTCCTCCTTGAAGCCTCTGTAGGGAGCCTAGACTAGGAGTCGAGAGCTGTTCTGGGAAGCTGTCCCAGCAGCTGTCTGTGGGGGCTTTCTGCTCCCTGAAGCCAGGCCTGCTGGTGCTGAGCTGTATCCTGCCCAGCCCTGCCCTGGGGGCTTTCAGTCTGGGGGACACAGAAGGGGAGGCAGCGGAAGCTCCACAGAGGGAAGAAGGGAGAGAGGTAAACACACCAGCAGTGCTGGATGGGCCCCCCCAGAGAGCCAGAGGGATCCCTGCCTTGCAAAGAGCTGCTTTGGGTAAATAACCCTTGATTATTTGGATTCTGAAGGCCAAGTGAGAGATCTCTCCAGGCTGAGGGCAGATGGTCCACCCTCGCTGTGGGAGACAAGCCCCAGGAGAGAGCCACCATCAGGGACTTTCTAGACAGGCTTCGCTCCACCCCACAGCAGCCTCCTTTCAGCCACATGGCCACGACTCCTTCTGAACGGCTACACGTCCCACAAATGTGCTTTACCATATCATGAAATGGATCCAGCTGCTCTGTGCTCTGGAGCTAAAGGCAAAAAAGGACTTCAGAAGGCAGGGACTTGGGGACAGGGCAAGTCACGAGGAATCTAGAGCTTGCTTTGCCTCCAATCTTTGGGGACCAAGCAAGTCCCTTTACCTTTCTGAGGAATCAGCCCACCTCGGGGGCAGGAGGCAGGATGCAGTCACAGGCCCAGGGCTTTCGGCAAGCTGACCAGCCAGCCGACAAGGCATAGGAAGGGGCGTCCCTGAAGCCCTCAGCCCCCCTTCCCAGGCCTGCCATCATCATCCCTCCTCCATCCCTCCCTGCTGCAGACCCAGCCTTAGGAATATAGGCTGTCAGGACAGGATGAGATCGCGCCTAACAGCCTCATTTCCCAGGTCCCACAGCTAGGCTGAGAACCCAGAGGGCCATGGCCGCAGGGGTGGCATTGGGCACCTCCATGCCAGGGATCTCGTGCCTGTGTGTGCTGGGGATCCCTGCGGTCCCTGAGGCACACTGAGTGGGAACACCATGAAATATTGATACTGTGAACCAAAAATAACTAAACCTTCCATCGTGTGCTGCAGCCAACCCCAAATGAGGTGAGATTCCAGCATAGACAGAGGCAGTAGGCCCAGGAGAATGGTATGGGGGAAAAACACTGAAAAAATTCAATGTGTTTCAACATACCATTTTCCGATGATTGGGGAAAGGCTTTTTGTCAGGTCTGGGGGACAAGGTATCTAGGTGCAGCTACCTAAGGACTCATACCTTCCCTCAGCCTTGGGGGCCTCCCCCACCACTGCCCCACCTGCCTGCCCCTCCTTTGGGTCTGCAGTGGCCTGTGTGTCTGAAGGAAGTCCTGCTTCACTCCTGGTGGCTCTTGGGGCAGGCAGCCCGACCCGAAGGAACAGAGCTCTGCTGCCTCCTAGCTTTGTAGCCTAGGCCTAAAGGCCAAAGAATTCCCTTTTGAAAGCATCAGCTTTTCTCATCTGTAAAATGGATGAGAAATACCTTCTTCGAATGCTGGGTGAGGGTCGCTAAGACAGTGACGATAAAGCCTAAAACGTGGTCTGTAGCAGGTGGTTTGCAGATGCTCGTCGCACCCCTTCCCTAAGTGCAGAAGTCCAACCCGCTGGTATGGGCCGGGCTACGAGTGCAGTGGAGGCACACCCACCCCCCAAGGGGGTCTCCAGTTGCTGCCTTAGGAGAGAGAATGACCCCTGGACCCCCTCCGGGGTTCTCCAAGTTCCCCAGGGTGATCCCATACCCCTTCTGTCTCCAGCAGTTGAGCCCTAGGAGGGCAGCCCCAATGGGAGGCCCCAACTGGGGAGGCCAACCTCAAACAGATCCTTCCAGCCTCAGTAGAACTGCCCTTTGGGGCCCGAGCCCCTCCTCCTCTTCATTCCCTAAGCAGGTTTGAGGATGTTGACTTTCTGGCTGGAGAAAATCCAGTTCCTTTGTGGTTTCCCTTAGGGACCCTGGAATCAGTCCCTCCCTGCACAGTGGGGGAGAGAGCGAGAGGGCAAGCATCCTTGAGGTCACACAGCGAAGTGGCTGATATGGGAGCCATTGAGCCGGGCTGTATCTACCCCGAGACATGAGTGAGGGTGTGATGGTGGCAGGCGGCCCTCGGCAGCACAGATCTGATGGCTCGGCTGCCCCCGCGGCTCTCCTCTGCCCACCCACCTGCCTGCCGTCCATGTTTATTTTCTTTGTATGTATTAGTCCAGTTTTTAAACTCTAGCCCTTGTAGGAAGCCCTTCAGGGGGCAAGGATCCAAAGTACAACACTGATTATAATGCATAAAACAATTCTCCTTGGCCATTGCAGGAGTAACCGGCAGGATTAACGGTGCCAGGGTGGCAAGAGTAGCGCGTTACTCACTCAGCAGTTTTGGCGGCTCCATCAGACACGACCCTACCAGGATCCCTAGATGACAGGGACCCCATGGGAGGCGTTAGACCAGGAGACCCAGCCCAGTGTATCGTGCCCAACTGGGAAATCATCTTAGCCCCTCTAGGCCTCAATGGCGCTGCCTTTCAGGACAGTTGCCTGTAAAAAAGGTGAGATGAAGCATTTCGGAGGATGTGCCCTTCTGAGAGCCTGCCCTGGTCCCATGGAGTAGGGCCTCGTGCTCTGTAGGTCTAACTGCCCGGTCTGCCACCCAGGGCAATGCCGACCAGTTTTTCTACCAATGTATTTGAATCTTCCAGGTCTCTCTTTGCTCAGTGTTAAGTCCCATCAGAGTGGCTTCAACCCCTGCAAAAACTCTCATGCACACTCACTTCCTTTCAAAGAACATTCAATGGAGTCTCTTCTGCGTCATCCCTTGGTCTGAGGCTGCAGACACACCATCTCCCCTCAGGTACCTCACTCTCTAGCAGGTGAGACAAATGCATCTGTGAGGGTCTGACCCAGGATTAAACATATGACACAGAAGAGGCGCCAAGTGCCGAGGGCTTTGGAGCATGTTTCCCTCTTTGCTCAGGTCACTAGGAGGTTCTCACCTTTAAATCATTTTATAGGATTTTCTGGCTTGCTTTCTTAACCAGCTTGCCTTCTTTAGCTTTACCTTATCATCTTGTAACATAATTTTTCTGGCCATTGGCTCAAATCATTTTTTGGAATGAGATGTGCTATATACATCAGTTATGTAATGTCACTAGTAACAAATGTGAGGTGCTTTAGAGTGGTGGGCAGAGATGATTTCTGAAGGAGTAGATCAAGGAGGGCTTCATGGAAGAGATGGCCTTTGGGGGCAGATGGTTACAAAGGCTGCCCAGATAGTAATGCTGGGAGAGATCTTCAAATGGAGGACTTTGAGGCAGAAATGTGCAGGACAAAGCAGGGACCCTTGGGTGGCCTGTGGGAGGAGGTCAGTGGGTAGGTTGAGGCAAGGGGGTGGAGCCTTCAAAGGCCAGATTCTTGTCTGTATGAGGGGCTTACCAGCATCTCAGGGTAGTCTGTGCCCTGCTATCCCCTCTTTCATTTCTTAGCACCCTCTCCAGAAGCCCCTACCCCACCTGCCAGCTCTGGCCTGAGCTGGGTGCTAAAAGTCCTGTTTACCTCGCCAGGCCCCCAGGCTCAAACCCATGCCAGCCCCGGCTGCCAGCCCAATTACTTATTGATCGCCTGTCAGGATGTTTGCTTTTCTGGTGGGTCACTGGAGCGTGTGTGACTGGAAAATGGCCTGATGGGGGCGGGGTGGAGGAGGCCAAACCACAGAATAGTCTGGAAAGAGGATGAGAGGGGCTGGGGGAGGGGGCATGGACAAAGCCCTCAGGAATAACAAAACCTTGCAGATTCCATAGCATGTCAGCGACACCAGGAGCCCTCTCTGGTTAATCAGTCACTTAGTCGATCAACAACCACGGAGCACTCGTCAGTCCTAGGAGATGGCTGGAGCTCTGGAAAGTGTATGGAGTCGTAGAAGTCTGACAGACCAGAGCCCTGATCTCAAATCTATTCCTTCTACTGGCTGGGTGTCCTTGAGCAGCTACAAGATCTCCGAGCTCCAGTTGCCTTAAGGGTTGCTGTATATGCAGATGAGAAGACCTGTAGCTTTAGAAATAGAGGCTGGATACAGTTCTCCTTGGGGAGGAGCTTCGATGGGTGGGAGAAGGGCCAGAGCTGGGGGCAGAAAGGTGGGACCCTCCTAGCCTGGGCCTCCTCTTCTTACAGTGAGCCCCCTTTGGGGTCACGAGCGTGGAGTATGTGGATGGCAGCAGAGCCCCAAGGCTGCCAGGCTGAGGGGGATGGGTCTTCACTCCCCCTGCCCGGCCCCGAGCAGTGGAAGGGCTGCAGCTCAGCTCCCAAAGACCATCTGGTCCAGATTCTGGAGTTTGGAAGCTCCCAGCCCACTATGTACCCTGATGGACCAGTTTCCCATGGCGTGGAACAGAAATAGAGGAGGGAAGGGCAGTCTGGGCACAAGTGGGAGCAGGTGTCCTCTGAACATGGAGAGCATAATGGGGGGCTAGCTCCCGCACAACCCTTGCTCACACCACGTGCAGCCCATACTCAAGCCGGGCCCTCTTCCAGGCACCGTTTCCTTTGTCGCCACTACCCAAGTCCTGCGTGTTGTGCAGGGCCTAGCTGTAACAAGCCTCACGTCCCCAGTGCCATGGTGTAAACTGGCACCTCCAGGGCTGCCTGTGTTGTCCTGGGCTGTGGGAGTCTGACTGCTCCCCCGTCAGACCAGCAGCTGCAGGAACCCCGGTACTAGGAGGAGGGAGGAGGGTGATTGGAACCCAGAGAGACAGATGGGTGATGCCTGGGCGGGTCTTTGGAGAGGAGAACACTTCCTACTGGGGATCAGAAAAACTCAGAGCAGGGGACTCTAAATTAGGCCTTTAAAATAGAGTTTTAACAGAAAGGGGCATTCCAGAGGAAGGTACAGAAGGAGTCTGAGCTCAGGAGCCTGGGTGGGTCACTGTGGCGGCCCAAAGGAAGGGGAGAGTTGGAGAGATTCCACCAGGGGTTATCAGGGCTGGGTTCTGGCTTTCTGGATGGGGGCGCCTCCACTGATCCTGAAACCCTCCTCGTGAGCAGATTCCCAAACACTGGCAGGAACCACGGGGTGTGCTGATTGCCCAGGATTCTTGGACTTTGGGCTCAGCAGAGTGTGGATGGGGAGGGGACCATGGTATCTGTGCCTGGGGATGCTCAGGCTGAAGGCTGACAGGGTGGGCCCCAGCAGCCTCAGAAACGTGCTCCTCTGCTGGCTGTTCCTGGGGGCCTCAGTCTTTGAGTCCCTTTGATCCCGTCTATGAGCCCTGCGGGCAGCTCAGCAGGTCTGGCTTTATTCCTGATGAGCCCTAGGGGAAGCTGAGGCTCAGGGTACCAGCTGGGGTGCTGGATGCATGGGTGGAGTCACATGCCTGTACAATGTAAGACAAAAAGGAGGTAGACACAGCCCAGGGTGCCAATACCAGGCTCATCTGAAGTGACCCCTCCCCTTCCATGAATCCCTGGATCCCGGGGATGCCGGAGGAGGCTCCTTTAGGAGGGCTCTGGGCAGGGTAAGAGACAAGGAGGAAGCAGCGTGGCATGGCAGGAGGGCCTCTCTCCTGGGCATCGGGACCTCACTGTGGGGTCCCAGGCAGGTGTCCTCTGCCACTCTGGACCCCTGCATCTCTCTGTGTGAAGGACATCTTCATGGGGCAGGAGGGCACAGGGCCACAGAGGGCTCAGGTTGGGTCCAGGAAACGCCATCCTCTAACTGCCCCCTCTGTCCTCTGCTTCCTCCTGCCGCAGGTGAGCGAGAGGATGCTGGCGGGGGGCGCGAGGAGCGTGCCCAGCCCCCTCCTGGCCTGCTGGCAGCCCATCCTCCTGCTGGTGCTGGGCTCTGTGCTGTCAGGCTCAGCCACCGGCTGCCCGCCCCGCTGTGAGTGCTCCGCCCAGGACCGTGCCGTGCTCTGCCACCGCAAGCGCTTCGTGGCTGTGCCCGAGGGTATCCCCACTGAGACCCGCCTGCTAGACCTGGGCAAGAACCGCATCAAAACACTCAACCAGGACGAGTTTGCCAGTTTCCCGCACTTGGAGGAGCTGGAGCTCAACGAGAACATCGTGAGCGCCGTGGAGCCCGGCGCCTTCAACAACCTCTTCAACCTCCGGACGCTGGGGCTCCGCAGCAACCGCCTGAAGCTCATCCCTCTGGGCGTCTTCACCGGCCTCAGTAACCTGACCAAGCTGGACATCAGTGAGAACAAGATCGTTATCCTGCTGGATTACATGTTCCAGGACCTGTACAACCTCAAGTCCCTGGAGGTCGGTGACAACGACCTCGTCTACATCTCCCACCGAGCCTTCAGCGGCCTCAACAGCCTGGAGCAGCTGACGCTGGAGAAATGCAACCTGACCTCCATCCCCACCGAGGCGCTTTCCCACCTTCATGGTCTCATTGTCCTGCGGCTCCGGCACCTCAACATCAACGCCATCCGGGACTATTCCTTCAAGAGGTTGTACCGGCTCAAGGTCTTGGAGATCTCCCACTGGCCCTACTTGGACACCATGACTCCCAACTGTCTCTACGGCCTCAACTTGACGTCCCTGTCCATCACGCACTGCAACCTGACCGCTGTGCCCTACCTGGCCGTGCGCCACCTGGTCTATCTCCGCTTCCTCAACCTCTCCTACAACCCCATCAGCACCATCGAGGGCTCCATGTTGCATGAGCTGCTAAGGCTGCAGGAGATCCAGCTGGTGGGTGGGCAGCTGGCCGTGGTGGAGCCCTACGCCTTCCGTGGCCTCAACTACCTGCGAGTGCTCAACGTCTCTGGCAACCAGCTGACCACGCTGGAGGAGTCGGCCTTCCACTCGGTGGGCAACCTGGAGACGCTCATCCTGGACTCCAACCCGCTGGCCTGCGACTGCCGGCTCCTGTGGGTGTTCCGGCGCCGCTGGCGGCTCAACTTCAACCGGCAGCAGCCCACGTGTGCCACTCCGGAGTTCGTCCAGGGCAAGGAGTTCAAGGACTTCCCTGATGTGCTTCTGCCCAACTACTTCACCTGCCGTCGTGCCCGCATCCGGGACCGCAAGGCCCAGCAGGTGTTTGTGGACGAGGGCCACACGGTGCAGTTCGTGTGCCGGGCCGATGGCGACCCTCCGCCCGCCATCCTCTGGCTGTCGCCCCGCAAGCACCTGGTCTCGGCCAAGAGCAACGGGCGGCTCACGGTCTTCCCCGACGGCACGCTGGAGGTGCGCTATGCCCAGGTACAGGACAATGGCACGTACCTGTGCATCGCGGCCAACGCGGGCGGCAACGACTCGATGCCCGCCCACCTGCATGTGCGCAGCTACTCGCCCGACTGGCCCCATCAGCCCAACAAGACCTTCGCCTTCATCTCCAACCAGCCGGGCGAGGGAGAGGCCAACAGCACCCGCGCCACCGTGCCTTTCCCCTTCGACATCAAGACCCTCATCATCGCCACCACCATGGGCTTCATCTCTTTCCTGGGCGTCGTCCTCTTCTGTCTGGTGCTGCTGTTTCTCTGGAGCCGGGGCAAGGGCAACACGAAGCACAACATCGAGATTGAGTATGTGCCCCGCAAGTCGGACGCAGGCATCAGCTCCGCTGACGCACCTCGCAAGTTCAACATGAAGATGATATGAGGACGGGGCGGGGGGCAGGGACCCCCGGGTGAGCCGGGCAGGGGAAGGGGCCTGGCCACCCGGTCGCTCACGCCTGGTCCTCCCCACCTCCCCCCCACCTCCACACACACTCTTTTTCTCCCTCCCACCCTGTCCCCTGCTGCCCCCCGCCGGCCCTCACCACCTGCCCTCTTTCAACCAGGACCTCAGCAGTCCAGGCCTGGGGACCCCTACCTGCACAGGGGCACACATTGATAGACTGGAGTCCGAAGCTGATGAACCAACATGCGGCACAGTCAATAATTCAATAAAAAAAAAAAAGTTACGAACTTCCTCTGTAACTTGGGTTTCAATAATTATGGATTTTTATGAAAACTTGAAATAATAAAAAGAGAAAAAAAACTATTTCCTCTAGCTAGTCGGAATGCAAACTTTTGACGTCCTGATTGCTCCAGGGCCCTCTTCCAGCTCAGTTTCTTGTTTTTCTCTTCCTCCTCCTCCTCTTCCTCCTTTCTCTTCCCTTCCCCTGTGGGGAGGGATCACTCAGGAAAACAGGGAAGGAGGTTCCAGCCCCATTCGCCTGCCCACCCGGCCAGGGCAGTTGCCAAGAGCAGGTTGGGTGGCGGGTCTGGGCCCAGCTCTGAGCTGGCTGTTTGCAGGGAGCGGGTGGAGGGAACAGGGCTGCCCAGGGGGGGCAAGGGCCTATCTGCCGAGCTGCCAGGCAGCACTACTGCCAGGGGGCGGAGGCCTGGCTCGGGTGTGGCTGAGACTCTGGACAGGGGCTGGGGTCCTCCTGGAGGACAGCACAGTCAGTGGAGAGAGCCAGGGACCAGGGCCTAGCTCTGGTCCCAGCTCTGCCGTTGACTTGCTGTGTGGCCTGGAACAGGTCATTGACCCTCTCTGGGCCTCAGTCTCCACATCTGTATAAATGGAAACACTACTCCCCGCCCTGCCTACCTCACAGGGCTGTTGTGAGGAATTGATGAAATGATGTATGTGAAACACTTTGTAACCTGTAAAGCGCTGTGCACACGTGTGGGTGACTGTTCTCATTATGGTCATTATTATTTCATTGTGGGGGGCAAGGCTTCTAAAGGGGTCTCCATGGGGTTGAGGTTGGGGGCATGCCAGGGGAAGGCTGCCACCAGGGACTTCCAGCAGCTTCTCCCAGTACAGCTGCCTGGCGATGACCACAGCACTGACTGGATGGCCAGGGCTCTAGACCCCCAGAGGAGTCCTGAGGCCCATCGTTGCTTCTACCCTGAGTGTGGGGGCCCCCCAGGCAGAAGTCCCCTGCAGCCTTGACCTGGACCTATCCTGGGACTAGGAGCACCAGCTCTCTCCAAGCCTTCTTTCCACGAGCATTTATCAAGTGCCTACTGTATACTAGTCTTTGGGGGCTGCCCTTAGGACTGCCCAGTCCCAAGTCACCACCCTAGTCTTGCCCCGTCTTTCACCAGGCCTTACTCTGAGCTTCGAAGGGTTCTGGGTTTGAGACTGGGATCTACCTGCATGTGAGCTGACAAGAAGAGTCAGAAGGGGTCCTGCTCATTCAAACCAAACCTAGATGCTCCATACTCAGTCTTGGAAAGGGATGCTCTGAGTGACAGAACTGCAAAGAGCCAGAGACCTCACCTTGTATCTTTCCCCAAATCCATGGGCTTAAGAAACTGGGGTGGTAGCTTGGCCAGTAGACCATGTGCTCACCCCCAACCTCTGTCAGACAGGGAGGGGCACCAGGGAGTCTTGGCTTCACCCCTCCCAGTTTCCTTTTTCTCCTTGGGGACTCCTTGGATTCAGCTCCACAGTGGGCCCAAGGCCACCTGCTGCCCATTAATTCTTAGGTGAGGAGAGAATCCAGCAATGTGGGAACCTACCGTCACAGACGTAGCTGAAGTTGGTGATGGGAGTGGGGACACAATGGAGAAGAATTGCAGCAACAAGAAACTTCCAGAATGCAGCTCCTCCAGGAGTTCCCGTTGTGGTTCAGTGGTCAATGAATCTGACTAGGAACCATGGGGTTGCGGGTTCGATCCCTGGCCTTGCTCAGTGGGTTAAGGATCTGGCATTGCCATGAGCTGTGGTATAGGTCTCAGACGCGGCTCGGATCCCGCGTTGCTGTGGCTGTGGCATCGGCCGGCGGCTACAGCTCCGATTCGACCCCTAGCCTGGGAACCTCCATATGCCTCGGGAGCGCCCCAAGAAATGGCAAAAAATAAAAGGCAGCTCCTCCAATCAGGGCTCTTCCTGGGGCTCACATCCCCAACCTAAGCTGGCATGAACTAGGTAGCTGCATGCCTAGCACCTTCTAAACTAAGCCTGTGGTGGGATGGAAGGGTGAGCAGAGTCTGGCATGGAGTTGGCACTCAGTCACTCATTCATTCATTCAATTTACAAATGTACCCAAGAGCCTGCTGTGCTCCAGGCTCCCAGCTGATGCAGTCTGTGTACACTTGCCCACATCTCCCAACTACCACCTGTCCTTGGTTCTGGGGAAGCCTCAAGGCCTCTGAACCGTGGTTTTTCTCCCTGGGAAGAAACAGGCTCCTCTCCCCATTGGATCCTAGAATGTTGGTGTGGAAAAGGTTGCTGGTCTCCAGGGGGCAGCCTAGACTAGCGATGATAAGGCTCTGAGGATTGAGGTCAGGGCTGAGTCTGAGGTCCTGATCTAGCACTTACTAGCTTTTGGGGATTGTTCCTTATCCCCTCGGTCTTGTCATCTATAACACAGAGATAATCTTAAAATTTTTGGTCTTAAGAGGTTAAATGAGGGAGCATAGGTATATTTGTGGATTGGTGTAGCGCCTGGCACTCGGTAAACCCTCTACCAATGGTGCACGATGGTGCAGAGTCAGGACCAGAGAGAGTGGTAGTTTAGCCGAAGTCATAAAGCTTCTAAGTGACAGGACATGAGCCTGGAGTTCCAGACTGCCAGAGCCGCAGACTTCTAAGCTTGGCTCAGGGACTCTCAGAGCCAGGCTGGGGGACCCCCATCTGGCAGGAGACAACTTCGGGGAGCTCAGGGGCAGGGGGAGGAGTCCTCGGACCTGGGGGTGGCTTATACGCCACAAGAGGCCAGAGGTATCACATGAGGCTTCCAGAACCCAACAGGCTGCCCACGTCCAGAGAGAGCAGAGCAGAGGCTCTCCATCGCCCAGCCCCGGATGCCCTGGCAGGCACTGTCCTCACACACAGGTAGCCCGTAGGACTGTCACTTAACCCTCCAGGATGATGGGATCCCCAGGGCTTCACAAGGTTCCAGTAAGAGCAGTAGGTTCAGAGGGCCAATATTTCCCTAGCTACTAGGAGGGAACTGGACCCCCAAGGAAACTCTGGACACAAGAAAATTGTGAGGTTGTTTTCAGATGGGGAGAGAATCAGTTCATGGGGATGAGTACCTGAGGTCAGGGGGCTGAGTTGGCCCAAACAAAGGAGCCCGGACACTGGGCAGAACCCGGGCTGGGAGCTAAACAGCCTAGATTTTAGTACTGCCCCTTCCTAAGGGTGGAATATTCATCTAGAGAAGAGGGTAACAAACTCAACCGCAAAGAGCTCTGGCAGATTTAAGGGGGAAAAACTGAAAACTCAGGCTAGAGAGGTTGCTCTCCCATGGCCTGACAGAGAAAGAGAAGGAACAGATACCACTCACTCCTCAACCTCAACACACTCCCCGGCACATCCACAGCTGGGAGCCTGAACTCAGAGGTGGTCTGGGGGCCAAAGCCTTCCTGCTCTGCCCACATCCTGCACAGTCCCGGTGGCCCCCCAGTCTGCCTCAGACTCAATAGGGTTGTGGAGTCAGGAGGTCCTGCCACCTCAGGCCCTACAGGGAGCTGACTGCTCACCTTTCAGCCTGGGACCAAGCTTTACTGGGGAAAAGGCAAGATACTGAATCCCAAGAGTTGAGTCTGCTTTCCAGAAGACCAAGACCAGAGGCAACCTCCAGGCCTGTTCTCTGGGAGACAGCAGACCTTAAAGAAAAAAGGTGATAAGCCTGGGAGCCTGCCCTGGACACAAGCAAGGGGACGGGGCCAAGGATGGGCCCAGAAGGGTGAGTATCAGAGGGAGCATCAAGCCCCCTGACCCCACTGATTTATCCCTCACAGGTGTGAGGCCTCGGCTGAGAGAAGGGAAGTAACCTGCCTAGAGTCACACAGCAGAGGGGTGGATGGGGCATGGGCTTTGGAATCAGGCAGACCTTGGTTCAAACCCCATCTCAGGTGTGGCACCTGTTTGGTGTACAACAGTGACGGCTGTTATTAGTGTGACATCGTTTTGGGCAAGCAGAGACGTGGTGATTGAACTCACGAACTGTGTGGAGGATGCAATGGGGATGCCAAGGAGCTGGAATTCCGGTGGGGTTGGGGTGGAAACTGAACCTGGTCAGACCCTCTTTTGCCACTGAAGGCCTTAGTGCTGTGTGGGGATGATGGGAGCAGACTCCAGGCTATCACCCTCTTCTGCCCAGGATTGAAAGAGTGGGCATGCCTTGGGGCCCTGGAGGACAAGGCCACAACCAGCATGTATTTTGGGGATGGAGGTCACAGGGAGCAAGGAAGAAGGGGTCAGAGGATCAGTGTAGACCCCTGACAGATATTAGAAATCCCAGGAGGACCTTAAGCCTCTCAGGGCCTGAAATCAGGGTTCATGAGCTATAAGGAGCAACGTCAGTGTAGATCAGCTGGAGTTAAGTGATTTGTGGGGGCCCTCATTGAACCTGGTTCCATGGCCTATCAGCTTTCCTGCTTCTCTCCTCAGCTTGGTGTCCTCTGATGACATGACTGGCTGCACACGGAAAGCCATCCTCAGCTCCCATTCCAAAACCCCAGCATGAGCCTGCCTTCAGTCTGCCTTTCTAGGATCTCTGATATCTTCATTCATAGTCTCCAGAGGGGAAAAAAAAATATATGATTGGCCACCTGCCAGCCAATGGATTGGCTGCTTCTAAGTCAGGTGCTCATTCCCTGTCCAATCAGCTGAGGCCAAGGAGCTCCCCCTTATCTAGGCCAAGTCTGGGTGAAGATGGTGCAGAAAGGGCTAAAGGACTGTTACCGGTTATCTATTGCTGCATTGCAGCCCTCCCCAAACTTCATGGTTTAAAACAGCAGCAATCATTTATTTGTTTCCAGTTTTGCAACCTGGGCAGGCTCAGTAAAGACTACTCATCTCTGCTCCACCTGGTGTTAGCTAGGGAGACCTGACTGGGGCTGAAAGATCCAGGTGGCTTCGGGCCAAGTCTGTCACCTCAGCTGGGGAGGCTGGAAGGGCTGGACGCCATTCCACGTGGTCTCTCCAGCAAGCTAGCTGGACTTCGTTATGGTAGCTCAGCGTTCCAAGAGGGTGGAACAGAAGCTGCCAGGTCT
This sequence comes from Sus scrofa, assembly GCF_054392235.1. Taxonomy (NCBI): domain Eukaryota; kingdom Metazoa; phylum Chordata; class Mammalia; order Artiodactyla; family Suidae; genus Sus; species Sus scrofa. Next base: position 66,269,915 of record NC_139389.1, on the reverse strand, counting down.
CTTGAGGCCTAGGCCGGGAAGTCCTACAACTTCATGTTTGCTGCATGCTACTCTAGGCAATCACAGGCCCACCTAGATTCAGGAGAGAGAGGACAGACCCAGCTCTGGGTGAGAGGAGATGTAAAGTCACATGATAAAAGGACACATAGGAATGTGAGCATCGATACAGCCACTGTTGAAAGTCACCCTCCATAGGGACCTCCAGGGAGTCTTTTCCTTTCAGGAACTACTCATTGGTACGCAGGTATTCATTACCCACATTCTCTTATTTAAGGATATTCTCAGATGCTTCCTTTTGGATGAGAACCCGCAGGCTCAGGGAAGAGAAGTGGTTGCCGGGGGCTCACCACCAGGTAGGTGATGAAGCCAGAATTCATACTCAGGGCACCAGGACTTCACGGCAGAACAAGCACCAGTCTGGTCTCTGCTTTGAACCACTCTAGACTCAGGCTTCCTATCTGTGAAATAGGTACACATCCACAGCCTCCTTTCTTTGTGGGATGGGACGAGTCAGTGATGGAGAGCGTGCTTTGGTACAAGTGGGTGCCATGGGTGGGAATCACAATCAAAGCTTCTGCCAATCAGTTCTCCCTTCCCGGGTCCCAGTGCACCCAGCACCTCTGTCGGGGGTGGAGATTAGAGCATGATAAACAAGCCATGAGGACCTGGCAGTCTGACCCTGGTACCTGGAGACTGCAGGGTAAGGGTCTGAGAACAGTGGCCATGTAACTAAGCCCTGGTTCTGACTGCCTGAGGGAGCTGATGGCTTACCCGTAAAGGGATTTACAGTCTTCCCATAAACCTATTATGGCTCATCCCACACCCCCAGCCCAGGTCCTGTCACGTCAGGTGGTTTCTGGTATCTGGGAAGGCTAAGCTGGGGACTTTGAGGGCCGCGGAGACTGAGGGATGCCCCAGTGTTTTAGTCCCAGCCTACCTGCTCTCCCAGTTCCTTCCAACCCCAGCCCCCATGCCAAGTATGCAACCCCAGCAGGGACCAGAGCATGGCTGTCCCTGTCCCCCCAACCAGCTCCACTCTGTCCTTCACCCTCCCACTCCCAGTCTGGGCTGAGACCACCAAGGAGACAGCCAATCCTGGGGATGGAGTGGCAGGATGTTCTGGAGGAACAGAGGAGGAGGAAGCCGGAGGAGAAACTGGAGGCAAAGGAAAGAGAAAGCCAGGCAGGCAAGAGGACCATGGACCCTCCAATGATGCCCCCCTCCCAGGTCCCAGTGTCCCGAGCTGAGCCCAAAGCACTGATCAGCATGACTATCTATCTCCCTGTTGTGATCATGGGCAGCATGAGTCTCAGAGGCTGAACCATGGTACAAAGTTGCACAGCTAATGTGTGGCGCCTAAGAAAGCATGCAATGCCCAGTGTGTGCTCCCATTCTGCAGATAAGGAAACTGAGATTCAGAGAAGGGAAGTGACAAGTCCAAAGTCACAAAATGAGTGAATCGGTCACAGCACCAGCTCTGAGTCAACTGAACCGGGGGGATTGAGGGGTGGGGGAGCTGGTGACAGGGAGGCAACTGCTGTGGCATCCAGAAAGCCTTCCCATGGGAAACACAAGGTCAGGCTGGCCCCAGGGGACCACCCAGCCCCAGAGGGGAACAGCTGGAGGCCCTGACTTTGCTCTCTGGCTAGCAGACATGTACATAGCTCATTAAGAAAATATGGTGTCGTAAAGAAGAGAGATGCAGGCACAGTAAACCCTCATCCCTTCCACTGCTTGCCAGCTCCAGAGCCTCTTTCAGGACATACCAAGGGCACAGGGAGCAGGCCTGGGTGGGAAGGGGTGTGTGTGGCTGTCCCCTAGCAGCACCACAGCCAGGTCAGGGGGAGGCGGAGTGTCTGTCTCCTGGGCTCTGTCCAGCACCCAGCCCTGGGAAGAGGAGACACTACTTTGGGTGACCTTGCACCAGGCCTGAACACCTCAGGCCAGCCTCTCTGGATTACTACTATACCAGCTGGGCCTCCCCACTCTCTCCAGATTCAGGGTCCACCCCAGAGCTCAGTGGTGTTTCTATCTCACTTCCCGGCCCCCACACTGCTGCTGAAGTGAAGCAGAGTTACAGCCTCCCTAGCACCATGCCATTTACTGCCCAGCCCTGTGCCTGGTCCCATAAATCCCCCTGTCCATGCTCGCTGCTGACCATGCAGTCACCTGGAACAGAGGCCCAAGGGGCCTGCAGGTCCACCCACCTGCCTTGGCCCTGGCCACCTCAGGCCACCTCTTACCCAAGGCCCACAACCTGCCTCAGGTGCTTCTTGGTCTGGAGCCAGGACAGCCAAAGCCCCTGGAGGTCCTGTTATCAGAGCAGCTCCCTCCTCACACATACGCTGGAGGTCACCTGTCTGGAGTCTTCCTGTGTCCTCAGGGAGCCAACCAATTTTCTGCCATTTGGGATGAGTCCCTACCACTCTGCCTCACTTTCCCCCTCTGCACAGCTAGGGGTTGCACCACAGCAGGCCCATGAGGAGTGGGACAAGAGCCTCTGCCCCATGATGACTGCAGGCAGAGCCACTGGCCAGGAAGTAGAACTGGTGGAAGGCCCTGAAGCCCGAGGCACAGAGCAGGACTGCCTGGCCACTAGCTGTCACCTGGCTGGCCAGCAGCCAGGAGAACATCTGTTTCCTTTATCCTGCGGGGCAGCTGGAAGGGACAGGGTCACTGCAAGGTTGATGGGCCTCTGCAGTTGCCCCAAGGCAGAAAGGACAGCTGGCAGTGTGGGGTAGACGAAAGGATTGCTCTGAGGTGAGCAAAGAGCTGGAGAGGCCAGGGTACCCCATGATATGTTCCCAGGTCCCAGCTGGGGGCTCCCAGCTGGCCTCCAGCTCTCCGTCACAAAAGAAAATTTCCCAAACACACTTGCAGGAACGGGAGGACGGGTGGGGAGGTGGATGAGGGAATAACACCTACCCTTGAAGCCTCCCCTGCACCAAGGACACAAACCCCCTTCCTGTTGGCTCTTGGTGCTTCTGTGGGAGGGAGGGTGGACTTGTGTGTGAGGGGCTGGGGAAGCTGAGGCAGGGGTTCTGTAGGGGCAGTGGGGAGCCGTGGCAGGGCACTGAGCATGAAAGTGACACATCTCAGAGTCTATGGAGGAGAGATTTGAGGTGTGGGAGCATCAGAGGCAGAGTATGCACATCTCTCTGCTACACACACACACACACACGCACACACCCACTCCCTCGGGCACACCTGTGCACATGGAAGCGCTCGCACTTATACAGCCCCACACATTGTCCCACACAGACATGTGTCCACACACAAATCTTTTCACCTATGCAGGCAGACACCCTTAGCATACACTTTGGTACTGATGATAGCTGTATAGTGTAATAGTTCACACTGGTATACCACACTGGATCCTCTCCCCTGTGCATTCACACTAAAGCACAGATCCTCCGAACAGCCCCCCTCCCCAGCAGCTCAGAATGTTGCCAAACCAACCTCCGACCGGCTGGGTCCTCCCAATCCCATCCCGCCGCTTCCCTCTTTCTTGGGATCACCGCGTCCAGCCCAGAGCAGAGCCCAGTGCCGCCGCAGCCTGCTCACACACGTGAGCCTGCGCACGCACGTGCACGTGCGGACAGCAGCCGGGGCCTCGCTCCCGCCCCTAGAGCCACGGTCGGCCAATGAGAGCTCACCAGGAGCTGTCTCCTAGGTGACCAGCGGAGGTGCAGGCTACGGGCTGGGAGGGGCCGGGAGGGGCGTGGCCACGGGAACGTCCCCTTCATCCCCTACCCCACTCCCAACACTTGTGCGGGCCCTAGTCCTTACAGATTAGAAGGCAGGGCTAGGCTGAGGGCGGAGTGGTAGGGGTTCCTCAGAGGTGCCCAGATATTGAGCCTGAAATAAATCCCAGGAACGCTGGTTCCCCTGGATGGGCGTGGCAGGTCATCATCTTGACCAGAGATGCCTTGTGGGGTTTGTGGGGCTCAAAGACTTCGGGGCAGCCTTTATGACCCAGTATGGTCTCCTCTTTCCAGAGGGTTCTGAAGAGCTTGCATTGGCTTCCTTTTCCTGAAATGCCCACGATCCTTCCCTCCAGGCCTCCCCAAATATTCTTCCCTCTGCTTGGTATGTCCTCTACCCCCGCATTTTCCTCTTCTCCACTGTGTACACACACACACACACACACACACGCACATGCTCACTTTTTTCTGACAACCTTCAGCTAATGGTATAGGTCATCTTCCCAAATAGTCCCTTTCTCACTGCCACCTCTCCACCCGCCAATTCTGTCAACCCCCTGGTCCAGGGCCTGCCACTACTGGGACTAGGCAAAAACTCTACACAAAGCGTAAAGAGGTGAGGGTTGGTCAAAGGGCCTGACGGTAGAAAGTTAAGCATGGGATCTGGAGCCAGATGACCTGGGTCTAAATCTTGGCTCTGCCACGTACCAACTGTGTGCCTTTGGGCAGCTTGCCCATGTAACTTGTGAGGATTAAATTAGATCATGCCTGCAAAGCACTTCGAATAGCGTCTGGCACAGAGCAAGTGACCAATCAGTGTTTGCTTCTACTATTATTATTCTTATGGACGCCCCATCATATATAATGCCACCTTCTCCCACAGTTTCTAGCCCCCAGCCTTCATTCAGAACATTCAGCGCAAGCATGGGGCCCTGGACCAGGAGATTCACAGGGGGTGAGCAAACACAGGAGGGTTTGTCCCTGACACACAGCCAGACTCGTTCCAATACCGGGTGCCCTGTCCAAGAGGGAAACTTGTCCCACCAGGGTAGAAATTAAGAGCTGAGAGTGACAACTAATCATAATTGATTTTTACCCTATTGGGCAGACAAGCCTCCCCCACCTTAGGAACATTAAGAACAAGCATGGTTTCTAAAGGGGCCCTGCAAGGCTTTTCACCTTCTCCAGCTTGTGGCCCACCTACTGCTCATTGTGGGTCTGGCCTGCCTATGGTTCTCAGCCTTGGGGAGAGCTGCCGCTGCTCATTCTAGCTGCTCCCGCTGGAAGGGGTGGTGTTCCCTGGCAGAGAGGGAGGGCTCAGTCGCAGGAAGGGGCTTCACTCAGGGTCTTCTCACCATGTTTTTCTCCTACACTCAATTTGTAATTTTTTACATTTGCCCAGGATTACTTGCGCCTGCAGCCATTCTGAACTCTCTCTTCTGCTTTGTCTTCTTGGGCCTCCGTTGCTCTGGGTTGTGTCCTAGCCCAGCTTAGCAGTTGCTCCCTGACTGACCCTGGCCACTGGGTTTCCTCTCCCTGGGTTTCACATTCCCCATCTTTAAAATGGAGCTGTAATTCTTGCTCTTGAGCGCTCCTTCCCTTCCTCATTCCCCCCTATTCATCGAGTACCTCCTCTCACCCGGCACTGGGCTAGGCACCAGGGATGTGATGAGGAACAAGAATGGGAAAGTTGCTGCCCTCAGGGAGCTTAGGGTCTGATGGGGGAGACAGACACCAACCAGCTGATCACTCAAATAACACCCATTTACAAATTGTCATCAGAGCTGCAAGGACCAGGAGTTATGAGGAATTGCATGGATGGGGTAGGAGGGGGCTCTGGTTCACAAAGCACCCTGTAGCCTATGTGATGACAGGAGCAATGGTCGTGCCAATAATCAGAGCTCCCAGCTTCCAAGCATGCCCCGTGTCCGTCCCTGGCCTTGGCCCTCTCGAGGTATCTCTCTCAGGGCCTAGGCCCCCGTGGGATTGTTTTCAAATGATCAACTCCCCTCCTTTCAAGCTCTGTCCCCACTCTGGGGGGAGCGCAAGCAGCAACCCCCCCCCCATCCCTTTATCACAGCAAGACCTCCACTCTGACCTGCTTTACATAATTGGCTTCCAGCGAGATGCATTGGAAGTGATTTGGCTCACCCGGTTTACGTCTCTGCTCTGCTCTGCGTGAATCAGCCAGGCGGCCTGCAGCAAAACACGGCACTTCTTAAAAAATGGTTATGATCATCCCTACCTTACTGGGTTGTTGGGAAGCTTGGAGACCATGCCCATGCAAAGTGCCTGGCTTGTGGAATGTGCCCTCCGCACTGGACCCCTCCAGGACAGAACAATGGAGGCGGCAGGGGTTGTGGAGCTCTTGGGCTGGGCTAAATTTTAGCTTTTAGTGCTGTCTGTATCCAAAACAATTTGACTGCAATGAACAGAAGCTCATTGAAAGACTCTCTAATGCGGGGGTTTCTGTAAGGAGAGAGTCTCAGGGAAACCCATTATAGGAAGCCTCCCTCTTCTTTTGGCTCAGCTTCTGGCTGCACAGCAGCTCAGGTCACCGACCCTCTCTACAGAGGGGGTGGCTTCCTCTTCAGCCCAATGGTGGGGGAGGGAATGTCTGACTGAGCACTGCCCCCGTAAGAGGGCAGCCTCAGCTCCACTCCACAATCCACTCTACCATTATATTCAATATTAAATTCCCAGGAGAAACTATGATGGGCCGGGATCAGATGAGGTGTCCACCCTTGGTCCAATCAGCTGAGGCAGCAGTAGCAAAGGGGAGGAGTAAAAAAAAGCTTTCAGCCCCATACTGCCTAGTTGTCATCAGTAGATGCCATCGTATCCCCCAGGAGAGGAGAAGGTGGTGGGGGCAGAGAAGAGTGGATGTCAATTGTTCTGTCTGCTCCCTGTGAGGTGCCCCCTCCTCCGCCGACCCCCCACCATGTGTGTGACTAGGATAAGGGGCCAATTCTTATCCAAGCCACATCTCCTCACTGGTGTCAGTGAACAAGAAATCGGCACCTGCCCCAAGTGCAGCTAATCAGAACCCTTTCCTCTATTATCTGAACTTGGAACCAGAGAATACCAATATCAGTTTTTCTCTGGAGTTCAGGCTGGGAACAGCGAGCCTGGGAGCTACCAAGAGCCATGCTTCCAATTCACAGAGGATGTAGAGAGAAGAAGCAAGCTACAGGGAGGATCCCTGATTCTACTTTTTTCTGTGGTCTCTTCAGCCTGGCTCTCAGTGGGCCCCAGGTCTGGATCCCAACAACAATGGGCACAGCACAATTAGCCGCTTTGTTACCACATGCCATGGGCCACTAACACCACATTCACTTCTTCCCAGCTAATTCCACACTTTATCTGAGGATCTGTTTCTTGTCATCTCAGTTCTAGGGTCAGTCTCTGTCTTAGGGCCAGGTTCAATGGATTCCTGCCCTTTTTCCCCAAAGGACCCTTTGATTGTAGGGTTAGAGAGATGTGAAGAAATATGATTGCACAATGAACTGCCAGGCTTCTCACCCCAAACAGAAAACCATCTGTCTGTGTGTCTCTACCAGGAGCTAAGAGGTCTCTCATCTCTGCTTCCCTCTGTATATCTCTTCCATTCTCCTCTGCATCTCTGCAACTCAAGCTTTTCCCTCACTCATCAACATGCATTTAGCTGAGCTTGACCACCCCAAGATGGTAGCCCCTGCTGGGAGCCAACACAATCTCCACTCATTTCCCAGCAGCTAACCTAATCTCTGTACCCTGATTGGCTACATTTTAGTCAGGTGACCTTAACCTGGCCCAATCAGCTTGGGCTGGGGGAGGGCTGACAGGGAGAACAAGGACCTATCCTCATTCACTAGATCCAGGAGACACCATCCCTAGAACAATGGAACATGAGGAGATTACTTTAGGACAAACTTAAAGGAAGCCATGCTTTCTCCATGAAAGCTTGTTCCTCAGCAGGTCAGGAAGAGAATGGGACTCTCAGCCAGGGGGTCCGTGGATTCTGCTAGCAGGGCCTGGTAGCTGGTGAGGAGGGACAGGCAGGGGTGACCCTCACCCTCACCCTCGAGGCAGCAGCTGCAGGCCTGCTTTGCATCCTGTCCAGATATTTCCAGTAAATAAACATTGACGCTTTCGATATCATGTTAATTTCACAGGCGGCTGCTCTGCTGACAGTTTCCACACTCCACCAGCGCCTCTTGTCAGTTTTATACTCACAGGCGGATGCCAACCCCCCTCACGGGCCACCCAACATACAGACATAAAAACAAATGGCTTAGAAAGCCCTGGTGACGTGACAGGAAATGGCATAGGTGCCTAGGTTGGGGAGAGCAGCACCGCACAGGGTCCGAAAGTTGACCGGGGCAAGGACCAGGCTACAGGGCTTAGGACCCACTGGTGTGACTTTGGTCAAGTCTCTCTGCCTTTCTGGGCCACAGTTTTTAAGTCTGCTAAAGGCATTAATATGCAGCACTCCTTCTCTGGGACCTTGAATGAGTCTTGAACAACCTCTGACTCTAAAAGACCCTTCTTAAACTTCCAGGGGAATCCAGTCCACAGGATGGCTATTCCCTGGATTTGACCTTCAGTACAACCCCTGAAGGCATTTGAACTGAGACTTACCCCCATTGTGCAGAGGGGATAGCTGAGGCCTAAGGCAGGGCAGTGATTTGCTCTGCGTCTTGGGAAGAGACAGGAGCAGAACCAAGACAGGAAATGGAATTCCTGCTCCAGCTGCTCTGACAGCTGTCAGTCACATAAGCCAGGGTCCTAGGGCCATAGGGATGGTGGGGCCAGAGACTCCTGCCTTATCCCAAGCCCAGCTGAGCCAGAAGCCAGCAGTTAGGCTTCTTGCTAACATGCATAGTCATGAGGTCTCATGCATATGCATGATTCATTCCTATTACAGGCTGAGCTGGGGTCCTCCTGTGTGCTAGGACCCTGCCTGTCAGCCCGAGTTCCTAGGCCTCTTTCAGGGAGCCTGCCAACAGCCCCATCTTACCCCTCTCCTGCTCACACTGGGTGCTGAAGTGGGGCAGCTGGCCAGGGAGCTCCTTCTGGGTGCCAGACTGACTCCTTCCTCTGGCTGCTGATGTGGCAGCTTCTGCACCCCTCCACCAGTTGGGAAGAAACCCTCCATCAGCTGGGCCGGTCCTGCCATACATCCCCCCCCAACATCCTCAAGGCCTAGGTTGGACCCTAAGAGAGACCAGGCTGAGGCTAGGTCACACACTACTACAGTGACAGCCTTCCTTGGCTGCCATCTACTCTCTATCCAGGAGGGACATCTGGGGGACACTGCAGCCCAGGGGTGGTGACAGGGAGAAGGAGGAGGTATCTTGGCCTTCCAGATGGCTGGCCACGGAGGCTCAGTTGGCCATCTTCTCTGGGGCAGGGCTCTGGAGGGCCCATGCGGCAGCTTGCACCCCCATACTCCTGGCACCTGCTTCTGCTCAATAAAGACTCGTTAATGGACTAAAGTGAATTAGAGTCATTAACACTGTTATCAGAGGCGAGCAGAGGCTGGCGCCAGCCTCCCATCCCCAGCCCACAGTCTGAGGACCTCGGGTAACTTCTTCACATCTCGGAGTTCCAGGGCCCTCACCTGTATACTGGGTCATAAATGCTCCCCTCAGATGGCTTCTGTCACCTACAAGCCAAGATTCCCAAGCCCTTGAGGCCAGCGTCCAAGGCCGCCTGACCTGGCTCCTCCCCGGCCCCGCCCCCAGACCCCAGATTCCTGACTCACACACAGCAGGACACTGCTGTTCCCCTCCCACACTGGGCACCAACCTGTCTCCAGCCTTCACACATGCTGTTCCCTCTGACTAAAACTTCAACTCTGCTTTCTCCCTAGCTCTGTGCCAGACTGCTAAACTCCTAAGCAGCCTTCAAAGCCCTCTGCCAATGTTACCTCTGCCAGGAAGTCTTCCCTGACCATCTTCACCCCAGGCTGGGTCGGGGTGGGGGCGGGGTAGGTCTCTCTCTGGTGCCACCTACAGGAAGCATCCATAAAGGAGTTTACATTTTGCACAAATTTAAAAGAAGCCCCACTTTCCCCGTATGGGGAATTGTCCGGGGGGGGGGGGGGGCTTTTTCCTCAGCAAATCAAGAAGAAAACAGGTCTGGACAGGGACCCCGCTTCCCGCTGTCCTCTTCAGGGTAGTTGTCTCCTAAAGTGTCTGTCTCCCCAACCAGGCTACCATCCTCTTGAGTGAGCCTGGTCTAGGACTCTCTCCCGCAGGGCTTGGGACACAGCAGGTGCGTTCCTCAGCTGGGCTTCCTGAAGAGGCAACGAAGGGGTAGCTCCAGGTACTTCCTTCAGCACATTTTCTCCAAAGGGCCTTCGAGAAGCAGGAAGGGCACAGCCTCCCTCCAATCCCCTCCCTGGTCCCTGCTCAGCACTTTCAGAATCACTTAATTTTTACAGATTTTTCCACCTTAATTACAGCCCATGTAATAAAGAACAAATAAAGGAGGGAGGGAGGGAGGGAAGGAAAGCAGGAAGTTGCCAATCTCTTGCTGCCATATCCCAGGAGCTCTGAGCCTGGACAAAGGTGGGGGGAGGTAGGTGGGAGGAGGGTTTCAGACTAGAGAACAGCTCTCACTCTGGTACTTAGGGGCCCCCTCATCACCCCCAGCCCCAAGGACTGGGGCCTCTCCAGGTCAGGGGCCTTCTTGGCCACACCGTGGAGTAGGAGCTGTCTAGACCTCTCCCTCCCCTGGCTCGTGGTGAGGGAATTATCTCCAGAATGAAGAGAATCAATGACAACTGCTGTTTATGCAGGGCCTTCTGTGTGCTGGGTACTCTGCTCACCCACCGCTCTGACCCTCACAGCACCCTTTCCCATCAGCCACTCTACAGAGCGGGAAACAGAGGCCCAGGAAAGATGAAGTGGCCCCTCCCTGGAGAGTGGGTCTGATTTCAAAGTCTGCACTTACTGTGAAACTGTGCTGCTTCCCCACCGGCTCTGAGGGATGGTTTGAGCATCTCTTGGGGCTGTCACGTCATTCTCTCTGCTGCCCCAGCAGGGGCCACACAACTCTTTTTCTCTCTGGGCTGTATATGGATGAGGAGAACCACTAATAGCATTGTCCCTTTCTCAGTGCACATGCTGGGGGAATGGAGATGGTCGGGAGCAGTTTTATTGCAAGGGGTGTAAAAACCTAGCCCGGAAGGGTCAAAACCAAACCCCCCAAACCCACCTTTTTTTTAAAGCATGAAAACATGATGGCTAAGTCCTAGTCTCGAAATGGTCCAAGCCACAGCATCCTGCACAGGCCGGGCAGAACGTCGTAGCTGCTGGGCCTGGTTCTATAGGCTCTGGATCACCTTGCCTCCCAGTGACAGATTCCCTGGAGAAGACCTGAAGCCTGAGGAATAAATCATCCAAATGCGAGCCTCCCCAGGCCAGGGCTGATCCCCTCTCTCCTTCCAGAGCTTGTTTCACAGAGGAATCTGAATTTCTCCTACTTAAGGGGTGAGTACATTCCATCCACCTCTCCCGCCCTCAAGGTTCTTGGCAGCAGAAATGGACAATGGTGGCTTTGACCTCTACAAGGTGGAAGGAGGTGGCACACCACTCCAAGTGTGTCATTCCTGCCCTCACCCCCCTCCCATGGGCCCTGTGTTTAGCTGTGTAATGGGGTATATGGGAAAAGGGGCAGCCAGGCCTGCTAGGGGCCAGCATCCAGGGTAGGAACAAAAGGCAGCTGGGGAGTTCCTGTCATGTCTCAGTGGTTAACGAATCCGACTAGGAACCATGAGGTTGCGGGTTTGATCCCTGCCCTTGCTCAGTGGGTTAACAATCCGGCGTTGCTGTGAGCTGTGGTGTAGGTCGCAGATGCGGCTCGGGTCCCAAGTTGCTGTGGCTCTGGCGTAGGCTGGCAGCTACAGCTCCGATTAGACCCCTAGCCTGGGAACCTCCATATGCCTCGGGGTCAGCCCAAGAAATGGCAAAAAGACCAAAAAAAAAAAAAAAAAAGAAAGAAAGAAAAAAGTATATTAAGGAAAAAAAAGGCAGCTGGGTAAGGTTCGGCAACCAATCCATTCATTCATTCATTCATTCATTCATTTATCAAATGCTTACTGAATACCACCTGTGCGTCAGGCAGTGCTCCTGTTGTTGGAGTCACCGGAGACACAGAGAAGAACGAAGCTGACAGAAGTTCCCGCCTTTGTCAATCTTATAGCCTAGTGTAAACATTTTCTGTCAACAGCTAGAAGTAAATATTTTATGCTTTGTGGGCCACATAGAGCCTCTGTTGCATATTCGTCTTTGTTTGCTTTCCTACAATCCTTTAAGAATGCCACGTTCTTGGTTCACGAGCTGCACAAAACCAGGTTGCCGGCTGAATGTGACCCATGGGCAATGCTTTACCAATCTTTGGTCTCTTATAACACTGTCCAAGACAAAAAAAAAAAAAAAAAGGCGAGTCCCATGAGTAAGTTAACATTTTTCATAGCTGCACTTAAAAAGGTAAAAAGCAACAGGTGAAATGAATTTTAAGAAGCGCGTTTACTGAAGCGAATATATCCATGATATTATCTTTTCAACATGGAATCAATATTTTTAATTAACGAGATCTTTTCCATTCTTTTTTTCATACTCAATCTTCAGCGGTGGGTGTCTATTCTGTGCTGACCTCGTAACTCAATTTGGATTCTCCACACCTCTAGTGATCAAATAGCCACGTGTGGCCAGCGGCCACCAGACTGGACAGCATGAGGGTCTATGGGAGAAAGAGTTGATAAAGTAAATCAGTAAAGTATGCCAAGCGCTTGAAGGTGTGAAGTGCCTTGGAGGCCAATCAGGAAGGGAAGCGGGTAGGGAGTGCTAGCGAGGCGTCCTGCAGGCTCCTGGTCTGCTCCCAGGTCTGCGGCTTTTACTCAGGCCCAGGATCTTGTACTTGCCAGGAAAACAGAAAGTCGAGAAGCCTGCAGCACTGTTGGATCTTATCGGCAGACAAGAACTGAGCCATATCATCATGCCCAACTCTTGCTCTCGACAGGTGGCCGTCCAGCCCCTGCTTCCTCACTGCCCTGATGGGAAGCTCATTCGTTGCTCCCCAAGCCACTGTGCCTGCAAGCCGGGGTCCCTGATTTCACTCCTCCCCCTTCTTGACTTTGCATCCCGAGTGATATTTTTAAAAAGAAAATAGTTTCGTATTCTAAGGCTACAGTGGCTTCCAATTGCTCAGAAGGTAAAGGTCCAAAGTCCTTATGGAGATCTATCCTGTTGTATACTGTTTGCTGCTCATAACAAAATATCCAGTCACTGGAGTTCCCATTGTGGCGTAGTGGTTAATGAATCCGACTAGGAACCATGAGGTTGCGGGTTCGATCCCTGCCCTTGCTCAGTAGGTTAACTAATCCGGCGTTGCAGTGAGCTGTGGTGTAGGTTGCAGAGGTGGCTCGGATCCCGCGTTGCTGTGGCTCTGGCATAGGCTGGCAGCTACAGCTCTGATTAGACCCCTAGCCTGGGAACCTCCATATGCTGCAAGAGTGGCCCAAAGAAATAGCAAAAAGACAAAAAAAAAAAAAAAAAAAAAATCCGGTCAGCTCACATTGACTTCAACCATAAAGAAATGTACTGGCTCACAACACATGAAGTCAAGAAGGGAGGGGGGCCTCCTTTCAACTCTTCCTGGCCAGAACGGAGCCACACCCGCCTCCCTGAGCCCGTTGCTGGTAAGGAAATAGAATGGCAGTTGCATTCCCTCGAGCTGAGGTCAGTCCCCCAAACTGCATTGCTGGGGAAGGGTGGGCAGGATGGTATAATGTCCCAGTATCCAGCACAGGCCTCTCGAGGTGGGTCCAGCTCATGCCTCCAGCTTCCCCCACCACACCCTGCTTCACCCTTTGATCTAGCCCACCCGGGGCCACCAAACACCCCCTTTGCCTCTTAGTCCTTCTGTTCCTTCCCTCTCTCTGCCTCCATCTCCACCTTTGCCTGGCTGCTGCTACATGTCCTCTAAGCCTCAGGCCAGAGGCCATCTCTGTAGGAAGGCCATGCCTAGGTCCCAAGATCAAGTCCAGGGCTCCATGGAGAAGGACAGAGACCACAGCAGACTCTCTTCCCCGTGCCTAGCACAGAACCTGCACAGAGTCGGTGCTCACTAAATACTCAGTGGACAGGACTGGTTTGGGGTGCAGAGCCGTGGTGAGTCTGGCAGACAGAGCACATCCTCCTGCTACCCAGGGCCTTCCAGAGAGTAGTGAGCTGCACAAGGAAAGGCCCAGGTTCAAGTGCCAGATCTGCCTCTGGCAGTGCCTTGGGTATGACCTTGGATAGGACTTTTCTGGACCTGACTGGGTTTGGGGGTGGTGGGTAGATGGGAGTGCTGGGAAGCAAGCCCAGGCCCCTGCAGCCAAGGGCTACCTGCTGCCCCTCTGTACGAGGCAGGGTCTTTGATGCCCGCAGAGCTTGTGTAAGGCTAGGCCTCCTCGGTGGGGAGACCTCTGAGCCTCTAAGAGAGTGGGAGGCAGGAAAAAAGCAGGATTGAAATTCCATCAGGCACTCACTGAGCCTGGTCCCTGGAGCCTCTGCGCCTTTGTTCCATTTAATCAATATGTAATTAAACTGAAATCCCAGCTTAAGAATTTCCAGCGGTGTTAAGACCAGGCTTTCCGAGGGGCTGGCAGAGTGGAGGCTCCTGAGTCTTCCAGCTATTAGCCCCTCACCAGCCTGGCCTGTTCCCACCCTGCCAGGCCTCAAGGTCACCTTCCCCAGCTGGGCAGGCCAGAGTGGGCCCCCAGTCTTCCACGCATGCTTTCTGGGGGAGATGGCGGGGCATCTGGAGGGCAAGGGGATCAGAAGGAAAGTGCCTGTTCACCCCCACCTGACCCCCCACCATCAGGGACCTGGTTACCCTCACATGACAGCGGGGAAACTGAGGAGAGGGAGGCCATGGAACAACTGGAACTCGAACCAGAACTGCCTTATCCGCCCCCTCCCCTGAGTGACCCAGACCAGGGCTCTGACACCCCGGCAGCTGTGTGCTGAGCACACTCTACGTGCCATAACCTATTCTGACTCCGTGACCTGTGTTAACCCATTTAATCCTCAAAGCAGCCCCAGGAGGGAGGTACTGATACTAACCTCATTTTAAGATGAGGAAATGGAGGCGCAGAGCACGCAGTGCCAGCATCTGCTGGATGGCAGAGCTGGGATTTGAACCTACCAGTTCTCGCTCCAGAGCACATAAGCACTAAGGGCCCTGGCGTTGGGCCCTCGCTGCTAAGGGCTCCCATGGAGGGCACAGACTGTGAGCCCCTGCACCGGGAGCCGGTAGGGACCTCAGTCAGGGCAGACTCCTGTGCAGACTCCACACCTGCTACAGCAGCTCCTCGCATACCGCTCTGGGAACCCAGAGCTCACCCTTAGGTGAGGGGCTGAAACTCCTTCTGGGGCTCACACAGTCAGCCTCTCAGTCCCCAGTGCTCCGGCACAGACAGCTCTGTGTTCAGGGATGGCTGCAAACCCGCCCCGAGACCAGCATCGGCTGACAGACATATAACAGGGGCCGCAAGTGCAAGGCACACATGGAATTTGAAGTTTCTAGCAACCACATTAAAAAAAAATGAGTGAGATGAATTTTAACATATATTTAACCCAGCGTGTCTAAAACATCATCCTTTCAACATGTAATCAGAATTAATAATTACTGAGCTATTTTACATTCTTTTATGGTTCTGAGTCTCTGGCAGGTATTTTCTAGTGAAAGCACATCCCAATTCAGACGAGGCACATCTCAAAGGCTCAGTGGCCACGTATGGCTAGTGGCTCTCATGTTGGACAGGGCAGCCCTGGGTATTCACACTCTGTGTCCTGTTAAAAACGCTGTGGGAGGGAGTTCCCATCGTGGCTCCGTTGGTTAAGGAACCTGACTAGCAACCATGAGGTTGCAGGTTCGATCCCTGGCCCCGCTCAGTGGGTTAAGGATCTGGTGTTGCTGTGAGCTGTGGTGCAGGTCGCAGATGTGGCTTGGATCCCAAGTTGCTGTGGCTGTGGTGTAGGCCAGCAACTACAGCTCTGATTTGACCCCTAGCCTGGGAACCCCCATATGCCACAGGTGCAGCCCTAAAAAAAGACAAAAAAACAACAGCAACAACAACAACAACAACAACAACAAAACAATGCTGTGGGAAAGGGAAGGCAGTTTCCTGCCTCAAGGGCACTGTGGGTTCCCTTGCAAGGGGGGTGTGGGAGAAAAACCTCAGAGAGGAATACAGGGTACCAGGTACATTTCCCCCTAGGGGTTATCTGGGAATGGGGGAGGAACGGACTGGGACCCTGGAAAAGTGGACTTGGGCGTCTAGACAGGTAAGGGAGGTGGGGGTTATTACTGGGGCCAAAACAAACCTCCTTCCCGGGGACGTCCCCGGGGCCGCTCGCCTCCTTCCTCCCTCTCTTCCAGTTCGTGCCAACCTTTAACGATGATCTACAGGCCGCATGTGGAGAAAGGGCAAGTAGAGATTGAAGAGAAGGCTAAGAAAATGTGACGATGGTTCAGCTCCCCAGGGGCAGGCGAGAGCGGGAGGCTGTTGGGGGCATGACAGGCACGGTGATTAAAATCCTCCCTGGCCTCCTCCCCTGGGTCCAGTGAGCCTCACACCAAAGCCTTCTCTTCACACTCTCAGGACCCTCCCTGGGAGGGGGTTGCGAAGGGGCAGAAGGAGGATTCAGTCCCTGTTTCCCAACCCGGCCCTGTCCTGTGAGCCCCATGCCCACCCCTCATCTCCCAGCTCTTAACCTATGGCCTCAGCCCACCTTCCTCTACCAGAGAAGGATGAAAGGAGGGTCCAGGTAGCAGGGCTGGTCAGGAGGCATTTTTGGGATTCGGGGGCCAATGGAGGTCTGGGAGATGCCCGGAAATGCAAAGCATTGCTCAGCGCATAGGGGCCTCAGCCCTTCCAGTGCACAGCTGGAAACCAGCTCCCTGCCCCAGCTGTGGGATTCCCCAGCTGTGGCCATTCAGGCTCAACCCACAACCATCTGTCCCCTTGTCCTAGTATTCTTTAAACCAACTTACGTTTTACTTAGATAACTTTATTCTTTTTTTTTTTTTTTTTTTTTTTTTTGTCTTTTTGCCATTTCTTGGGCCGCTCCTGCGGCATATGGAAGTTCCCAGGCTAGGGATCTAATTGGAGCTGAAGCCGCTGGCCTACACCAGGGCCACAGCAATGTGGGATCCGAGCCGCGTCTGCAACCTACACCACAGCTCATGGAAATGCCGGATCGTTAACCCACTGAGCAAGGGCAGGGATCGAACCCGCAACCTCATGGTTCCTAGTCAGATTCGTTAACCACTGCGCCACGGCGGGAACTCCAGATAACTTTATTCTTTTATTTTTTTAGGGCCACACCCACAGCATATGGAGGTTCCCAGGCTAGGGGTCCAATCAGAGCTATAGCTATCGGCCTACACCACAGCCACAGCAACTTGGAATCTAGTCGAAAAAGGAGTTCCCTTGTGGCTCAGTTGTTAACAAACCTGACTAGTATCCATGAGGACGCATGTTTGATCCCTGGCCTCACTCAGTGGGTCAAGGATCCAGCATTGCCATGAACTGCGGTGTAGGTCACAAATGTGGCTCGGATCCCAGGTTGCTGTGGCTGTGGTGTGTAGGCTGGCAGCTGTAGCTCTGATTTGACTCCTAGCCTGGGAACTTCCATATGCCACAGGTGTGGCCATAAAAAGACAAAAAAAAATTAAAAATTAAAATAAATTTTTAAAATTTAAAAAAAAAGTAAAAGAAAGCTTTCCATTAGTAATGTAAGGGGAAATCTCAATGTTCATAAATAGAAGGAAAGTATAAAATCAGATGCCATGAAAATGATGAAAATCAACCCCATTCTGAAAGTTTAACTTGACACAGAAGCCAGGAGTCCTTGAGTCTGAGGCCTGTCATTTGGGGTTTAAGGGAGAAGGTTTGAAGAGTTAGAGGTGCTAAAGGCTTTACCAGAACCACCTGGAGTCTTTCTCCATGTTTCTACAAGGCTTTTGAAACCAATTGAAAGTAGAATAACCTTCTTATCAAATGACAACTTGAAGACATGATGACATGT
The DNA here is from genome assembly GCF_054392235.1 of Sus scrofa. Taxonomy (NCBI): domain Eukaryota; kingdom Metazoa; phylum Chordata; class Mammalia; order Artiodactyla; family Suidae; genus Sus; species Sus scrofa. The sequence goes on along the minus strand of NC_139389.1, from coordinate 66,252,142 downwards.
CCATGCGTGTGACATAGAATCGTCTCCTTACCAGTCATCACCGGCTCCCTCTACGTTAGTTCCTTGGGTCTGAATCCCTAACCAAGACAATTTCAACAGCCTCCTAATGGGATCGCTGCCTCTATCCCTGCCTCCTTCCCCCTCAGCTGCCAGGGGGCTCGCCGTCCTGTCACTCCTCTCCCCAGAGGTTCCATGTTACGCAGAGCAAAAGCCAGCATCCTTACGATGACAGGGTGGTGCCCCTATTCTCCTCCAACCCCTTCCCTTAACGTCTCCCTGCTCCCTCTGCCCCAGCTTCCCCCTCCTAGTCCGCAGGACCCACCTGAGGGCCTGGGCACAGGCTATTCCCTCTGCCTCATTTGCTTTTCCCAGGACCTACCTGCCATCCTCCCTCACCTCCGTCAGGTCTTGCTCCAGTGTCACTTTCTCAGCCAAGGCCACCCCACCCCCACCACAGACACTTTCTGTTCTCTTTCCCTGACTCTTCTCCTTAGCTTTTATCAACATCTAATAGACCATTTTACTTATTTATCTGGTTTACTACCTATGAACCCCCACTCCCCCAGAGCACAAACTTCATGGAGGCAGGGCTTTTTGTCTGTTTGGTTCGTCCTTGTGTCCTCAGTTCCTAGACAGGGGTTAGTAAGTTTTTGTCATATGAAACAAGGAATCTTATCCCCTCACCAGCTGTGAAAAGCAGTGGCACTTTCACTATCCCCGTTTTACAGAAGAGAAAACTAAGGCCAAATAAGGCAGTAAGTGGCAGAGTCTGGATCCAAAGCCACGTTTCAAACTTTATGCTCCTTCCAAAATGGCATTTCATCCAGGCCTCTCGGGTTATGCTTGCAGTGACCAAGATCCTTGCCCAGAGTCACATTAGACGTAGCGATAGGACAGGCCTAGCGAGAGGCCTTGCTCCTCCTGTGATTCCTCTGAAAGAAATCACGGGCTCAGTGGGGAGCCAGTGTGGCGACAGACCTGTGTCTCCTTGCTCCCGGCCTCTTGCTGCTCTCCATGCTCACCTGGCAGCTCTTTCAGGCAGGCCCCGCTTTCCCTTCTAGCCTGCTCCGCACATCCTTCACACCTGGATCCACCTGCCACACAGAGGGGGACAGCCTGGCAGGCCCCAAGACACCTTGTCACAGAGCTAGGAGGCTTCCTTCTGGCAGAAAGGCCTCTTCCCCGAAATTGCAAAGGACAGTGGCACGGATGCTCCAGTAATCTCAGTAAGCGAGAAATCACTGTCTCCATGATTCACACCTTCTCATCGCAGCCGCAGGAAGCGGCCGCCTTGGCTGGTAATGGGGAAAACAACACCCCTCATCCCTAGCCAAGTCCTCCAGGAGGGGGCTCAGCCCTTGTCCTGAGTTCTCAGAGCACGGCCAGCATCCTCACTCACTCAAGAACTGGTCCTGGGCTTCTGCCTTCTGGGCGCCACGCTGGTGCCAGGTCCTAGTCCCTGCCCTCCCGGGCCTCATAGCCTAGGGGGGACAGAGGAGGGAACCAGCAGTCTGGAGAGTGTGCTGAGGGGCAGAGGAGGACGTAGGCACCAAAGAGGCCCCCACCCAGCAAGGCATACTGTGTCTCAAGGGAAATGGGGATCCCTAAAGGAAGGGCTGAGATCAGAACACAAGCTTTGGCGTTCCCATTGTGGCTCAGCAGGTTAAGAACCCAACATAGTGTCTGTGAGGATGTGGATTCAATCTCTGGCCTAACTCAGTGGATTAAGGATCCAGCACACGTCAGAGATGTGGCTCAGACTGGTATTGCTGTGGCTGTGACACAGGCTGGCAGCTGCAGCTCTGATTCAACCCCTAGCCTGAGAACCTCCATATGCTGCAGGTGCAGCCAAAAAAAAAAAAAAAAAAAAAGAACACAAGCTTTGCTTTCTTGGGACTGAAAATGTCCTCTCTTCCCCAGGAATCCGGTCCCAGCTGGCACTCACTGCACTCATGACAGTCGTAGGCTGGGGTCCGTAGAAGCAGACACTGAGACAAGTATTTGAGTGCAAAGTGAGCCCAGGAAGAGAGGAGAGAAGGAAAGTGGGATGGAGCAGAGAAGAAAGACAGTACAGGGACTGCTGTGGGCAGCGGTGGTCCAGCCTGCCTGGGGCCCAGGGACCTCAGAGGAACTGCATGGAGCACAGCACAGAGATGGCCTATTGTGGGGTCAGGAGCTGGGAATTTACCCCCACTCAGCCCCCAATAGGATCAGGCCTGGAGAGGCCAAGGAGGAAGGGAGCTGGGTTGGGCAGGACCCTGAGCAAACCTAGGCCCTGATTACAGAATAAACATTGAGAAAAAAGCTAAAGAGATTGTGGTGGATCTGCCCTGGGAAAGTGCCTTCTCACCCTGGGGTGCTGGGAAGGAGCTCCGGGCGCAGGAGAACCGTGGGCGAAGGGAGAGGCTCTGAGGAGCAGGCACCTTCTGCTTCTCTTTTACTTCCCCTCCTCTCCCTCCTCCTCCCAATCAGCCTGCAGTCGGGGGTGGGGGGGCTCTAGACTCCTGCCCCTGGGGACCCTTGAAGAGAGGGTCAGGCTAGGCAGCTTCTCAGCTCTGCCCTCACAATTGCCCTGCCGGCCCAGATGGAGGCTCAGATGTCATCAGGAAGGAGAGGAGGATCAGGCTTCTGTAAATGTCAGATGGTGAAGCAGACAGCCTTTATTGTCCTGGAGGTGTGGGCACAGGGCTGGAGAAAGGAGGAAACAGAAGAGGGGTTCTCCTCTGTCCCCAACCTATTCACATCAAAGATACAGCCCCCCATAACTGTTCTAGGAACCTCAGAGAGGCCAGTGTCACTGGCCCATTTTACAGAGGGGAAATTAATCAGAGCGAGACAGGGTCTTCCCTTGGTTGCATTCAGGACTACCCTCCTTGTAGTGGGGCAAGGGACACAAATAGGTTAATGGATTTGTCTTCCAGAATCATAGCCACTGAAGGTTTATGGCAGCTGAGAGCATCCTTGGAGCAGGGCTCTGAAAGTACCCACAGAACTCCCACTGGGACAGTGACAGCTCCTCCCATGGGTGCATTTGCCCTGAGCCTCCTGCTCAGAAAGCCTGACCTTGCCCCCCAGGGTGAGGGCCCCTGCTGGGGGTCCCTCTCCAGCCATGTCCCCATGGCCAGTTTCCACCCACATTCCTGAGCGAGGAAGCTCACCAGAGGTGAGCAGGTGGGGCAGGTGCAAAGAAACTTTCTACCCACTTTGGGACATGTCTCTGTGCCCAGGGCCTCCCTGGCATGTACCCCTGAAAGGCTGTAGATCAGCCTGAGGGAGCCTCTGGAGGGGAGTGTGGGAAAGAGGGGCCTGAGGGCAGACTACAGGGCTAAAGCCACAGGCCTCGTCAGGGGCCAAGGGGTGACTCCTGCTTCTCTGTCTGCTGTTCCCCAAGGCGGGGGGAGTGGTCAGCACCACCCTAAACCCCAGCAAGAGGGGACCCCTGTCCTGAGCCCTGCACTTCAGAGGCCCTGCTCTGGCCTGGAGCTTTCTTCTATGAGGGGCTTCTTCCATGGCCCCCCTTCTAAGAGAGCACCACGCTGCTGACGTCCACACTTAAGGCCTGAGGCAAGTCCAGGGAACTGTGTGCAGGCGGTGGGGTTGAGGTGGGCATGGCCTTGTGGTTGAGGTGTCTGTCCCCACGTAAGCAAGCAAGGCCCCTTTCAGGGTGGGACAGAGCCAGGCATAGAGAGAAAAGTGAGGGGCCAGCCAGGGCCCGGGGCTGAAGGCTGGGGGCCTGTACCTCCCAAGAATTCTGTATTTGAATCTGGTCTTTCAGACGGCTGTGAGCATATGTTTGTCAAGGTAGGAGCCTAGAACATGTTTTATTTAATAGCTAGCTTGATTTATAATTTAAATATCTAGACATATGGTATATGGGCTTCCACTTGTACCATTGCTCCAGACCCCGCAAATGTTAGAGTGGGCCTGGATCTGGAGGCTGGCTCCAGACGCAGTTCTCTGAGATGCCATCTGTCAGCAGTGCAGGGCAAGGCCCCCCTCCACCAGGTGATGTGACCATGGGCACAGCTGTGCACAGGCACCAGGTTACAGAGTTTCCCAGCGGGTAGGCATTTGAGTTCCGAAATCAAGTCCCCATTGTACAGGAGGCAAAATTGAGGCCTAGAGGGTGCCAGGGATTCACCAATGATGTACCCAAACCCCATAGGAATGCACACGTGTGTGTAAGTACAGGGCGCCATGTGCATCAGTGGGTCCACACGCAAGGACATGTGTTGGTGGATGGGTGGACTGGTGGATTTTTTTTCCTCTCATTTTTTCTGCACCAGGGAAGATCCATCATTTCCTTTTCCTGTAATGATGTTGACCTGATTAAAATTTTTATTGGATTTCACAAAATAATTTCATATACAACATTCCCTGGGGGCTCTGCTGGAGGAGGCAGTGGCGGAGGATGACGGGGAATGAGGGGCCAGGGAGGAGGGGTTGCTGCTAATATGAGAAGAGAGAGCGACAAGTAGATTTAGAAAGAGGTTGAGTCAGAATATATTTCATGTGCCGCTGAAATGACCGGCGGGGGGCAGGCCAGGCAGAAGGGAGATTAAAAGCTGTGCCTTTTCAGTCTTGCTCCTGGGAAGCTGCAAGTAGGAACATCGATGTGAGCCAGCCATGGGAGGATGTCAGATGGTCTGGGACCATGAAGGGACCTGAAGGGACCATGAAGGGACACGGGCTGCAGGAACAGAGGGTGGATGCTCCCATAGTCCCTCTCCCTGCCCTCCCTAGCCCAAGGCTCTGGCCTGAGGAATGTTGGGGTCTGCAGGTACCTTGGGGTCCTGAGGCTAAAAGCTAGTGAGCCTTCAGGTGGAAATAACTGAGGGTAGGCTAAGGCAGTCCCCTCTCTGCTGTGGCAGCCACACTGAGGGTACCTGCTGGCCGGCAGGGTCCAACCAGCCTGGCCTAGTCACCCACCAGCTGAGTGATCTTGGGTAAGTCTTAACCTCTTGAGCCTCAGTTTTCTCTCTACACGAGTTAGAGGGGCGCTGGGATGATTCAAGGAGATCATGGATGCAAAGGGCTGGCACAAGTGGGAGCTCACACAAGGCGGCTGCTCTTCCTTAGCACGAGTGTAATTCATTCACAGCTTTGTCCATTCTACAGATTCTCCTTCATTCTAAGAACCCTCTGACAGGCACTGGGGATCGAGCCGTGAAAAGTGACTTTTTCACTGGGGGACTTCCATTCTCCTGGAGGGGAGACCGACAACAAACACAAAAGAAAGGAAAACAAATTGTATTATAGAAGAAAATAAGGAGTTCCCGTCGTGGCGCAGTGGTTAACGAATCCGACTAGGAACCATGAGGTTGAGGGTTCGGTCCCTGCCCCTGCTCAGTGGGTTAACAATCCGGCGTTGCCGTGAGCTGTGGTGTAAGTTGCAGACGCGGCTCGGATCCCACGTTGCTGTGGCTCTGGCGTAGGCCGGGGGCTACAGCTCCGATTCGACCCCTAGCCTGGGAACCTCCATATGCCGTGGGAGCGGCCCAAAGAAATAGCAAAAAGACAAAAAAAAAAAAAAGAAGAAAATAAGCTGGAACTTGGGGGTTCTGGGGAGGGGTGGCGGTTTAAAAAGTGGTCAGGGAAGGCCTTGCTGAGAAGGTGGCCCTTGAATATAAATGCAAAGGAGGTGAGGGAGTGCGTCCTGCAGGTCCCGAGCTGAAACAGTAAGTGCAAAGGCCCTGGGGTAGGAGTGTGTCCGGCATGTCAGAGAGATGTCAAGGGGCCAGCTCGGTGGAGGCAGGGGGAGTTGAGGGGGAGAATGGAATACATGAGGGCAGGGAGGGGAGGGGACCAGATCAATAAGACCGTGTAGGCCACAGTGGGGACTCAGCCTCTTTCTCTTTGGGAGCCATTGCAGGGCTCTCCTATTCCTTCTCAGATGCTCAAGGATAAAGGAGGAGGTTTGTGTTCCTTCTTCCTGCCCCAGTGAGCCGGGCATCTGCTCCCAGAGTCACTGCCTCATCTCAGGAAATGGCCCTGAAGGGGCTGTAGCCTGTGACAGGGAAAGATGGGGGTGGGGAGACTGAGGGGTCCCCTCAGGGCCCTCTGCAGGCCCCTCTGCCTCCAGGCAGCACCTCGGCCTCAGTGGCTGGGCCCCAGGGTCTGCCTTTCCCTGCTCCGAGGTCCGGCCTCACATTCCCAGTGCCCTCTGTGTTCTAAATACCCAGCCTGTCAATTACAACCGTGGTTTTTGTTTGTACAATCTCACCAAGAGGAGGAAGGAAATCAATTCAATCTATGAAAATGAGCAACTACAAAAATGGACAGAGCTCCAGGGAGACTCTGGTCAAATGCCAGGGTTGGGAGCCCCACCCAGGGAAGAGGATCATGGCAGCAGGCACAGCAGAAAGCATCCACGAACAAGAAGAAAACATAACCCCCTGTGGGAGCTGTGATCAGCCCAGGGCAGAAGGCCAGAGACCCAGGGCCCCCTGGGAGGGACACGGCGCCCTCCAGCTCAACTCAACTCAGCTTGCTTTCTCTCTGAGTGCCTTCGCTGTGCTGGATGCAGTGCCAGTCCTGGGGGATGTGGAGTCCTGGGTGACAGTGCCTGGCTGGGGAGGAGGAGGGACTGAAATCCAGCCTGTGTTCTACTTGTCGAGCCTGGCTTGGGGCTGTGTCCTCCTGAGGAAGGAAGTTTCTTTCTAAATCCCTCAAAGATGCCTTGCGAGCCAGCAGGGACCCTACCCAAGGTCCCCACCTTGGTTCTGCCAAGTCCATGCCCCAAGATGCTACCCATGAAGTGTGGATGGGACCAGGGCAGGGCAGGAGGGACACAGAGATGGTGTGGGACAGGTCAGTAAAAGACAAAAAAAAAATCACCGCTTAGGAGTGTACTGACAGGCATTAGGCCAGAAATTCCACTGGAGCTAGCCCGATCGTACATCCTCAAGAAAGGGCTGGAAATAGACTCACAGACTTTGAAATACTTAGGGTTACCAGAGGGAACAGGTTGGGGTGGCGGCAGGGATGGGCTCGGTGGTTGGGGATGGAAATGGTCTAAAATCAGGTTGCGGTGATGGCTGTACAACCATAAATATAATAAAAGTCATTGGATTAAAAAAAAAAAAAAAAGGTGCTGGGTTAGCCAGGAGGCCACTGGGTGGGTGGTGCCCAGGAACCAGCCTCAACCAGGGCCTGGAGGCCTGAGGAAGCCTGGTTCAGACATGCTTTGCAAATAGCCATTGCAAAGGCTTTGCAGGACCAGGGAGGGGAGGCAGCGGGGCTGGGCAAGGCAGGGGTGCCCAGCTAAAGGGCTTGCAGGCAAAGTGCAGGCAGGAGCGTAGGAAGGAATCACATTATCATTTTAGTGCAAGTCTCCGGCTCCTGGGTGGAGGCTGAATTGGAGGGGCCCAGAGGACCAGCGAGGCACCAGGAGAGAGATGGGGTGCCTGAGCAGGGGCACACATGAGACCCCCTGGGAGGAGCCAGGTCTAGCTGAGGCAGGCCAGGGACTGAGTGAGGAGGCCTGGGGGCAGAGCATATGCAGAAGCAGAGGAGGCGGCTCCTACACAGGGAAGTTGGAGGGGCTCTGGGAGGACACTGCCCACACCCCAAGCACACTTCTGTCATCTTGCCTGCAGAGCAGATCTGAGAGGAAGGGCGCTTACTCCTTCCCACCTGCTGAAGTTTTGGGAGCCAAGTTTAAACCCAGGCCTTCTGACCCCAGTCCTTGCTTCCTTTTTCCACGGCAGCATGCTGCCTTCTCACCACCCCTTCCTTATCTTGGCCCATCCTCTCACTTACCCGCCCAGGTCCCCAGATGGAAAGCCCTGGAGAAGGGGTCAGCAGAAATGTTTTTGCCAAGTGGAGTTATTTTTACTCAGTGCCCAGATACTTTTTAAAAAATAGGCACAGCCCATGGGGTTGCCTGCCTTCTAAAGTCTCACTAAACCCAGGATCGGGGGCACAGACCAGCCTGGCTGGCCCAAATATTTGCCGCGTTGCCGGGTAACCACCAGTTGGCCCTGCAAGCTGGCATCTGTGGAAGTGAGGGCTTGGAAGGAGAGTCACACAGCTGCTCAGACACTGTCAGCGAAGTCGGGAAGCGCCCCAAATGTCTCCTGCTTGGGACGTGCTGAGCCTCCGGAAGCTGCCCCTCAGGAGACAGGAGGCGTGAGATGGGATTAGCGGCTTCCCAGGGAGACCCGCTAGGCATGAGGCAGTTCAGAGTTGAGCTCAGGTGGCTCTGGCTATGCAGCGTGGCTTGGGAAGGCCAGCTCTGTGCTCCAGCCCTTTGGTCCTGGCCTCTGCCTTTCCCCCTCTTGCTCTGGGCAGCAGCCATGGGCTCTCACAGGGGTATTAGTTGTTTCTACGAGATCTGTCCCCCATGTCCAGGGAAGCTGGAGGCAGGACAAGCATATGCAGAAGCAGAGGAGGCGGCTCCTACACAGGGAAGTTGGAGGGGCTCTGGGAGGACACTGCCCCCACCCCAAGCACACTTCTGTCATCTGGCCTGCTTAGAAATTCTACCTTTCCACTTAGGTTTGGGACTTCCCTAAGAGATGGGAAGGACATGGGAGGAAGGTCAGGACAACTTACATGCAGCCAACGAGCCCAACTATCATAGCCCAGGCCCAGACAACATCCAGCCCCTGCTTGCACACCCTGAGGAATGGGGAGCTCACCACCTCAAGAAGCAGTTTGTCATCTTGGCCACAGCAGTGACTGGTAGGAAGTTCCTGAACTTAAGCCAGGCTGTTCCTCTGGGGGAAGGAAGGGGCTGTGGGATAGGATACTGGTTACCTGTGAGGCTGTGATGATCGCAGCCCTCAGGCTCCCCTCCTGCTTGGGGAGCTCCTGAGACTTCCAAAGATGGCTCAGTGCCCAACTCTGGAAAACAATATGACAATATCCAAGAGCAAGGCAGCCATCCATGCATCCCAAAGAGATGCTGGCATGCCGGCAGGGAGCCATGGCCAGCTCTGTCCTGTGTGAACTCCAGGCCCATCACCCCCTGCGGGGAGACCCATCGGTGGCTTTGCTTCTCTGAGCCTCTGTTTCCTCCTCTGTAAAATGGGCAGGACACCAGTACTGCAGGGGACTATGGAACTGGGAGATGAGGTGGTTGTCCCCTTTCCCCCTCCAGATGCTTCTGTTCTGGCCCAAGCATGCCCTGTCTCCTCTGCAGCAAAAGCTCCCTCCTAGCTCTGTTCCCCCGCTCCCCTCTTCCTTCCTCCCCTTCCAGCTAAATCCTCCACAAGTGGTAGGTGTGAGCCGGCTCCCTCAGGCCTGGGCAGCTGCCCTCCACCCACCCGCACTGCTCAGCTAATGCCCTAATCCCCACCCCTAAAGCCTTGTCCTCATTCTCCTCCTCCTCTTCCTCTTTGCTGGGGGAGACGCAGCAGATCATCTGCCTCCACACATTCCATCCAAGCAGGTCTTCTGGGGCTGCAGCCTCCCAGTGCCCCCGGTTCCTCCCTGACAGTGAGGAAGACACTTTCTCAAGCCCTGTCTTCTAAAATCTTTGTTCTTCCCTATGCCGCTGGCAGCATGAGACCCAGGTGGTTTTCTGCCTGTTCTACATGAGGAACAGAAAGAGGAAGGGACACAGGACAACATAAAGAACTCAGGTCTTTGAGGTTCATATCCCACTGCTGTTTGCTGGATGTGCCACCTTGAGCAAGTTGCTTAACCTCTCTGGTGTCTGGCTCCTCATTCCTAAAACAAGAGGGAAGTTTATGGTGATAATCGCATCCTTCTCATTAGTTGCTGAGGATTCAATAAGTAAAGGGCTTAGCCCCGTGTCTGGCTCATCTTGACTGCTTGACAATTGTTGGCCCTTCCCTGGGGCAGAGTCTGCATGAGGAGCCCAAGCTCTGCCAGACTCCGGGTAAAGCTGGCAGGATCTGCCCCTGCAGTGGCCGGGGAGGCACAAAATGTGGGCAGGGCTGGGAGCTTCAGGCCTGGACTCCAGCCTCCATCCTGAACTGGGCAGCGCAGGGACCCAAGTGAGCTGGGAAAGTGCTGAGCTTGTCTGAGGTGGGAGGGCAGACTCAGCAGTTCTGGCTTCGGGATGGGATGGGATGGAAGGTCCGCAGTTAATGAAGGATGGCATTAAAATGGAGGTTTTTTCGTGTCTGTAATTACTCCCTTCCTCTCAGCCCCTCTGGCTTTAAAGGGCCAGGGCTCCATCAGCGTTTGTGGGGAGGAAATCCAGGGTCTTCCTACCCACCTTCCATCAGAGCTAAATGAGAGGGCCTCCCGTTCCTTATCAAGAAGGTTGCTGCAGTCCCTTCTGATCTACAAAGATCATTGCCTTTGTTTTCAGAGGCCAGGAGGCTCAGAGCTCTGCAGTCACTGGATGTCATGGCTTCCCCACCAAATGCGGGTACCAGTGGGACTGGGTTCAAATCCTGCCTAAGTCCCTCCTCAGCTCATAAAGGAGAGGAAATTCACATCCCTAGTCACCCACTATGTGCTCCCCGTCCACCGTCTCAGTGAGTCCTCACAAACCTCCCCCTTCCCACGCGCAATTCTTATAGCAGAGCTGACCCTTCTCCAGCCCATGTGACCTTTGCCTGGCCAATGAGACGACCAATGCTTCTGTTCACCATGATTGGTCCAGCCTTGGGCACTCAAGCTAAACCAATAAGACCACACTCTGGACTTCAACTGGAACTAATGGGGAGAAGTTCTGATTCTCCTAGACTTAGAGCTGGCAGGATATCATGCTGGAGCATCCAGGGGCCCTAAAAGTGAGGGGGTTAGTTTCCGCCAACACCAAGGAGAGACAATTTCCGCATGATGGCATTTGAGCTTCTAATCCAGCTGCACCTGAAGTCCATACTCCTGGATTTCACAGTTACTTTAGCCAATAAATTCCTTCTCTCTTTTTTTTCTTTTGCTTAAGCCAGTTGGAGTTGAGTTAATGTCATTTGTACAGAAAAGACTCGATTAATTCAAGAATAAAACTGTTGAAAGGGCAGGGCCCGATCCCTGTGGCACAGCTATAGGGACATCCATCCAGGCTGAGAGTAATCCAGGAGTCAGTTCCCTTGAGGACAGCTGTTTGATCAGTCAATTGTGGTCTGTTCCCTGTATTCCAGCCTCAGGATACCATCTTGGCCTCACCAGCATCAAGTGCAAAGCTTTGAAGGCACCCAGACACAGCCTGTGCTCTTGTGCCCTGTCAGGAAAAAGGATTTGGTCACTTTGTCCTGACTTATTCTTGGTGAACCACCTAGAGCTTTCTCAGGGTCTGCAAACCTCCTTTGCGGAGGCCTCTTAGAGGGTTGCATTGGAAGCATTGTCAAGCTTACAGGTAACTACATTCAGCAACTGCAGGGGGGCTTTCTCTAGGGACTCAAGCCAGCCTGGGAGGCCCATCCTCCAGCTCTGGAAAGGTGGGCAGAGGCAACAGGATCTGACAGCCCAGGCTCAGAGAAAAGGGAAGCAGGAGGGGGAGCAGGCAGGAGAAAAAAACTGACTTCAAAGCTCATAAAATCACAGTGAATTGGACTGCCCAAGATGAGCACTGGCTGCTTCCTAAATTATGCAGATTTGTGCAAATTTTATGCAAATCAGCCACGCAAAGGTGGCAGGGGGCACTTGCTGACAGCCTGGCTCTGGAGCCTTCTCAGTCAGTCAGCCCCAGCCTTGTTCAGGGAGTGGAGAAGCTGTCACCTGCCTGGCAGCAAGAAGGAAGGGATAGGCGTTGCCTTATCCCAGCTTCTTGCCACCCTCCCTCTACTGGGAGACTGCCAAGGTCAGACCCTGTAGCCTACCCTTCACATCTGGTTTCTGTCCTGGACTGTTGCTCAGAGATCACCACTGACGGCTAGACCTTCCTGTTCACCCAGTTCAGCCACTTCCTTCCCATTGTACAGTTGAGGAAATAGAGGCCCAGACCAGGAAAGGGACCTGCCCTGTCCCTTGGGAAGCTGTTGATTGACTAAGTCTGATCCACCCACTCACCCCCTCCTAGAAGAGCTAGGCTTGTGCATGGTCAAAGTCTGCAGCCATCCACTAACTTTCCATCCCACTTTAGGCCCCGGAATTTTTCTTAATTGTCACTGTACTTAGATTCCACTATTCATGCCCTGGGTCCTTGGGATGGGGTCAGTCATCATAGAGCTTGGGACTGAAAACTGGCAAAGTTTGGTCCCCCGTGTGGGGGTGCTGGGACTCGGGACCTAGACAATACAGCTACTTGTAAGCCTGTGCTGGGCCACCTTGTTTCTAGAAAGGCAGAGCCTCCATGGAGGTTATTCCAGACTAGAGTTTCTGAGCCTCACCCTGACAGCCACCTAGACTGCCCGCTCCTTCACTCTTTCATACTTTTCCTGTCCTCTAATCGCATTGATGAAAATCATCACAAAAAAGACTCATCTTTGTCGAGTAGTTGCTTTGTGCCAGGCACCATTATAAACAACTGCGATCCTCACTATATCCTTTAGGTTAGAATCTAATATTATTCCCACTTCAGGGACAAAGGGACTGTGGCACAGAGGAGCAAAGTTAGTTGTTCATGGTCACACATCCAATAAGCAATGGAGTGGGAGGGTTACCCAGGTGTGTCTGGCACCAGGGCACACGCTTAGGAGAGCTGCCAGGGCAGTCTTCTTCCTCCTCTTCCCCTCCTCCTCCAGGAAGCCTTCCCTGCCTCTGCGATGCTAATGCCAAGGCCAGAGGCTCTTTGGCTGATGGATCCAGGCCTCAAGCTGCTTCCTTCCCTCAACTCCTGAAGCCTCAGAGTCCATAGTCTGTGGCTCAGCCTGAATTTGTCTCTCAGGCCTGGCAGGAGCCTTCTGAGGCAACAGCGGGAATCCCTCCTTCTGTCCCCACCAAAACACTTCCCCACGGTGTCCTAGCATAGAGCTGCTCACCATGTCACCTGGGCTGCAGATGAGTCTGGGCGCCCCAGCCTGGAGAACTTTTCCAGCACCTAATACACAGAACCTCAGCTCTCCAAGTTGGATATTTCCTCTCTGCCAGGTTCCACTGGAGGGAAAAAAAGAGAGAGACTTATCCTTGTACCACCCTTTACTTCCCTCAGCTCTCCTATTCTTTCATCTTTTTTTTTTTTTTTGTCTTTTTAGGGCCACACCCGCTAGGGGTCGAATCGGAGCTGTAGCTGCTGGCCTACACCACAGCCACAGCAACATGGGATCTGAGCCGCGTCTGCAACCTACACCACAGCTCACAGCAACGCTGGATCCTTAACCCACTGAGCGAGGCCAGGGATCGAATCCAAACCTCATGGTTCCTAGTCGGATTCATTTCTGCTGTGCCACAATGGGAACTCCAGCTCTCCTATTCTTTGTCCCCTGGAGCCCAGGGACCCTCAAAGAGCACTCCTACTTGGCCCTCCCAGGATGCTTTGCTCTCCCTGGAACAGGAAGGGGAGTCCAGCTGGAGGTGCCAGGAAGGCCTGAGGGATGTTCGGGTCCAGCCCCTTGTAAAGCAGATGGGGACACTGGGTCAGGTAGAAGTGGGGTCATAACTGGTGTTCTTGCCCTGCTTCCTCCACCCTAGGAGTTCTCTGGAGACTGTGCTTTAGTCCGCAGAGTTGGAACATCTTTGGGGACCACAGATGCTTTTGAAAATCTGAGGAAAACTCTAAATCCTGCCCTACCACAGAGGGATAAAGGAACCAGCAAGGAAGACCTTGGCGTCTTCCAGCCGAGAGGGCCCTGGCCATTCTGCTGGCCCTTGGGCCCCAAACCTAGCCTCAGACCCAGAACCCAAGCAAACCTGAGCCTCACCTGACTTTCCCAATGTCTGTCCAGATCCTAGATCTTGCTTCTCACTGAGCCAAGTGATACCGTGATGGGATGAGCTCATGCCTACGTCAGTCCTGGGGTGACTTTTCTTCGGTTCCCTAGTCCATCTGTTACCACTGACCTGAGAGCCCCAGGGTGGCAGGAGACCTGTGGGGCTCCGTACCTGGCATCAACTGGCAGGGGGTCAAAAGGCCAAAGGAAGGTGGACTTGATCTGTGTAGTCCTGTAAAGTGGCTGTGTGGCCTGGGGCAAGCCACCTCCCCTGAGCTACAGTATTAGCATCTGTAAATGGAGTCGTTGCTACTAGACAAGACTGAAGTCAAATAGTATCCAAATCCCTTAGCACAGCACGGGGCACACAGTAAACACTCAGAGAATGCGTGCTCCCCAGTCCACGCCCTGGCTTATGAGTCTGAATGGTGTTCTCATCAAGTCCCAGTCAAGCCCAAGCTCCCTTCTTTTTTTTTTTTTTTTTTGTCCTTTTGCCATTCTCTTGAGCTGCTCTCGCAGCATATGGAGGTTCCCAGGCTAGGGGTCGAATCGGAGCTGTAGCCACCAGCCTACACCAGAGCCACAGCAACGCCAGATCCAAGCCGCGTCTGCGACCTGCACCACAGCTCACAGCAACGCTGGGTGGTCAACCCACTGACCAAGGCCAGGGATCAAACCCACAACCTCATGGTTCCTAGTCAGACCCGTCAAGCACTGCACCACAACAGGAACTCCAACCCAAGCTCCCTTCTGACCATTTTGGTTTGCAGCCACCAGTGACATCTCCCCTCCCAGCCTCCTCCCCCAGAGTCTTCATGCTTCCCCCTCTGGGCTGCCTTGGGCAAGAACCGGAGAGAGTCAGGAGGAAGCCGCATAGCGGCACCATTAACCCCACCACCGCCACCTCACTGACTGAAATGCCACCACACCTGCATCTGCCCTTGGGCTTGGCATTGAACTTCTCTCCCCAGAGGAAGCGGGCTTCAGCCCTTTCTACCCAGGGAGCCATGGTGGGTCAGGCATTTTCCTTTGGCCGGGTGTGCCCCATGCCCCTGGGGACTGAGAGGAGGAGGTCTGAGCCAGGCCATGAGAAAAGGTCGCAAGGATGTTCCCAGCATCCCTGTGTGTAATCACAAAAAAACAGAGACAACTTGAATGCCCATCGATAGGGGAACTGCTAAGAGAATGACATCCCATCCTTTGTAAGAAATAGCTGGAAGCAGCTGAGCACCCCCAAGCTTATGGGGGAAATGGTAAATTCCGGGACAAGATATATCTAGTAGGACCCTATGTGTGTTGTTACACAACATCTTATCTGTGCACATATAGATATGTTGCATATAAATATAGTATGTGGGGGAAAGTCTGCACACTATATACCAAACTGTTAACAATGGTGAACAGCAGAGGGAAAGGAGACCTCCTGTGTGATATGCTTGTATATTGTCTGAGCTTTTGTGGTGACAGTGTATTCATGTATTCATATTACTTGAATATATCCTTAAATATTTTTAAGATCGTAAGACCATAAAATTCACACACACACACATACACACATATTTCAAAAGGTTGGACAGGGTAAGGAGGCCCTGTCTCAGCGACCCTGGCATCAGGTGCGCCCCCTGCCTGGCTCCACTTCAGCTGCACCCACGTCCCAGCTGTCCTGGCTCCCCCACCCCCACCGCATCACAGCCAAACTCATCAGCTCTCTCTGCTGCTCCTGATTCCGCCTTCAGCACTGCAGAAGCACCAGCTCTGTTGTCACAACTTCACTGCTTTGTGGCCAATCCCTCACCCCTCACCAGACTTGGATCCCATCAGCTTCATAATGACTGCTCCTTCTGGCCCCAGCATGAAGAAGTCATGGACCGGGGGACAAGTCAGAAGTCCTGGTCTCCTTAGAGCCCATGGGAATCACCCTCTTCCCAGAATAACAGACCTTGAGTCTGTCCTGCAAAGCGGAGGAAAGAGTGCAAATGCCTGGGATGCTAGGAGGTGATAAAGGAGGAAGAGAAGACCTCACCCTGCGCTTAGGGAGCCCCCGTCTGGAAACCTTGCAGGGTCCCCTTGAGCACAGAGCAGCAATGCAACTTGCTTGATCATTGACCAAATTTCTCATTTTTCAAACCAGATAACTGAGGCTCAGTTAGGGAAATTGACTTGCCCACGCCCCAGAGTACATCTCTGCAGAACCGCTCAGCCCTGAGGTTTGGCCTTTCTGTGTCCTTCCCCGCCAGCTCCTCATGGCAGAGCAGTCGAGAGCCGCCGGCAAGAAGCTGACATGGCAGAAGAAGCCAGGCCCGCAGGACCAGAGGCACGACAGGAACGCATGCATCTCGGCAGTGGCCCAGGGAAAATATTGACTTTCTGGCTCATAAAGACCAAATTCCATGAAAGCTACAACTCCAGACTGAGAAAATCCATCAGCGTTTCATAAATATTTGAAAGTGTCCGATTGATTATCATCCTAGGACAGTTGCAGCCCTGGGTTTGAGGGTGGGTAGGGGGCGCAGCCCTCTCCGCAATGCCCAAGCCCCCAAAACATGTAGTCATCCATTCAGAAGCTGTTCATATTTGTATTTGCTTCCGAAAGCAAATGAAACCCTGAAAGGACACAGGAAACTGAAAGCAGGACTTAAAGGGTAGCGGGTGAGAGGGAATTTTTTACCCTACACTGTAGTACAATGTTTTGATTTTTGAAACATGTGAATGCATTCTTTCAAAATAGTAAATAAAAAGTTTAAGCTGCTCCTGGGGCCACTAACTCCCTGCTCCTGTTTAGATGCTGTAAAGAAAATGGGAAGGTATAAATGTGAGCCTCCCCAGGGGCACCTGGCTGGGGGCAGGGGTGAACTAGTGTCACACTGGCTTCTCCAACAGCTCTGGGCTTGCGACTGTACATGTGGAACTGTCAGCTCCACAAGGCACAGTGCTCAGATGAGTATGTCATCGTTAAGTGAGCCCGAATATTTAAGGGAGGCTCTCTCTCCATACTGCAGGCGTGGGCAGAAAGGCTCCTAGGGCCACTTCCTGCTGCTGTGCTCTCGGGACTTTCTGCCCTTGAATTCCACCCATACCAGGGGGTTGGTCTTCAATGGCCAAGCGTTGCTTACCTCAGCCTCCATGATGAAACGAAGCATCAGAGCCAGACAGGCCCTCAGGGATCATCCAGTCAGCACCCATCCACCCCTGCCGATTTTACAGGTGCACAAACTGAGGCCTAAGAAGAAGGCCTTGTCCAGCATCAAAGGGCCTGTCAGTGGCAAGGCTGACGTTGAACCTGGCCAATTTATGGCATATAATCTAAACTGCATGCAACAGTGTATGGCAAGGAATTCCTTTTGTGGCTCAGTGGTAACGAATCCAACTAGTATCCACGAGGATGTGGGTTTGATCCCTGGCCTCGAACAGTGGGTTAAGGACCTGGTGTTGCCATGAACTGTGGTGTAGGTCCAGACGCAGCTCGGATCTAGAATTGCTGTGGCTGTGGCGTAGGCTGGCAGATGCAGCTCAGATTTGACCCCTAGCCTGGGAAATTCTCTATGCCATGGGTGCAGCCCTAAAAAGCAAAAAACAAAAACAAAAATAAAACAATGTATAGCAAGACCTCTTTTATCCAAGTGTCTTTGGCTATAAGGGGGTCACTTGGCTGCAGCCTCTCCTTCCTAGATTTCTGCCAAGAGACAAGGAGGCCAGAGGCAAACCTTTTTCAGTGTCCTCCGAGTCTAGCTCAGCAGTCTTAGGCTGGCAGCCTCCCCTCAGCAGGTCCTGAGACCCTCAGGCCTCTGCCCCAGCAGAGCCCACCAGCCTGACAAAAACGAGGAGAGGCCCTGCCTCTTCCAGGGAAGTTCTCAGCCTGTCTGAAACCCCCAGAGAAGACCTGTGTCCCAACTCCGGGACAGTGGGTACAATTCCTGCTGCAGGAGCACTAGGACTGAAGAGCCCTGTAATGGGGTGCAGCTGAATTCCCTGGGGAGGGAGGCTGAGCTGGGCCTGAGATCGCTGCTAGTTACCGCTTCAGCGTGGATCCATCCCTCTCCTGTCACTTGTGCACCTGTACACGCACATGCATGTGCACACGTGGGCAAGGGTGCTTGTGCATATTTTATAAGTACCCAAGTACACAGAGGAACATGGAAAATATGTGTACCGGAGCATACCTGCTCCCCCCTCCCCTGCACACACACACAGATGGACAAGCAGTGAGGGACAGTGGCACTTGGAGTCAGAGGGAACTGGGGTTGGACTCAGTGGGAGCCTGGGGACCAGGCAGAGTCGGGGACTCTGGCAACCCAGGGCCTCCTGCCTCCCAGCTCGGGTCCCCCCACCCTGCCCCCAGGTTTCTCAGGAGGAGAGAGCGGGAAGAGGGGAGGGGCCTGCTGTCCCTGCCTCCAGCACGGTCACACTGCCTTACCCTGGACTGTGTGGGTGTGAGCCGGAGTCAGAGGGCCTCGTTAGGACATTGCTCTGCACTCACTGGTTCCTGCAGCCCAGGCCCACCTGGCCGAGATAGAGACCCTTCGCTGCCCTGGCCCAGCTCCTCATCTGCCTTCTGTTTCTCCTGTCCTCCCCGCCCAGCCTTGCCAACCATCTTCTCCCTGTGCCTCTCCTTCTGCTCTCACCTGTCATCCTTTACCCCTCTCACCTCTGGGATGAGCTCCGTGGCTTCTCCAGGCCTCTCACACCCCCTCCACTGGCCACAGACCCTGGATTCAAGCAGATCCCAAGGGTGGTACGGGGTAGGTGGGGCTGCCTCTGATGAAATTGGGCTGACACGCCTCCTTAGGCATCCTCTCCAGAAATCATGGTTGGAATTTTTATTCTTACATTATTAGTGATGGTGGAAGGGCATTTGGTCACAGAGAGATGGAACTGAGCGTCACACGTGTTCGAACACCTTCTCTCCTCACTTCTCTCCGTCATCCTAGGCCACCTTGTCTGTCCCCGTGGCCTTGAGTGTCATCTCTATGCACCTCAGATACAGGTCCCAAACCAGTTTTTCGGCAGAATCCCCGTCACGGGAAATGAACCTCCATGCACCAGCCCCTCTGACTCCTTCTCCCTCACCTCAGAAATCCAAGTCGTCTGCCTTTGGGATGCCCTTCGCCCTCCCCTCACCACAGTCCCTTCCCGAGCCACCACCATCTCTCACCGGGATGCCTACAACTCCCTGCCCTCCATCCCTCCCCGGCTCATACCCCCTCTCAATCCTCTGCAAGCCTCTCCCAGGGAGCTCTTCCAAAGCCGTAAGTCAGATCCCATTCACTCTCTCCTAGAATCTTATAGCTCTTCCCTACTCCCCGAGGCGGTCTAAGGGCACGTGTTTCTTGAGCACATATTGTGTGCCAAGCACTGGCATGGTCTCTCGAGGCCAGTTCACATTGCCCTCCGCCCAGCTCCCACTTACCAGCCACACCGGCCTTCCTACCTCAGGGTTTTTGCCCATGCTGTTCCCTCCACCTGGAACACCCTTCTCCCCACTCAGAAAACTCCTACTTCGGGGTCTGAATTCAAATAGGCCTTTCCTTTCCCCTGAAAGAAGCCTTTCCTGAGCCCACAGTCTGGAGCAGGTCCTCCCTTCTCTGCACCCATTTCACACTACCCTTTTCCTTTAGAGCACTTATCCTAGCTTGTGATGATACATTTCTTTGCACGTTTAATTGTCTAACATCTGTCTCTTGCACTAGACAAGAGAGGACCCCCATCTGTATTTTCTCACCGCTAGAGCCCAGGGCTTGGCACAGAGTATGTGCTCAAGAAACACATGTTGAATGAATGAATGGTGAGCTGGTGGTCAGAACCTCCTTAGCTGGGGAGGAGAAAGGTGGGGACCTCCCAGAGGAAGGGAGGCAGAGGAGGAGCCTGGGTCTGCAAAAGCAAGGAGTTGGCCCAACCCGGATTACAGTGAGGGAGCCGTGACAAGGGCCCCTTCAAGTGGCCCTGAAGGGAATGAGGCAGGCCAGCCTGTGGGTCCACGTGCCCGGGAGAGGTGGGGGGATGTGTGCACGCCTGGAGAGTGATATACGTGCCAGCTGTTACATGGGGAGGGGGACTGGGCCTCGTTGCTGCAGATTTGTATTCCTGCCGACTTTTATTTCAGGCCTTGTTTATTTCTCCTTAAAACGCGGCTGCTATGCCAAGAGTCGTACCCGAATTAGCTGCGAGTGTGTAATTTTACAGCTATTACCCGGGTGTTTCTGTGACTTGGGTAATAACGAGGGAAATATAAACAAACAGCAGCAAAAGCAGTTTAGCAAGGAGGCCTCTGAGCTCCACCTTTTCGTTTTGAGACGGAACAAGTCCCACCCCTTCCCTGGCCCCCTTCCCAGCACCCCCTTCCGAGGCACCTCAGGCCCAGGGACTGGGGCGTGGGAGGCCCAAGGTCCCATCGCACCAGCCCTGAATCCTCATCCCCTAGCCCCCTCCCCCTGCCCCAGGTAAACAGGCCCAACCCCAGAGGCACAGTGCCCCCAACTACCAGTCTCCCTTCCTGCTCCCCCTTACACAAAGGCAAACAAAGGCTTGGCCTAATTATGTGATATTTCCCTTCTCTGGTGGCTAATGGCACCAGAGCCTGTGTGACATTTCGCTCTCTTTCCTCTATTATTCTTGCTTATTATCTGGCTGCTGCCGGAGGCTCTAGGCTGAGGCTGGCACGGATGCCACCCCCACCCATCCCTCCTCCTCTTGGGCTCTTTGGCTCTGTCCCTTGTTCTCTCCCTCACGGCCCATCCTCCATCTTCCAAGAAGAAGGACGAATCTTGCCGCGGAGCCTCGAGGCTCCCTCTGAGGGAATTGGGACCCAGCAGAGGGCTGGGCTGGGCTGAGGACTGTTCTAGGCTCCTTGAGGCAGACGGACCCTCAGGACACCTGTGTCTTATCTCAGCTCCACTGCAGCCTCTCAAAGAGGCCTGCCACCGCTGTGTCTCAGGGTCCCTATATCTGCACTGCAAACATGGGGCTTGATTCCTGAAGTCTCTCCTTTGAAGGTAAATACGGAAAGGGGTGGGGGAGAGGTGGTGAAGGCTCCAGTGACTGAAGTGTCCGTAGGGGTGTGGGGTTGCTGAAGGAGGGGGTGAGCTTGGGCCAGAGCAGAGGAGGAGAAGCTGGAGAATCCACATAAGGACAGCTGAGCCTCAATTTCAACAAACCCAGTCATTGAAGAGCAGAGTTTTCCCCCCAAATACTCTTCAGTTAAAAAAATGAAAAAACAAAACAACAACAACAAAAAAACGGCAAGAAAGAAAACAAACAAATGTAAAACTCCCTGTCTCCCCTAGAGGCATCCCTTATGAATAGTTTGCTGTGTATCCTTGCTGACATTTCCCCAGGTGTATATATTTTTATACACGCACTTTTTTAAAAAACAAAAATGGGGTTGTGGCATACATATTGATCAGTCACTTGCTTTTTTCCCTCACCAACCATCATGGGCATCTTCCAGGTCAGTACGTATGAATCAACCTCATTCCTTGATGGCCACAGGGTGTTCCATTGTATGGTTGTACCACCGTTTATATGTCCAGTCTCGCGTCAGTGGACATCTGGGTGGCCTCCAGTTTGGGGCTGTGTCCATTTTTTATTTTTATTATGTATAAATAATGGCTACCTGACAACCCCAAAGCTTAGTTATTTAAAACAAGCATTTGTTAGGCTCACGAGTCTGGAAGTCGGTGGGCAGTCCTAATTGGTCCAGGCTAGGCTGATTCTAGGGATCTGCTCAGGCATCGGCAGTCAGCTGGAGGATCGCCTAGAGTCTGGCTGGTCCAGGATGGCCTTGCCTGAGATGATTCTCTTCTCTTAAACCTGGTCTCTCATCCTGCAGCAAACTAGCCGGAGCTTGTCCTCATGTTGGTAGATGGTGTTCAGGAGAGCAAGTGGGAATATACAAGGGCTGGCTTGGAGCCAGTATACTTGGAACTGGCCCATGATCCCTTTCACCATATTCTATTGGCCAAATCTATCCAAGGCCAGTCCAGATTTAAGGGGTGGAAAAATCAGCTCCACCTCTTATTGGAAAGAGCTCTGAAGTGACTTTGGAAACCGATACAGGAACTGTGAGGGAATTGGGATGATTTTTTGTAACTGATCCACCCAAGAGGCTGTTACAAACAATCCTGTGATGAACACCTTTGGACCGCCTTCTCTCGGCTCCATCAGGCTGGTATTTTCTACAAATGCCAAAGGGTGGTAGGGCTCTCAAGTTCTTTGGGGAGGGTGTTATTAACTGCAAAGTCGTCCTCCCAAAGGTGGTACCAATGTCTATTCCCACCAACTTTCAAAGCAGGTAAATTGAAGGAGTGATGGAAAACCTTTACACGCCCTTCCTGTCTTTACTGATTCACCCTAAGATCTGTTACTGACAGATCTTGTCAATATCTGAATTTTAGGGCAAAATTAATAATAATTATTATAGAAGATTCGGAGGGGACTAATTAGATGGTAATTCAGCTCTTCTTTCTCTGGCCCCAGTGGCCTGGTCTTTCCCAATCTCAGGTCTTATGTTTAGGTCTTTAATCCATACTGAGTAATTTTTATGTACAGTGTGAGAGAGGGGTCCAGTTTCCTTCTTTTGCATGTGGATATTCGGTTGTCCCAGCATCATTTGTTGAAAAGACTATTAATTCCCCCATTGGATTGTCTTGGTTCCTTTCTTGCAAAGCAATTGACCGTAAATGTGAAGTTTGTTTCTGAACTCTCATTTTTATTCCATTGATCTATATGTGTGTTCTTATGCCAGTACCACATTGTATTGATTACTGTAGCTTTGTAGTGAATTTTGAAATTGGAAAGTATGAGTCTGCCAACTTTGTTCTTTTTCAAGATTATTCTGGCTCTTCTGGGGCCCTCGCATTTTCAAAAGAGACTTTTTTGGAAATAGATTTAATTTTTTAGAGCAGTTTTAGGTTGATAGAAAGGTTGACCGTAAGGTACAGAAATTTCCCGTATCATCCCTGCTCTAACACATGCAGAGTCCTCCTTACGATCAATATCTCACACCAGAGTGGTGTGAGGAACCTACATTAACACCTCATTATCTATCAGAGTTCATAGTTAACATTAGGGTTTATTGTTGGCATTTTACATTCTGTAGCTTAGATAAATGTATAATGACATGTATCCACCATTATAATATCATACAGAATGATTCACTACCTTAAAATCCTTTGTATTTCACCTCCTCTCCTCCCCCTTCCATTTCTAAAACTCACTGATTTTTTAAATTGTCTCCATGTTTTACCTTTTCCAAATTGTCATGTAGTTTGAATTATTTGGTATTAGCTTTTTCAGATTGGCTTCTTTCACCTAGTAATATGCATTTGAGTTTCCTCCATGTCTTTTCATAGCTTGATAGCTAATTTCTATTTAGCACTGGATAATATCCCATTATCTGGATGTACCACAGTTTAACCATTTACCTACTGAATAACATCTTGGTTGATTATAATTTTTATGTATTATGAATAAAATTGCTATAAACATTAGTGTGCAAGTTTTTGTGTGGACATGTTTTCAATTCCTTTGGGTAAATACCAAGGAGCATGATTGCTAGATTATATGATAAGAGTATATTTAGTTTTGAAAGAAACTGCCAAATTGTCTTTGGAAGTGACTATACTATTTTCTATTCCTCCCAGTGGTCCCTTACATTTTCATATAAATTTTAGGATCAGTTTGCCAATACCTGCAAAAAAGCCATCTGAGATTTTGATAAGGATTTCATTGAATCTGTACATCAATTTAAGGAGTATTTCAGCTTTAATAGTATTAGGCCTTCCAATCCATGAACATTGGATATCTTTCTATTTATTTCAGTCTTCTCTAATTTCTTTCAGAAATATTTTATATTTTCCAGTGTACAAATCTTGTGCTTCCTTAGTTAAATGTATTCCCAAGTATATTATTCTTTTCGATGCTATTGTAAGTGGAATTGTTTTCTTAATTTCATTTTGCATTGCTATGTATAGAAATACAATTGATTTTGTATATAGATCTTGTACTCTGTGCTCTTCATTGTTTAGTCTAACATTTCCCAAATATATCCAATCAGGGGAACTGTAGTTTCAAGTAACATTGGTCAGCATCTCCCAGGACAAATGTTCTTCAGGACACTGTTGGGAAACCTATCCTCAGGCTGATATAATTACCTTGTACTTTCCCCAGTGATCCATGTGGCTATGTGCTTTCAGGCCTCCATTTATGCTGCACCCTCTACAAGCAGTGTCCTCCCCACCTAGTCTGCTTGGAAAACTCCTGTGTCTACTTCAGAAGCCCACTCAAGTCTCTCCTCCTCTGTGCCTCTTTCCCTGATGCCCACCTCCCCTCCCCACCTTTGGATGACCACAGCCCACCACTGCATATACGAATTTGTCTTTGTCTATTTACAAGTCTCTCTCCCTCTTGGGCTGTGAGTGCTTTGAGGCTCAGGCTCAGAGCAGGCCATATTGTGTTTATGGCATGAAAGGTTGATTTAAGGGATGACAAGAGGTAGGTGGCAGGTGCAGAGCCCCCGTCTGCTTCCTCCCCCTCCTGTCCCTCTGCCTCTCTCTCCCTTGCTTTTTGGTTTGCTCTCAAACCAAGACTCCATGGCTGGACTAACTCTAGTCCTGGGCCTGGGCCTGCCCACTTCAGTGCTCTTGGTCAAATCCATAGTCAGGGCTAAGCATCCAGTTGCCCTTTGACCTGATGTCACTTGTCCTTCCAGCCAGAAGAAGAAACTTAATTGGGAGGGCTCAAAAGGCTTGCTCTCCCATGATTAGCAATCAGAGATCTGGGGACTGAATCTATTCTCCTCCGCTTCTGTGAGCCTGCCCAGCCCCAAGAGTCTAGAGGGGCACATAGGGCATGGAAGGTGTCTCCCACATCCATCAGACAGGAGTGGAGTTCAGTAGGCACCAAAGTCAGAAATCCCAAGACACAGGGGACAGTAATGTGCTGGCCAAATGCCTGGGACACAACTCTTATGAAGTATGTGTGCCAAATCCCTTCTCTGAGCTGGTTTAGGAACCATCCTGGGGAGGGCATCAGGCCATCAGGTCATTGTCTGCCCCTTCCTCTCCAGCCAGGCCAGGCTTGAGCCCTCCGCTCCTCCCACAACTCCTCCTTCAGGGACCCTTCTGTCAGAGCCCACCCTGATGAGCCTCCCCCTCCCCCCTCCCCCGCCCCACAGGCCCTCTGTCCAGCCTGGTCCATGAGTTCCTAGAAGACAAATCTCCCCTCCTTGTAGCCTCCTCTTGATCCTGGCCTCTGTGCTGGCACACTGGACTTTTAGGGGTTACTGGTGGGATTTAGTGCAACCCAAGCCCTGGTTTAGTGTGAGCTCCCTATGTGTCAGACAGCCCAGGCTTTATGCTCAACACCTCCACCACTATATGAGGTTAGTGCTATTATTATCCCCATTTCACAGAATGAGAGACGGAGGCTCAGCCCTTAGAAGTCATTTGCTGGGAGTTCCCGTCATGGCCCAGTGGTTAACAAATCCTACTAGGAACCATGAGGTTGCGGGTTTGATCCCTGCCCTCGCTCAGTGGGTTAAGGATCCAGCATTGCTGTGAGCTGTGGCGTAGGTCGCAGATGCGGCTCGGATCCCGCATTGCTGTGGCTCTGGTGTAGGCCGGCAGCTACAGCTCCAATTTGACCCCTAGCCTGGGAACCTCCATATGTCGCGGGTGCAGCCCTAGAAAAGACAAAAAGACAAAAAAAAAAAAAAAAAAAAAAAAAAAAAGTCATTTGCTCAAAGGCTCAGCCATGACTCAGTTGTGGAGTGTGTGTTCCTAAACACTAGACTGCACAGCCTTAGGCCAGCCCATTCCAAGCCCAGAATTCAGGGGGCTAACGCTAGAAGTCATGAAGCGCTGCTCTTGGGAGGCACTCAAGGAGGGGGTCAGAGGACTAGTTAAGTAAGACCATCTTTTAGTTCCCCTGCCCTTGATCTTTTATGCTCCCACAGTGGGAGCTCAATAAATGTAGACCACTGAATGACGGCATGAATGAAGCCTGAGGGGCTGAGGCTACCCCATCGTGTGCCCATGTTTGGATGTGGCCCCCACTGGTACAGTAGGGGTGGGGCACGGACCCGGGGCAGCCTGTGCCCTTGCTGGCCTCATTGGAGAGGACACGGGTGGCAGAGTGGCCTTCCCAAATCCCTCACCATTAGATCAGCCTTAGCCAGCCAGCTGGGGAGTTTGGCAGCTGCTGAGGCTGGCCTCACTATCTCTGCTGGCTCCTTGGGAAGGAAGCCTTTATCAGTGAACGCGGCTTCTGAAAGCCCTAATTGTCAAGCACCAACCCATCAAAGGGGCAGAAAGGCAAGCCGCCCCCACCCCGCTTCTCCCCAGCAGCGCGGTTGGCTCCCCACAATGGCTGGCTGGCGGGTGTATATTTTAAAATATCTAAATGCAGCTGAAAATAAAAATTATTTACACTCCCCAACCAAGCTGGCGGGCCGCTTTAAAGTGTGCGCTGACGGTGTCTTTCCCTCCCCATCTCTCCCTCGCTGATAAAGGGCCATAAACAAGGCTGACACATTTATAATAACCTTTTTCTTCCTCTCCTTCCTCCCTCTCCTGGGCTCCCGTCTTGGTCTCTCACTCACACGCTATGAGGGATAATTTTTTATTATTCTGCCATTAGCAGAGAATAGAGAGTTTGATGGGGGGAATAAAACGTCAAATCATTTAGAAAGAGAGGGCGAAAAAACAAGCCGGCAACTTTTATTTTTCCACGTCAGCAGCGGCTGTTGGGATGTCACCGTCACATACAGGGGTTGGAAATTTATTTTTCCATATCTCCCCCGCCTCCGTTTTATTTCCCATTCTCCTTCCCAAGGGGTCAGAGCCAAGTTCACTGGGGCTGGTTGGGTTTTTTCCACCAGGTTGCTGCCAGAGCCTGGGATTGGGTGGTAGGTGGTGCGAATTTCCCAGACCTGAAGAGAGGACTCTGCTGAGTTCCTGCCCCAGGGGGTGCAGGCCTGTCTGCTTAGCAGGAGCGGATGCTGCAGTCTGCAAGCATCTGTTTCTAGGAGGAAGTGGGAGGGCATCCAGAGGTCCTTGGAATGGCTTGGTCTTATGGACATGGAGGGGAGAGGCTGTGGACAGAGGCTGGAGGGGCTGTCCAGGGAAAAGGTGCCCAAGCTGGGCAGAGCTGGGGTAAGGGATCTGTGGGTCCCTATAGACCTACCCGGCAGCACCCTGGCACCAGTAAGAGCCAGGCCCTGGGCAGAAAATGTGCCTCCCAACAGGAGGTGTAGGCAGAAGGGGGTGGTGAGCCATCCCCTTGGGGTGGAGGGGTTGCAGGCTATGGTGTTGAATGTAAGGGGAGTGTAAGTGCAGGTGAGACACCCCAGAAACCATCAGAGCTTGTGGTCCTACCTGGACAGAGGAAGGTAATTCCCATCATAGTGACCCACGACCACCCATAGGCTGATGGCATGGGTGGGGCTGGGGGGGAGCTTGGGTTCCTCATGAAAGAGGCTTTTCCAAACAAAAAAGCCATTAAGACGTGGAAAGTAAATAAGGTCATAGCGGCCCCATGGCTTCCAGAGCCAGTAGCTACAGCAGGGACCTTTCTAAGCTATTTCCTCCTGGTCCTAGAATTGGAACCATGAGCCAAGCCCTCTTCCTCAGATGAAGATGGCTGGCCAGGTGGATGCTCCCCCCACCCCATCCCCTCGGACTGAAATCTGCCTTGGACTCAGCAGTGATTCTGCTGCTGCCTGCAACCCAGGGCCCCTGGGGACCTGGTGGAGATGGAACCGGGTCCTCCAAAGGGTGCCTTCTCTGGGGTGTGACAGGGGAGTGGAGGAGGCGGGCCCTCGCTTAGGAGGAGCTCCCTGAGCCTGGCTCTCAGAAGGGATGCCCAAGGCACTGCTGCTCTTGCCACAAGCTGCTCCACTCCAGGAAGTATGGAGGCTCCAGGGCTTGAGTGACCAGAGAGGGCTTCATGGTGGAACATGGTGGATTGGGGCCACCAGCGAGGGCAGGCAGGCAGAATGTTCAAGGTCCTCACCTCACATCTCCAATCCATCAGAGATATGTATATTTAGTATGACAATGTTCTAACAGATGGCAGGAAAGCATCTGGAGGAAGGAGCGCCTTCTGCTCCTTCTTACAAAGGCATCCTCTGGCCTGGTGGCAGTGCAGAAAGAATGCCAGGTTGGAAAACTGAGCCAAGAACAGAGGTGGGACTCAGAGAAGTCCAAGGACAGTAAAGGGAGCATGTCTAGCTCTTGCTGGAGTGACAGTGCCAGTTGGGGATGGAGGGGCAGGCCCTGCACACGGCACAGAGCCTCCTGTGGCTGACAGGCATGTGTGCACACACATGATGCAGGCGAGGTGACTAACCAAGGTGGCTGCAGGGAGGTGGGACATGGCCAGTGGGCACTGGACCTCTCTGCTGCAGCTCCCACACAACACAGCTGTCCCACCATTGCAGGACAGACCCACCCCCACTGAGCCAGCCACTGGGCTTCAAGTGCCAGGAAGTAGCCAGTGGTCCAGGCCTCATCAGACCCTGACCCCAGATGAAGACCCCAGGGATGGGTCTGGCTTCCCAGGGTGTTGGAGGTGGGCGACGTGGCCCTTGTGATGGTCTCTCCCTTTCCCTGGGTGGCCACAAGGAGGCGATGTGGCCCCAGGGAGGCGACTCCTTCTTCCCCTGCCCCCCTCCCCCGCCCTCTCTGGACGACATCCTTTCTTCTTACCATCAAAGGGACATCTGTCTCTCCATGGGAGGGCGAGACCAGCATCCTCAGAACACACTCTGGGCTTTGATGTCCAGCTCAACCAACTGGCCAGGCCCGCAGCAGCCCTGCCTCCCCACTCCACTGCCCCAGGGCCACTTGCCCCTTCCAGTGTCTCATCTGGCTTGTTTGTCGGAGTCTTCTCCATCTCCCTGCTCTCTGCATCTGCCCAGCTCTGCCTCCACCTCAGCCTTGGTCTCTGGGATCAGCCCTGGGCCAGGAATCTCTGTCTCTGCCCAGCCCCTTGATCTGAGTGGCGGTTCTCAGCCTGCTCTGACCTTGCGGTCCCTCTTCCCAAGACCCCCACCCGGGCCCATTGCCCCATCATTTCACTGTTTTGTGCTTGTGTGTGTGTGTAGGTAGTATCTGCTGGCCTCTTCCCCCAGGTCAGGGGGACCCCCAAAGTCAAGGCCTGGGTCTTCCTACCTCCCAACCAGGTACCCACAGCATAAGGCCTCATTTGCTTTCTT
Organism: Sus scrofa; assembly: GCF_054392235.1. Lineage (NCBI taxonomy): Eukaryota > Metazoa > Chordata > Mammalia > Artiodactyla > Suidae > Sus > Sus scrofa. The sequence continues at coordinate 66,223,201 of NC_139389.1, read as the reverse complement.
GCTGTGTCCGGGGAAAAGCAGGCCAGGGTCAGGCATCTGTGAATGAATAACAAGAGACAAAAATGAAAAAGTCTGAGAACCTGGAGGAGCAAGTAGAGGGAAGGGGATGGAGACCCCTGGAAGCTTGGGATGGGACCCAAGGATGTGGTGGAATAACAAGAGGACCCGGGCTGCCCTACTTCTCAGGCCAGGACCAAGGACACACAAACATACCACATACCTACAGACACATAGGAGCTCCCACAGATGGACACAGAAATACACGCAGCCACACATGCACGCTCATAGTTACATGTCACACACCTAATGGTAGAATACCCTCTGCACACAGATACACACACAGCCCTGGCTGCCCCCCAGGCACAGGCTGTAGAACTCCTGGCCTTTGCCCACAAACCCCTCCCCATTCATGAGCCCTAAAGCAGAGAGAGCCCCTGCTTCACTCTAGCTCCTCCAACTTGCTCCCAAGCTGGTTCTGACTTGGCAGCCCTTCCCCTCCTAATTCTGCTCCAGGAGGCCCCCTCCTCTCATGCTGACTCCACTTTTCTAGGCCTGAGAAACACAGGGGACAGGGGCAGAGTGGGGGCAGGGAGATGAGCAGCGCTGTTCTTTTACAGATAAGGTCAATGAGGACCCAACAGGGCAGATGAACTTTTATCTATGCTCATCCCAGATCAGCCTTCTTTCAGCTGAAGAGAAAGCCCAGGATCCCTGAATCTAGCAGCATTAAGGCCAGACTCCCTCCAGGGCACAGATACAGCCCCTTCCCATCTGGGCCTCAGTGGCTGGAGAGGATCAGAAAAGATGGAGCTAGAGGGGGAGCCTCCTCTAGTGGGAGTTTCCTCAAGAGGTAGTCATAGCTTGAGCAAAGACTAACAGGTAAGAACATGCAGGGGACAGATGACACATGCAATCCTCACACTTGCGCACCTGAGGAGCAGAAGGAGAGGGTGTTGGAAGGCTGGCTGGAGCTTGAGCCTGGGGTCCTGGAGCCAAGCTGAGGAGGACAACAGTGAGCCCTTTCCCAGCCTTCCTGTCAGCCTTGACCTTCAGGAGAGAATCCAGCTGAGAACAGGCCCTCTCAAGGTCTCGGAGGGTCGAGACATAAAGAGCCCATTCGGAGCCGGGGTTGTGGGTCCTGGGGAGGGGTTGGGCTGCTCCTGATAGGCATGTCCCAAGTGCTGTCTGGGGCCCTGTTGTTGCTCTGCAGGTGGGGCCCAAGCAGAAAACCCACCTGAGATGGGTGGCAGTCCCCATTCACCACATGCTTCTGCTCAAGGACATCTTTGAGCAGGGTATGACTTCAACATTTGCGGTTTGGTCATTAGCCACTCACCACTCACTTTTGCAATGGCGAATATGACTTAGGAGGGTCCCAGGAATGAGCACCAGGGAGGAGCGTAGGTCCTGTTCTCTGACTTGTCCACAGACCTATTGAGGACCCAAGGTGGGGGCCAGGTGGGGAGTGTTGGCCCTTCTGGACCCTCATTGGCTGAGATCTCTTGTGCATCTAAGGCCAGATGACTCCAAGGAACAGGTTGGTCAGAGGATGCTCTGGGGGACTCCAGGCCCTGCATGTTTTATGTTTCAAGTATTGCTTCTATATTGTTATCGTTGATGCTCTATTTGTTCCCAGGAAACCTCTGACAATGTCCAGGTCAGGGGATTCTGTAGGCGAAATGCTCTAAGCACACATTGTAGTCTTACCCTACAATGACCTGAAATGTTTGTACATTTATGCTACTACTCAACATGTGTGTGTGTGTGTGTGTGTGTGTGTGTGTGTGTGTGTACAGGCATGCGTGTGTGAAGATGAGGTGAGGCATGGCTGGCTCCCTGCCTCCTGCTCTGTCACCACTGATGAAACCCCAGGAAAGAAAGAAGGCCTGGAGGGCGGCAGCTTGGGAGAAGGTCAGGGCAGGTGGCAGATAGTCAGAGCAAGGTGAGGGGCTGGGCCCCGGCCAGTGTCTCAGAGGCGGCAGGGCTGAGCAGAATCCCAAGGGAGGAAGGGAGGGTGCGTCCTCTGGGAGCCAGAGACTGGGCCAGACCTCACGTGACCTCATGCCCTCTTGGGACCTTGGGTCCCTTTTCTGAGGACCAAGGCAGATGGTGGGGTGGCCCTAGAGGCCCCCAGTTGCTGGCAGCCCAGGCACAGCAGTGCTGGCTGGCTCCCCCATGTGGCGGAGCTCCTGGGCTCTGAGAATGGCAGGCAGGCAGGTAGTGGGGAGCGCCCAGGCTGACTGGGCAGTAAATGAGGCAGGGAGGCCATAAATCCCCTTTCAGGAAACCAGCCCCGCCCGGCTCCGTGACAGCCACTTAATTTAACCACTGCTGTCACAACAGCTTTGTGGGCCTGCTCGCCTAGGCCCGTGGGATTTATGGCCCCAGAGAGACCTTCTCCTGCTCCAGGCACGGGCTGAATGCCCAGTCCCACCCAGCCCTGGCCAGACCAGGTCTGAGCAAGAAACCCTGCTTGCAAGGGTGCTCCAGGTGAGAGCAGCCCCTCCGTCCTCTCCCTGGGCACCTCCAGCCTCCCACTCCACTCTTAGACATGACCCTTCTGCTGGCAGGGCACGACTGAGGATGTGCAAGGCAGGGGCCCAGACGGATGGCCCTGCTGGGTTCCCATCCCCCATGACAGGGGTGTCCTCCCCCACCTGCTCTGAGGACCCCAAGGGGGCTCATGTGTCGTCTTCCCTACTCACCCCCATCCACCTCTCCACTTTCCTCCCACCTCCACAGAGTCAGGAGCTCTGGCTCAGGTTCACACCAAGTCAGGGGGTGGGCGGGATATTCATTAACTGCACCACAGGCCTGGGGCCCAGAGCTGCCTCTGCTAACGTCCAAATGAGGTTCTGCTGGCTCTGGTAATCAGGCTGGATTATCTGGGTGATCTCTGCTCGTGGTTCTGTGCCTGCTTCTAAATGAGGAATGATGATGTCTCCTGACCTTGGGGGCCACCAGAGAGCAAGGAGGCATACTGATACCTTGCCCATCTCCCCCAGAGTCCACATAGATTCCCTATTGGGCTCCCTGCCCACCCCATGGAGCCACACGATGTCCTGTGGTGTCCCTAATGTTGGTGTGAGTCCCAAATTAATGGGGCCCCTTACAGCCAGTACCAGCCAGGGGGCTGGACCATGCAGACCTTCTACTTTGGAACCAGGCAAACCCGAGTGTAAATTCCAGCTCTGTCCATGC